>NC_044911.1:13717176-14417056 GCF_001633185.2 Quercus lobata | reverse complement strand
TCCCAGTACCTTATACCAACCTACAGTTGAACCCTTACCCCAATACCCAATTGGACTTGTTCTGTAGTGACAATCTCTCATTTTTAACGCATGGTTCCCAATACGTGACTAACCAATCGATGCACGGATCTAAGTACGTGGCTAACCACCAACTTGAGAAGGATGTTGGCTGCAAAGTTCTTCAGTTCATCAACATGATGAAGATCACGAAACTCCTTGGTTACAAAACCCTACGGCGTATAAACGCAGCAACTACCTGAAGAGAAAGATGAACTAGGGAAAATTGTCTTCGGTCACAATATGCTTGTGAAAAACCTTTGCATCAAGTTACACTCACTTGCATCAGTTGTGACGGCCCTTAAAATAATCCTTATATATGTTTAGGGTTGTAAGAAAAGAAAGCCTAAACAAGCATATATGGATTGGAGTGAAATCAAAACTGAAAATCTGATTTTCTTAAATCTTGATAGATAGGTTATCTATTGAGCAGCTGTCGAGCATCGGACAAAAACTGCCTTTTAAACCTCGATAGAAGCTATCTGTCGAGCTTTAAAATGTAGCACTTCTTTACTTGTTTCTTGGACAAACTTGCATGGCTTTAACACTTGGACTTGAATTCTTGTTCCTTGAAGCATTAAATACATCCTAGATCTACCCAATTACAAGTAAAGTGCGTTTTGTCAAAGGATTAGCCAATTTTACATTGACATATGTTCCTAACATGATTCACATTTGTCCTAACAATCTTCCCCTTTGGCAATCCATGAAAAAACCACAGCAAACAAATGAACATATGAGAAAAGTCATAAATCACTCAACTCATACTCATTTGTTGAATACAATAAAATCTATCCTAACACAAACTCTTGAAAAACTTTGCAAGAAGAGAGTTCATTGCAAGAAAGATTTTGACAACCTGTATTTCTAAAATACTTTAAACAAAACTCATTACGGCATCTTAGTGTGAAACATAAATAAAAGATTGTATACAATATATAAGAAGCATGTGCACAAGGAGAGAAAATAAACAATACATGAAGAGATAGGTGAAACTATAATAATAACCTCAATATATATAAACATAAAAAATGAGTACAAGGTTTGCTATTACAATGTAAGAACAATGTATCTGAAAAGTAAAGAAAAGAAAAGATACAATAAGTCCTCACTACATCCCTCATAAAAAGAAAACACTCCTCCTAACAAAAATATCTATCTCCTATACTAACTCTCCCCCTAAGAACATGACTACTCTCATACTCAAAACTACTTCCCCTTTTTGTCATGAATGACAAAGGGCAAGTAACTCAAGCAATCATCTCGTTGTCATCGAAAGAGCTAGCATCCTCATCCTCATCATCATCATCATCATCGTCGTCAGAGTCACCATCATCGTCCTCGTCCTCAGATGCCTCTGGAGAAGAAGAGGGAGATGCCATGAAGCCACCAAGGTGAGCTTGTTGTCGAGCAATACGGTCGACAAGGGTGTTCACCTGACATAACTCATCACTGAGTTTGTTAAGGTGAGCATCCATATGCTGAAGCTGTGCCATGACCGCCTTGAGGGTCACACCACCCGCAAATGAAGATATTCGGATTATGTGAATGTTCATAACTGTGACCACTCAAATAAGTTTGCTAATGGGTTTGTACGCAAACCATCTCCTAAATACAGCTAATCAAGATTCTACAAATAACAAAATTGGGGAATTTTGTGAATTTCATTATATGGAGAGAAAAATTTGACCCTCCCCTAAATATGGTTTTTTATTTATAAGGAACGAAGAGTTGTAATAATAATTAAAAAAAAAAAACATATTTAAAAGGTGACTTATACCTTCATTGCCAAAGAAAATACACATTTGAAAGGCCACTTATATTGAAACAAACACTCTAAAATGTTGCCAATGCTCTCTTGTTGTTCTACAAAATTTTCTAGTAAACATGTTTTTTTTTTTTTTTAAGAATTGTTTCTTGAGTGAATGACCCTTCTTACTCAAGTAAATTCTTCAATAATAGAAAAAAAAATTCAACAAGGTCTTTACAGAAAGTTTGCTTGTCCTTTGTTGGAGTGGAACTTAAATCGCTTGAACAAAACTAAATTTTGCTAGAGAAAATTTAAATCTTGATCAAGTGAGATTTTGAAAATTTCAATTTAATTTTACATTAAAATATTCTTTATTCTTTTAATTACAACCATGTGTAACTTCAACGTGGTAAAGGGTAGGAAATATCTATCCAGGATAGATTATAGTATTATACAACTCTTTCATGTGATTACATAATTAGCATGCATTTGAAAATAAACAGAAGAAAATTACAAACTACATTACACTAAATTTATCATGGTCCATCCCAATAGATTTGATTACAAGGGAAGAAGTACATTGTTCATAATCAATGACAATGCAGATGCCATTGCAACAAATTCTAGAAGCAGGACTGAGTTTACTGAGAGACTCCCAGCAAGCCAACATGTGAGGCCAGTTGTGATAAACCCAACTAGTTGTCCTGATATGATAATGCTAATGAACTAAGAATATAGGCAATTTTAGTTTGTAGCATGTCACAAAGAAGTGTTGTAATGCTATGGTGTGGAACATGGTGTATTAGTTCAACAATCAGTAGCCTAGTGTTATATTTATACATGTAATCTTTTCAGTTACAACTTTGCTTATTTCTTTCCCTGATACTATCAATCATCAATTAATAAAGAAGCCATATAGCGCCTTATTGTTTCCTTGAACTCTGTTTATTGTCATGCTATTATGAGAAAGCCCACACTTCTGCACTACCAAGCTCAGGCAACAGATTGCACCTTACAGCTTCAATGTACCTGCCACATCCATTCACCTGGATGGAACAATATGATATTGATTTCCAAGTGACAGACAAATAAGACAATGAAAAGTTTCAAATTCCAAACTGTCAACAAGAAATAACTTACGCTTTATTTTTCTAAATACAACAAACATAAAAATAAACCAAACAAAAAAGTTGGGTCCCTTCCCCATGTTTCTTAATACATTATTCTTATTCATCAAACAAAAAAGTTGCATTAGTTTAACTATTGATTTAAATGTGTCTAACTTCACATATTTATTGAAATATAATAGCATAATGAAATTCAAGGTCTATTGTATTCAACAAGAAAACTTTTCAAATAATTACATCACCTTTTTTTACAATTTAAACCCCCCAAAGCGCGCACCTAGTGCAATAAAAATTAATTAGGAGAAGCAAAAGGAAAATTCTCTTGAATATACCTTTGAAAGGATTGATGAAGTGAGGAAAAAAATACACAAAATACCAAGAGAGCAACCTCTCTGGTGAAAAATGGCACAAAATTTCTTCTTTCATTTTAATTTTACAATAACATTGGAATTGGAAAATTGCAGTGAATACCAAGAGAGCAACAAGACAATGCGACACTTACTCCTCACCAATAAAATACAAAGTCCAACAACTTCATCATATCCAGTATAGGGTAACAAGCCCAATAATCACTGGCAAGGTTTTGCTTGTGTGGAATCATAGGCATGAGCCATAGGAGTCCCTCTAACTCTGCTTTCAAAAGTGATAGGTTGGAAACTACAATCACTAAATGGTGTATAACAGACTTTATAAAATGATAAATAATAATTTATCAAAAAAATCATATTATGTGAATTAGACTAATTTCAAGTAGTGAACTATAGAACAAGAATACATCTCCAGATTTAGAAATTCATCAATTTGTATATTCATAATATATATATATATATATATGTAATTTATTCATGTAAGAACTTGAAATACTAACTAAATAAATCCTATCAAAAGAACAAACACAGCAGCGCAAGACCGGGGATAAAATACAATGAAAAGCCCCAAAAAAGTTTCATCCTAAAAGAATATCATGATTTGAAACCTAAACAAAATTAGCTGGAACAAGAAATCAAGATGCTCATAATAGAAAAATCAGATTTGTTTAGGGTTGAACTTAACCACTTTGGAATCCAATCAAAACGCACCAAGGTACCAAAATACAGCAAAACCCATACCAAAGCAAGTGATTAACGTCCAAAAAAACTAACCCAAAACCATCAATATTTCGAAATCCAAACCTTGAGGTTGCAACACCACGATCACGGCGGCTTCGGCACATTTTCCAGGTTCTAGCACAAAGTCCGGTGGAGGCGTGGAGATTCGGTGCTAAGAAAAGGCGGACGACATGCGTTTGGGTATACTGTTGATTCCTCTAGAAACTGATATGCGACGTAGACGCAGTTGTGTTTTTGTTTTGAATTTGGGGATTAATCTAAGTTATTCTTGTTTGTGGTAAGGTGTATGTGGTGTTTGTTTGGTTAACGACGTGGCGTTCTCTCATTGGAGGTGTAAAACCTCACTTTTACTCTAGCTCCTGACTGGAGTCAAGCTCTATGAATGAGTATGGTTGTGTTTGTTCTTCATTGTTTTATCTGTATATGATTTAATTGTGTTTTGCCTCTTGTGATTATAATAATCTTGATTAAGAATTGAATCAATCGATTGGTAGTTCAAGTTGAACAAGTCTAAATCAGTATTTTTCATTCTCCTTTCGAATAGAAGAAGTTGCCCCAACATGGATCTTCACTATAATATTATTTATTGTTTTTTTATGGACAAGTTTAAAGAAAATAGAATCATAACTGTAATGCTCTGTTTGTTTCAATATAAAATATTTTCAGGAAAACATTTTCCAATTTTACAGTGTTTGTTTTACAATAAAATATTTGGTCAAAAGTAAAATATTTTTAGTCAACCAAATCAATCTAGGCAAATTTATGTAAAATATTTTATACTTAAAATTTTGGGAAAATATTTTACATTTGCTCAATCTTCACACCCCGATACTTATCACTCCCGCACTTTCGCGCTAAAACTCTCCTCTAGTATATCTCTCCAAAAAAATCCAGCCACCCTCTCAGATTTCTCTCCAAAAAACCCAGCCACCTTTGGCCCCCTCTCCCGCCAATCTTTGGCTCCAAGGTCCAAGGCACCATCGACCAGCTCCAGCTTCCGCTGGCCCCACCCATCGCCGGCAAAACCAGGTACTTTTCTACCTTTTTAGATTAGATTTCTCATTTTCTTTTCGTTTTTCTTCATCTCTAACCCTTCTTTGGGTTTTCTTAGGTTCGATCTAGTGTGTCGTATGGTTTTGTTTCATTTTGGCTTTTGTGCTCGCTTCTTGTTACTGGGTTTTTGGTTTTTGATTTTTAGTTAATACTATGTGCGTGCCTGTTTGAATTTTTCAATCTAAAAATGGATTGGTGATCAGTGGGGTCAGAGTACAAATAATTTAGGCAAATGGGTTTTTTTTTTTGTTTTTTGTTTTTTTGAAGCATTTATAATAGAAACATTTGCTTCCATTTATTCTTTGATTTTGTATGTTTTGTTAGCAACTAGATGTGTGTTATATAATTGGTTTTGCATTGTTCTGGGCACGGTTGTTAAACTGGATGATTGCTTGATTTTGGGTTTGCCATAAGATATAAAGCTAGTGGCTTTTGTAACAATTTTGAGATTTTGGGTTTTGCCATATGATGTATATGATTGGCCACAAGAGTAGGTTATAATTGATTTTTTCTTAACGGCATAAACTTCTCTCAACTGTGGTTTTATGTTCATTTCTTAGTAAATATTTGTGAGGTGAAGGATTCATTGGTTAAGGGTAATGTGGTTCTGATATTTTAAAGGATACAGGGCCATTACAAAAATTATATGGAATGTTTCATACTTGATTCTGATATATTTTTTCTTTTTGTGTGTGTGTGTGTGTGTCTACTTCTTTTTGCATATTTGCTTTGTGTGCCAAACCCTGGTTTTAGCCATTGATATGGTTATTAAAATATGTAGCTGCAGCAATGGTGCGAGTGAGTGTTTTGCATGGTGCTCTTAAGAGCATATACATATTTGATTTCTTATGGTTTTTCATATGGGTTTTTTGGTGTTGATTTGGTTGTGTGAGATTTATTTATTTTTTTGATGATTTTGACATTGGTAGCCTGGGGCCCTGGTTGCTGCTCTCTCTCTCTCTCTCTCTCTCTGTGGGAAATGGTTAGGTTGTTTAAGAGATTAGATTGGATTAATTAGTGTTTTTCTGATTTGATTAACTTGACCCTGGACCTGTGTATAAGGTTATATATACTTCTTATAAATGAAAAAAATAGCTGAATCTTTTTATCTTTAAATTTGATTTTGCATTTGTTATTGTTGCCTTGCTAGTGATGCATCATTTTAGCCGGAATTAACCTTTTGACATAATGTTCTTCTGATTTATATAAATTACGTTTTATGTTTTGTAATATTCAGTTTGTTATTATTTTCACCTGCTTGCTATTAGCAACCAAGACAATGTATTATCAGACAAGAATGATAATATTTAATGGGAATGTCTGCCACACTCTGTTCAAAATTATCCACACTAATCTTCCTAACTTTGTGTCTTGGTTGCTGCCTTCATTAGGATATATGTATTTTAAACTATACCAACTAATAACTACTCATTATGTAGTCAATCATTAAAAAAAAAAAAAAAAAGTAAAAATCTACAACCACTCACCTTTGATCACTTATTTGGTTGTTGCCTCTGCTTTTTGGTTGTGTGGTTGGCTTTTTCTATTTTGTTTTAGTTTTGTGTGGCTAAAGAAAAGTTAAAAGAGCCCATTATCTTGGTTTTGTTATGTAGATGGATAACCAAAAAATTCAAGCAGCAGTTCTTGCCACAGTTGCATCTTTCCTTGCTGTGGGAGCTACAATATTAGAAGACATTAGGTCTAGGAGATTTAAAATTAGGTAACCTAGTGTGAACTGGGATTATGAAAGAGAAGGTTTTATAAGTGATATTCTTCATCGAGGTGACACACGTTGCAATTTTATGATAAGAATGAGACCTATAGCTTTCTATGAATTATGTAGAATTCTTGTTGAGAGAAACTTGGTACGTGAGACTATCTACATGCCTATTACAAAGCAGGTGTTGATGTTTTTGCATACTATTGGCCATAATGTTAGGTTTCGAGTCGTTGTTGCCAAGTTCCATAGATCGATTGAGACAACATATTGATATTTTAAAATTGTCCTTAAAGCAGTTGCAATTATATAGGCATGTTGTTAGATTACCTGACAACTCTACACCCCCAGAGATAAGGAATAGTAGAAGGTTTTATCCTTACTTTAAGGTAAACTTTTCAAATTTTGTTTGTTGTTTTTTTATTTGTTAGATGATTTTTGAAATGAACATTACTTAATATTGGTCATCATTAGGATTGTGTGGGAGCAATTGATGGAACTCATGTCCATGCATCTATTCCAATTGAAATCCAAGGAAGGTTTCGTGGTCGAAAGGGGGGGACAACACAAAATGTGTTAGTTGCAATTTCGTTTGACTTAAGATTCACCTATATGTTAGCTAGTTGGGAAGGCAGTGCTCATGATTCTCGTATTTTAAATGATTCACTTAGTAGACCAAGGGGACTTAAAATTCTAGAAGGTATTATATAGATAACTAGCCTTTATGTTTGGTTTTATGCTGGATTTAAAAAAAAAAAAAAAAAAATTGATTCATAATTTGCAGGTAAATATTATCTTGGTGATGCTGGTCATGGAAATAGACCTGGAATCTTGTCTCCTTATCGAAGTGTTCGATATCATTTGAAAGAGTTTAGTGATCATCCACTTGAAAATGCAAAAGAATTATTCAACCTTCGTCATTCTTTGTTGCGAACTACCATTGAGCGAGGGTTTGGAGTCATAAAAAAAACGTTTCCGTGTCTTGGATGCAGAACCATTTTGGTCTTTTAGTACACAAGTGGATGTGGTTTTAGCATGTGGTGTTATTCACAATCACATCATGGGAGTTGATCCTAATGACCCAATTATGCAAGCTGGAACATGTGAGACAGAGTCTAGTGATCGAGTCCGTAGAGAATGGAATAATAAGAGGGATGAGATATGTCAAGCAATGTGGGCTGACTACATAGTTAGGAGACATGCATAAATTTATTTAGTCTAAGTTGTTTGGAGTTATTTGTTGATGATGTATTATAGCTTTCTAGCTAAGATTATGTGTTGTCTACTTTATTTGGCTTTGTATTTGGTTGCTAATAGAGCATAAGTGGATATCTTGTACACTTTTTAAAATGTAATTATTGAATGTTTTTGTGGGGAAATAGTTAAAATTGTTATTTGGTTCCTCAAGTTCAAGTCAACATGGCTTTGCATTGTTTTTGGATGGTGAATTTTTTGTTCCATAGTTTCAGTTTTTATTTTTGTAATAATGTTTTATATTGTTATCATCATAATGGTTGTGATTCATTAGATTGTCCTTTTGGCTATAGCAATGTCCAAGAACAAGGGGAAAGAACTAGGATCTCAACTTAGGTGGACACAACCAATGTGTGACATGTTGTTTAAAATGTTGGTTGTTGAGGCTAAACAAGGCAACAAGCCCTCAAACAAATATAAGCCTCAATCCCTTGACAAGTGGCAAAAGAAATTGGTGTGAAGTTTAATGTAGAGTGTCATGCATCACATGTGCATAACCATCTTCGTACGGTTAGAAAAGAGTGGAAACTCATTCAGGAGATTCGGAAAAAAAGTGGATTTGGTTGGGATGATAATTTGAAAATGATCACATGTGACAAGCAAACTTATGATGCTGAAGTGCTGGTATGAAATTTATATAAATGAGCTTCATTTTTTTTTTTTTTTTGAGGATCAATAATGATTTGTACATTTATTATATTAAATCATCCAATTTATTGACATTGTCATATTTCTTTGAACAGGCTCATCCCGCTCATGCGCCTTATTTAAATAAAAAAAATTGAACAGTATGATGAGATAGCTATTGTTGTTGGTAAGGACATGGCAACTAGTGGCTTTTCAAAGCAATGGAGTGAATGTTCTCCATTGGTTGAAAATGAAACCCCACAGAATGACATCCAAAATCCAGAGTTTGAAGGTGACTCTGATATGTTGCCAAAAGATGCCCATGAAGCTTCGAATGGAACTTTATCTAAGGGAAGGAGCCATAGAAAGAGAAATTATGCAGCTATGAATGAAGATGGTCCTTTTAATGAGATGACTGAACAACTCAAACAGATTGCAGTAGCTGTTACAGCTCTGAGTCATGGCCCAGTTAATACAAATGAGCTTCATAAAGTAGTGATGAATGTTGAAGGCTTTGAAGAAGACATGCTTGATGAAGCTTTTGATCATTTGGTTAATGATGAAAAGGCAGGAAGGGCCTTTATGGCTAAAAATGATAGGATGAGAAAGCTTTGGTTGGAGAAAATTTTTCAACAAAACCTTCTAACTTGAAGTTACTGGATACATTGTGTGAAACATGTTAGTGGTAACATGGTATTCTTTAGGTTATTAATAATTATGGAACAATTCCATATTTTAGAAGATTATGTGTTAATGTTAGCTATATTGTCATAGTTTTTGGGTTTTGTTATTGTAAGTGTGCTTATGGATGGTTATGCAACACTGATTGACATGTTTTGGAGTTATTATGAAATAATGTTATATTTTGGATTCATTAGTATTATGATAATGTTATATTTTGTCCAGCTATATTTTTGCAGGTTCTGCTATATTGGTTGAGAAATATTCTATAGGTTCTTTCATTTTGTTAATTCAAGGTATGCAGTTGGTTCTTTCTTTGTTGGCAAGGGCCAGAAAAAGAGAAAGCATGGTCGCTGATGTCTCAAATGCTTTATAGAATTTTTGGCTTCAATTCAGTACTCTGGACATGTTCCATGACCCAAATGGACATTTTGCTACTAGAAGAAGGCAAAATGATGTTTTGCTCTGCTGAACTCCCTGTGTAGCTGCATTAGTCATGATTATTACAACAAGTGAACTCACTAGATATTTGCATGGGGCTGGAAACTAAGGGTGCTAGCTGTGGTCTTGAATATTTGTTGTTATATATTGATTCATCTAGCACATTCTTTGACACGTTCATATATTGATATTTTGATATATTGAATCTTTGTTGTTATCAATGATTCATCTAGTACATTCTTTGACACATGTTCAATACTTGGATATGTAATTGAGTAGATGATGTGTGTATGAAGATAATACTAGAACACTTAAAATTCAACGGATGCCATTTTCCATGGTTATTAAACTCTGGATTTTAGCTCTCAGTACAATTTTAAATTTTTACCAGTTTTTTTTTTTTTTTTTTTCATTTTACATTGTGCCAAACATCAAAAAATAATTTACACAACATTTTCATATACATTGCCAAACACTGTAAAATGAAAATATTTTCTTGTAAATATTTTACATGTAAAATATTTTACTTTTACAAATATTTTACATTGAAACAAACGGAGCATTAATATTCAAACCTTTAGCATTTTGTTTTCTTATAGTCAAAGTACAACACTACATGTCAAAGTTTAGTTTTTCTATGCAAATGTAAGATCCTATTTGTTAATATGTGGCATGTGTATATATAATCCTTTTTTTTTTTTTTTGCTGAGAAGCGTATATATAATCTAGACCTTGAAACGTGGGAGAGCCCATGGAGCACGTGGATGATTTAGAATATAATTAATTTTTGGTCTTGTTTTTGGTTTCCTGGCTTAGTCTTTGCAACCTTTCTCACATGGTAGAGTCCTTTTAGTGCCATATAAAGTGGCACAGAAAAAGCCACAACTCGCCTATGTGGTGAGTTGTAGTTGGTGGAGGGGTGGGAGTGGGACACCCCTCCACCAACTAAACTCGCCACATAGGTGAGTTGTGGCTTTTTCTGTGCCCTCCACCAACTACACTCGCCACATGGGCGAGTTGTGGCTTTTTTTGTGCCACTTTATGTGACACAAGACTTTTCCCACTTGGCATCCAATAATAAATAAATAAATAAAGTAGCTTTTCTACAAGAGGTTTATTTGGGATCTGTTTATTTTACTGAAACTGAAAATATTCTTAAACCCTACTTCAAACGAAAGCAAATACCTTGGACATGTCACAACTCACAAGCAATTACTGAGTGACCATTTGAGACAAGAATCACAAGATCAAAAGAGAACACTTCGTTCTTCACATTTTTTGAAAGGCGTACAAAACCTGATACAATGTAACAAAATGATTCGTAAAAGAACATATTAAGTGCACTTGATTACACTCTAAATGTTCAGTAAGTTTTCATTGCAATGGTTAGGAATAGAATTATAAAAAAAATAGTTCAATAAATTCTCACCACAGCTAAAATCAGCTATTACCAAAGAAAGGTTGTGATCCTTTAGAGAATCAATAGCAAGCTCAATACACTTATTAAAGTAGTGTTCATTAATATATCAAATAATAATTGATTATGTTAAGTTATGGTTTTTTATATAACATTTATGCTGGCTTTATTCCATCATAAAAAGTGTTGTAATTTCATTAATTTATTTCTTTATATTTTGTGAGATTTAATTGTAATGGGTTTAGTCTTAAGTGGTGAAGATTTGATCAAGATAGTTGAAAGTCACATGAGGAACATATGTCGGAAGTTGAAGAGTCAGTGTATCTCACAACTCATCTTGTGACTAGGCCAACTTGCGAGATGACCCGTGAGATGCATTAACAGCTAGGATTTTAAGTGTAACTCTTATACTCTTCACTCATACTAAATATATCCTTATTACCCAAAAAATTGTAAGGAGGCTACTCAGAATAAAACCCTAGAGAGAGGCTTCTACAACATACCCACCATTTTAGAGAGAGCTATTCATCCTCAAGAGAGAATTCCTTTGTAATCTCTTCTCCTTCCCCTCTCCCATTGTTATACCTTGAGAGGAGATTTATACCCAAACATGACCCACACACTTTCAGAGTGTAGTGTGTATTTTGGAGCTTGGGAAGCATTGGGTATTTGCCAATATAAGTCGGTGAGTTTTGGCGGTATTGCGGGATCGGTGAGGCTAATGAAAACAAGACTCCAAGAAGTCCATTGGTAGCTGAAGCTTGGAGGGCCCATGTACTTTGTGTAGATTAGACTTGGAGGCTCATTTTGGTATCCTCATACTCCAACTTATTCACTAGTGGATCGTTTCAACTTGGAGAGCTACAGAGAGGTTTTTACGTCGAGTTCTTTAGTTTTCCTCTTCAATAACACATTTTCATGTTATCTTGAGTTTGCTATTCTTTTACCCACTGCCCTTTTCATTTTAGCATTGCACTTACTTGTTTATCCATGCAATTGTTGAATGCTTCGATTGATTAATTTGCTAATCACATATATTCCGCATTAAGTATATTAAGCATAGAATCAATCAAGTCGTAAGTTTAAAATTGGGGGTCTAAACAAGCTCTATCATTAGTAATATCGAGCTTTCAGTTTATTTATTCATTTCTCCTTCTCTTCTCTTCTCTCTCTCTCTCTCTCTCTTTACGTGAGTTTGTTATTGGAGGGTTCAAGCACATGTTGTATGCAGTTGATGCCTTGATGGAGCAGCATACCCAACTTTGCTCCAACCTATGATGGCATTGTTTCCTTGCCTTCAACTTGAAGCTCCTATCAATGGGGAAGCTTGAAAATTTTTCAGGGGGCCAAGCTAAATATATATACACACACACCCACACACACATAAAACATGTTAGTAACGTGATTTAAGAAATGTTATCTTCTTACATATAATTTTTTTTTTTCATTAAGTACTTTACATGTCTAAAAATATAACATCAATAAAAACTAAAGAATTTTTAACTCCTAACCATGAAATCAACATTTATCATTTCCCCTAAAAGAAAATAAAAATGTCCATATCTCCAAATTTCAGAATAAATAAATAAAAAATCGTAAAAAAGGTTTGTTATTGTAATTTACTTATACATTTCTAGGATATTTCATAAATACATTAAGTACACATTGATTTAATGAGTTACATATGACATAAAAGTAATTAAATGGAACAACAATGATGCATTAATCATCTATATAAATGCATTACATGTTTTTTCTAAAAATTTAGGGGGCATTGTTTAAATTAGTTGACGAATCACGTGATGTGTGGGAATATGTAATTATTTTGAAATGTGATATAATATATAATTTAATCTTAAATTTTTGTTGTAGATAATTTTTTGTCCTTAAAATTTAAACAACATATAAAAGTAATTTTATCTCTCTATTTTTACAAATATATAATTTTATTATTGTTAGTATTTTTTTGATATTATTCTTTTTTGAAGTGTGTAATATTCTTCTAATTATTGTTATTATTCATTATGATTTCCTAACTTTTTAAAGTTGAACTAAAATTTTTAAGCGTCAAATTTATTATTCAAATTTCTCATTCTCTTAAAGAGATTATCATGATAATCAAAACTTACCACATAATTACAATTTATATTAATCAAATAATTAATAGGCACATCTCAATATGTTTGGTTAAGATATCTTGACCTCGGTTAATTAAATCAATTACCTAATTTTATTAATTAGGTTCAATTGCATGAAAATTGTGGAGCCACCAACAAATCACCAAAAATACTAAATGCTGCGGAAAATAAATTTGACGTGGTGATTTGTTGACAAATGGGGAAAATCTTGCAAGGCAAAAACCCCACTAGGTGATTTTAAAGTCATCACTCCCAAAAATCCACTAATCAACAATCAAGCAGTTACAAGTATAAGAAATCTTACCAACTACCCTAGCCAATCCCGAAATAGCAAATTATAGTTGAACCTTTGCTCCAATACCCAATTGGACTTGATCTTGTAGTAGCCTTCTTTCCTTTGATGCACAAACCTCCAATTTGTGACTAATCCTTTGCACGGATCCCAGTATGTGACTAACTCCTTTACACGGATCCTAATATGTGACTAACTCCTTTGCATGAATTCCAACACATGACTAACTCTATAGCAACCCTTTGATTGTTGTAGTTGATTTGCAATAGCTTCACATAGAAACACTAGAAAGATCTTCAATGTTGGTGTTAGAGAATTTGCTTGGTTACAAAACCCAAAGGCGTATAAGAAACGCAGTAAGAACTCTTTGATTTGGTGAAATAGAGAAAATTTGGTTACAAAACCCTAATTGTAGAAACAGATTGTTTCTCTCTTTGAAAAACCTTTTAATATATGGCTTTTGATGTCCTTTAAATATCGGTTCAAACGGATCTCAATTCAGGCTTCAAACAAATAAGTTATGGGCTTTTTCACATTGCTGACTTTTGCTGTTCTATGAAGCTTAATCTATCAAGGAGCTATCGAGACTTCTTTTGAGAACAAAATATTGATCTATCGAGCTACTATCGAGGAGATAGTAAGTTTCAGCTTCTATTGAGAGGTATCGAGGAGGTGTCGAGACTTCTATCAAGGTACATGCTGAAAAAGTGTTGTAAATGTGTTTTTCTTAAACTTTTCTTGAGCAAACTTTGTGTCTTCAATTTGTTCTTCAATTACAACTTTAAGACACATCAAAACTCAATAAAAGACACATAATTTGACATTTTTGACAATACCAAAACACATGAACCTAACAATCTCCCCCTTTGTCAATCCATGACAAAACCTCAAGTACAAAAGTAAGCCCAATACAATAATAACCTGAATAAAATGAATGAACCCATATTCAAATACACTAGCCTATCTAAAAACAACCAGTCTTGAGACACCATAGCATGAATTAAAATTGACTATTTTGATTGGCTTCATGCTTGTCTTTCTTGAAAGCACATAACAAACATGTTATGCACTCTATATGGAAAACAATGACAGATAATGAACAAGGAAATTGTGTTTTATCATAGGATATTCCAATTACATAAAAATATGAACCTAACAAAATACATAGCCATGTATATCGTGTTTTGATATAAACTTAAATTCTCACATCCAAACTAATGAAGGATTAACTCAAAAAATATATCAAACTATAGCTATAAGAAAGAGGGAGTAGACATGTGATGGGGAACTCAAAAAACACAACCCCAAAAAGTATCAACCCAAAGTAGAGATATTAAAAAACATAACAATTCATCAACCTAAAATAGAATTGAAAGAAAGAATCTAAAACTAGAAAGAAAAAAAGGATCATCACTTTTTTTTTTGGGAGAGAACATAAAAGAGAATTGCAAATTTATAGAATAAAAAATATAATGAGAAGAATATTCAAAATAAAAGGTATAGTTGTAAATATCAAATTGACCGAATTGGACCAAATGAGCCGAATGGACTAAAGTGGATCGAAGTGGGCCGAAATGAACTGAAATCTACCTAAATTCACAAATTCTCTTCACCTATGTATAGGTCAAAATCATACCTCAAACTAGAAATATGAGTACAAAAATTCAATTGAGCTTGAGGAAGGTAAAAGGCACTACATAACATTTGTCTTGCAATACTACCTGATTTTGAATAACTCTTGGTGATTAGCAAATGAAAGGTAAATTAAAATATTGGCTCTTGTTTTTGGGGAGCAATGTCTATTGTTACGTATCTACATCAAGAATGATACAAATAGGTGGCATTGATGATTTTACTAGAGTGGGTGTTCAATACTTTAAGGGAAATAGGCTTTTGCAGTTATTGAAATCCTTTTTAAAAACAAATGGTGGCATTTCATGGCCTCTACTTGCATTTCTAGCTTGTTAAAAATTTAGTAACATTTTGTTATATTTTTTTGGTAAAAATCTAGTAGAGTTCCATGCCAATAGTGTGTCACGAGACATGCAACGTAATCCTTACCATGCTTTCATGGTGATGATTTGATAACATTTTGCCTTATCTTCAAGGCAAAAATATGGTAGAATTAAGGTTTAGGTGCATCATGATAAGAAACTCTACCATAGTGCACTGCATCGATAGCTTCCTATGTGGTGCATGTCGTATGTTGTCTAGGCCTCTTAAACATCAAATGAAACAAACATATTTATGCATAAAATCTTGAAAAAGGAAATTCCTTAGATCATTGCTTAACAGATTTCAAAAGTTAGGTAAGGCCATTTGTATGCACCAACTCATGAGATGTGATGCAATTGTTCTATGGATTATACACGAATAATTAGTGATCTACCATGTGAAACCCTAATTTCAAGTTCAAAAACACATAAAAAGGACATCAAAGTAATTGAGTTAGCATCTTATACTATTTAATTTGAATTAGGGGTTAGTTTTGTGGTTTATGTAATTTTTATTTTGAAATTGGTGCAATCTAGTAGATTTCAAGTGTTTTGCCATTTCTCTAGTAATTTTGGTGAGTGTAAGAGTTTTTTTCATAGTTTCAATGGAGTTTACGGTTATCTAGCATTTCTGGTGGTATTAGGGGTATATTAGTGTGATTTAGAGTTAATTTGGTCATTTGGGTTATCTTTAGGATATTTTGGTAATTTCTATGGAATTCAAGGTTAATTAAGTAAATTTTGAGGTTTTGAAAGTATTTTGGTCATTTTAGTGTTATTTAGGCTTAATTTGGTGATTTTGAATACCTAAAGGGAGTTTTGGTAATTTCCAAAGGTTCAAGGATATTTCGTAATTTCCATCAAATTGGGGTAATTTTGGTAATTTCCTTTTTTTGGGGGGGGGGGGTTGGTATTTTCTATGGTTCAGGGGTAATTAGGGGTATTTGATTATTCCCTTTAATTTAGTATCTTTTTGGTAATTTTAGTAATTGTAGAGAAATTTGTGTAATCATCCTAAAGTGTAATGACCTAAGTATGATTTTAGGAAGTGTAGGGGCTTAAGTGTAATTTCTTTGAATGATAGAGGCTTAAGTAAAATTTTGAAAAACTTAGGATTTTAGTGTGATTTTAACAAAGTTTGAGGTGTTTGTGCAATTTTCATTAAGAAGGGGTGTTTTTGTAATAAATTAAAGATGTAGGGACCATTTTGTAATTCTGAAAGGTCAGTGGTTCGGCTTTGGATTTGGGTTTGAGTTTATACTTAGGCCAAAATGGATTGTTAGAAGGTGGATTTAGGCATTTAAGTGGGTTTAGGTTTGGGCTATGTTTTAGATAGATTGGGGTCGCTATGTTCTTATTTATAAGAGAGGAGGCATAGGGGCCAAGTGGGCTTGGGGTCTTAGATTCAGTCAAATGGGGTTTCATTTTCTTTTGTTATTGCTCACACTCTGATATTCATGGCCGAATCTACCATCCCTTTTTTCCTTTCTAATTCTTAGTTCCAACCACATAATTTTTTTTTTTTGGGTTTGGTTAACGAAAGAGATTTATCAATGGACAATTTAAAAAAAAATTTGATATCACTTTCATAGAAAATATAAAAATTTGTAAGAGATAAAAAAAATCAATTTTTTTTTCTTTTCTCATAAAATTTTTCTAAAACTATTTCCTAAAACAATGCTCTTAAAGCATCCATTAAATTTTTCATTATTTTTTATTTTAATCTCACATCCTTTCTTTTCATGCCTTCAACAACGGTTCTAAGAGCATTCACACCCAGACTTGCAAATTCCATATATTGGCATATTTAGCATCAAAGCTTCATAAAGTCCCCATTACCCGGACTTGTAAACCCAAAAAAATTTACGAGTCCACTAAAGTAACGTCCCAAATATACAAGTGTACAGTAGCACAATCCCAAATCCCAAATATTATTTTTTATTCCAAATCTCTGCTCTTTCTCTCTCTTCAGTGTCTCTTCTTAGTCTTCTACGCTCCCTCTCTCCACAACAATCCAATCCAAACTCCTCTCTCTCATCACATCTCTCTTTAGCTCATAGTGGTGGGTATTTTCTGGCGTGGGCTCTAGCATGGGTCAAGTGACAGTGTGGGTTGTAGGTATGGCGGCCTGAGCTGGGTCATGGGTTTAGCGGCGTGGAGGTGGGTCGTGGCGAGGTCGTGCATGGCAAGGTGGGTCGCGGCCTCACGGCATGGATTCTGACGAGGTGGGTTGCAGACTCACAACAGAGGTGAGTGGGTTTTAATTTTGCTTCGATGGGGTTTGGGGTGGATTCTGACTCTTAATGGTGTTTGGATTTTGATTTTTTGCTATGGATTTTTTTTTTGGATTTGGATGGTTGGATTTTTTGCCATGAATTTTTGTTTTTTGGACTTTAGATTCCAATGAGGTTTGGATTTAGCACGGATTGGTTGGTTTGGTTTGGTTTGGCATGGTGGTGGTGTGGTGGTTGATATAAAATGATTCATGGTGGTGGGTGGTGTGAATGTCGCTCAGCGGAGGTGAGTGGTGACTGGGAAGCTGAACAGTGGTGGTGGTGGTGAGTGGTTGAGAGAGAGTAAGAGAAACAGAGATTAGAGAGAGAAGTGGGAAATATTCTTATATTATTTTATCTTATTTTAATATGTGGTATGGTAAAATAAAAGTTGGGATGTTAGGTGTGTTGTAAAATGGTATGGTATAAATGATAAAGTAGCTTTTGAAATGGTAAAATAGAATTTTTTGTAAATACCAAGGAAGTCAATACTATACCGGAGGGTGTACCAGTTTAGCTACCGGTACGATATATTTCGAATACCGATCAGTACCGGTGTACCGTTTCGGATTTACCGCTATTTTATATATTTAATATATATATATATATATAACTAACAATAAATGTGAATTTTTGTTTAATTGACTAGACATTTAAAAAAAATTATAAGGCAAATTCTAGATCTCTTTTTTACTCAAATCCGAAATTGTAGCACATGTACACTATACAAGCCAAGGTATACCTGCCAACATTTGTTACTACTTTTTTTAGTTTTTGTTCTCTTCCACTATTTTTAGTATCTTCTATTATTATTAATATATATATATATATATATATATATTCCTATATCTAATTGCTCCTTCCCTCGTTTTCATCACCTTCAATTAATTTTCTTTCAAACCTTTTTTTTTTTTTTTTTTTTGTTAATGCTTCACAGACAGGCGATTTGATAGCTCTTCCCATTTTGTTTTCATTTTTTCTCCCCCACATCAGAAGCTTGTCCTAGTCACCTGACACTTTCCTCCAATTTTCAAGAATGTTTTATCTTCACACGTTTAAACTTAACTCTTCAGTTTTCAAAGTTCATTCACTCATTTATTTTTACTTCTGATCTATCACCTTTAGTTTCACTTTCACCTCACCCCTCTCTCTCTAGTTTCATCTCCTCTCTCAAGTGCCACCGTCCATCACCACTCAAGATTCAATGAGAGGCCGTTGGCTTCAGGGAAAAAAGAGACGGTGAGTGCATGAGGTGATTCTAACTTCATTTTGCAAAGTTATGGTGCATTTTTCTTTCATTTTTCCCTTTCTTTTTGCTGGGTTTTATTAGCTTACTCAGATTTGCACCATCTTGTCCTTAAAAAACTACCAAAATTACCAGCAAAAAAAAAAAAAAAAAAAGCATTTCGTGTTTCGGCCCGGTATCCATTTACCGGCCGAAACAACCAGATTTCGCCGGAACGGCCAGTACGCGTCCGATACGGTCGGTATTTTTTCTAGTATAAAATAAAGGAATTATCTGTACTGGATTACTGGCCGATACGATATATACTAGCCGTACCAGTCGGTACGGTACGTAATTTACTTCCTTGGTAAATACTGGATGTGAATTCTCTAAGAGGCAGTTTGTAGGGGGTTCTACCTGTAGATGTCTTGAGTTGTGGTTGTAGTTTCAAACAGTTTCGAAGGTGTATCTGTTCATGGACTTTGGGTAACCTTGAAGGATTTGTGCTTGTTATGGGTCAAGTAAGAGAGTGTAGTGAACCGAACCAGAATTTCCGCTTGAGAGGTCAAAGTATGAATTAAAAATTTCTTGAGATTCAAGGATAATTAATATAGGCAAAAATACTATATTGGTCAATTTGATCTTTATATTTTGGTACAAACAATTTGATCTCTGTCATTTTCAACTTATAATTAATTTGGTTCTTATCATTAACTTTTTAATAGAAATAGTATATGTGGCTAATGAATTGTCCTTAAAATTTTTATTTAGTATATAAAAAATGCCACATCAGCTGCATCTAAATGAAAACAAAAAATTAATTAATTAATTTCTCAAATTTACGGATTGAAAAAAAAAAAAATCTTAAATCTTTCTTAGCCTTTGTTTGGTTGCCAAGAAAACAAAGGAAAACACCATTGAAGCCCATCTAAATCCAACCCAATCAAACTTCAAATCCAAAAAAACCAACCCCAATTGAAACCCACCAGCCACCAACACTCAATATTGGAGAACCATTTTTCAGATCCAAAACAATCGAGGAACCCATTTTGCAGATTGGTGATGTTTGGTTGCTGTGGCCGCTCCTTAAGCTTACTACCTCTGTCCACCACCACCAGTGATTGCCACCAGACGTTGTGCTTGTACCGGCCTTGTCTCTCTCTCCTTTTCTCTGTTCTCACCGAAGCATCATGACCACGACTCTAGGATCAACTTCTCTTGCCGTTAACTGCCACCACCACCGTTGATGACGATGCCTCGAATTGATTGTGTCTCTCTCTCCTTGCTTCTTTCTCTACTCGATCTGTTGCAGCCAAATCACCCCAAGCTTCTTCTCACTTTTCCATCACCATGGTCTTTAGACAACTTCGCTCGTCGCCGCCACGGTTAGCAGTGGCTCTCAGCTTTTCTACTTTGGCTCCCACGATCCCGTGGCTCTCAGCTCTAAGGAAAAATGTTGGTTTTTGATTTGGGGTTCATGAATTTTCATTGTGGAAACGTATGGGTCTTGCAATCGTGTTTTGTCATGCAAATGAGTATGTGACCGAATGGGTTTAGATGGATTTTTTTTTTTATTTGGAGTTGGAGTTAGTGTTAGATGGACTTCAATGGTGTTTACTAAATTTTTTTCATCATTTCTTGGTAACCAAACAAAGGCGGAGAAAGAATTGAGAAAATTCTGGTTTTTCATTTTTAATCTGTAAATTTGAGAAATTATTTTGTTTTTGTTTTGTTTTGTTTGTTTGTTTGTATTTTTTTTTTTTTTTTTTTTACATTTAGACATAGCTGACCGGCATTTTTTATATGTTAAATAAAATTTTTAATTATTATTTTAGTAGCTACATAGGCATGAATGTGCCATTGGTGCAATCCTTTAACCATGTATGTATTTTCTGTTATTGAGTTAACAGTAAAGACTAAATTAATAGTAACTTGAAAATAATAGAGACTAAATTGACTACTTCTAAAATGTAGAGACCAAATTGACCAAAATAGTATTTAAGATTTTAAAATTTTTGCCATTAATAATATTTTTACCATTAATATATTAAGATTTTAAAATTTTTTTAAGGTACATTTAAGATTTAAAACTAAATTAATACGTAGAAAATAAAATTAGCATGCATTTAATGTTTATAACATATAAAGAAAAGAACCGATGCAAAATAATTTTTTCTTAATAATTTCTTATCAATTACCTATTAAAATAAAACTTGAAATTATTTTAAATCTTGAAAATTGAATATGATTGATTTTGTACTAAAATTTTTGGCTAAAATATAAATTAACCCTTTAAGTTTGACTAAAATTTATTTCAGTCCTCTAATTTTGTTCAGGCATTTTGTCCAATCCCATTAAAAAAAAAAAAAAAAAAACTTATGTTAAGTATGCAATTATCTAATGAAAAAAGATATTTTGAAAAAAAAAATCTCAAATAAAAAAATCTATAAAATATTTTTATTAATTTTATAGATTTTTTTTTTGTTAAAATAATATTTTTTTAATGGAAATTAAAAAAAAAAAAAAACACTAGATAGAAGATCTTAATTAAATAAATTTGAAACTTAGAGGACTCAATTAAATTAAAGTAAAGTTAAAGGACTAAAATGAATTTCAACCAAACTGAAAGGGTGCAATTTACATTTTAGCTAAGTTTCTTCTAAGAACTTCTCTTTCAATATACATGAATCAAAGAGACATTTAGAAAATAATTTTACTTTTATTGTAAATTTTAATTTTATCAATATTTATAATTGAAAACTTTGTTTCATAGTTGTAGTAGAAACATTGTAAAAGAAAGCTCAAGTACAATCACTTTGCAAATAATTTGGTAGGATGCTAATATTCTACTCTTTACCAACCCTTTGGTACAATTAAAAAAAGAAGAAGATAAATACGAAAAACATATATGTGCTTGGAGTCCACTACCGTCTCCATTAATTTGAAGATAAAAACTAATATGGAATATATTGATAAGAAGAAAATTAATATAAAATATATTGATAAAAACAAAGAGGGGAAGCGCACGTATGCATATTCAAAAGCAAGAAATTACCTTAAATATAAATTATTCTACTCCTTACCAACCCCTGGTACAATTTAGGGAAAAATATGATAAGCAGAAAACATATATGTCCTTTAAATTCACTGCCATCTCCATAAAAATTTTGAACAAAAAACCTAATATGGAATATATTGATAAAAAAAAAAAGATAAAAAAAAGAAAGAAGAGGAAGTGCATGTATGCATATACAACAAAAAGAAATTACCTTAAAATATAAATAAATACATAAATAAAAGAATAACATTGCTTGAAAGTTGAAATTTATTAACTTCTTATATTACATGGTTTGCCCTTAATTTATCTTGATTAGGAAATAATGTTTTGTTTACCAAAGGATTAATAGCATAAAACAACAAAACCGTATAAATAATAATAATTTTAAAAAAAAATTTAGAAGTTTTTTTGGGAGATGGTCCACACATCATGGACCAATAAACTAAACCTATAAAATGAGGTATTGCAAAACTCCAAAAAGACTGCGATAGGTAGAAGTGTTTAAAAGTGGTTCACCATAAGAGCCAGTAATTAAGGTAGGGAGTAGAGCATGGCTTTGTATTGAACTTATTGTATTTGATGAGTAGATCTATAGTGCATTTGGGTAAGGTAGAGACTTGAATCAGAATGTGTTATTTGAGTGCGTCAATGGACTCGCAAAATGAGGAAACCACCAACAGCAAGTTTTGACTATATATGACACTTGCCATACTTTTGTGTATCCATGTTATATAAGAGACATGCTCGGCCTAAGGAGTAATAGACGGTGTGCCCGATGGCTGAATTTAGCTATTGATGTATGAACAATGTTTATTAAGTAAATAAAATCTCTGTTTTCTACCCAAAAAAAAAAGCTTAATGAGCCAAGGCTTTTGACTTCAAATCCAGAGCTTAAGGATTTGTTGAGGTAATCAATAAAGATGATATTATTTATAGTGATGACAATGTGGAATAGGTATTTTGGAATGTTTTGATCATGTGTTTACACCCCATTTACCAACCTCCGATTAACATAATCAAGGGCAAAATTGTCATTTCACAACTCGAGGTTAAAATTGAAATTTGACCATTGGATTTCCTAAAACTTCACATAAAACAAATCTAGAAAATGTAATGATCAAAACAATGTGTCATGTTGTTCAATCGGACCATCATATTAAAAGTTATAGCTAAATCAAGTTTTAACGATTAATATATATCTTTATTTACAATTAGAACTGGACATGTTCAATTATGGTTAATTAACTATAACTGGTACTATTAATTATAACTGTCAAATCTCATTACAATACCCTCTGCTCCCTCTATAAAGAGAGGGGGGATTCACAGTTCAAAGAACCTCGTTCTCCTAAAGTTCAAGAGTAAGGACTTGAGTATAATCATTGTGCAACTAGTGATCCTTAATTTAGTTTATGACCAAGTCTTTCATTGCCTATTCTCTAGAACTCTAGTGAAATTTCTTCCCTTTTTATGCACGTATTATTGTTAGTGTCATTCTTTGTGTGATTGTTTTGTTATATTGGATTGCTAGTTAAATGAACATGTTTTGTTGTGATGATATGGGATAATTAGGATTGAAGCATATTGGATTTTAGAAATAAATCAAATGATGGTCACATGCTTATTACATAATGTTCTTGCAATAATCCATTTGTTCTTATGAAGTTCATGAATAATCACATGTTAGATCTTAAATTCTCATTGATAATATTGCAATCACAAGTTTAATACATTCAAATTAAAATTATAATTCATTACAACAATAAAACCTAGGGCATGTCTAGTACGTTGTAATGATGATTACATAATTTACATTGTAATATAAAAAGATGTAATGAAATAATTATTCTTTTACATCTATTTGGTGATATGATATGATAAGGTAGTAGAATGACATTATATTTTTGTCAAAATATGTAAAATACCCTTATGTACGTAATTATATATTTACATTTTTTTTTAAGTCTCATTAATTTAATAATATAATATATCATACCAATGGGACCATATTAGGCCTAAAAAACCATGTATTATTATTATAAAGTTTCAACCTATGGCATCTGCTTTTGATGATTCTGTTCTTTATCATCAGATCAAGATAGTAAGACATTTTTGGTGTAGGAAGGGATTGAACCCTAGATATCTTATTTAACTATTAGAGACTTTGTTAGTAGAGCTAACTTGAACAAAACCATTGAATTATTAGATATTAAGAACTATATATTACTTAAAAGTATATATATTAATGTGGGGGGTAAAAGACCAGGAGGTCCATGTCAATGTCAACATTGGGCCAAGGGTCCAGTCCAAGGAAAAACCCCTCCTCGGCCATGGGAAGAACCCTCCTCGGCATGGACGTAGCCGAGGACAAAGGGGGCAACCTGCCACTGATAGTGACACTCCAGATCATTCCACGGAACAGGAAAAGTACTAAAGCAGAAAAGGACAACAGAGAAAATGGAAATGTCTGAGGGAAAGGCTGCCATTATTGCATTCAGTGCCTGGTGCCTGACATAGCCATGCTTTTCTGCCTTTACAACCACTCCCAACAACTAGAGGAAAGGGTTGATGGGACAAGTACCTCCCCTAGGAACCCCATTTAGGAGGAAGGAAACTACTATAAAAAGGGAGTGGAGGGAGACAGAAATGGGGGCTGAGACCCCTCAACACACCAGAGGCACCAGAAAAAGCTTCTCAGACCGTGCTGAGGACCAATCCTCTATGATAAACTCAGTCCATCTCAGCTTGATCGTGAAGAACATCGTGTTAACCGTTGTCCATACACTAAGGCCTAACTCTTCGATCCACTCTCAACAAATTCATTATAACGAGCTCACTGGTCTAAGGTCCCATACATCTTGGGCCTGGGCTGAAAAACGTGACCCCACAATTGGCGCCGTCTGTGGGAAGAGTTTGTGTGTTGGAGAATGCAACTGTTAATCATAGTGGGATCAAGCTTCTATCAGCAAGAGTCCCTCAAGAAGACCATTTTGGCAGTGGTACAAGCTATACGAAAGCCTCCCCATTATCTCCAAGAACACACCGTCATTGTCATAACTTAGCTTCCACTTAGGTCTACACTTCGAAGCGTTGATTACGCGGGAAGGATTGCTAAACGAAGCGCGGTTCTAGGGGCTTCTGACGTCAGATGTGTGCCCCGTGCACTTGTCAAGGGGCTAATTCTCGCGGGTCTAGTAGTCCGGTTTGCTGAATTCCCTTCAGAGAAAAAAGTCGAGGGCCAAACCGGAATCTTTTGAAGCGGTTAAACAGAACCTTAGCTATGTCGGGTTCTCGAACCTCCGGCTTTGGGAAATTAATGCGCACTGACAACTTTCTAAATGACTAAGTACTAGACAGAACCAAGGTCTTGCATGGTCCTCGGACTCAAACCTATGGGAAAACTAGCTACTTCAAGAAGATCAAAGTACTAGACAGAACCAAGGTCTTGCATGGTCCTCGGACTCAAACCTATGGGAAAACTAGCTACTTCAAGAAGATCAAAGTACTAGACAGAACCAAGGTCTTGCATGGTCCTCGGACTCAAACCTATGGGAAAACTAGCTACTTCAAGAAGATCAAAGTACTAGACAAACCAAGGTCTTGCATGGTCCTCGGACTCAAACCTATGGGAAAACTAGCTACTTCAAGAAGATCAAAGTACTAGACAGAACCAAGGTCTTGCATGGTCCTCGGACTCAAACCTATGGGAAACAAGCTACTTCAAGAACATCTAAGTACTAGACAAAACCAAGGTCTTGTATGGTCCTCGGACTCAAACTTATGGGGAAACTAGCTACTTCAAGAAAACTCAAGTACTAGACAGAACCAAGGTCTTGCATGGTCCTCGAACTCAAACCTATGGGGAAACTAGCTACTTCAAGAAAATCTAAGTAATAGATAGAGAAGATCTTGCCAAGATCTTGCATGGTCCTCGGACTCAAACTTATGGGGAAACTAGCTACTTCAAGAAAATCTAAGTACTACACAGAACCAAGGTCTTGCATGGTCTTCGGACTCAAACTTATAGGGAAACTAGCTACTTCAAGAAAATCTAAGTACTAGACAGAATCAAGGTCTTGCATGGTCCTCGGACTCAAACCTATGGGGAAGCTAGCTACTTCAAGAAGGTCCAAGTACTAGACAGAACCAAGGTCTTGCATGGTCCTCGGACTCAAACCTATGGGTATAGAACCAAGGTCTTGCATGGTCCTCGGACTCAAACCTATGGGGAAACTAGCTACTTCAATAAATCCCAAGTACTAGATAGAACCAAGGTCTTGCATGGTCCTCGGACTCAAACCTATGGGGAAACTAGCTACTTCAAGAAAATCCAAGTACTAGACAGAACCAAGGTCTTGCATGGTCCTCGGACTCAAATCTATGGGAAAACTAGCTACTTCAAGAAGATCTAAGTACTAGACAGAACCAAGGTCTTGCATGGTCCTCGGACTCAAACTTATGGGGAAACTAGCTACTTCAAGAACATTTAAGTATTAGACAGAACCAAGGTCTTGCATGGTCCTCGGACTCAAACCTATGGGGAAACTAGCTACTTCAAGAAGGTCCAAGTACTAGATAGAACCAAGGTCTTGCATGGTCCTCGGACTTAAACTTATTGGGAAACTAGCTACTTCAAGAAGGTCTAAGTACTAGACAGAACCAAGGTCTTGCATGGTTCTCGGACTCAAACCTATGGGGAAACTAGCTACTTCAAGAAAAACCTAAGTCCTAGACGGAACAAAGGTCTTACGTAGTCCTCGGACCTCCGGCTTTGTGGAAACTAACACGCGATGGTACCTTTCTAAGCGTTTAAGCTGAGTTCAATCATGCCTCTTTCCTCGGACCAGACGCCTAAAGCATGTTAAAGCTGTAAATATCATCGGAAACATAGAAAAGAACCCTAATACCCGGTGATCCGCTCGGACAGTTTACCTTAGCTTACACGTCCTTGGGCGGTCACCCTGTTCGCAATGCAGAACATGCGGTTGTTTTCCTGGTTAGTCTTATATAGTTAACTTATTTAAAGTCTGCATTGTTGTGCCCGTCAGTTTTGATAAGCTCAGGGTGACAACTCCTTACCATCAACGGCGTCAGTTCTAAGTACTATTCAAAAGAAAAGATACCAGCACGCCCATTCATAAAATAATTATTGCGGAAAAGAAAAGGTACGCAAAATGAAATAAAATCGTCTTTTTATTAGATAAAGAAGAAGTACAATGTACATAAAAGGGCTTGGACAAGCCAATATCAGAAGCTAACTACAAAAAGTAGTACACTGGAACGATAAATCCTCAATCTTGCTCCAGCAGTAATCGAGCAAGTATGGATGGCACCGGCGGTGGAAGAGAAGAAGAAGCAGAGATGCCCGATCCACCATCTTGCTCTAGCAGCAATCAAGCAAGTATGGATGGCACCGGCGGTGGAAGAGAAGAAGAAGCAGGAACGCCAAATTCACATACTTGTTCTAGCAACAATTGAGCAAGTATGGATGGTACCGGCGATGAGAAATCCAAACCCGCACACGCGTGACATACGACGTTGGATGAAAATCCAAGTTTTGTCGCACCAAAAATCTGATGCGACCTATGCCTGCTTCAGATTTTGGCTGAAGGAAGAGAGACTTTCTTCTTGTCCAGTCGAGAGGGAGGAACATCTTTGGCCTCTGTCTCCCTTGCCCTGACTGGGTCATTCTAAATCTCGGAGACACCCGAGGCTTCTGAAAAGGGTTTGGTTCCTCCACCCTCACCTTATCCTTGACCATTTCACTCCCTAAATCTCAATCACTATCATTGGGGACTTTGGGAACATTTGGAGAGTTAGAGGCCTGAAAAACTCAAGGGTCTGCGAATAAAGGAGAATGATCCCCCCATGTGTCTTATATAGGGGGCAAACCTGATGGCAATCAATTCACCCAAATCTCCAAGAACGAATTACAAACGAGATAAATCTCGCTCAATTTTCAAAGCAGTCTTCAGCCGTTGGATTTGTGTCACCTCGTGAAGAGACCTTAATGAAAGCGCGCCTCGTGCACCGAAACGGCAGGAACGCGGCTTGGATAAACTAAAAGAATGTCTCACAGCCAGGAACGTGCCTCAGGCAAGCGAAGAGGCTCTGGCATTAATGGAGGACAAGATTTGGCAAGCCATGACAAAGGCCCGATGTCACCAAAACCCTTCTCTTCGTCCGAGGAGTCGGACAGCAGGATTTTGAGGGGCTATTGTGGGGGGTAAAAGACCAAGAGGTCCATGTCAATGTCCACATTGGGCCAAGGGCCCAGTCCAAGGAAAAACCCCTCCTCGGCCATGGGAAGAACCCTCATCGGCATGGATGTAGTCGAGGACAAAGGGGGCAACCTGCCACTGGTAGTGACACTTCAGATTATTCCACGGAACAAGAAAAGTACTAAAGCAGAAAAGAACAATGGAGAAAATGGAAATTTCTGAGGGAAAGGCTGCTATTATTGCATTTAGTGCCTGTTGCCTGACATAGCCATGCTTTTCTGCCTTTACAACCACTCCCAACAACTGGAGGGAAGGGCTGATGGGACAAGTACCTACCCTAGGAACCCCATTTAGGAGGAAAAAAACTACTATAAAAAGGGAGTGGAGGGAGACAGAAAGGGGGGCTGAGACCCCCCAACACACTAGAGGCACCAGAAAAAGCTCCTCAGACCGTGCCGAGGACCAATCCTCTCTGGTAAACTCAGTCCATCTCAGCTTGATCGTGAAGAACACCGTGTTAACTGTTGTCCATACACTAAGGCCTAACTCTTTGACTCACTCTCTACAAATTCATTGTAACGGGCTCACTGGTCTAAGGTCTTATGCATCTTGGGCCTGGGCTGAAAAACGTGACCCCACAATTAAAAATAAGGGAAATGATATTAAACTCACCTATGCTTATTTTAATAGTGCCTACATGTGGTTTGGACTTTATCACTTTACCCACCTCATTAGTTACCCCTCCCCCCCTTAGAGCATTCATACTGGAGATGCTGAAACCACTTAGCTATTTTAGCATCTCCAATCATAAAACTTATACTACACTGGTGGTGCTATATCTAAAAAGATTTGACAGTAATCTACAATAAGATTTGTTAGTAGAGCTACTTGAACAAAACCATTGAATTATTAGATATTAAGAACTGTATATTACTTAAAAGTATATATATATTAAAAATAAGAGAAATGATATTAAACTCACCTATGCTTATTTTAATAGTGCCTACATGTGGTTTGGACTTTATTACTTTACCCACCTCATTAGTTAACCCTCCCCCCCTTAGAACATTCATATTGGAGATGCTGAAACCACTTAGCTATTTTAGCATCTCCAATCATAAAACTTATACTACACTGGTGGTGCTATATCTAAAAAGATTTGACATTAATCTACAATAAACTCTTATAAATAAGAGTTCACTGTAGCAACTCTTATTTGTTTTTATTGTCTCTCTCATCTTAGTCTCAATCTCCACTAGAAGAAAAAAGACTTAATACAACGTAAAAGGTTGTTGCAATAACAACTAATGTCATTATAATAGGTGTTATTGCAACAACAAAAAAGGCGATGCAAGCCGTTGTAACAAACTCCGAGGCAATAGGTTATGCAACACTAAATTTTTGTTGTAATAAATTCCACATATTGCAATGATTTACTTTGAAAATCTCGTTGCAATAGTTTGATTTTTTAATTAAATTTTTTTTAATTTAAAAATAAATAAATCATTTTTTTAAATAATTATTTTTTCATTAACCTATTTTGCAATTCAAAAACCATTTCTAGGAACTATACTAACAAATTAAAGATATGCATAAAAGATGAAAAATTTGAAATACTTTATTTCAATATGTATGTCAAAAAATACAAATATATACAAAACTTGTTGAGTTTACATTCAATCACATAGTTTCAAAAAGTATGCAAAAATCAATACAACATGAAAGAAAAGTTTCTTCTCGAAGGTGTTATCCAAGCATACTTCGCGAGCATTTCATTGACTTACCACCTATTTTGGAAAAAAAATAATAAAATAATTATAAAGTTGAAAAACATCATTTATACAACACAATGACACCAATATACACCATCATTGATTCTAAAAAAAAAAAAAAAACACATATAAAACAATACTACTTGAAGACTGTTCAATTAAATAAAGAAAAATCAAATTAAAATTTAAAGAGAACCAAAAGATTACTTGAAAGTTAGAGGGAAAATCTTTAAACTGAGAAAGAGTCTCTCCAAAAAGACTATGAATTAAGAGAGATTGAAAGTTGAGAGAGAAAATTTAGAGTTAGTAGATATGAGAGTGAGATGGAAATTTGAGAGATAAGTTTTGTAGTTAGTAGATAAATTTGAATTTTGAGATACGCTTAAGAGAAAGAGGGAACATGAAATGAGGAAAAAAAAAGGAAAAAAAGAAGAAGAGACAGACGTGGGGGGGGGGGGGAGAGAGAGAGAGAGAGAATTGAGATAAGAAAAACATGGAGATAAATGTGGGTGAGAGAAAGAGGGAAACTAAGATGAAAAAAAAATGAGGTAGGTGTGAGATAGGGAGAGAGAATTTGAGATTTAAAAAAAAAAAAAAAAAAAAAAAAAAAAGGAGATAGAGGTGGGTGAGATAAAGAGGGAAACTAAGATGAAAAAAAAATGAAAAAATAAAATAAAGAGTTGGGCGTGTGTGTGAGTGTGATTTAAATTTGAGATGAGAAAAAAATAGGAAGATAGATGTGGTGAGAGAAAGTGGGAAATTGAGATGAGGAAAAAAGGAAGACGTGTGGGTGAGAGAGAAATATTGAGACGAGAAAAAAAAAAGGGATAGACATGGGTGGGAGAGAGGAAATTAATAAAAAAAAAAAAATAGCACCAATTTCCCAAATTTTCCCGCTACTCAATTACTCACCTCTATTACATCAACAAAATTTATTGTGAAATAAAGATTTAACCTATTACAACAAGATAGTTCGATGTGAAATAAAAAATTACCCATTGCAACAACATATCTCAATGTAAAAAAAGAGTTACCTATTATAACAACATATTTCGATGTAACATAATAATTATTGCTACAAGCTCATATTGGTGTAATAAATTTAAGTTACTATTACCAAAAAAAAAAAAAAAAAAAACAACAACAACAACCTAGAGATGCAATAGTATATATATTACATCCATTATTATTATTATTATTATTATTATTTTGCAATAATACTTGTTGTATTATGTCTTTTTTTCTTGTAGTGCTCACTCCCTCTCCTCTCTTAGACTTCCTCTTGTACATCTCTCTCTCTCTCTCTCTTCTTGACTCTACCTCTCTCTTTGATCGAATCTGTGGGTTTCGTTTGTGTTGTTTGTTGCCGTTAGTGGGTTTCAATTGTAGTCATGGGTTGTTGTGTATAGGGGTGTTCGCCCACCCGCAACCAATTCGAGAGTTTCGACAGTTGGCGGCGGGTTTCAGACTTTAAAAACTGACTTCGATGGGTCGATTGGTAGGTTCTCTTCTCTTAAACCCAACTCACTGGATCCAACCATAAAACCTAACAAAATTTGGAAACTCCAAGCATTGTCTGGCTAGTATTTGGTGAAAATTCATCAGATCCGCCTAGATTTTTGTCGGATTTGGCAAGATCTCACTAGATTCGATGAGATAGAAAAGTAGGAGGATTAATTTTCTCTCATGTGTTTGGTTGCGAGGAAAGAAAAGTAGAGAGATGAAAAATTAAGAAAAATAAAGTTGGTATAAATTTAAAATTACGTTCATATTAAATAAAAAAAAAAGTAAAACATTTTTTATACTCATTTGTTATTAACAAAAATGTATATAAACACTTTGCTTCTTTTTTTTTTTTTTTTTTTTTTTTTTTTTTTCACAATCCAAAAGGATCCAAAACAAATAATAAAAAAGAGAAAAAAAAAAAGGAAAAAAAAAAAGAATGGAAGAAACGGATAAAAACAAAAGAAATTAACAAAAAAGACAAAAAGTGAAATGAGCACCACCAAAAAAAAAAAAGAACCTTTGCTTGTTGGTGGTGAAGCAAAATTTTGTCAAAATCATAGTTTCTCATTTTCACTTCCATTTTCTCCCTAATTTAGGGAGATCAAGTTTTGGTGGGCTTGAAGAGAAAATAGTCGGGCCTTATCATTTCTCTACCCCATCCCATCTCACCCATTCTCTCTCATATTTTCCACTCTCATTTTTTCATCATTTTCAAAATTATCCCAACCAAACATACCTTTAGATAAGAGAGAGACAAAGAAGAAGAGAAAGAAAGAGATATAGAGGAAAAATAAAGAAAGATTAAAAAAATAATATTTAAATAAAGTGGTAAAAAAATAAAATATTTGATATTGGATATATTATAAAGTGAAATATTAAAATAGATCTTTTAGTTGCTCTTACTCCCTGCATAACTCCTCAAATTCTCACCATTAAAAAAAAAAAAAGCAAATAGATGAAGATTAAATAAGATTTTGTAGAAATCTAGAACACAAACTACATATCCCATTTCCATCCTTTTTGTCGGTCTCTCTTTCAAATCTCATATAAGAGCATTAGTACCCGCACTGCTATATGCCATATGTTGGCATATTTTAGCATCAAAGCACAAGAAACATGCTTTTTCCAGGCTTCTATTGTAAATTTTTTTACAATACTACTACAGTACCATCTTATATATAAGATGGTACTGTAGCAGGCTTGTATAAATTTTTTACTAATTTATTCTCTCCTTCATTAGCTGTCTCCCACTTTGTCTCTCTGTCTCCCGCATATCTCTCTCTCATTTCTCTGGTTCTCTCTTTGTTGCAGTGTAGCCTTAGTCCCACTTTGTCTCTCCATCTCCCTCATGTCTATCTTTCTCTCATTTCTCTAGTTCTCTCTCTATAGCAGTGTAGCCTCAGTCCTCACTCGTGTGTCTGAGATTGGCATGGTGGCGAGGCGGGTGGCGTGGTTGACATCAGTGTGGCGGCATGGAGGATAGCGCGTTAGAGATCGGCGTGGAGACCGATGTGGAGACTAACGTGGAGATCGGCATAGAGATCGGTGTCAAGAGTGTGTTTTTTTTGTGGTTGGTGTGGCCAGTGTTTGGGTTTGGCTATTGTGTGGTTTCTAGGTTTGGTGGTGGCATGGTGGCTTGTTGCTTGTGGTTGTTGTGGAGGTTTCTTGGTGGTTCTTGCTGTGGCTGTAGTGTTTAGTGGGTGTCCATCTAGATATGGTGTGGTGCGTTTTGATTTGGGTTTGATTTTGTCCTTTGATTCTCACCATGGCTGACTGGTGTTTGGTGGGTTTTTTAGTGGTGGCTTTGTGGGTTTTGTAGGTGAAGGTGGTGGTGGATTTTATGGGTTTTGTTCCAGGTGGTAGGGTGGGTTTTTTTCACGGTGGTGGTGGTGGGTTTCTTGTGGCAGATGTAGTGGTGATGGGTGGTTGAAAGAGAGAGATAGTGAGGAAAAGATAATCAGAGTGAAGGGGGAGATGAGAGAGAGAGATTAGATTATATTATTTTATTAGGTAGTATATATTATTTTAAAGGATTGAATAGGAAAATAAAAGTTAGGATGTTAGGTGTGTTGTAAAATGGTATGGTATAATAGATAAAGTAACTTTTAAGATGGTAAAATGAATATTTTTGAAGAAACTATATGTGAATGCTCTAAACACGGAAAAATAAAGCGACACACAAATACTTTGAGCCTATACCCCAACATGCTTTTTGATCAGCAAATTTGGACGCTTTCGCCTTCTTCTTCTTCTCTCTTTAAAATTAACATTTTAGTTCCTATAGAGCGTTCTTTTAGATCTCCAGAAGTCGAATCCAAAGAACGTTCTTGTGATGATACCTCATTGTTAACACATATTTAGATCTCTAATGGCGGAATCAATATACTAACATATTTTAAGATACTTCATTCATTTTTTCTTAAGATGATACCTCATTTTTACTGACTCTTGGTGATTAGAAAATGGAAGGTAAATTAAAATATTGGCTCTCGTTTTGAGGAGTAATGTCCATTGTTGTGTATCTGCATCAAGAATGATACAAATAGGTGGCATTGATGGTTTTACCACAGTGGGTGTTCAATTCTTTAAGGGAAATAGGCTTTTGCAACTTTTGAAATTATTTTAAAAAACAAATGATGGCATTTCATGGCCTCTAGTTGCATTTCTAATTTGTTGAAAATTTAGTAACATTTCGTTTTATTTTTTGGTAAAAGTCTATTAGAGTTCCATAACAAGTGTGTCACGAGACATGCAACGTGATCCTTACTACGCTTTCATGGTGATGATTTGACAACATTTGGTCTTATCTTCATGGCAAAAATTTGGTAGAATTAAGCTTTAGGTGCACCGTGATAAGAAACTTTGCCATAGTGCATTTATAGCTCCCTATGTGGTGCGTGTCATACGTTGTCTAGGCCTCTTAAACATCAAATGAAACAAACATATTTAAGTATAAAATCTTGAAAAAGAAAATTCTTTAGATTAAATATGACTGACCTAGATCATTACTTAACAGATTTGAAAAGTTCGGTAAGGCCACTTGTATGCACCAACTCATGAGATGTGATGTGATTGCTCTATGGTATATACGGATAATTAGTGACCTACCATCTGAAACCCTAATTTTAGGTTCAAAAATACATAAGAAAGACATTAAAGTAATTAAGTTAGCATCTTATACTGTTTAATTTGATTCAGGGGTCAATTTTGTGGTTTATGTAATTTTTATTGTGAAATAGGTGCAATCTAGTAAATTTCGAGTGTTTTGCTATTTTTTCTAGTAATTTTGGTGAATGTAAGAGATTTTTTTTTTTTTTTCATAATTTCAATGGAGTTTAGGGTTTATCTAGCATTTCTGGTGGTATTAGGGGTATATTAGTGTGATTTAGGGTTAATTTGGTCATTTGGATTATATTTGGGATATTTTGGTAATTTCTATGGAATTCAAGATTAATTAAGTAAAGTTTGAGGTTTTGAAGGTATTCAAGTCATTCTAGTGTTATTTAGGCTTAATTTGGCGATTTTGAATACTTAAAGGGAGTTTTGATAATTTCCTAGGGTTCAAGGATATTTCATAATTTCCATCAAATTAGGGGAATTTTGATAATTTCTTTAGTAGTTTTTTGGTAATTTTATTAATTTTAGAGAAATCTGTGTAATCATCCTAAAGTGTAATGACCTAAGTGTGATTTAGGAAGTGTAGGGGCTTAAGTGTAATTTCATTGAATTATAGAGCTTAAGTAAAATTTTGAAAAACTTAGGGGTTTTAGTGTGATTTTAACAAAGTTTGAGGTGTTTGTACAATTTTCATTAGGAATGGGTGTTTTCGTAATAAATTAAAGATGTAAGGACTATTTTGTAATTCTGAAAGGTTAGTGGTTTGGTTTTGGATTTGGGTTTGAGTTTATACTTAGGCCGAAATGGATTGTTAGAAGGTGGATTTAGGCATTTAAAAGCAAAAGGTTGGGCTCCATTTATGTGGGTTTAGGTTTTGGCTATGTTTTAGATAGATTGGGGTCGCTATGTTCTTAGTTATAAGAGAGGAGGCATACAGGCCAAGTTGGCTTGGGGTCTTAGATTCAATCAAGCGGGGTTTCATTTTCTTTTGTTTTTCTCACACTCTGATCTTCTTGCTTGAATCTACCATCCCTTTTTTCCTTCTTTTTTCTCTCTTTTCCTTTCTAATTCTTAGTTCTAGCCCTATTTTCTTTTTTTGATCCAGTTAACAGAAGAGAATTTATCAATTGACAATTTAAAAAAAAAAAAATTGATATTACTTTTATGAGAAATATAAAAAGTTGTAAGAGATCAAAAAAATTAATTTTTTTTTCTTTTCTCATAAAAATTTTCTAAGACTATTTCCTAAAACAATACTCTTGAGTGCTTTTGGGGTGTAAGGGGCAAAGGCTGGGGTTCAAGTCTTAAGAAGGGAGCTTCACACACATATACACTTAGATTATGCTAGAACATAATTTTTATCTTGTATCCAAAAAAAAAAAGCATCCATTAAATTTTTCTTTATTTTTTATTTTAATTTCACATCCTTTCTTTTCATGCCTTCACCAACGGTTCTAAGAGGAAGTTTGTAGGGGCTTCTACCCGTAGATGTCTTCAATTGTGGTTGTTGTTTCAAACAGTTTCGAATGTGTATTTGTTCATGGACTTTGGGTAATCTTGGAGGATTTATGCTTGTTATAGGTCAAGTAAGAAAGAGTGCAATGGACTGAACCAAAATTTCAGCTAGATGGGTCAAAGTATGAATTAAAAATTTCTTGAAATTCAAGGATAATTAATATATTAAGATTTTTAAAATTTTCAGGGTACATTTAAGATTTAAAACTAAATTAATACATAGAAAATAAAATTAGCATGCATTCAATGTTAATAACATATAGAGAAAAGAAGCTTTTCTTAATAATTTCTTATCAATTACCTATTAAAATAAAACTTGACATTATTTTAAATCTTGAAAATCGAATATGATTGATTTTGTACTAAAATTTTTGGTTAAAATATAAATTAACCCTTTAAGTTTGACTAAAATTTATTTCAGTCCTCTAACTTTGTTTTTATTCAATTGAGTTCTCTAAATTTCAAATTTATTTATTTCAGACCTTTTGTCCAACCCCATTAAAAAAAAAAAAAAAAATTGCTGTTAAATATGCAATTAACTAATGAAAAAAGATATTTTGAAAAAAAAATCTCACATAAAAAATTCTATAAAATATTTTTATTAATTTTATAGATTTTTTTTTCTTGTGAAAATAATATTTTTTTAATGGCAATTAAAAAAAAAAAAAACTAAATAGAAGATCTTAATTGAATAAATTTGAAACTTAGAGAACTCAATTAAATTAAAGTAAAGTTAAAGGACTAAAATGAATTTCAACCAAACTTAAAGGGTGCAATTTACATTTTAGTAAAATTTTTTCTAAGAACTTCTTTTTCAATATACATGAATCAAAGAGATATTTAGAAAATAATTTTACTTATATTGTGAATTTTAATTTTTTCAATATTCATAATTGAAAATTTTGTTTCATAGTTGCAGTAGAAACATTGTAAAAGAAAGCTCAAGTACAATCACTTCGCAAATAATTTTGTAGGATGCTAATATTCTACTCCTTACCAACCCTTTGGTAGTTTTTTTATTTTTATTTATTTTTATTTTAAAAAAGAAAGATAAATACAAAAAACATATATGTGCTTGGAGTCCACTACCATCTCCATTAATTTGAGGATAAAAATTAATATGAAATATATTGATAAAATGAAAATGAATATGAAATATATTGATAAAAATAAAGAGGGTAGGCGCACGTATGCATATTCGAAAGTAAGAAATTACCTTAAATATAAATTATTCTACTCCTTACCAACCCTTGGTACAATTTAGGAAAGAAGAGGTGGTACAATTTAGGGAAAAATATGATAAATAGAAAACATATATGTGCTTTAAATTCACTGCCATCTCCGTTAAAATTTTGAAAAAAAAAAAAAAAAAACCTTATATGGAATATATAGATAAAAAAAATAGAAGAAGAGTAAGTGCACATGTGCATATACAACAACAAGAAATTACCTTAAAATATAAATAAATAAAAGAATAACATTGCTTGAAAGTTGAAAGTTATTAACTTCTTATATTTCATGGTTTGCCTTTAATTTATCTTAATTAGGAAATAATGTTTTGTTTACCAAAGGATTAATAGCATAAAACACCAAAACCATATAAATAATAATATTTTTTTAAAAAAAATTAATTATTATTATTTTTTTTTTTGGAGATGGTCCACACATTATGGACCAATAAACTAAACCTATAAAATGAGGTATTGCAAAACTCCAAAAAGACTGCAATAGGTAGAAGGGTTTAAAAGTGGTTCACCATAAGAGCTAGTAATTAAGGTAGGGAGTAGAGCATGGCCTTGTATTGAACTTATTGTATTTGATAAGTAGATCTATAGTGCATTTGGGTAAGGTAGCGACCTAAATCAAAATGTGTTATTTGAAGACCAAGAAAAGGGTAATTCTATTGTACTCCCCCTTTTTTTGGGGGTACAGTATCCACTAGTAGATAACCTGTTATACTGGGTTATCAAAATATCACATTTGATAATACCAATCTCACATTGTGTAGTACTAACATCACATATGACTGTATTTTTGTCACATTTGGTGATTCCCTTATTTTTTCTAACATTCGATGGTACTATCCTCACATTATGTAGTACCAACATCACATGTGACTGTACTTTTGTCACATTCGATGGTTCCCTTATTTTTTTTTTCCACATTTGATGGAACTATCCTCACATTGTGCGATACCAATATCACATGTAACTGTACTTTTGTCACATTCGATGATTCCCTTATTTGTTTTCTCACATTTGATGGTACCATCCTCACATTGTGCGGTAACAACATCACATGTGACTGTACTTTTGTCACATTCGATGATTCCCTTATTTTTTTTTCTCACATTTGATGGTACAATCCTTACATTATGCAATATCAACATCACATGTGACTGTACTTTTGTCACATTCAGTAGTTCTCTTATTTTTTTTCTTCACATTTGATGATTCTATTATCACATTGGGCAGTATTAAAATCACACTTGATTGTACCTTTCTCACATTCTGTGGTATTTCAATTTTTTCCTCACATTTAACAGTTCCATTGTCACATTGAGCATTACCAACATCACATGTGACTGTACTTTTGTCACATTCGGTAGTTTCCTTATTTGTTTCTCACATTTAATGATTCCATTGTTATATTGGGCAGTACTAACATTACATTTGACTGTACTTTTGTCACATTCGATTTTACTTGTATTTTTTCTCACATTTGATAGTACTATCCTCAAATTGTGCAGTACCAATATCACATGTAACTCTACTTTTGTCACATCAGTGGTTCCCTTATTTTTTTTCTCTCACATTTGATGGTTCCATTGTTACATTGAGTAGTATTAACATTTTATTTGACTGTACTTTTTCTCACATTTTATAGTACTTTAATTTTTACTCACATTTGACAGTTACATCATCACATTAGGTAGTATCAACATCACATGTGACTGTACTTTTGTCACATTCAATAGTTCCCCTATTTTTTTTTCTCTCACATTTGATGGTTCCATTATCACATTAAGTAGTATTAACATCACATATGACAATATTTTTACCACATTTAGTTGTACTTGTATTTTTTTTGACATTTGATGATACCATCTTCAAATTGTGTAATACCAAAATCACATGTGATTGCACTTTTGTCATGTTTGATGGTTCAATTTTTCTTTTCTTGCAAATGATGGTTCTATTGTCACATTAGGCAGTACCAACATCACATTTGACCATACTTTTCTCACATTTGGTTGTACTTTAATTTAGTTTTTCTCACGTTTTACAGTGTTGTCCTCACATTATATAGTACCAACATTAAATGTGACTGTACTTTTGTCACATTTGATGATTCCATTATTTTTTTCTCACATTTGATGGTACCATTGTCACATAAGTCAATACCAATATCACATTAAACTGTACATTTCTCACATTTGGTGGTACTTTTGTCACATTTGATGGTTCTATTTTTTTTTTTCACCAACTACCATAATACCCCTAAAACCTAAAAAATTACCAAAATACTTTTAGGACCTAAAAAATGACAAAATAACCCTAAAACTTAAAAAATTACCAAATAACCCAAAATAAATTATTGAAATAACCACAAAACCTAAAAAATGATCGAAATACCCTTAAAAAAAACCAAATAACCTTGAAACTTAAAAAAAAGAGACCAAAATTACCATAAAACCTAAAAATGACCGAAATAACAATGATACCTAAGAAAATGACCAAAATACCCCTAGGACAAAAAAAAATTACCAAATGTCCTTGAAACTTAAAAAATGACCAAAATTACCATAAAACCTAAAAATAACTAAAATAACCACGAAACCTAAAATATGACCAAAATACGCTTAGAAAAGAAAATGACTGTAATGGCCCCTATACGTAGAGAATATCTAAAAATATCTTAGAAACTTGATAAAGACTGAAATATCCTTAGTTAGGGGTGTGCATGGGTCAAGTTGGGTTAGGTTGAGAAATTCTTCCAACCGAACCCACCATGGTAGGTTAAAAAAATCCAACCCAACCCATCATAAGGTTCAACCCAACCTAACCCAACCCAACCCATGTGGATTGGGTTGGGTCAGTTGGACCCATGGGTTGGACAATTTTTATTTATTTATTATTATTATTAATAGTGCCATGGAACCACTGCTCTCTCTCTCTCTTTCCCTCTCCCTCTCTTAGGTTTCTTTTAGTTTCTGCAAACTCTTCATTCTAAGGCCTTAATGTATTTGTTCTTATAAAATACCGGAAAGCCTAATTTTAACATAATTGACTATTAAAATGTCAATTTTCATCTCTCTACTTTGTTCATTCACATGGGTGGCTGATAGTAGCCCACATTAACTCCTTAGTGTAAGCAAGACTTATTTACTAGGATTTGAAACTAAGCCATATAATTTATGGCCTTGTCTTCGGTATATATATATATATATATATATAAGCTCTTATTAGAATGGACACTGAGAAATAGAGAAAATCAATAATAAAGAAAAAAAACATAGAAACCTTGAAAATGACCGAAACGACAGTGAAACCCAAAAGGTAAATTAAGCGTATTAGATAGGGGAAGAATGCTAAAATAAGAATTTAAAGGAACATAACATTGTACTTGTCATGCCCCAAACTCAGAAGGGTCCAAAGCATGAGAAATACAACCCAAAGGTACCTGTAGATTTTTCCTTTTTTACAATTCAATCCAAATAATTCATACCAAGTACCAATATCAAGAATTTTCATAATAATTTCATTATAGATACTCCCAAAATAAGTCAAAACTTTATACAATAATTACAAGGACTATTAGCCAAAAAAGAATAGAGGTCCGAGTAAATATAATTACATATCATCAGCTTGTCCCATCAATAAGAATAAAAGTCATCACCACTATTAAATACAAAAGAATGAGTCAAGCCAAATTTAGGATGTATATCATCTAAATATCACCATCACAGAAGTCTAGTCTTTATCAGTAGTAAGTCTATACTTCAGAACTTCTCTTAGTTCTTGTCTTCTATTTGTCTTCACAACCTCACAATTTTATTTCTTGCTTGTGATCACATATTACAACAATTGAAACACATTTGAGAAGCAAATCGTTTGAAAAAGAAGCAATTCGAAACTCAATACTAGAAAAGCATGCTATGAATTACCAACCCACTAGCGTATCAAAAACTTGCTACTTAGTTCAAGTAACACACTTTACAGATATTCTCATATTAATCAAATCAATTACTTATTACTTTACAACTTATAGACAGTTCATAGTACCATTTCATCAAACACATAATTTGCATTACAAACCCACAAATGAAAACAAAAATAAAAAATAAAGACAAACTCAAAACAGACAACATGGTGCTAATCCAACTAGTAAACGATTAAATATACCAAATAGCATCAGTAAGACCATAAAATGCACTAGGAAATGAATTTCATGGGGGATGAACAAGAAAAAAGTTTAAGCAATAACACCCTATGAATTTTAAAAATAGATTGTGTTAATCCCTCAAGCAAACTGGGAATGAAACATACTTCAAATTATAATTTTTTTTCCCAAACCACTACTCAGCATCATGGATATTGTGTAGCTATTCTAACAATGCAGGATCATGCATTTGTGCAAAGTTTGGTCATACAGGGTTTCAGCTAAACAATTCTTTCGTCACTTGTGTAATTGGCTTAGCTAGTCCCTTTCACATATCAATTGCATGAAATTTTTGAGAAGTAATTACATGTTACATTTTATACCTCTACAAGTAGTTATATAAAAAAAAAGGGAACCATACTATATTTTCATGCTACCGAACATCTAATCATCATCATCATCAGGTTAATGCAAAGCCTGACTCTTATTTACGATATCAACCACAGGAAACACAACATGAGGTAGACATTGCAAAGCCTGACTCTTGTTTGCAGTGTATAAAGCTATGAAAAATTAGTTCCTAATCTCTCATGGACTTGAATTTTTTTCCTTGTACTGAATGTACATCAATGACTGTGTAAAGTAGCTCAAAACCTCAGCCTAAAACTCTTGCAGTTAAATAGATAGCTCATAGAGGCATTTCATCAAATAGTTAATTGCATTTCAATTAGAGCCGCCTTGAATTGTAAAAAACATAAAATATCTGAAAATATCTATACAAAACTAAATGTGAATACCCCATCTCTTTGGGCAAATCAAACCTCCCTCCCCATGTATTACTAGTGAAATTGTGTATGTCAACATGAGAGTGCACCTACAAGACATAAACATAGGCATAAGCAAAGATCATCAATATCAATGATTTGAAATTGTCTAAAATAAATTCCAATATCTGACTGATTTACATTTTATATATTCTGGTGATGCCTCAATAAGGGTCAAAGAAGTACAGTCATAGTTTAAAAACAAAAGGATTCAACCTGCCAATGATGTCCTATTGAAGCATAAACTAGCATTGAACTTGAATATGGAACAATCAAAATATTCAGATATTGTTAGATTCTCACATGGTCAAGTGTGCGATATCCTGCAAACACATATAAAAGTTTTTTAATCTGTATGGATGCTTCATCAAGATGAGGTACCAGTGCTGGTGGCGTCTCCACCCATTGTAATTCAGGTGCAGGTAAATCAGCAAAAGTAAAAATCTCTCAGGTGTGCGTTCTTTTCTACCTTTAACATCTTCTCTCTACAAAATATAAGACCATTCAGAATTCAATTGTACTAATCCACAACGAGACCTCACTTCACTTGTAAAAATGTGATTATAGAGAGGGGCCAACCCTGAAAATCCAGACAAAACTAACAAATCTACTACTACACTAGACAATCAATAGACTAGAATGGAGCACCTCACAAAAACTTCAATGAAGAACTTAACACTACCAGCTTATGAAAAAACAGAAAATAAAGTTGGGTGGGCAACCATATTGGGAATCAGAGATATCCATTGCCAAGAACTAAAACCAAAATCAAAATCTCTGTAAGTTTCACATTATACATTTGCTAAAGGATATTTTAGGGGGCAAATTTCACATAGATTACAATTGGGGGGAAATTGAAGAAAATGGTTTTGTTTTCAATTGGAATCTGCTGAATAGGAAATTTCAGTTAAGATTTCACAAATTTGCCAATGTTAGTGCTCCAAAATTCCTAGATGAAAGAAAATCTCTCAAATCGGCCCAACATAAATAATAGAGAAAAAAATGGTTAAACCCACCATTCAAAAGCACAAACCTACAGGGTAAAATTCAGGAAGAATGATGAAAAATGATTACTTGAGAGTTCAGGGCAAACGTGGTGAAGATTGGAAGGAAAAATTTAGGAAAAATGATGAAAATGGTTAGCTGAGAGTTTGGGCAGACGTGGTGAAGATTGGCGAAGAGGAGCAGAGTTGAGAGAGAGAGAGAGAGAGAGAGAGAGTTTTTTTTTTTTTTTTTTTACCCTAACCTTTTCTACCGGTGAATGGTAACCCACTTAAATTATTTAAATGGTTAAGATTAAAAGCATTAGAATGTATGATTCAGACTTAGGTGGATACCGTACCCCTAAAATAAATGAGGGTACTGTAGAATGACCCCCAAGAATATAGCTTAATGAGCCAAGACTTTTGACTTCAAATCCAGAATTTAAGGATTTGTTGAGGTAATCAATAAAGGTGATAGTATTATTTACAGTGATGACAATGTGTAATAGGTAATTTGCAATGTTCTGATTACATGCTTACACCCTATTTACCAACCTCCTATTAACATAATCAAGGGTAAAATTGTCATTTCACAACTCGAGGTTAAAAAGTGATGACAATGTGTAATAGGTAGTTTGCAATGTTCTGATCACATGCTTACACCATATTTACCAACCTCCAATTAACATAATCAAGGGCAAAATTGTCATTTCACAACTCAAGGTTAAAATTGAAATTTGATCATTGGATTTCCTAAAACTTCACATAAAACAAATCTAGAAAATGTAACGATCAAAACAATGTGTCATGTTGTTCAATTGGACCATCATATTAAAAGTTGTAGTTGAATCAAGTTTTAACAATTAATATATGTCTTTAGTTACAATTAGAACTAGACATATTCAATTATGGTTAATTTATTATGACTGGTACTATTTATTATAACTAATAGTGTGTCAAATCTCATCACAATACCCTCTACTCCCTCTATAAAGAGAGGGGGGATTCACAATTCAAAGAACCTCATTCTCCTAAAGCTCAAGAGGAAGGAACTAAGTAAAATCATTGTGCAACTAGTGATCCTTAATTTAGTTTAGGTCCAAGTCTTTCATTACCTATTCTCTAGAACTCTAGTGAAATTTCTTCCCTTTTTATGCAAGTATTATTGTTAGTGTCATTCTTTGCATAATTGTTTTGTTATATTGGATTGCTGGTTAAATGAACATGTTTTGTTATGATGAAATGGGACAATTAGGATTGAAGCATACTAGATTTTAGAAATAAATCAAATGATGTTCACATGTTTATTACATAATGTTCTTGCAATAATCCATTTGTTCTTATGAAGTTCATGATAATCGCATGTTAGTCTTAAATTCTCATTGGTAACATTGCAATTACAAGTTTAATACTTTCAAATTAAAAATATAATTCATTACAACAATAAAACCTAGGGCATGTTGAGTACGCTGTAATGATGATTACATAATTTACATAGTAATATAAAAAGCTGTAATGGAATAATTATTCTTATACATCTATTTGGTGATATGATATGATAAGGTAACGACATTATATTTTTGTCAAAATTTCTAAAATACCCTTATGTAGGTAATTATATATTTACAATTTTTTTTTTTCCAGTCTCATTAATTTAATACTATAATGATATCATACCAATGGGTCCATATTAGGCCTAAAAAACCATTTATTATTATTAAAAAGTTTCAACCTATAGCATCCGCTTTTGATGATTCTACTCTTTATCATCAGATCAAGACACCAAGACCTTTTTGGTGTAGGCAGGGATTGAACCCAAGATCTCTTATTCAACTATTAGAAACTTTACTAATAGAGCTAACTTAAACAAAACCATTGAAATATTAGATATGAAGAAGTATATATATTATAAATAAGGGAAATTATATTAAACTCACCATTGATTATGCTTATTTTAATAGTGCCTACATGTGGTTTAGACTTTATCACTTTACCCACCTCATTAGTTACCCACACCCCCCCCCCCCCTTAGAACATTCATATTGGAGATGCTAAAACTAATTAGCTATTTTAGCATCTCCAATCATAAAAATTATACTACACTGGTGGTGCTATGTCTAAAAAACATTGACATTAAACTACAAAAAACTCTTATAAATAAGAGTTCACTGTAGCAACTCTTATTTGTTTTTATTGTCTGTCTCATCTCTTGGACTCAATCTCGCTTCCTTTCCTCTCTTTGACTCCCTTTTGTTCGTCTCTCTCTCTTTCTCTTGACTCTACCTCTCTCTTTGATTGAATCTCGGGCTTCGTTTATGTTGTTTGTTGCCATTGGTGGGTTTTAGTTGTGGCCATGCTTTGTTGTGTATAGGGGTGTCCACCCACCCGTAACCAATTCGAGAGCTTCGACAATTGGCGGTGGGTTTCGGACTTTAAAAATTGACTCTGATGGGTCGATTGGCAAGTTCTCTACTCTTAAACTTGACTCACTGGACCCAACCATAAAACCCAACAAACTCTAGAAACTCCAAACATTTTTTGGTAAGTATTTGGTGAAAATTCATCAAATCCGCCTAGATTTTTGCTAGATTTGACTAGATCTCATCAAATTCGACGAGATAGAAAAGTAGGAGGATTAATTTTCTCTCATATGTTTTTGGTTGGGAGGAAAGAAAAGAAGAGAGATGAAAAATTATGAAAAATAAAGTTGGTATAAATTTATAATTATGTTCATATTAAATAAAAAAAAAAAGTAAAACATTTTTTATACTCATTTGTTATTAAAAAAAAGTGTATAAACACTTCGCTTTTTTTTTTCACAAGCCAAACGGATACAAAAAAAAAGAGAAAAAAAAAGGAAAAACAAAAAAAGAGAATGGAAGAAATAGATAAAAACAAAAGAAATTAACAAAAGGATAAAAAGTAAGATGAGCAGCCCCCCCCCCCAAAAAAAAAAAAAAAAAAGAAGAAGAAGAAGAAGAAGAAGAAACCTAAAACCAACTAATGGAATAAGAAGAACCAGAAAAGAAAAAGTAGAAAAAAAAAATTGCTTGTTGGTGGCAAAGGAAAATTTTGTCAAAATCAAGTTTTGGTGGGTTTTGAGAGAAAGTAGCCGGGCCCTATCATTTCTCTACCTCCCTCCCCTCTCACTCATTTTTTCTCATATTTTCCACTCTTTTTTTTTCATCATTTTCAAAATTATCCCAACCAGACATACCTTTAGATAAGAGAGAGACAGAGAATTTTCAAAATTATCCCAATCAGACACACCTTTAGATAAGAGAGAGACAAAGAAGAAGAGAAAGAAAGAGATGTAGAGGAAAAATAATGAAAGATTAAAAAAAATCATATTTAAATAGAATGGTAAAAAAATAAAATATTTGATATTAGATATATGGTAAATCTTTTAGTTGCTCTTACTCCTGTGTAACCCCTCAAATTCTCACCATTAAAGTGATCAAATAAGATTTCCATCCTTTTTGTCAGTTTCTCTTTCAAATCTCATATAGACACGGAAAGAGAAAGCGACACATATGCTTTGAGCCTGTACCCCAAGACGCTTTTTGATCAGCAAATTTTGACACTTTCGCCTTCTTCTTCTCTCTTGAGTTTTCTTCTCTCATGATTGTTTTTGTTGACCGAGCTTATTCCCCACCTTTGCCACCACCATTTCCTTTCCAGTAGAAGAGTCCTTCGGCTGCCACTTCCCCCAACAACATTTCCAGTCTTTCATCCTCCTATGATAGAACTAATCTGTAATTGCTGATGCTTTCCAAAATAGGACTTTGGGTAACAAATTGAACTTCCATTTGGGTAGGTAACATAGAGAGAGAGAAGGATGCATCTATTTCTATCGAAGATGATCACTCATTGCTTCAAGCATCATTACTTGGTAAAGCTTGAACTCGAAAGAATGAAAAGGAAACGGTCTCAGCATAACAGAAAAAGAAGTTGTGAGTCTTACAACCAAACCCAGTTCAAAGATTGGTTATGGACCCCGTATGGTGTGGAAGGAGATATTGATTGCTCTCTCTAGCCTTTTCTGCTCTAGAGGTAAATTTGCTATTGGATTTTCCTTGTGTTTGGACTTTGGATTGAGGTTTTTTCATGTGGGTCTTTCATTGTTTATGTTTATTATTGCTCTTTTTTGTTAACTGAGCTCATTCTCCACCTCTACCCATAGATGTCTTGAGTTGTGGTTGAATGATACAAGCTTGATAAATTGCTAATTTTTTTAGCATGATGTATTTTGAAGATGAGTTATAGATATATGAGATTTGAAGAGAGACAAGAGAGGGGATGGCATAGGGATATAGTTTGTGTGATTTTTGCAAAAGTCTAGAGCCCGTTTGGTACATGTGTTTAAACACATGTTTTTAGTTTTTAAATAACATTACATGTATTTTTACACATTTTTTGACTTACACGTATTTCCAAAAAACTGAAAACTGTTGTTTAAACACACATACGAAATGAGGCCTTAATGTTTCGATCTTTTTTTTATTGTATTTTTTTTTTCTTTTGAGGTAGTTTAAAGAGTTTATATATATATATATATATATATATATATATAATGGTTTAAAGAGGTCTAACGGAGGGTATTTCACGTTTTTAGATAAAAAAGTGATAAAGTCAAAATAAACTTAGCTAGCCACAAATGGGTTTATAGTTTACTATAATTTCTCCTTATAAAGTAATTAAAACAAAATATTTAAATGTAAACCAAATCAATCCAGTGATATTCAACAGAAAATAAAAATCAAGATTACCCTGATTTCCTTGACTACGTATATGAGATAACCTATATGGCATAAACACAACACAAGGAAAGAAAGGGGAAAAAAATTCAATGTTCAAGCTAGAGAGATTGTTAATGACAAAGCCCTGGGAAAAAAAAATCAAGGTTTTCATTATCAGGTTCCATTCATTGATGATTCTAAAGAAAAGAAGATGGTTGAATTCGTAGATGCAAGCTTGATGGCATAAACAAAACCCAGGAGGATAATTGTTGTACGCAATTTCTCTTTTTATTTTTATTTTTATTTTTGATATGTTGTGGCACACTATTTAAAAATGATTATTTGAATTTTACTTGTTGAAGTTGTTATGTAGATTAAAGAATAACTATTAATTAAGGAGTTTTAATAAGGAATAATTCTTTTTCATTTTAAATAATAATTATTCATAAGAAGAAAAAAAAATTATTCTTTGTAATAAAAATGCAACAAGTTGGTTATTCATAAAGAATGACCTCTCAATTGTGTTTGCAAAGAGCTTCCTTAACCTCTCAATTACCCTCGCTTCCTTACAGGTTATAATAAATGGTAGCATAGGGAAGCAAAAGATAACAACTTGATAATTTTTAAGATAAACTTTACGTACCCAACCCCACTAGAATGGCACAATAATTATAATCTCCCACAAAAATGTACCAACAGTAAATCCCATCATCATTATAAATATAGTGCTAAGTATTAAATAAGAAACTAGTAGTTTATCAGGAAAAAAAAAAAAAAGCAAAGATTTTCCTCTTATCTTCAGTATAAATGGGCCCTATATATATTAGAATATCAACAGACTTGGATCCTATTCAAGTCTTTTATTCTTTATGAAGATACTTATTTTGTTACCCCATTTATATTGGTATTGGGTCAATAAGCACTAATGCAACATTATCTTTCATCTCTTTTCCAACGTGAGTGTAGCCATCCCCTTCCTTGTAAATGACATCTATTACTCGTGCAAGATTAAGAACACGCATAAGTAGAGGCATGGGAACAATAGTAGGTCTTATGCACTCCTCATTAATGTCCTTCCATGCATTAGCAACTTGCCTGTTGAGTTCATCATGGACTACTTGCTCTGAGACACCATGTTGCTTCATGTAACATTCGACTGCTGAGGCAGCGTGCCCTCTCTCTTGCTCAAACTACAGACAGTTTTTCAAAAGGGTAAGTAGAAAGTTGGCAACACATGAAATAGACCTCACACACTAGCTTGTGAAACTTGCTAAGATTTTTTGATTGCATACCTTATGTGACTTCATGTCATCCATGAGTCTACCAATTACAGATGAAGCTTTAATCATCTTGGGGTTGCTGAAGATCCAATCAAATGCCTCTTTTGTAACGATGTCACCCATGCCAAGGAAAGAGATAGCTGTGAGCATAGGGTAACCGGAGGTTTTAAGTGCAACATGCATATACTCCTCCATTGTTGGGATGTAATTTTGGTGGAACCATTTGGCTTCGTCAAAGTAGGCCCGAACCAAACGTTTCATCTAAGGTTTAAAAAACATGAACGAAATAAGTATGTAGCATGAAAAAGTAGACAAAAAAAAAAAAAACCATGAAAAGTTAAGTTGCTTGACGCTTACAGCATCTTTTGCATAGCTAACACGGTATGATCTTTCTTTCTTGGCCAACTCATTTTCAATTGCTTCGAATACATCAAAGAGTGCACGATAACATATTTGCATGTATTTTGGAAGTTGATCTATGCAGCTAATATCCCACCTGAAAATATCATGTACCAATTACAGAAGTTAGACTAACATTATACATCATAGTCTTAACATATATATTAATTAATTCAATCTATAAACCTCTCAATTGCTTCAGTGAAGGGCTCGAGTTCTTCAAGTGTGCCATAAACATCATATATATCGTCTAGAATGGATGTCATGGAAATAACTTTGGTTAGTATTTTTCTTGCAAGTGAATATTGGGGCTCAAAGTAGACTGCGACTATCCAAAAGTAGCACTCGACAACTCTATCTCTTGCAAAAGGTAGCTTCGTTGCAAAATCTAAATCTTTCCACCACCTACAATTTGAATATAACAATTAATATTAATTGATTGTAAGTAATCAAAAATATATAACAAAATGCTAGGGTTGCTTTAAATTTTACTACAAAAAATTAATAAATTGTTGTTATCAAGAATATGATTACTACTATATACCACTTCAACAATCTAATAAATGAAGTTTGAATTAATTTTTTTATTATTATTTGTAACATGTTATTTTACAAGGTTTTTATAGTAAAATCTATAGTATTCCCTTCACCATGTCCGAAAATATTCGTACTTTGTCTTTTTGGATAGATCATAGTTTTAGAACTAATTACCTTGTGATATCACTAAGTTCCTCTTTGTGCAATGATTGCACTAGATTAAAATCTAATATTGAAATCTTGAGCAAAACTTTGTTATGTGAAGCATCCTGTTCATAGACAGAAATGTATCGCCGAGCCTCTAGTCGTGGTATGCCCTTGTACAAGGGTTGCTTTAGGGCACGAGTTATTTGTGCTGCCAACGGATTGCCTATAAGGGATGCTGTGGACTTAAGGTGAGTGGTAGTGAACTCAAGGGCCTCATCAAGAATGTCTTCTCCATGCACCCTCAGATGTGTAGCTTCATAGAAGGCTAGCATGCCTTCAACATTGCTTGTCAAGCTTTCCTTGAATTGACCATCTTCGTCTTTGAACTTGTTGAAGACATCTGTTTAGAAAAACATAAACTTTTTAAATAAAAAAACGTCGCTAACTCCCTATTACATGAAGAAATCAATCATACTCGGGTCTTACCACATGAAACCTTAAATCCTTCTTGGCGTAGCAGTCGAAAATTGAGGGAAACTTTGTAGAGATCATCAACATCATTTTTGTCATTAAAAGTAGTGTATATATGTTCTAGAGCTTCTTGGATTTCTCTCTCAAAGTGGTAAGCGATGCCTAGGCGCTGGAGTGCATCAATTAAGCCCAACTGTTGTGAAAGATGACCCGTAGAGGCAAAGAACTCGTTTCTCATCTCATCTTTCAGCTCTTCAACTTCACGTACTTTATGTAAAAGAATATCCTACACCATGAATTGCATGAACAAATAATTATATTGTAACAAAAAATGCTAAAAATATTATAAATTTTACTACATAATCTTCATAAACTAGGGTAGTAAATAATCATGTTACCTTATCATCTGAAGTATTGTCGATGAAACGGTCACCCCAAATGCTTGGATGGAAATTTGCTGTTCGGCGAACAACCTCTGATTTGCCATTTTGGGATGAACCCCCTGAAACTTGGGTAGACATATTTTTTCTAAGTTCAAGGATGAGTCTATGTTTTGAGTGATAAGGTATGATGGGATTTGTTCTCTGTGAACTTCTTGAGCGAGATGTAGAATGCCTTCAAGGCCACGGTATTTATAAGCAATGGAGAGAAAGGTAGGTACGGTGAATAAAGTATAATTTTATTAATTAGAATAGTCAGTAGAGTATAATTTTTTTATACACGTTTAAGTATGATGAAACATGTCCCTGGAATAACCATTTGAGTATAACTTTTTGACTAACAACTAAATGTGTTGAATCGCGCATATGTCTCAATTGAACAGAGATAATGGACATTGCCCATATTCTACATGTCATAATGCACTTCATGGAGACGGTGGGGGAGGGTGGTAGCTGTATTGATATGACTCAAGATTTTGAAAAGTCTACTTATTCCAAAAATAAATAAGTTTAATTAGTAATTTTTTCTTTTTACTTTGAAAAGTCTATTTATCCTAAAAATAAATTATTAATTTCCTTTTACCTAATTACGAGCTATCCCTCTCCCTTACATGAAAGAAAAGAAGGAAATTTTATATCCCTTTTATTCAAATATAATCAAAAGTTAAGAAAAAAAATATATATATAAGCAAAAGTTTAGATATTTAAAAAATGTAAACAATTATCTCATAAAATAATTATAAACATATTATAGAAATAAGACTTTGTTAATGTTTAATTTTAATTCAATCTTTCTATATTAAAGTTAGATATTTAACTTTATCATGCTAAGAAGTTTAGAAGAGAAAATTGATAATCTCAAAATTTGAAGTTTTCACTTATGTTGTAGATGCATTTTTATGTGTGTACGTGTCCCTTCTGAGCAATTTTTTTTTTTTTTTTGGGGGGGTTCTACACTTGCGAATGCTTATTTCTATTTATATAAGTGAATTGGAGTAATCTAATTTAGGTGACAAGGTATACATAAGAAAAAGTTTACCTTAAAACTGGTTTCGAAGAAAATTTTTCAAACTTACTATGTGATAATTGATAAGGTCATTTGTGTATATTTTTAGTTACATAACTTATTTAATAAGTTTTGTGACTCTGTTTAAATAATGCACATATATATGGTTTTATGAGTCATCATGTAGGCTGGTGAAAATTTCTCCAAGCCGTCATGGGAGAAAAGTTTTTCCATGTGTAAATTATTAATATTTTTTAAAAATCATGTATAATACACATTTACATATCTGTTTATTAGAAAAAAAGAAGAAGAAAAAAGTGTTATTTGACGCAATAAAAGTTGGTGGTATTATCAAGAGCCTTATAGCTCAATTGGCTAGTATTTTCTAGTGTTTTCAACAGAGATATTCAGAGTTTTAATCCCTCCTCTTACAGCTATTGATTTATAAAAATAAAAAATAAAAAATAAAATAAAAGTAGTAGTATGGGCTATTTAGTTAGATCACTTTTGATTCCATTGCTAATTGAAAATGATTTTGTATTAGCTATGGTTTCATATACATTTCTTCCCATTTAGACAGTAAATTAAGTAGTATTCAAAACTGTGTACAATTTTTGGAGTAAAATCTAATTAAAATAAATTGGATAAATGTACTAAATTATAAACAAAAAATTGAAAGATTCAATGGTGTAGAGAACTTTCAATTATGACTGCCTTGTAACTTAAATTAGGTTTAAATATGTGATTTGGAGGTGCTAAATATAATCCTAGGAAGTTTCTCCATATATGCATGCATGCATGAGGGATGAAGCTTTCTATGACATAAACACGTGCATGAGGCCGCGTGCTGGGAAGGGTGTTACTTATTCTTCAGGAGAAAACAAGATTGTCAGACTTTGTCTCCTTTCGCAGCAAAATATGAATCTATGGATAGACCATACTCCTTTCTTTTGTCTACTTTTTCTATACTATTCTCTTATTTTATACGTCATATTAATAAGTCTTACCACGTTTTTTTTTTTTTTCTCCAAAATAAGAAAAATGAGGCTGATCAAAATGACACTTGACACAGAATAAAAAAGACAGTATAGCTCCAAATTTTTGGAGCTATTTTCTACAATCTACCATATAATGATTTATAAGATTAGTTATAAGGATTATTTACATAAATTACATGATTTATTATAAAATTCACGCGCGATCAAAATTAAATATAGGTGATTTCTTTATCAATCGTCACAAAGTAGGTGAGAGCAGGGATGAACCCAGGATTTCAAGCTGGGGGGGGGCCGGAGATAGACGAAAAAAAAAAAAATTCAAATACACATCCATATAGTCACTGGCGGAGCCAAGAAATTTTCTTAGGAGGAGCAAGTTAGTTATGCCTACATTATGTTAATAGGTTAAGCCTATGTTGGCTCAAAATGTAAAACACTCAAGTTAATTTGGCCCAAATTGTTGCCAAAATTAAATTACTTATTTCATAAACTAACTTTAAGTAAACTTGTGCCTACATTTTTTTCACTGTACTAAATTTTTTGTACTTAGGTTAATAGGTTTGAACTTACCTTTTTACATTTTAGAGCTTTTCTAAGGAGTTACATCTAATGTTTCAGCATTTAGGATAAAAAGTTGATTAATAGGTATGAAATTTTGAAGATTTATACAATAATTTTTGTTAAAAAAAGTGTGAACAATGAAGTGCAAATTACTATTTAAGTGCAATTAGATCAAATCAAACAATTAAACAATTATTTGTCCTACTATTATCACATATAAATAGATAATCTAATATTCTAATATAAACCACATTATTATATATTATATTATTATTATTATTATTAATTGTAGTGTACTGTGTAAATAACATTAAATCACCGAAACAAAAGTAATATACCTTATCCCAATCAAAAAAAAAAAAGTAATATACCTTATTATAAATAAAAAAATAAAGAAAGACAAAAGTATTATATGTGAAATGCTGTACAGCTGTACAGCACTTCATTACTCAGTCTAGAAGCTTTCTAGTCGGTCAAAGTGAACTGCTTCAACGGTTTTGGAGTCTTGTTGTGCTGGGTTTTCTTTTCTTTTCTTTTTTACATTTTATTTTTTTAAGGTTTTCATGGCTTTTGAAAACTACTGGGCTGGCCGACTGGGGGGGCCTGAGCTAAAAACCAAGGGGGGCCCAAGCTAAAAACCAAGGGGCCCAAGCCTTTTTTTTGAAAATTTTACCTACTAATTTTTTTTTTTTTTTGGACCCAGGGGGGGCCCGGGCCCCCTTTGGCCCCTTCCTGGGTCCGTCCCTGGGTGAGAGGAAGATAACTATAAACCGATTTTGAGTTAAACTTCTTCCAAATCAAACATCATTATAACTTAATGAAAATCCTTATTATTGGTCTTCTTTTTTTTTTTTTTTTGGTAGTCAAAACTCAAAATTGCTAACATTTGCATTAATTATCTGCCTGGGGGTATTCCCGTTCCATTACGTGAGCTGCGTAGAAGATCTTTCTATCACGAAGGTAAAAAGATTTTCTTTCCAAAGGACAAATATTCCTTGTGCTTAATTCTTCAAGAATATACAATAAGAATATCTGGGAAATTGCTAGTCCATCTTGATGATTCTTGACCCATTCAGCGTTATGACTCTCTGCACCTGATCGAGGAATATTATACGCTATATCTAAAACTCATCAATCCACATTATTTCAAACGTTATCGAATGGTCAGTGCATCCGCATCAGTTTACATAAGACAGCAACCATGCATGAGAGGAAGCTTCACTTTTATTTATATGCGTCTATGTGCTATTCTTCTATATGTTTATTATTCTTGTTAAAACTTTTTTTTTTCAAGATAGTTACAACTACTAATCTTGTTCCCACCGTTGGAACTTTTTCCCTCCTTAGCTATTTCTATGAAAACATAAAAATTCATTATTGGGTGACTTGTGACTATGAATTTGATTGGTTAAGTAAACACTTAACATATTATTAATGTATAAATCGGTGTAGCTATGTGAGTTAATAATTAATATAAAGCTAGTATGTTGAGTTTTGTAATTTAGTTTAAAGTACTTTTATAAAAACAATGACAAATAGATAATGAAAATTGCATAAAAAAATGTTATACAAACTTATTAAAATAAAATGGATAATGAAATATAATTTAACGATTTCAAAATATAAAAAATTGTATAATTTTTTTTTGGTAAAAGTTCACGTATTTTTTTAATTCGATATATTCAAATTTTTTTTTATTTTGTATTAAATTTTCTTTAGTTTAAATTTCTTAATTCTATATAAAAAAATAAATAAATAAATTCATCGAGCAGCCAGGGAAATAGTGGCCAGCTGGATGGTTGAAAGACAGAAAGAGTAGTATTCATCGATCATAGTAAATACTTACATTAAAAAAAAAAAAAAAAACATATTTCGTCATTACATTTATACAATTATACTGCCGAAGCTTTAGACTAATCTCTAGTCTTTTAATCTCTAGTCTTTACGAACAGGTTCTGGTCAGGAGGAGACAAGAGTGGCTGCAAAAATTCTATCAACCGTAATTAAGGGACCCTACAGTAGTCTTCAACGTTGTCAACTGTTTGAAAAATCAGGCGAATAATACTACACATTTTCCAATCTTTGAAAAATCAAGGCCACCATATACTGTTTAGTACATTATTTTAAACACATGTGTTCAGTTTTCAAACAATATTACACTTATTTTCACATACTATTTCACACACATATTTTCAAAAAAACTGAAAATTGTTGTTTAAACATACGTACCAAACGAGCTCTTATTGTATAAGTTATGGACTCCCTTGATATAGAAAACTTATGATGTTAACTCTTTCTTTTAATTGACAACTTGAGTGTGTATTATGATAGGCATAGTGTTGGTGTGTGCCCTATGACTAGACTATTTAGTTTCTAAACCAATCCTTATTTTCCTGACCTCTAAGTTCAAAATGGATCAAAATTCTCTCATAATTTTATCATCGCTATTTTTTTTGTGTTTTGATGTGATCTCATAATTTTACACGTGTTTAAAAAAAATCCTTACAAAATGAAATGTTTTCAATACAATAATTTTATCTCCTTTTTTTTTTTTTTTTTTCCTGCTAAATTTTATCTCATCTTGAATGTTTTATTTTATACTTCATGAATATTATAATATGATATGTGTCAGACTTTTTTCTAATTTGGTAGAGCATAAAGTAAAACATTTTTTTTAAAGGGAAATACAGTAAAACACTTGAATTATAAAGTTTGATTTTTTTTTCTTCTTTTTTATCTAGATATATTCCTATAACGTGTTCGACCAAATTCCCAAACATTTTGTGTTACCTGGCCGGTTCAAAAAAAATAAAATAAAATAAGAAGGAGATTTTTTTTATAGGGGTAGCTTAGTAATTTTGATATTATGGTTAGCAGTATATATATATTTATATACCTTATGTTAAAAACCCTAGCCACCGTAAAAACACATTTGTGGTCTTATATTAGAAAGGGTAGGGAGAAGGTTGCATGGTTTATGATAGGACCAACAAACCTTCTTGTCCAGCTGAACCCATCATATACCTTCGTCTATCTTGCCATGTCATGGGCGAAGGAACGCAAGCCATTAAATGGAGTATTCAGTACCTCGAATAGTTACAAAACAATCTGTCAAACTGTTGGAAGCCCACCAAAACCTACATTACTGAGCCCAAAGGCATTACAAAAGTTGTACTAAAGCCACAATAAAAGCCACAATGGCTAGAAGCAATGGAACCAGATATAAACATTCCTCAAAACCAAATAAGGTACACATTTTGATATACAAATACGCCATAGCTCTGATATTCTAAGCTCTCATATTTTCTTAAAGCTTTTATACGCTGACTTTATCATTGGAAATTCTATGGTAGGCACCACACCGGTGACCACCTAATGAGGGCTCCATACCAATGTCACTTGTGTTATTCGATCCTCCTTTGTGCATGTAGATAGGTTGTCCTGCCTTCAATTGTGTTGTGTAATCATTGATAGTCCATCGAAGGTTTGAAATTAAAACCTACCTTAGTTAACAGGAAACGACAAGTAGTCCCTCTTTGACACCAAGCTAGCAATTAAACGACATCGCTAATCTGTCTTAGGCAGAACTTAACGACATGCTATTTTTTTCTCGCTTTGTTTCACTCTCTCTCTCGCAGACACACAGTCTCAGTAAACGAACTGCTGAAACGAGCTGAACATGGCCTTAATCAAATCAAAGCTACGTTTACCTCACTCTCTTTCTCACTCCAAAATACTCAAAACCCTGTCATTCTCTTCTTCAACTTCAGAACCAACTCTTCAAGAAGATGACACCGACAATAATAATTCCAAAACTACCCATACCACTACCTTAAACCCTGAAGAAAACCTAATCGCCGAAAAATTCCACGCCCTAATCAAAGACCACCACCGCAAAAACCCAAACCTTTGTTATAGAAATAATCTCATAAAATAATTATTAACATGTTATAGAAATAAGACTTTGTAAATGTTTAATTTTAATTCAATCTTTCTATATTAAATTTAGAAATTTAACTTTATCATGCTAAGAATTTTAGAAGAGAAAATTGATAATCTCAAAATTTGAAGTTTTCACTTATGTTGTAGATGCATTTTTATGTGTGTACGTGTCCCTTCTGAGCAATTGTTTTTGGTTCTACACTTGGCAATGCTTATTTCTATTTATACAAGTGAATTGGAGTAATCTAATTTAAGTGACAAAGTATACATAAGAAAAAGTTTACTTTCAAACTGGTTTAGTGACAATTGATAAAATCATTTGTGTATATTTTTAGTTACATAACTTATTTAATAAGTTTTGTGACTTTGTTTAAATAATGTACATAGATGGTTTTATGAGTCATCATGTAGGCTGGTAAAAATTTCTCCAAGCCGTCATGGAAGAAAACTTTTTCTAAGCGCAAATTATTATTATTATTTTTTAAAATCATGCATAATACATATTTGTTTATTATTAAAAAAGAAGAAGAAAAAAGTGTTATTTGATTCAATAAAAGTAGGTGGTATTATCAAAAGTCTTATAACTCAATTGGCTAGCATTTTCTAGCGTTTTCAATGGAGATATTCAGAGTTTTAATCCTTCCTCTCACAACAATTGATTTATAAAAATAAAAAATAAAAAATAAAATAAAAGTAGTAGTATTGGTTATTTAGTTAGATCACTTCCGATCCAATTGCTAATTGAAAATGATTTTGTATTAGCTATGGTTTCATATACATTTCTCCCCATATAGACAGTAAATTAAGTAGTATTCAAAATTGTGTACAATTTTTGGAGTAAAATCTAATTAGAATAAATTGGATAAATGTACTAAATTATAAAAAAAAAAATTGAAAGATTCAATGGTGTAGAGAACTTTCAATTATCACTGCCCTGTAACTTAAATTAGGTTTAAATATGTGATTTGGAGGTGCTAAATATAATCCTGGAATGATGATATGACGTAGCTCTTGGATTGCAATGGAGTTAGTGGTAGGAAGTTTCTCCATATATGCATGCCTGCATGAGGGATGAAGCTTTCTATGATATAAACTCGTGCATGAGGCCGCGTGCTGGGAAGGGTGTTACTTATTCTTCAGGAGAAAACAAGATTGTCAGACTTTGTCTCCTTTCGCAGCAAAATATGAATCTATGGATAGACCATACTCCTTTCTTTTGGCTCCTTTTTCTATACTATTCTCTTATTTTATACCTCATACTAATAAGTCCTACCACATTTTTTTTTTCTCCAAAATAAGAAAAGTGAGGCTGATCAAAATGACACTTGACACAGGATAAAAAAGACAAAGTATAGCTCCAAAAATTTGGAGCTATCTTCCCTGATCTACTATATAATGATTTATAAGATTAGTCATAAGGATTATTCACATAAATTACATGATTTATTATAAAATTCACGCGGGATCAAAATTAAATGTAGGTGATCTCTTTATCAATTGTCACATAATAGATGAGAGGAAGATAACTCTAAACCGATTTTGAGTTAAACTTCTTCCAAATCAAACATCATTATAACTTAATGAAAATCCTTATTATTGGTCTTTTTTTTTTTTTTTTTTTCCTTTGGTAGTCAAAACTGCTAACATGTGCATCAATTATCTGCCTGGGGGTATTCCCGTTCCATTACGTGAGCTGCGTAGAAGATCTTTCTATCACGAAGTAAAAAGATTTTCGTTCCAAAGGACAAATATTCCTTGTGCTTAATTCTTCCAGAATATACAATAAGAATATCTGGGAAATTGCTAGTCCATCTTGATGATTCTTGACCCATTCAACATTATGACTCTCTGCACCTGATCGAGGAATATTAAACGCTATATCTAAAACTCATCAATCCACATTATTTCAAACATTATCGAATGGTCAGTGCATCCGCATCAGTGTACATATGACAGCAACCATGCATGTGAGGAAGCTTCACTTATATACAAGGACGAACCAGGATTTGTACTTGGGGGGCAAAGTTTAAAACCAAAAAAATAAAAAAAATAAAATAAAAATTTATGAAAATAAAAAATAACATCTATTTTATATTCAACAAAATACTATATACAAAATAAGTATTTCTTAAACATTTCATATAATAAAACACATCAACAAAGTATAACATACAAAAATAAATGTTTCTTATTTTGGGTGCGATTTTTGTTTTGTCCATATTTATTTTTTTATTTTGTTTCTGTAGTTAAAGAGGCATGAATTTTATTTATTTATTTCTTTTCTTGTAGGTCAATATCTAAATATTTTAGAGGAAGAGAGACAAATATATATATATATATATATATATATATAAAAGGCCAAATCTTAATTTTTTTATACTAGTATTTTTTTTTTTTAAAATGGGGTGGTGGGGGGCATGGCCCCCCTCTTCCTTAGTGTAGGTCCGTCCCTGCTTTTATATATATATATATGAGTCTATGTGCGATTCTTCTATATGTTTATTATTCTTGTTAAAACTTTTTTTTTTCAAGATAATTACAACTGCTAATCTTGTTCCCACCGTTGCAACTTTTTCCCTTCTTAGCTTATTTCTATTAAAACATAAAAATTTATTATTGGGTGACTTGTGACTATGAATTTGATTGGTTAAGTAAACACTTAATATATTATTAATGTATAAATTAGTGTGGCTATGTGAGTTAATAATTAATATAAAGCTAGTATGTTGAGTTTTGTAATTTAGTTTAAAGTACTTCTATACAAACAATGACGAATAGATAATGAAAATTGCATAAAAAAATGTTATACAAACTTATTAAAATAAAATGGATAATGAAATATAATTTAACGATTTCAAAATATGAAAAATTATATAAAATAAATTTGTAAAAGTTCATGTATTTTTTTAATTCGATATATTCATTTTTTTTATATTAAATTTTGTTTAGTTTAAATTTCTTAATTCTATTTAAAAAAAAAAAAAAAAAATCATCGAGCAGCCAGGGAAATAGTGGCCAACTGGATGGTTGAAAGATTAGTATTCATCGATCATAGTAAAAAAGAAAAAAAAGAAAAAAAAAAAGTAAAACATATTTCGTCATTACATTTATACAATTATACTGCCGACGCATAGACTGATCTCTAGTCTTTACGAACAGGTTCTGGTCTTGGTATATTCAACTATTCAAGGAGGAGATAAGAGTGACTGCAAAAATTCTACAAACAGTAAATCCGTAATCAAGGGACCCTACAGTAGTCTTCAACGTTGTCGACTGTTTGAAAAATCAGGCGAATAATTATAATACTACACATTTTCCAATCTTTGAAAAATCAAGGCCCACCATTTATTGTGTGAGTTATGGACTCCCTTGATATAGAACACTTATGATGTTAACTCTTTCTTTTAATTGACAACTTGAGTATGTATTATGATAGGCATAGTGTTAGTGTGTGCCTTATGACTAGACTATTTAGTTTCTAAACCAATCCTTATTTTCCTGACCTCTAAGTTCAAAATGGATCAAAATTCTCTCATAATTTTATCATCGCTACTTTTTCTTATGTGTTTTATGAGATCTCATAATTTTACATGTCTGCTTAAAAAAAAATCCTTACAAAATGAAATGTTTCCAATACAATAATTTTATCTCACCTTTTTTTTTTTTTTTTTTTTTTTGCTGCTAAACTTTATCTCATCTTGAATGTTTTGTTTTATACTTCATGAATAATTCTAATATGATATGTGTCAGACTTTTTTTCTAATTTGGTAGAGTATAAAGTAAAACATTTTTTTTTTTAAAAGGGAAATATAGTAAAAAACTTGAATTATAAAGTTTGATTTTTTTTTTCTTCTTTTTTATCTAGATATATTCCTATAATGTGTTCGACCAAAGCCGGTTAAAAAAAAAAAAAAAGGTAGATTTTTTTTTTATAAGGGCAGCTTAGTAATTTTGATATTGTGGTTAGTAGTGTGTGTGTATAGATATATATATATATATATATATATATTAGTGATAATTACGACATGCTGGAGAAAGAGGAAGAGAAGGTGGAAGCCCTAGAAACTATGGAGCTGGTAGATGGAGAGCCAATGAAGACTACAAGGGTAGGGGTGACCCTGAGTACAGAGATGAGGAAGAAACTAGTCCAATTCCTCAAGGAGAACCTGCATGTCTTCGCATGGAGCCACGGGGATATGCTAGGCATATCCATAGAGATCATCCAACACAAGCTAAATGTAGATCTCGAGAGAAAGCCCGTTCGGCAAAGACGACGAGTCTTTGCTCTAGAACGAAACCAGGCAATCATGGACAAGATCAACAAACTGCTAGCAACAAACTTCATCTGTGAAGTCTATTACCCGAACTGGCTAGCCAACGTCGTCCTGGTAAAAAAGGCAAATGGAAAATGGAGGATGTGCATAAACTTCACGGACCTAAACAAGGCCTGCCTAAAGGATAACTTTCCACAGCCAAGGATAGATCAGCTGGTGGATTCCACAGCAGGACATAAACTCCTGACATTCATGGACGCATTCTCAAGGTATAACCAGATAAAAATGGCAGAAGAAGACCAGGACTAAACTGCCTTCATCACAAGCCAAGGGCTCTACTGCTACAAGGTAATGCCCTTCAGACTGATAAATGCAGGAGTAACCTATCAGAGGTTAGTAAAAAAAATGTTCAACAGACAAATCGGAAGGAACATGGAAGTGTATGTGGATGACATGCTCGTCAAGAGTAAGGAAGATTCTACTCACCTAGACAACCTCCAAGAGATGTTCACTACTTTTAGGCAGTATCAAATGAAGTTGAATCCCAGCAAGTGTGCCCTTGGGGTAGCGTCAGGGAAGTTCTTAGGGTTCATGGAGTCGTAGAGAGGAATAAAAACAAACCTAGAGAAGGTGCGAGCCATAGTAGAGATGACGCCACCCAAGACTATGAAGGAAGTCCAGAAGCTCACAGGAAGGATAGCAGCACTCAACAGATTCATCTCTAAAGCAATGGACAAATGCTTGCCCTCCTTAAAGATGCTGAAGCATGCTTTCACCTTGACGGAAGAGTGTGAAAAAGCCTTCTAGGAGCTCAAATAATATCTGAGCAATCTACCCCTTCTGAGCCCGTCCAAAGAGGGAGAAGACCTGTATTTATACTTGGCGGTGTCAGCTATAGCCGTGAGCGCAGCCTTGATTTGAGAGGAAGATGGAATGTAACTCCCAGTTTACTACGTCAGTCAAGCCTTCCAAGGAACTGAAGCAAAGTACCCATGGATCAAGAAGATTGCATTTGTCCTGATTGTAGCTACACGAAAGCTGTGCCTTTACTTCCAGGCAAATCTATCCTAGTGATGATGGACCAACCCATAAAGAAGTCCATGAATAAGCTTGAGGCTGCAGGAATGATGATTCAATGGGTAATCGAGTTTAGCCAGTTTGACATTGAGTCCCACCCCAGAACAGCAATCAAGGCACAGACACTAGCAAACTTCATTGCCAAATTCACAGTTCTAGATGAGGATGGGGCATCGAATGAAGTAGAAAGATGGATGATCTAGACTGACGGTTTGTCAGCTCGGAATAAGGGTGGAGTAGGGGTCATTATCATCACCCTAGAAGGAGAGACACTAAAATAAAGAGTTTAGCTAAAGTTCCCAGCCACCAACAACGAAGTTGAATACGAAGGAATACTGACAGGATTAAGGGTCGGAAAGGTGTTAGGAGCCAAAAACTTGCTCCTCCTGAGCGATTCAAAGCTAGTTGTGGGGTAGGTAAAGGGGGAGTATGAAGCAAAGGAGGAAAGAATGCAAAAATACCTAAGGCTGACGAAGTATTTGGATTTGGCATAGAAGTTTGATTGGGTAGAATTCACATATGTCCCTAGAAGCCAGAATATGAGGGCAGACGAGCTAGCGAAGCAAGCATCGTCAGAAGCAGGACCAACGAGTACAGACTTAAAGATAGAAGCCCAAAAATGTCCTTGCATTGAAGAGGTCCTTACCTTCGCAATCCAGAATGAAAGCAGCTAAATGACCCTAACCTTGTCCTACCTCCAGGATGGATGGCTTCCACAAGATGTTGAGGAGGCCAAGAAAGTCAAGAAGAGGGTAGCCAGGTTCATAATCCTTAATGACACCCTGTATAAAAGAGGTTTCTCCATGCCTTACCTAAAGTGCGTCGACGAGGGTGAAGCCGAATACATTCTAGAAGAGAACCATGAAGGAATATGTGGAGACCATGTAGGCCCATGGTCCTTGGTAAGCAAGATTATCAAAACAGGTTACTTTCAGCCTACTCTGCAGAAGGACGCAAGGGAGTTCGTCAAGAGATGAGACAAATGCCAAAAGTTTGGAAATTTTCAATGCATCCTAGTAGAGAGACTAACACCAATAGCCTCCCCATGGCCATTTGCCCAATGGGGAATTGACATCGTCAGTCCATTACCCCAAGGTAAGAGACAAGTAAAATTGTTATTGGTCGCTATTGACTATTTCACAAAGTGGGTTGAAGCAAAAGTGCTATCAACCATCACGATGGCAAAGATCCAGAATTTCATGTGGAAGAACATAGTTTGCATATTTAGGATACTAGGGACGATCATATCAAACAACGAGCGACAGTTTGACAGTCAAAACTTTAGGGACTTTTGCTCAGGGATAGGGATCAAGAACTAATTCTTGTCCCTAGGTCACCCACAAGCAAATGGTCAAGCGGAAGTAACGAACTGGACACTGCTCAAGATCATCAAAGCTCAGTTGGAAGATGCTAAGGGCGCTTGGCTAGAGGAGTTGCCCAATGTCCTATGGGCATACAGGACTATAGCAAGAACCTCGACAGGAGAAAACCCCCTTCAAACTCACCTATGGCTCCAATGCAGTAATCTCAATCGAAGTGGGAATCACTAGCATGAGATGAGAAGTCTTCCATGAAGGCAGCAATGATGATCATCTGAGAGTTAACCTGGATTGCTTGGATAAAGTCAAAGACAAAGCATCCTATTAGATGACGAGGTACCTGCAGAAGATGGCTGAGCACTACAATAAGAGAGCGAAGCTCAAACGACTTAACATAGGAGACCTCGTCTTGCGCAAAGTCACACCTGCTACCAAGAACCCAATCCAAGGGAAGCTTGGCCCAACCTGGGAAGGGCCTTACAAGGTCACCCATTATTCCAGGCGAGGTAGCTATCACCTGTAAACGTTGGATGGGAAGAAACTACCACGACCATGGAATATTGAGCATTTGAAGAGGTACCACCAATAAATGTAACAGATGATTGTATTTGTGTTTTGAAATAAAGCAATAAAAGTACTATTCAGTTAACATTTCAATGTACTGTATACAAGTCAAAGACTAAAAAAAAAAAAGAATTTTTTTTTTTTGGCTAAGTTATGAGATTCCGCCTAGACGGATGTAAATTACTAACAGAGCCAAATGACAAGATCCCTTAAATAGGTGTAAGTCACCTAAAAATTGGCTAAGTAATAAGATTCCACCTAGATGGATGTAAATTACTGACGAAACCAAGTGACAATCCCTTAAATGGGTGTAAGTCACCTAAAAATTGGCTAAGTAATAAGATTCTGCCAAGATAGATGTAAGTTACTGACGTGGCCAAGTGACAATCCCTTAAATGGGTGTTAGTCACCTAAAAATTGGCTAAGTAATAAGATTCTGCCTAGATGGATGTAAATTACTGACGAAACCAAGTGACAATCCCTTAAACGGGTGTAAGTCACCTAAAAATTGGCTAAGTAATAAGATTCTGCCTAGACAGATGTAAATTACTGACAAGGTCAAGTGACAATCTCTTAAATGGGTATAAGTCACCTAAAAGTGGCTAAATAATGAAATTCCGCCTAGACGGATGTAAGCCTAATCTAAGGATAAACAGGCAAAGATGTAGGCAAAAAGCATGAACCATGTACAAATAAAAAGTGTTAAGCATAACGAAGAACAAACCAATGGAAGAAGGAAAGTAAGTAGGTAAACATGAATATATTCTATTTGAATTAAAAGCCCAAAAACACCAAGTAACAAATATTGTTATGGAGATAGAATTAAAAGCTGAAAATGTTCGTCTCTCTCTCTCTCTCTCTCTCTCTCTCTCTCTTTTTGACTCTACCTCACTCTTTGATCAAATCTATGGGTTTGGTTTGTGTTGTTTGTTGTCGTTGGTGGGTTTTAGTTACGGCCATGGGTTGTTGTGTATAGGGGTGTCCACCAACCCGTAACTAATTTGAGAGCTTTGATAGTTGGCAGTGAGTTTTAGACTTTAAAAATTGACTCCGATGGGTGGATTGACAGGTTCTCTTCTCTTAAACTCGACTCACTAGACCCAACCATAAAACCCAACAAAATCTAGAAACTCCAAGCATTTTTGGTAAGTATTTGGTGAAAATTCACCAGATCCACCTAGATTTTTGTCGGATTTGGCGAGATCTCACTAGATTCGACGAGATAGAAAAGTAGGAGGATTAATTTTCTCTCATATATGTTTGATTGGGAGGAAAGAAAAGTAGAGAGATGAAAAATTATGAAAAATAAAGTTGGTATAAATTTATAATTATGTTCATATTAAATAAAACAAAAGGTAAAACATTTTTTATACTCATTTTTTATTAAAAAAAAATGTGTATAAACACTTTGCTTTTTTTTTTTTTTTTAATCACAAGTCAAAAGGATCCAAAAAAAAAAAAAAAAAAAAAAAAAAAGAGAAAAGAAGGGGAAAAAAAATGAGAATGGAAGAAACAGATAAAAACAAAAGAAATTAACAAAAGACAAAAAGTGAGATGAGCGCCCTTACAAAAAAAGAAAAAGAAAAAAAAAAAAAAAACCTTTGCTTGTTGGTGGCAAAGGAAAATTTTGTCAAAATCATAGTTTCTCATTTTCATTTCCATTTTCTCTCTAATTTGGGGAGATCAAGTTTTGGTGGGCTTTCAGAGAAAGTAGCCGGACCCTATCATTTCTCTATCTCCCTCCCCTTTCACTCATTCTTCTCATATGAAACCACTCTCATTTTTTCATCATTTTCAAAATTATCCCAACCAGACATACCTTTAGATAAGAGAGAGACAAAGAATTTTCAAAATTATCCCAATCAAACATAACTTTAGATAAGAGAGACAGAGAAGAAGAGAAAGAAAGAGATATAGAGGAAAAATAAAGAAAGATTAAAAAAATAATATTTAAATAAAATGGTAAAAAATAAAGTATTTGATATTAGATATATTGTAAAGTGAGATATTGAAATAAATCTTTTGGTTGCTCTTAATCCCACGTAACCCCTCAAATTCTCACCATTTAAGTGATCAGATAAGATTTCCATCCTTTTTGTCGGTCTCTCTTTCAAATCTCATATAGACAAGGAAAAAGAAAGCAGCACACATATGCTTTGAGCCTGTACCCCAAGACCCTTTTTGATTAGCAAATTTGGACACTTTTGCCTTCTTCTTCTCCCTTGATTTTTCTTCTCTCATGATTGTTTTGGTTGACTGAGCTTATTCCCCACCTCTGCCTCCACCATTTCCTTTCCAACAGAAGAATCCTTCGGCTGCCACTTCACCAATAACATTTCCAGTCTTTTATCCTCCTATGATAGAACCAATATGTAATTGCCAATACTTTCCATAATAGGACTTTGGGTAACAAATTGAACTTCCATTTGGGTAGGTAACACAAAGAGAGAAAGAAAGATGCATCTATTTTTGTCGAAGATGACCACTCACTGGTTCAAGCATCATTAACTGGTAAAGCTTGAACTCGAAAGAATGAAAAGGAAAAGACGGTCTTAGGATAATAGAAAAAGAAGCTATGAGTCTTACAACCAAACCTAGTTTAGAGATTGGTTGTGGGTCTCGTATGGTGTGGAAGGAGATATTGATTGCTCTCTCTAGCATTTTTTGCTCTAGAGGTAAATTTAATATTGGATTTTCCTTGTGTTTGGACTTTGGATTGAGGTTATTTCATGTGGGTCTTTGATTGTTTATGTTTACTATTGCTCTTTTTTGTTAACCGAGCTCATTCTCCACCTCTACCCGTAGATGTCTTGAGTTGTGGTTGAATGATACAAGCTTGATAAATAACTAATTTTTTAGCATGATGTGTTTTGAAGATGAGTTATAGATATATGAGATTTGAAGAGAGACAAGAGAGGGGATGGCATAGGGATATAGTTTGTGTGATTTTTACAAAACTCTAATGTTTCGATCTTTTTATTTTTATTTTATTTTTATGTATTTTTTATTTTGAGGTGATTGAAAGAGGTTTTTGTTTTTTTGTTTTTATATATATAATGGTTTAAACTTTAAAGAGGTCTAATCGAGGGTATTTCACACTGTTAGATAAAAAAGTGATAAAGTCAAAATAAACCTAGCCACAAATGGGTTTATAGTTTACTATAATTTCTCCTTATAAAATAATTAAAAAAAATATTTAAATGTAAACAAAACCAATCTAGTGATATTCAGCAAAAAATAAAAATCAAGATTACCGTGATTTCCTTGACTATGTATATGAGATAACTTGTGTGGCATAAATACAACACATGGAAAGAAAGGGGAAACAAATTCAATGTTCAAGAGAGAGAGATTGTTAATGACAAAGCCAGCGGAAAAAAAAAAAAAAAAAATCAAGGTTTTCATTATCAGGTTCCATTCGTTGATGATTCTAAAGAAAAGAAGATGGTTGCATTCGTAGATGCAAACTTGATGGCATAAATAGAACCCAAGATGATAATGGTTGTATGCAATTTATTTTTTTATTTTTTTTTTATTTTTGATATGATGCGGCACACTATTTAAAAATGATTATTTGAATTTTATTTGTTGAAGTTGTTATGTAGATTAAAGAATAACTATTAATTAAGGAGTTTTTAATAAGGAATAATTATTTTTCATTTTAAATAATAATTATTCATAAGAAGAAAAAAAATGATTCTTTGTAATAAAAATGCAACTAGTTGGTAGAATAACCTTTCAATTGTGTTTACAAAGAGCTTCCTTTTCCTTAACCTCACAGTTACCCTCGCTTCCTTACAGTATATAATAAATGGTTTTGTAGGGAAGCAAAAGATAACAACGTGATAAATTTAAAGATAAAATTTACATGCCCAACCCCACTAGAATGGCACAATAATTATAATCTCCCACAAAATATACCGATAGTAAATCCCATCACCATTATAAAAATAGTGCTACATTATTAAACAAGAAACCAATAGTTTATCGGGAAAAAAAATGCAAAGATTTTTCTTTTATCTTCAATATAAATGGGCCCTATATATATTAGAATATCAACAGACTTGGATCCTATTCAAGTCCTTTATTCTTTATGAAAAAACTTATTTTGTCACCGATTTATATTGGTATTGGGTCTATAAGTACTAATGCAACATTATCTTTCATCTCTTTTCCAACATGAGTGTAGCCATCCCCTTCCTTGTAAATGACATCTATTACTCGTGCAAGATTAAGAACACGCATAAGTAGAGGCATGGGAACAATAGTAGGTCTTATACACTCCTCATTAATGTCCTTCCATGCATTAGCAACATGCCTGTTGAGTTCATCATGGACTACTTGCTCTGAGACACCATGTTGCTTCATGTAACATTCGATTGCTGAGGCGGCATGCCCTCTCTCTTGTTCAAACTACATGCAAAGTTTTTCAAAAGGGTAAGTAGAAAGTTGGCAACACAAATGAAATAGACCTCGCACACTAGCTTGTGAAACTTGATTAGATTTTTTGATTGCCTACCTTATGTGACTTCATGTCATCCATGAGTCTACCAATTACAGATGAAGCTGTAATAATCTTGGGGTTGCTGAAGATCCAATCAAATGCCTCTTTTGTAACGATGTCACCCATGCCAAGGAAAGAGATAGCTGTAAGCATAGGGTAACCAGAGGTTTTAAGTGCAACATGCATATACTCCTCCATTGTTGGGATGTAATTTTGGTGGAACCATTTGGCTTCGTCAAAGTAGGCCCGAACCAAACGTTTCATCTAAGGTTTAAGCAACATGAATGAAATAAGTATGTAGCATGAAAAAGTAGACCAAAAAAAAACATGAAAAGTTAAGTTGCTTGACGCTTACAACATCTTTTGCATAGCTAACACGGTATGATCTTTCTTTCTTGGCCAACTCATTTTCAATTGCTTCGAATACATCAAAGAGTGCACGATAACATATTTGCATGTATTCTGGAAGTTGATCTATGCAGCTAATATCCCACCTGAAAATATCATGTACCAATTATAGAAGTTAGATTGACATTATACATCATAGTCTTAACATATATATTAATTAATTCAATCTATAAACCTCTCAATTGCTTCAGTGAAGGGCTCGAGTTCTTCAAGTGTGCCATAAACATCATATATATCGTCTAGAATGGATGTCATGGAAATAACTTTGGTTAGTATTTTTCTTGCAAGTGAATATTGGGGCTCAAAGTAGACCGCGACTATCCAAAAGTAGCACTCGACAACTCTATCTCTTGCAAAAGGTAGCTTCGTTGCAAAATCTAAATCTTTCCACCACCTACAATTTGAATATAACAATTAATATTAATTGATTGTAAGTAATCAAAAATATATAACAAAATGCTAGGGTTGCTTTAAATTTTACTAAAAAAATTAATAAATAGTTGTTATCAAGAATATGATTACTACTATATACCACTTCAACAATCTAATAAATAGAGTTTGTATTAATTTTTTTATATTTTATTTGTAACACGTTATTTTGCAAGGTTTATATAGTAAAATCTATAATATTCCCTTCACCATGTCCAAAAATATTTGTGCTTTGTCTTTTTGGAACATGGTTTTAGAACTAATTACCTTGTGATATCACTAAGTTCCTCTTTGTGCAATGATTGCACTAGATTAAAATCTAATATTGAAAGTTTGAGCAAAACTTTGTTATGTGAAGCATCCTGTTCATAGACAGAAATGTATCGCCGAGCCTCTAGCCGTGGTATGCCCTTGTGCAAGGGTTGCTTTAGGGCACGAGTTATTTGTGCTGCCAACAGATTGCCTATAAGGGATGCTGTCAACTTAAGGTGAGTGGTAGTGAACTCAAGGGCCTCATCAAGAATGTCTTCTCCATGCACCCTGAGATGTGTAGCTTCATAGAAGGCTAGCATGCCTTCAACGTTGCTGGTCAAGCATTCCTTGAATTGACCATCTTCGTCTTTGAACTTGTTGAAGACATCTGTTTAGAAAAAACCAAACTTGTTTAGTAAAAAATGTCGCTAACTCGCTATTACATGAAGAAATCAATCATACTCGGGTCTTACCACATGAAACCTTAAATCCTTCTTGGCGTAGCAGTCGAAAACTGAGGGAAACTTTGTAGAGATCATCAACATCATTTTTGTTGTTAAAAGTAGTGTATATATGTTCTAGAGCCTCTTGGATTTCTCTCTCAAAGTGGTAAGCGACGCCTAGGCGTTGGACTGCATCAATTAAGCCTAGTTGTTGTGAAAGATGATCCGTAATGGCAAAGAGCTCGTTTCTCACCTTATCTTTCAGCTCTACAAGTTCACGTACTTTACGTAAATGAATGTCCTACACCATGAATTGCATGAACAAATAATTATATTGTAACAAAAAATGAAAAAAATATTACAAATTCTACTACATAATCTTCATAAATAATCATGTTACCTTGTCCAGTGAAGTATTGTTGATGAAACGGTCACCCCAAATGCTTGGATGGAAATTTGCTGTTCGGCGAACAACCTCTGATTTGCCATTTTGGGATGGAGCCCCTGAGACTTGGGTAGACATATTTTTTCTAAGTTCAGGAACGAGTCTATGTTTTGAGTGACAAGGTATGATGGGATTTGTTCTCTGTGAACTTCTTGAGCGAGATGTAGAATGCCTTCAAGGCCGCGGTATTTATAGGCAATGGAGAGAAAGGTAGGTACGGTGAATAAAATATAATTGTATTGATTAGAATAGTCAGTAAAGTATAATTATTATATACACATTTAAGTATGATGAAACATATGTAATTATAATTATCATTTAAGTATAATGTTTTGATGCACATTTAAGTGTAATGAAACATGTCACTAGAATAACCATTTGAGTATAGCTTTTTGACTAAAAGAACAATGAGTTGAATCGTACATATGTCTCAATTGAATGGAGACAATGGACATTGCCCATTTTCTATATGTGATAATGCACTTGATCGATGGAGACGGTGGGGAAGGGTGGTAGCCGTATTGATATGACTCAAGATTTTGAAAAGTCTACTTATTCAAAAAATAAATAAGTTTAATTAGTAATTTTTTCTTTTTACTTTGAAAAGTCTATTTATCCTAAAAATAAATTATTAATTTCCTTTTACCTAATTACGAGCTACCCCTCTCCTTACATGAAAGAAAAGAAGGAAATTTAACATCCCTTATATTCAAATATAATCAAAAGTTAAGAATATATATATATATATATATATATATATATAAGCAAGAGTTTAGATATTTAAAAAATGTAAAAAATTATCTCATAAAATAATTATTAGCATGTTATAGGAATAAGACTTGGTTAATGTTTAATTTTAATTCAATCTTTCTATATTAAATTTAGAAATTTAACTTTATCATGCTAAGAAGTTTAGAAGAGAAAATTGATAATCTCAAAATTTGAAGTTTTCACTTATGTTGTAGTTGCATTTTTATGTGTGTGTACGTGTCCATTCTGAGCAATTGTTTTTGGTTCTAGACTTGACAATGCTTATTTCTATTTATATAAGTGAACTGGAGTAATCTAATTTAGGTGACAAGGTATACATAAGAAAAAGTTTACTTTCAAATTGGTTTAGTGACAATTGATAAGATCATTCGTGTATATTTTTAGTTACATAACTTTATAAAAAAGTTTTGTGACTCTACTTAAATAATGTACATAGATGATTTTATGAGTCATCATGTAGGCTGGTGAAAATTTCTCCAAGCCGTCATGGAAAAAAACTTTTTCCATGTGAAAATTATTAATATTTAAAAAAAAATCATGTATAATACATATTTACATATCTGTTTATTATTAAAAAAGAAGAAGAAAAAAGTGTTATTTGATTCAATAAAAGTAGGTGGTATTATCAAAAGCTTTATAACTCAATTGGCTAGTATTTTTTAGCATTTTCAATGGAGATATTCAGAGTTTTAATCCCTCCTCTCACAACTATTGATTTATAAAAATAAAAAATAAAATAAAAGTAAATATTGGTTATTTAGTTAGATCACTTCCGGTTCAATTGCTAATTGAAAAATATTTTGTATTAGCTATGGTTTTAGATACATTTTTCCCCATTTAGACAGTAAATTAAGTAGTATTCAAAACTGTGTACAATTTTTGGAGTAAAATCTAATTAGAATAAATTGGATAAATGTACAAAATTATAAACAAAAAATTGAAAGATTCAATGGTGTAGAGAACTTTCAATTATGACTGCCTTGCAACTTAAATTAGGTTTAAATATGTGATTTGGAGGTGCTAAATATAATCCTGGAATGATGATATGACGTAGCTTTTGGATTGTAATGGAGTTAGGGTCTGTTTGGATACAATTTATTTTTACTGAAACTAAAAACTGAAAATACTGTAGGAAAATAATTTTTAAATGTATGAATAGTACCGTGAGACTTATTTTTAATATTTTTTCTGAATAAAGTGGCTACGGATCCCATGAGCAGTGCGTGAACAGGACTGTTACAGTGATAATTATCTCCCTGAAGCACAAGAGAAAAACACTAAGTATGAAAATACAGACACCCACAAACGTGAATCCAAACACACATAGTATTAGGAAGTTTCTCGATACATGCATGCCTACATGAGGGATGAAGCTTTCTATGACATAAACACGTGCATGAGGCCGCGTGCTGGGAAGGGTGTTACTTATTCTTCAGTAGAAAACAAGATTGTCAGACTTTGCCTCCTTTCGCAAAAAAAGTAAAAAAAGCAGCCAGGGAAATAGTGGCCAACTGGATGGTTGAAAGATTAGTATTCATCGATCATATGTAAAAAAAGTAAAACATATTTCGTCATTACATTTATACAATTATACTGCCGACGCTTAGACTGATCTCTAGTCTTTACGAACAGGTTCTGGTCTTGGTATATTCAACTATTCAAGGAGAAGACTAGTGACAGCAAAAATTCTACAAACCGCAATCAAGGGACCCTACAGTAGTCTTCAACGTTGTCGACTGTTTGAAAATCAGGCGAATAATTATAATACTACACATTTTCCAATCTTTGAAAAATCAGGGCCCACCATTTATTGTGTAAGTTATAGACTCCCTTGATATAGAACACTTAGAGCATCTACAGTCGAAATTCTCATCTCATCCTATTTTACCATCTCAAAAAATCACTTTATCAATTATACAATACAATTTTACAATACTCCCAACATTCCAACTTTTATTTTCCTATTCTATTCATTAAAATAATATTTCTACACAATAAAATAATATATCCTAAAACCCAAATAAAAACAAAAACCCAAAATCCAAACAACTCTGCAACCACCACCACCGCGAAGAACATACCCAAACGTTTGTTTTCTTGAAACCCCAGAAACCCAAGCCACAAACTCATGGCCATTGAAACCCAGAAACCCATAGAGAAAACAAAATCAAATCAAACCAATAGCAATAACAACCCCCAACTCCGGCAACCACGGCAAACCACAAATTACAATTTCAATTACAATTACAAATACAAAAATAAAGAGAACGAAATCAAGATCAAAATGTACAAAAGGTCAACAATCACCGTCAATCTCCACCATCACAACGTTCCTTCTCAATTTCTTGCCTTTGTTTCTCTGCGAGCTTTTCGAGAGTCGATTCCACAGCATCTTGACCACCAAGAAGCAACCAGGTCACGATTTCTGGGTCGGTCTCGAACCAGGCAGCATCGAACTCCTTCTGGGCGTTTACTCTCAGTATGTCTCGCCACAGGATGCCTCGCGAATCGGTCCACGTGAAGAACTGGGAAGCCCTGAGGATGTCCCTGTAGAGACTCAGTGCCTCACGCCGAGTGCTTGTGAGTCAGCGACGATTTAGCAGCTCAGCCTCATCGTCGTCAAGGGTAGGTTTTTGTTCCTTCGCCAAGTGATGGTCCAAGAGCTCTTCATGGGTGTCAGGTTCGTTGTGCAAGAGCCAACGGATACAGATGACGTCGCAGTGAGCTATGAGGTTGTTCAAAGGAAACATCGATCGATATGGTAGGCGAGAGAGAGAGGGGATGAGAAAGAGAGAAGGAAGAGAGAGAAAAGAAAGAGAAAAAATGAGACGGGAGAGAGAAATTGCCGGGTAAAAAGCATTAATTTTTTTTTTTTTTTTTTATACCATTCAGCTACAGTACCATCTTACATTTGAGATGGTACTGTAGCTAAATCTCAAAAAAAAATTGGCTTTTACCATATGGCCTTCCGGTTGTGGATCAATTTTTGGGCCTGTATGCCAAATGTTCTTTACATTTGGCATATAACAAGCCCGTTGTTGATGCTCTTATGATGTTAACTCTTTCTTTTAATTGACAACTTGAGTATGTATTATGATAGGCATAGTGTTAGTGTGTGTGCCCTATGACTAGACTATTTAGTTTCTAAACCAATCCTTATTTTCCTGACCTCTAAGTTCAATATGGATCAAAATTCTCTCATAATTTTATCATCGCTACTTTTTTGATGTGTTTTGATGTGATCTCATAATTTTACATGTCTGCTTAAAAAAAATCCTTACAAAATGAAATGTTTTCAATACAATAATTTTATCTCTCTTTTTTTTTTTTTTTTTTTTTGCTACTAAATTTTATCTCTTCTTGAATGTTTTATTTTATACTTCATGAATAATTCTAATATGATATGTGTCAGACTTTTTTTCTAATTTGGTAGAGTATAAAGTAAAACATTTTTTTAAAAGGGAAATATAGTAAAACACTTGAATTATAAAGTTTGATTTTTTTTTTCTTCTTTTTTATCTAGATATATTCCTGTAATGTGTTCGACCAAATTCACAAACATTTTGTGATACCCAGTTGGTTAAAAAAAAACAAAATAAAAAAGGAGATTTTTTTTATAGGGGCAGCTTAGTAATTTTGATATTGTGGTTAGCAACATATATATATATTTATATATATTTAGAGATAATTATGACATGCTGCTAACTCGGCAATTCGAACTTTTTCCACCCTAGACCCCCAAGCACTTTGTGCATGGGAATGTGTCAATTCAGTTACAGAACCTTTGACAATTAGCAATATGTATATATATATATATATATATATTTATATATATATATGGTGTAAATGCACTTTTAGTCCCTACATTTTGGTTTTTTTCCATTTTGGTTCCTATATTTCCATTTCACTAATTTTAGTCCCTAAACCAATTAACGCGTGTTATTTTAGTCATTTCCGTCAGTCAACAGACGAAAATAATTGAGGTAACTAACAGAGGGATTAAAATATTATTAAAAATTCACTGTAGCACTCATCAGTCATGCCACATTAGATTATTGTGGGGTCAAAGAATTTGGCAACCCCGGCTCACCTTACGCTAAGCCCAAGAGCCATGCTGAGGAGGAAGAAATACCCGAGGACGAACGAAGAAAGCCCAAATTGCCAAGAAACGTTGTCGAGGACAACCCTGTCCTTTGCCAACCGAGATCCTAGAAGGGAAGAACGACACGCCATCGAAGGCAGCCTTCCAGAGCATCCCAAGAAAAAGGACAAGTACAGTAGGATATCTGTGGGAGCATGGTAGAGGAGCAATTCAAGGAGAAACTGTCATCTCCGCATTAAATGCACACAACTAACGTTCTGGCCGCATTAATGAAGAAATGACCCTTGAACAGTGCTGTCTTGGTTGCTATAATGCACAGAAGGTCTGGGAAGGTGGCTGATGGGACAAGCACTTGAGTAGTGACCTGCATGATCAACAGATGGAGGGCCAAGATCAATCGAAAGAAGGTATGTAATGTGAGAAATCCTCCGGTAAGGGGGAGGGGGAGAAGAAAGAGGGTAGCAATTGACATGATCTTGAAAACCTTTGTAACCAAGCACTGAAGAAATAATAAGAACAACAGGTTCCTCGGAAGAAATGTCCGAGGACAGAATTTCATACTTTAGTCCACGTCCTTGTTATTCAATCCACTCGTAATCATATCTAGTTGTTGTAACCCTCACTAAGGCCTAGTTCTTAAACCCATTCTCTATAAATTTATTGTATTGGGCTAGTTAGGCCTGAGTCCACTCATCCAATAGAAGAAGTGCCTAATTCCAGTCCCTACATTTGATGCCGACTGTAGGAAGAACTTGTATGTTGGTAAGGGCAACAATTAAGCATGGTAGGATCAGACCCTCATCAGGTAGGCTCCTATCAGCCTGAACCGGCTAGATCCCAACAACAAGGTAACTTTCCCAACCCTAAGCCTGACCGAAATGAAGAGAATGGAAGGTTTCGAGAGGGAAGTGTGCACACCACTCAAACCAGCAAAAGCCACTCTCGTACGGGCAGTCACGTGCTCCAGAGACAAAATAACAACTGGGCCATGCAACCAGAAGAAGTTAGGAGTCACGTATCCCAGAGACAGGATGATAAGCAGGCCATGTAGCGAGAGATAGACGATTTGAAGAGAAAGCTGCGCCATGCACAACGAAGGAGATCTCATTCTAGCCCCGACATGCCCTCCGATGACGAAAGCGATGATTACTATAGGCAAAGATCGAGAACTCCTCTAAGTGAGACCTTCTCTCATGAAGAAGAGCACTACTGGAGGCGTAAACGTAAAAGCCCATCTCTTAGGGGCTTGGGAAATGATGCCATGAGCAGGGCACTGGATCAACTCTCTAAATCACCTTCCACACGCCGCAAAGAAGGGGCTACACTTCCTCGACAATTCCAGCAGCTAACCTTTGCTGTTTATAACGACAAAACAGACCCCGTGGAGCATGTGAGGCAATTTAACCAAAGGATGGCCATCCATTCTAAAAATGAGGTGCTGATGTGCAAGGTTTTCCCATCTAGCTTGGGACCAGTGGCGATGAGGTGGTTCAATGGCTTAAAGAGGAATTCCATAGATTCGTATAGGTAGCTAATCCAAGCTTTTGGCTCCCATTTCATTACAAACAGCAGAGCTCCTCGGCCCTTGAGTGCTTTATTGTCTTTATCCATGCATGATGGAGAAACTCTAAAGGCCTACTCAGACAGATATTGGGAGATGTATAATAAAATGGATGAAGATTTTGACGATGCCGCCATCAACACCTTCAAAAATAGCCTCCCAGCTAAGCACGGCTTGAGGAAGTCTCTGACTGGCAGGCCTGCCACCAGTGTGCGCCAACTGATGGATCGGATCAATAAGTATAAACGAGTAGAGGAAGACTAGTTGCAAAGAAAGGGAAAAGAGAAGGTTATCCCTCAAGAGAGGAGGGATTTCAGGTCGGACCGATATAACAACAACCGCTCGAGGAGAGATTTCGTAGGGCAATCCAGAGTAACCAACACACAGACTGTCAATACTATATTCTGAGAACCAGTACATCGGGTGTTAGAGAAAATCAAGAATGAGCCATACTTTAAGTGGCCGAATAAGATGGAGGGAGAGTCCACGAGGCGCAATTAGAACTTTTATTGCCAATACCACCAGGACCACGGACATACCACAGAGAACTGCAGGAACATCTGGAACTATCTGGACCAGCTAGTCCGAGAAGGAAAGCTGAAGCACCTTCTGCATCATCCCAGTGGTCATCACGGCCAGACCCATCAGGAATCCCAGAGAGATACTGCCCTAAGGCCACCCGTAGGGACGACCAGTGTAATCTTGGCCGTACCAGGAAGAACAGATACGCGCCCTTCACGAGTGTTATCTGTGGCTCAACGGCCTACCGAGAAGTCCCAGTCAGAGCCAAAGAGGGCCAGAATGAATTTTCACCCAATCTTGTGTTTTTCAGAAGAAGACAAGATCGGAACCACCCAGCCCCATGACGATGCGTTGTTGATCACTCTTAGAATTGGGGACTACGATGTGAAAAGAGTGATGATGGATGGTGGTAGTGGGGTTGAGGTTATGTACCCCGACCTCTACAAGGGGCTGAGGTTAAAACCGGAAGATTTGATGCCCTATAACTCTCCTTTGATGAGCTTTGACGGAAAGCTCGTCATTCCAAAGGGCATGATTAGGCTACCCATCTAGACCGGCCCAGAGATAGTGGAGGTGAACTTTATCGTGGTGGACATCTACTCTCCCTATACAGCCATCGTCAGTAGGCCCTGGCTCCATACCTTAGGGGCTGTTGCCTTCTCATTGCATTAGAAGATGAAATTCCCATCAGGAGACCATGTTCTCGAAATTCGTGGTTGCTAATCCACAGCAAGGCAATGTGTGGTGGCTGCCATCTCACATCGGCTCGATGCGGAGTCCTTGGCTTCCACTGAAAAGAATTTATAGCAATCAAGGGCCCCGATGTCGCCTCCTGATACAGCTACTGAGGAGGCAAAGTGCGAAGATCTAGAGAAGGTGGTCATCGGTGGTGACCCGGAGAGGTTCTTTTGGGTAGGGGCTCAGTTGCCTCTTCAGGAGAAGGAGGAGTTGATTGAGTTTCTCAAAAGAAATATTGACGTATTTGCATGGGATGCCTACGATGCTCTCGGGAATGATCCAACCTTCATCTATCACCATCTCAATGTCAACCCATCCATCACTCCTAAGAAGTAGCCACCTCGTCGCCCATCAAGAGAGCACGCCGATGTGATTAGGGACAAAGTGTTGAAGCTTAAGCGTATCAAAGAGGTTTTTTACCCTGAATTGTTGGTCAACACCATGGTGGTAAAGAAGAAAAGTGGGAAATGACGGGTTTGTTTAGACTTCACGCACCTAAATAAAGCATGCCTAAAAGACCCTTTCCCTATGCCTCGGATTAGGCTTGTCCACGAGTTGGTTCGGGTCGGGTTTGTGCCCAACCCGGAACCGACCCGATCACTTTGGGTCTCCTAAACCTGGACCCGTCACCGACCCACCGAAGGTAGCGGGTTGGGTGGTTGGATGACATCGGTTTCAGGTCGGGTATCGGTCGATTTCGAACTGTGTGAATCATCGTCGGATTTTGCAGAAATCGTCGCCTGATTTTGCCAAAATCTCTGGTTTTTGCTGGATCTGATCGAATCTCAAAGAGATCTTGGCGGATCTCAACGAGATTAGGCCGGATCTCAACGAGATCAAGTCAGATCTCGAAGAGATCCGGCAAGATCTCAACGAGATCAGGCCGATTCTCAGTGTAAGTCGAAGAGATCGAGTGAGATCTCGGCGGATCTCGACTAGATCAGGCCAGATCTCGACAAGATCTCACCGAATCTCGACAGATCGGACAAAATGAGGCCGGCTACCCACTCCAATCGGCGGAGAACTGAAATTCCGATGTGTTTTCCGGTCGGGTCGGTTGAAAATCGGTTTTTCATGTTCAAACCCGTCAATCGACCCGTCGGTCTCGGGTTTTCTGGGCGGAGACCCGTTGCCGACCGTTGTCGGCGTCGGGTCGGACGGGTTGGGCGGGTTGGTCGAGTTTTGGGTCTGGCTGGACACCCCTACCTCGGATAGACCAGCTGGTGGATGCAACAGCAGGCCATCCTCGGATGAGCTTCTTAGATGTCTTTCAAGACTATCATCAAATACCACTAGCCTTGAAGGATTAGGAGAAGACAGCCTTCGTGACACCTACTGGGAACTATCACTTCAAGGTAATGCTGTTCGGTCTGAAGAACGCAGGGTCCACTTATCAAAGGATGATGACAAGAATGTTCGAGCCGCAGTTGGGCAAGAGCATCGAAATCTATGTTGATGATATGGTGGTGAAGAGTAAAGTGGTGTCCGAGTATTTAAGAGACCTCGGCAGCACCTTTGAGGTCTTAAGGAAGCACAAGCTGCACCTAAATGCTTCCAAATGCTCATTTAGCATAAGATCAGGCAAGTTTTTAGGCTACATGGTTACTCATAGGGGAATTGAGGTTAACCCTGACTAGATCAAGGCTATTAATGATTTAAAACCACCGCAAAACGCCAAGGAAGTTCAAAAGCTTACTGGAATGATCGCAGCCCTGAATCAATTCATTTCTAGGTTAGCAGATAGATGCAGACCATTCTATCTCCTGATCAACAAGTGGAAAGGATTTGAGTGGTTTAAGGACTGTATTGTGGCCTTCTAGCAACTCAAGGAGTACCTATCCTGGCCACCTATGATGTCCAGTCCTGAGGCCAATGAAGTCCTATACGCATATATTGTTGTGGTCCCTCATACTATGAGCTTGGTGCTAATACGGGATGACAATGGCCTTCAAAAGCCAGTCTATTACGTGAGCAAGTTGCTGCATGAAGCTGAGGTCAGATACATACCCTTGGAGAAAGCCATACTAGCTGTGGTCCATGCCATGTGAAAGCTTCCCTATTATTTCCAAGCCCACACAGTGGTTGTTCTAACCCAACTACCCTTGAAGTCCGTACTTCAGACCGCTGATTACACTAGAAGGATTGCCATATGAAGCACAATTCTGGGAGCTTTTAACATCAAGTACATGCCTCAGACCTCCATAAAGGGCCAGGTTCTAGCGGACTTGGTGGCCGAATTTGCTGAACCACCAGTAGAAATAGTAGCAGAAGAGCGCAACATGGATGGAAAATCGGTTGGAGTAATCTCTATGCCAGGACCCCCGTGTTGGAAGGTGTATGTTGACAGCGTAGCAAATCAAAGGGGGTTCGGAGTGGGGCTAGTCTTAGTATCCCCTAAGAAGACTATCATAGAGAAATCCCTGAGACTTGGGTTCTCAGCCACGAATAACGAAGCCGAATATGAGGCCTTGTTACAAGGAATGGCCATGGTGCAGAAAATGAGAGGAAAAGCAGTAGAGATATTCTCGGACTCGAGATTAGTAGTGGGCCAGTGAAAGGGAGAGTTGGAAGCCAAAGATGCGAGGATGCAAGAATACTTAAGCCAGGTCAAACGCTTGCAGTCAGACTTCAATCTTTTTCAGCCTGTCACACGTTTCCAGAAGTGGAAACACCCATGCAGATTCATTGGCCATGCTTGCTACCTCCTCGGCGGGGGGTCTGCCTCAAATTATTCTTGTCGAGCATCTGGATAGAGCAAATGAGGTTGCAAAAGGCATGGTCCATATCCATAAGGTTAGAGTAGGTCCTAGCTGGATGGACCCTATAGTGAGGTTCCTCAAAGATGATATCCTGCCCGAGGAGAAGTCAGAGGCTAAAAAAATATGAAGAAATGCTCATCGGTTCTGGTTGTCTAAGGACCACAAATTGTATAAGCGCTCCTATTCTGGGCCATATTTACTGTGTATTCACCCTGAAGCATTAGAATTACTGCTGGAAGAGCTGCACGAAGGGATCTGTGGGAGTCACATAAGAGGAAGATCTCTATTGCACCGAGCCATTAACCAGGGATATTGGTGGTCGAGGATGCAGAAGGAAACCCTAGAATATGTTAAGAAATGTGACCAGTGCCAAAGGTTTGTCCTAAATATTCATCAGCCAGGAGGGGTCCTCAACCCTTTGTCTAGTCCGTGGCCGTTTGCCCAGTAGGGCTTGGATATTGTAGGCCCTTTTTCCCAAGGTAGTAGGAAATAAGAGATATCTGTTGGTCGGAACAGATTACTTCACCAAATGGGTCGAAGCTGAGCCATTGGCCAACGTCAAAGACGTGGATGTTAAGAAATTCATCTGGAGAAACATTGTTACATGATTCGGGGTCCCTCATACCCTCATTTCGGATAATGGACTCCAATTTGCCAGCAAAGCCTTCAGAAGATACTGTTGTGAATTGGGGATCACTAACAGGTACTCAACTCCAGCTTATCCTCAAGGAAATGGACAGGTCAAGGCTGTCAACAAGGTCATAGTCAATGGGCTTAAGAAGAGACTAGATGACGCCAAGGGAAGATGGGTAGAAGAGCTGCCGCACGTCCTATGGACTTACCGGACTACACCATGGCGGTTAACAGGGGAGACACCTTTTGCCATGACCTATGGGGCCGAGGCTATTATCCCTTTAGAGGCAAGCTTCCCAACGCTGAGGACGAGCTCCTTCACTCTAAGCAGTAATGATGAACTACTAGGGTAGAGCCTAGATTTGATCGATGAACGAAGAGAAAAGGCAGTGATCTAGTCGGCCTATTACCACCAGAAGCTCAAGCAAGGATATGATGTCAATGTGAAGCTAAGACCACTAGCACCAGAGGACCTAGTGTTGAGGAAAGTTGTGAGTGCTGTCAAGAACCCATCTTGGGGAAAGCTGGGACCTAATTGGGAAGGACCATACCGAATTACTTCAGTAGCAGGAATAGGTGCATACTACTTAGAAGACTTAGATGGAAAAGTTGTATCTCATCCATGGAATGTAAATTACTTGAGAAGGTATTATTATTAACAAAAGCATTTCTCTAATTCAAATTTTAAGTCCATTATGATTATATGTCTTGTATCTTGGCAACCATTTAAGTACTAGACAGAACCAATGTCTTGCATGGTCCTCGGACTTAAACCTATGGGGAAACTAGTTACTTCAAGAAAATCTAAGTATTAGACAGAACCAAGGTCTTACATGGTCCTCAGACTCAAACTTATGGGGATACTAGTTACTTCAAGAAAATCTAAGTACTAGACAGAACCAAGGTCTTGCATGGTCCTCGGACTCAAGCCTATGAGAAAACTAGTTACTTCAAGAAAATCTAAGTACTAGACAAAACCAAGGTCTTGCATGGTCCTCGGACTCAAACCTTTGGGAAAACTAGTTACTTCAAGAAAATCTAAGTACTAGACAAAACCAAGGTTTTGCATGGTCCTCAGACTCAAACCTATGGGGAAACTAGTTACTTCAAGAAAGATCTAAATACTAGATAAAACCAAGGTCTTACATGGTCCTCAGACTCAAACCTATGGGGAAACTAGTTACTTCAAGAAAATCTAAGTACTAGACAGAATCAAGATCTTACATGGTCCTCGGACTCAAACTTATGGGGAAACTAGTTACTTCAAGAAAATCTAAGTACTGGATAGAACCAAGGTCTTGCATAGTCTTCAGACTCAAATCTATGAGAAAACTAGTTACTTCAAGAAAATCTAAGTACTAGACAGAACCAAGGTCTTGCATGGTCCTCAGACTCAAACCTATGGGGAAACTAACTACTTCCAGCAAGAGCTTAGGTGGCAGGTAGGATCCAAATGTTGGGCGGATCCTCGGACCACAACCTTTGAAGAAATTAGCAAGATCAAGCATTCATGCAAGTTGCGAATATAGCCTAAGTATACGCTCGGCACCTTGGATCATATACTCGGCCCCTGCCCCATAAAAATATGGGACAACACAAACTAAGTGTCCCCTTAATGCTGGTGAGTTAGAATTTAAAGGTTTAATTTCAAATGTGGTATGTACATAACCATTTTTACCCATTAAGATAACCAACTCATGAGACACGAGATTCACACTAATAATAATAATAATAATAATAATAATAATAACAATAAATACATAATGTAAAAGAAGGAATTTCATACATTTAATCTAAAGGTTTGATTAAAATGATTCCAATGTTCAAAAAAAAAAAAGGGTAAAACTAAAACAGAAGCTACCCAAGACGGCCTATTTCTTCAGTTTTATCCTGATTCCATCCTTGGAGCCCTCATTTGGGGGAACAGTCTGAAGGGGCTGAACTGAGAGAGCTGACTCCTCGGCATGAGAGGCTTGAGCATCAGCTGCAGACTTTGCAGTCTTCTGGGGCGCTTTAGGGTTCGAGCCTTCATTTGTTTCGGTCGCCCCAGAAAGCTCACTCTCCTTGGCTTGCTTGTTAGGAGCGGTTATGGCTAGAGCAACTTCAGGCTGAGCAGTCTCAGCCTCCTCAAGAGCAATCTCTGCCTCGGAGCTAGCGGGGGCAGCTTCCCGGATGGCAGGAGGGTAGTATACATTCTCTACCTTACAGATCGGATGAAGTCTCAACCCCAGCTTGTTTAAGGGCTTCATTCCAAACCTAGGAACAATAGAGCCTGCACACCCCATGTATTTGAGCCTTAAGAGTGGCCTGGGTCTCAGCCACTCCTAAGTCATAGCCTCCTCCTTGGCTTTCTCCTTGGAGCTCTCGACCTTCGTCCTGGTGAACTCCGCCTCTACCTTAGCCCTCAAGGCTTCATCCCTGGCCCACTCCGCAATGTTCTTGCCCCCCTCTGCCTCAGCCAGCTTTTTCTTTAGATCAGTGATTTACTCCTTGGCAATCTTCAACTGATCCTTAGTCTCGAGTAGGCGCCTTGTCTGGCTTTCAGCCTGTTTTTGAGTGCTAGCTAGGCATAATTCATCGCTATCTCTGGCCCTTGTCATCTCCTTCAGATCCTCCCTTACTTTCAAGAGATCGGCCTTAGAGATTTTGAGGGTCCGCGTAGCATCCAAGCGCTTGTCATGCTCGAGCTCCAGGGCCCTACTTTGTTCATTAGCTGCCTCTTCTAACCTATAAATAGCCTAGACAGCCTGCCAATTGAAACAAGCACATGATAAGTTGGAAACCAAGGAACAAAAATCAACGGAGTCATAAGTGTTAGAAGTCTTACCATGCCCAAGTACCTCTTGATGCTAAGAAAGACCTCCTGCCTCCTCAAATTCCCCAACTCGGCCATATCAGCGAGAAGTAGCAGAGACCTCTCCAACGCATCGGCCACATAGGTGCCTTTACCCCCTCGGAAGTCCCTGAGGGAGGCGTTGTCCATCAAAGGCACCCCGTCGAGCATTAGGGCAGGAAGCCAGGCCTGGGGCTCGGATTGGGTGGCGACTTCTCTTTCTTGGCCCTGGTGCTCGATTTTTAATTGTTTTGAAGCTCGTATGGCTTCATCTTCCTCCTAAGAGGAGCGAGGTTTCCCCCCATCCATGGGCTCTTTGCCTTTGGAAGCCCTCTTCCTTTTCGGATCGACGGGCTTAGGCCGAAGAGGCAAAGTTGACTGAAGAGGAGGAGGAAGTTTGGACCGTGGAGATGATGACTGTGATTAGGTGGAAGATGACCTAGTCTGAGTAGGCTGAGGCTAGGGTGGAGGAGGAGGAAGCTTGGATTGTGGCTTCCCCGGCGTGTCCTTCCCCAGTTGGCCCTCAATTAGGTCGAGCAAGTTGGTTGGAGGTTTTCTCTTAAAACCCATTTTAGCCTGAGAAGAAGTCCCTACTGATAGGAGATCCGCTTCAGTCAAACTGGGGTCACCTAAGTCACCAGAGGGATCCTCAGATAGATCAACTTGGCCAAATACACCAAATTCGTCCTCGGGCGGACCCAAATCAGCGACCTCTTCTTTGCTTTCTACTCTTCCTCCTTCAGCCTTTGCAGCTTGATGGCATGAAGAAGGGCCTGCCAATGGAATGCCTTTTGGGGAAAGAGACCCTTCAGGAAGCAAGAACCCGTGTTCTACTATGATGATTCTGTGAAGCCAAGGATTTTTAGCTCTGATCACGTACTTCGGAGCCGAGAATGATTTCTAGATGGGATCGTACCCGAGGATCTTATGAGCGGCTCTAACTTGGTTGTCAGCTTCGTTTACAAAAGCCTTCGCCCCAAGGATGGTTTCCAAATCTTCCCGGTTGACCAAGTGAAAGTGTCGTTCAAAGGCGTGTGGATCTGCAAAAAGAAAGCATATTCATATTAGTAACCGAACAATGCAAACTATGATAGCACAAAAGATTAACCCTCTCTTACTTTGAATACCCCACTTGGTTCCCCTTCCTCTATTGGACAATGAAGGCCGTCGTGCTACTCCCTAAACACAATGAGAAAGTCCTTATTTAACCCCTTGCTGGTCTTGGGGAGGCACTAAATAAGCCGAACCTTATCGTCCCTCGTCTTCATATAATAGGATTTACCCTTTAGGTGTTAGAGGTTGTAGCACCAGTTTACATCGTGATAGGTTAACCTCAACCCCATTTTCTCGTTTAAGGCGTCCACACAACCCAGGATCCTAAACACGTTGGCAGCACACTGGGTGGGAGCTAATCGGAAATACTTAAGGTAGTCCCTCATCACTGGCCCCATAGGGATTCTCATACCACCTTCTATGAAGGCGATTATGGGAATCACTACTTCACCCGCTTGCCTCTTAAAATGCCACTCCCCTTCTTTACAGTACCTCAAACCTACATTATAGGGTATCCTATAATCGGTGACGAATTTCTCCATTGCCTCTTCGGACTCAACCAACTTTTTAAACTTACCTATCTCTAGAAATGGCTAAAAGACTCAGGGAAGGATGAAAGAAAGAGAGGAATAAGAGGAAAAGAAACTTAGAAGAGATAAAACGTGAGTTAGAGAGAGAAGACAACTTACAGAAATGAAGAAAAGCTCCTTGGACAGGCTTTTTATGCTGAAAAGAGATGTGAGATTGGATGGAGATTTGACTGAACTCAAGATATGTGCGCAAAAACTCTTGAATGTAAACGTAAAGATACAAATCAGTTCAAATGGGTATTTATACCTCCAATTAACAATAACCGTGCGGGTTTTCCTGCCCATAAAGTTAAAGAAATTCCCGCCATTAGATTACCATCACACCATTGAACGTGGGGAGCATAAAGCCACCAGAATTTAATGAGGACGCACTCCCTATACCGAAGCACCAGGAACGTGCCTTAGACAAGTGAAAAGGCTTTGGCATTGATGGAGGATAAGACTTGACAAGCCATAATAAAGGCCCGAGGTCTTCAAAATCCTCCTCTCCAACTGAGGAGTCGGATAGCAGGATTTTGAGGGGCTATTGTGGGCTCAAAGAATTTGGCAACCCCAGCCCACCTTACGCTAAGCCTAATACCCACGCTGAGGAGGAAGAAATGTCCAAGGATGAACAAAGAAAGCCCTAATTGCCAAGAAACGTCGCCAAGGACAACCCTGTCCTCTGCTAATCGAGATCCTAGAAGGGAAGAGCAGCACGCCATCTAAGCCAGCTTCCCAGAGCATCCCAAGAAAAAGGGCAAGTACAGTAGGACATCCATGAAAGCATGGTGGAGGAGCAATTCAAGGAGAAACTGTCATCTCCGCATTAAATGCCCACAACTAACGTTCTGGCCGCATTAATGAGGAAATGACCCCTGAACAGTGCTATTTTGGTTGCTACAATGCACAGAAGGTCTGGGAAGGTAGCTGATAGGACAAGCACTCGAGTAGTGACCTGCATGATCAACAGATGGAGGGCCAAGATCGACCAGAAGGGGGTATATAATATGAGAAATCCTCCAGTAAGAGAGGGGGGGGGGGGGAAGAAAAAGGGTAGCAATTGGCATGATCTTGGAAACCTTTGTAACCAAGCACTGAAGAAATAATAAGAACAACAAGTTCCTCGGAAGAAATGTCCGAGGACAGAATTTCATACTTTAGTCCACGTCCTTGTTATTCAATCCACTTGTAACCATGTCTAGTTGTTGTAACCCTCACTAAGGCCTATTTCTTAAACCCATTCTCTATAAATTTATTGTATTGGGTGAGCTGGGCTTGAGTCCACTCATCCAATAGAAGAAGTGCCCAATCCCAGTCCCTACAATTATAATTTAAAATATTTATTTCTCAATTTTAACAAAAGAAAAAATATGAGTTAAAAATTAAAAAAAAAAAAAATAAGAACACACCAGAACATAAGAACAAGAACAGAAACCCAGAAACCCAGATTCAACTCAATGTAAAATGACTTCAAAGTGTAAAGTATTTTCAAGTGAAAATATTTTTCAAAAATGAAAATGATTTCAGGTGTTTGGTCGCATTACAAAAAATGTTTTGGAAAATATTTTAAGGTGTTTGATTGTGTTTTTGAAAATCCTTTAGAAAACACATTTTCTCAGCCTCTAAACATATAGTATAATAGGAAATCTGAATATATAAACCAAATCAACAAAAAAAATTCAAACTTCCTCAAAAATAAGCAACGATCGTGAGAGAGGGAGAGGGAGAGATAGATTGAGAGAAAGAGAGAGATAAAGGACCATAGATTGGTGGGTGGGTTTGAAGCAGGCGAGATGGGCGGGTGGGTCTAATAGCGGCGAGATCGGTGGGTGGGTCTGAAGGAGGCGACGATGACAAGATTGGTTTGTAGATCAGAGATTGTGTTAGCTTCTTGGCTTTGGTTGGTCAGAGGGAAAGAGAGAGGAAGAGAGAAGAGAAAACTTCCTTGACTGGCGGTGTAGATTTGTGGCAAAGACGATGACGGTCCGGTGAGGCTGAGGCCTGAACCTGCGGCATGATCAGACCAGCAAAAGTTGGGTTGTCTTCTTCATTGTCCAAATTTTTATTCTTTCGATCATTTTCTTGGCAACCAAACAAAGATTGAAAAAGAACAAAGAAATGATTTTGCTTGGGTTTGAGGATGGGGACTTTGGAGTTTATGATTTTTTTAATTTTATTTATGGTGTTTTTATGCTGAATTTTATGGGTTTATGAATTTGGTTTCTAGGTTTATGAATTTTATTCACTGGAGATTTCGTTGTTGATTGAAAGATGAGAAAATTTGGGTTTGAGTTGCGATTTTGTATATCTAGGTTTTGTGGTTTGAGAAAATCTGAGAAGATCTGCTACTAGGTTTGTGTTTGTGTTCTTGCTGGAGATCGATTTGTGTTTGTGTTTGGTTGACAAGAAAGGGCAAGAAAATGCAAGTAAATTTGGGCACGTGTTTTTATGTTTAAAATCTGGGTCTGTGGTTTTTGGTGTTCTTTTTAAGGATGAACATAGATCTTGATGTATTTTTTGATTTTAATTTTGTTTTTTCGATTTAAAATCTGTTAAAAACTTAAGAAGGTTAGTTTTTTTTTTTTTAAATTATTTTATCTGATGAGTGTTACAGTGAATTTTTAATAATATTTTAATCCCTCCATTAGTCACCTTAGTTATTTCCGTCTATTGACTAACAGAAAGGACTAAAATAACACGCGTTAATTGGTTTAGGGACTAAAAGTGGTCAAATGAAAATATAGGGACTAAAAGTTCATTTATGCCTATATATATACCTTATGTCAAAAACCCTAGCCACCATAAAAACACATTTGTGGTCTTATATTAGAAAGGGTAGGGAGAAGGTTGCATGGTTTATGTTATTTAAAAAAAAAAAAAAAAACACGGAAATGCATTTTTCGTCCTTATGTTTTGCCATGATTCCCATTTTGGTCCATACATTTTATTTTTATCATATTTAGTCCCTATTTAGATAAACATCGTCCATTTTAGTCCTTTCTGTCAGTGCTTTAACGGCAAAATCCTAGGAGGCAGACAAAATTATTAAAATAGTAATAAAAAATTTTATTTTGACATTAAAAAATGCCACGTCAGCATCTAAATTAAAAAAAAATTAATTTATTGATTTCAACTAAATAAAAAAATTAAAAACCAAAAACCACATGAATTGAGATCTACGTGTGTCTTGAACAAGAACATAAACCCAGAAATTATTTAAAAAAAAAGCCATTCAACACCGAATTCACCAGAAGAGACCAAATCACATTTCAATAAATGAAGCAATCAAACTTAAGGATACAAACTCAGATTTAAGAACACAAACCCATAAATTATTAAAAAAAAAAAAAACCAACTAATCAGCCATACAACACCGAATTCTCCAGCAAATCAAATACATAAACCCAGTAAACAAACCAATCTCCAAAAAACCCATAAACCTATAAATTTTCTTGGGAAGCAGACACCAAAAAAAAAAAAAAAAAAAAAAAAAAAACCCAAAAAAATTTAGCTCAAATACAAATTCATAAATCCCAAAGCCCCCATTTTCTCAAACCTAACAAAATCATCAAAGACCCATAACAGGCCACACCCAAAATGGCAAAAATGGCCCATTAGCATTAATTTTTGAAATATTTAGCAACAGAGCACTGTTTCGGAAATAATTAGGGAAATACCACTTTTTCGAAAACGCCGCTATAGGGCCCGAAAACGTTATAGGGCTTAAAAAACGCCACTATAGGGCCCTTGAACCTGTTATGGGGACTTATAAAAAAAATTTTGCAGGAAAACGCCGCTATAGGGCCCAAAAACGTCACTATAGGGCTTAAAAACGCCACTATAGGGCCCCTTGAAACTGTTATGGGACTTACAAAAAAATTTTGCAGGAAAACGCCGCTATAGGGCCCAAAAACGTCACTATAGGGCTTAAAAACGCCACTATAGGGCCCCTTGAACCTGTTATGGGACTTATAAAATTTTTTTTCAGGAAAACGCCTCTATAGGCCCGAAAAAGTGGTAGATTGCTATATAGTTCGGAAACAATGTTTCTGAGCAAATTATTTCCAAAATTGATGGTAATGGGCCATTTTTGCCCCCAAAATCTTCCTTCCTTTTCTTGTTATTCTTCCCTAAGAAAACTTAAACCACTTCATCAGTTCCTCTTGTGTTTGTTTTGCCACTTTGTGCCATTTTCTCTGTCTTTTTATCTCTCATTCTCAACCCCAAATTTGAAATTGCAATCCCAAAACACCCTAAATCGGTAGATCCCCATAAAATTAAATGAAAAGCACAAACCTTTTTAGCTTTTCTTCTTCTTCCTCATCTGCGTTTACCTTCTTCTTCCTCCTTCCTTTTTTCTGTTTTGTTTCTTTCTTCTTCTATCACCAGTCACTAGTACCCAAAAGCCAGGTTTTATTCTTTTTCAATGAGTTGTCTATCACTATGGCATTGTCTATCATTGTGGCTATCTCTCCACCTTTCATTGGGTTTGTAATTTTTTTTAAAAAATTATTTGATTTGATTGCTTCATTTATTGAAATGTGATTCAGTCTTTTCTGGAAAATTCGATGTTGAATGGCTATTTGTTGGGTTTTTTTTTTTATTTTTTATTTTTTTATTTTAGTTTTCTGGATTTGTGTTCTTAAATCTAAGTTTGTGTTCTTGTTGTTCTTGTTCAGGACACACTTAGATCTCAATTCATGTGGTTTTTAATTTTTAATTTTTTTATTTAGTTAAAATTAATAATAATTTTTTTTTAATTTAGATGCTGACGTAACATTTTTTGATGCCAAAATAAAATTTATTATTATTATTTTAATAGTTCTATCTGCACCTAGGATTTTGCCGTTAGGACACTGACGGAAAAGACTAAAATGGATGACGTTTTTCTAAATAGGGACTAAATTGGTAAAAATAAAATGTAGGGATCAAAATGGGAATTGAGGTAAAACATAGGGACGAAAAGTGCATTTCTGCCTACAAAAAACATGGACTTGATTTTGTATTCGTTCAAGAAGGAGAAATCGAATTTGTCAAGCTTTACCACTTTAGGGTGGGGTGGAAACATTGTACAATTCTTATAAGCATTTAATGTAAGTAAAATTTCTCCTAATTAGTTTTGTTTTGCTTATACTACTGTATTTTAGCCACTGAATATTGTTTCACAATTATTACAATTTTATTTCAATTTTTTTGGCTACAGTGATTTAAAGTAAAAAATAAAGAATTATCATAAATATATTTGATTATTTTATATAAATTTATATATGCATTTGAATGAAATATATGTGTTTGAACAATGATTTATATATATATATATATATATATATGTGTGTGTGTGTGTGTGTGTGTGAATTTGGACAATCTGACTGTCCTAACCCTAATACCCAACAAATGAAGATTATTCATTGGTACTGAAACTAGTTTCATATAGGGCATTATGAGTCTATCATGTTTCTGGACTCAGCTAATAGAGAATATACATTAGCATAGAACTAGTTTCATCTAAATCTAATGCCCACTCATGGGGATATAGCGTGACTATAGTAAAAAATGATTGTTAAGAATATGAATTTTTATTTGAGTTATTGAATTGTTTTAAGCCCATGAAACTTCTTATTATTTTGGAACCTGTTGTAAATTATAGCTCTTGATAAATGGAAAATTGATTAATTTCTAATCAATCTATGATATATTTTTATGAGTGAAATATTATATCTATGTACAATTTACTATTTTACTGATCTGTTTGCTTGATCCAACTTAATTATTAGAACGTTGGTTACTTATTGAGTTGTCAACTCACCCCTCCAGTTTCACATTAATGAATAGAAAGTGTGGATGGATCAGGCCTGGAGGATTGGGCCAACCATATAAGTAAGGCCCGGTACAAGGCCCACAGCCCACAAAGTGTGATGAGCCCGAGGTATGATAGAAGGATTGTCTTGGGGTTCTTCACTTTGGGCCCGACCATTAGCCGAGCATAGGGAGTGCTGCCCCATCCCTCCCAAGAGGAATCTGGAATAATCATAAAAAACTTATATCCAGTCCGAATGGGGTTGGTAATCGAGAGCTAAAGATTGTGAAAAGAATCCACTACTATGCCTTAACCGACGTCTGGAACAAGTTCCAAGGGAATCCTCTGATTTTGTGAGGATCCCTTGGGATTCTGGGAGACGTGGGAATACATGAGTGAGTGGGAATAAAAATGATGGTTACCCCACTCACTCATAGATATAAAAAGGGAACTAGGCCATTGTTGGGTGGGTTGGAAAATGGGGAGTAAGATGAAGGATTAAGGAAAAACTGGGAAAAAAGGGTAGAAGAAACTGAATTTGTGAGAGATCAACACTTAAGAGGGTACAACTAGGCTTGAGTTAGAGCCTCGTAAGTAAGATTGAGAGTAAAGCCCACCAACAAATAAGTTGAAGGTCCAAGTACTTGCTCTTTCAAGCAGTTCTTGCCACCTACAATTGGCACCGTCTGTGGGGATCTTATTCATATTAGGGGCTTTGAGTTGGGCTGGTTTAAGTAAATTATGGAAGGCCCATGGGCTGGAGAAGGTTCTGTCGTGGGAAATCGTTATAGGATGTCATCTTAGGGCCAGTGGTGGTTGGAGAAGGAGAGGAGAAAGGAGCAACAACACATGCAAGGGGAGAGATCAGTATCATACATTCCTGAGTGCTTTCGTCGAGGTGATCACGAAAGGGAGCTAGAGAACTTGGGAAAGTAGGTTAATGACTTGGAAATCAAGCTGAGGGGCCGGCACCGAAGAAGGGAATGGGACGAATCGTCCTTTGACCCTGATTACATTCCGAGGGCATCATCTTGAGGAAGCGGCTCATACAGATCAAGGGAAAGGTCTCGCAAGGCAGAGGAAAAACATAGTGAGTCTCCTAGTCAAGGTCGGCATCGTTATCGTAACGCGGCCCTCATTGTAATGAGCCGAGCGCTGAGCAAGGCAGCCCGATCACCTTTCTCGGAGGAAATAGAATGCACTATGATGCCGAGGTGGTTTACTAGCCCTCTATTCACCATTTATTACGGAAAGATCGACCTGGTTGAGCATGTAAATCACTATATACTTATGATGTCGCTTTGGAAGTTGAGGTGACCGGGCACGCCCCCCTCTGTTAGGAATTATTAAGGTAATCCATGTTGTATCGAGGGGCATGGGCTTTAGCGAGCAGAAGGGAGTTTTAAGTGTGACAACCATATCAGAAGTTCAGGGAACTGACCCAAGAAGAAGCTGAGGAGAACGTTGGTTTCAATCACTTTTGATGAAGTGGATTTCGAGGGGACACCCCAGCCACATGATGACGCCCTAGTGATAACTTGCATGATAGGTTGATTTTTTGTAAAAGGGGTTATGGTGGACCAAGGGAGTAGGGCTAAGATTATGTACCCCGATCTTTATAAAGGGCTAGGATTGAAGTCGAAGGATTTGAGCAAGTATGACACCCCTTTGTTGGGTTTTGATGGAAAGGTGGTAACGTCTAAGAGGCAAATTAAGCTTAGGGTAGTGACTGAGGGTAGGGAAGTAGAGGTGAACTTCATAGTGGTTAATGCATACTCACCCTACGTGGCAATTCTTGGGCGTCCCAGATCCATAGCATGGGGGTAGTGCCTTTGACATTGCACCAAAAGATAAAGTTCCGGACCAAGGATGGGGTTGCAGTAGTCTAGGCCGACCAAAAGGTTGCTAGGCAGTGTTTGGTGGCCGCGATAAATCATGAGATTAAGCAAAAGGAGCAGGTTGACTGGGAGCCACTATACCAATTACAGATGTCCGAGAGTTCGGTAGGAGTGGATAGTGCAAAAGAGTTAGTCCACATCAGAATTCTACCACACGCCGATAGGTACTTTAAGGTCGGGAAGAACCTATCGATGGAAGATCGAGTAGAAGTTTTGTTGACGTTGGCATGGAATCTGGTTGTATTTTCCTAGAACCTGTATGATGTACTCGGGGTAAACTTAGCCTTTATGATGCACTGACTGAATGTGGACCCCTTAGTCCCACCAAAGAAGCAAAGGCCGAAGAGAGCTGCGAAGAGCTGCGAAACCACACGTTAAGGCTGTTAAGGAGAAGGTGGAGAAGTTAAAACAAGCAAGGGCTATAAAAGAGGTTTACTTTCCAGATTGGTTAGCCAATACGGTGGTCGTGAAGAAGAAGAATGGCAAGTGGAGGGTCTGTGTGGATTTTACTGACCTTAACCGAGCATGTCCGAAGGACCCTTCCCAATGCTTAAGATAGATCAGTTGGTAGACACAACAGTCGGGCACCAGAGAATGAGTTTTCTGGATGCCTTCCAAGGATATCATCAAATAGCTCTGGCTCCCGAGGATCAGGAGAAAACTTCCTTCATTACACCTGAGGGGAACTATTATTACATAGTGATGCCTTTCAGATTGAAGAATACTGAGGTTACTTATCAGCGAATGGTTACCAGAATATTTAAAGACCAAATCGGCAAATCTGTTGAAGTGTATATAGATGACGTGGTGATTAAAACTAAAGAGAGTGCAGGGCACAAAAAGGACTTGGAGGAAGTGTTCGGGATACTAAGGCAACACAAGTTGCGCTTGAACACTGAAAAGTGTTCCTTTAGGGTAGGATTGGGCAAATTTCTGGGATATATGCTAACCACTTGGGGTATAGAGGCAAACCCCGACCAGATCATTGCGATTCAGCAACTTCAGCCCCCCAGCAACCCCAAGGAAGTACAAAAGCTCACTAGTATGGTTGCTACCCTAAACCAATTTGTATCCAGATCTACAGACCGATGCCAACTGTTCTACTAGTTATTGAAAAAGTGGAAGGGTTTGCAGTGGACGAAGGAATGTGAAGCAGCCTTTGAAGATTTGAAGTCATACCTGACTAGTTTGCCTATACTATCCCGACTAGAGCTTGGGGAGGACCGTTATATGTATATGGCAGTCTCCGACCATGTTGTAAGCTCGTTATTAATTAGACAGCATGAGGGGGTCCAAAGGTCCATACATTATCTCAGCAAGACCTTGGTGGATGCGGAAATGCGGTACCTGCCTCTAGAGAAAATGGTGCTTGCTATAGTTCATGCTACGAGGAAACTTCCGTACTATTTCCAAGCCCACTTCATGTGGGTATTGATCGAGGACCCTTTACAGTCCCTGTTGAGATGGTCGGATTTTACCAGGAGGATAGCCAAGTTGGGGGCAAGGCTGGGAACGTTTGATGTACGCTATAGGCCAAGGAATTCGATTAAAGGGCAGGTACTTGCTGATTTTGTGGCCAAATTGACTCCCTCACCTGAGGCTCCATTGTTAGTGTGTCAGGTTACAGTCAGGCCATGGAAGGTATATGTTGACGGAGCATCCAATGCGTGGGGCTCGGGGATCGAAATTGTCCTAGAGTTTCCCTAAGGTTTGAGGTTGGAAAAATCTCTTAGATTAGGGTTTAAGGCTTCAAATAATAAGGCCGAGTATGATGCCATAATTGCCGAATTGCAAGTGGCATGCAAGCTTGGGGTGGAAAAGGTAGAAGTATTCTCAAACTCCAAATTAGTGGGTAATCAAGTGGACTACAGTTTTGAGGCTCAGGATTAGCGTATGTGTCAGTACTTGAAATTGATTGAGGGTATACGCGATAGTTTTAGAGCAGTTACCATGAACCATATATCAAGGAACCAGAATAGTCATGCAGACTCCTTAGCCACACTGGCATCATATTTAAGTGACTTGATTCCCTGACTGGTGTTAGTAGAAGCCTTGGAGCATTAGAGTATCGAACTACAAACAGTAGTAGCAACTATTTCAGAACAGGGGTCTAGCTGGATGGACCCGTACGTAGCGTTTCTATCAAACAAATCTTTACCTGAAAACGGGAAGGAAGCCAAGAAGGTTCAAAGGACGGTGGCCCGTTTTTGGCTATTTAGTGACAAGAAATTGTACCAATGTTCATTTGGGGGACCTTACCTACTGTGCTTGTCTTCTAATGAAGCCGCCAAGTTATTGTTTAAGCTACTTGAAGGAGTCTGTGGCCTTCATTTGAAGGAAGATCCCTCACTCACCGAGCCATGACCTAGGGATTTTGGTGTCCCAACTTTCAAAGGGAAGCGGTGGAATATGTGAAAAAATGTGATTGGTGTCAGATACATGCACCCATATGACATCAGCCCAATGGGGAATCTAAACCCAGTTTCTAGCCGTTGGCCATTTGCTTAATGGGGGCTGGACATAATTGGGCATTTCCCGAGAGCTTCTGGGAATTGGCGATACGTGATAGTGGATACAAACTATTTTATGAAGTGGATGGAAGCTAAGGCCTTGGCTAATAATAGAGATGTGGATGTGAAAAGGTTCGTGTGGAAAAACATCATCACCAGATTTAAAGTTCCCTGAGCACTTGTGTCTGACAATGGGTTGTAGTTTGATAGTAAGGTTTTTCAAGATTATTGCAGCTGCCTTGGGATAAGCATTAGGTGCTCAACCCCTGCATGCCCCTAGAGCAATGGAAAAGCCGAAGCGACGAATAAAAAAATCATCAATTGTTTAAAGAAGAGGTTAGAAGGATCGAAAGGAGGTTGGGTTAATGAGTTACCAAACGTCCTATAGGCTTACCAAGCAACACCAAGGAGGTCCCCCAATGAAACATATTTTTCCTTGACTTGTGGTACCGAGGTGTTAATACCTATAGAGATTAGTCTATTGAGCCCGAGAGTGGCCTGTTTTGAGTAGGGAAGCAATAATGAAGGGCTAATCGGCAGTTTAGACTTGCTAGAAGAACGAAGGGAAATGGTATCCGTACGGCTGGCCGATTACTTATAGAGATTAGCTCAGAGTTACAATAGGAATGTGTGACCTCGGGAATTTGTACCAGGAAACCTTGTTTTGCGCAAAGCTGTCAGGAATATGAGAGATCAGAATACAGCAAGCTAGCATCAAACTGGGAAGGCCCCTACCGAGTGACTGCTACGGCGAGAGTGAGCGCGTATTACCTAGAAGACCTGGAGGAAAGACCCTTATCCTGAACATGGAATGTTCAAAACCTGAGAAAGTACTATCAATGAATGTAATGTGTCTCAAAAACTGATCGTTCTCGGTTGTAAGCGGGCATGGACAATAAAATAGAGTGAATATTCATTGCATTATCCCTGTATAAAATTATAACAATGCATATTTAGATGTGTGTACCTTTACGATTTTCCTCTTAAGGATAGAAGTCTGGCCTCAGCTTGACCTCAGTCACCGATCATATGGTAACATAGATTTTTCTCTTTGGATAGAAGTCTGGCCTTGGCTTGACCCTAGTCATTGACCAGATGGAAATCTAGATTTTTCTCTTTAGATAGAAGTTTGGCCTCGGCTTGACCCTGGTCACTAATTAGATGGAAACCTAGTTTTTTCTCTAAGGACAGAAGTCTGGTCTCAAGTTGACCCCCGTCACCGACTAGATGGAAACCTAGATTTATTTTCTAAGGACAAAAGTCTAACCTCGACCTAACTTAAGTCACCGACTAGATAGAGACCTAGATTTTTCTTTAAGGACAGAAGTCTGGCCTCGGCTTGACCCCGGTTACCGACTAGATGGAAACCTAGGCCTTCTCTCTAAGTACATCAACCTTACGTTCCCTTTTCATCTTAAAGAGTAATGGAACCCTCATTTTTTCTGTGAGGGTATGCTCTGAGTTTAAGTATTATGTTGCATTGGTGGTGTAATTACTGTGATGATTAAGTTCTAGATGTCCTAAACCTGAGCTAATTAATAAGCGCTTGGTTGGAGTCTTAAAGTGTGACGTCAAGTAAAAACACTTAAGCAAAATTCTTATTGCAATTTTGAATTAGGCTTGTCCACCGAATATTAAGGGCGGTGCCGAACATTTATACTTAAACAAATGGGAAAACATTCATACTTGAACAATGGGAGTATGCAAAGAATATATAGAAAGCCACATCTGATATTACATAAACTTAATTCATTAAGAAATAAAAATCAAAATTTTTGATCTTAAACAAAAATAAAAAGAGAGGGGGAAAAGAAAACAGAAAACAAAGAAAAACAGACAAAATATCTTAATTATCCTCGGGACTAGGCTTCCAGGTTAGCTGTGACCGTAGGATTCATGATGGAGACGTCCAAGGTGGTTGGAGGGTTGTTGGGCTGAGGGTTTAATGACACCATTGGTTGAGTTGTTTGATCTGAAGTTGGAGCCTTAATTCTCAGCTGCTCCTCGTCAAGCACCACCATATGGGAGTCAATTTGCTTTGACAACTCTTAGGACTCGGGGCTCTTGCTACCTTCATCATCATTTGAGTTGTCCTCTTCCTAACCTTCAGTTTGGATGCCAACTGCGGGGTCCTCAGGCAAGGGCACTTGGTCAATTTACATGAACAGGTATTCCTTGGGAAGCTTAATAGCATTAACCACCACCATCCACCCTTCTTGGAACCCGAAATTTCGAGCCTAAAAGATGATGGGGTCCACTGAGTCCTCGGCATGCTTGAAGCCCTTATTGTAGTAGTTTTTCTTTCGAGCTTTCTCTCCCCCTTTATAGTCGGCGAATTCCTTGTTCCGAGCGATGAGGACGCTGGCTGTTTTAGCTAGTTTGAGCTCGACCTCCCTGAGCCTGTTGGGAGCATCAGTGGCCTTCTATTCGGCTTGCTTCAACGCTCTCCCGGCAATCGTAGCACGCCGTTCCATCACATTCAACCCTAAGACTTTCTCCTTGAGGCTCACCTCGGTCACTTGCTTAAAGGCTTTTTCCTTATCAGCCTCAACCTGGGCGTCTTTCAGCCGACCCTTCACTGCATGGGTCAACTAGGCAACCTGGATATATAAATAAATAAATAAACAAAAAAAAAAAAACAAAAAACAAATTAGAATAGATCCAAATTGACAAGTAACACTTGTTAATTTTTTATATTGAAACAGACTCTAGAGAATTGGAACTTACCGCAATGGTGTGCCACTTCAGCTTAAGCACCAAGTCATCATCCCAACAATCAGCATAGTGCTCCATGTCGCCCGGGAGCAGGAGGACGTGTCCCAAGCTATTCGAAACTTGGCCCCCCTCTCTGCTAGGTTCGAACATAGGCGCTGGAGGGCAGTGCTTTATCTCCCAACTGGAAGGTGCACTCCTACGGGGTGGTTGGACCCGAGGAGGATGACGTAACCTGCGCACTGATTATAACTGATTGGCTTGCAGCTTGCTTTTCCTGGGGAGTCTTGCTGGCCGGAGGCACGAGTGACCTACTAAAGGAAAGAGTCGGTAGATGGCTGGCTGGGGGAGTAGTCTTTTGAGTGACAGCCCCGCTCGCACCTTTTATGTCATTTTCTTCATTGTTTGGGGGCGGGAGGAGTAGTGTGCCGAGGGCTGGCTGGGGAGGAAGCCTGACCCCCTAAGGTCGGTGCATCCAGAAACCAATGCTCCAAGGTCATTGACTGTTTCTTCACCATTTTTGCTGCCGGAATGTTCTCTTCAACGGTCGGACCCTCTTCTTTGGGATTTTCTCAAGAAGGGGCGTCCATGGGAGTATGTTCCAACAAACCATGGAAGATGGTGTTCCTTAAATCATCTTGGATGGGTTCAAAGGAGTCGTGCCTAACCAGTCGGGGACCTAACTCTTTGGCCTCCCCAGAAGTAAGCCCTGGAAGTAAGAAACCTGGTAACTGAACGTTTAAGTATGACAGTAAGGGGTTGCCAAATGAAAGAGCGCCTGACAAATCTTTATAGCTGGTGTATTAGGGGATGCAGCCCAGAATCTTGTGGAAGCCCTTAGCCGTCTGTCGTAGTGCACAAAAATCTCGAAGCGGAGTATAAAGTTGAGCCCCTTGACCTGCACAACGTTGATATCCGGCGAAAAGTTCTTGGAAATTGCAATCGAGAGGTATCAAAGGTTAATAAGAAATGTGTAGTAATAATAATGAGTGATGAACGAGTGAGTAAACAATAATAATAATAATAATAAATTACCCATGTATCTATGTCGGTCGGTGCTATTCAAGTGTATAAGCAAATTTAGAAGCGGTAATAAGTCATAATGGTGTTGGGAGATGGGCAAGAAGAAACTGACCTATTTTGCAAGGTAAGGTCGGGCAAGTCAGCTTTTCGTTCAGCCAATTACTACTCACCTTTACAAACTCCCTTTTCGAGTTCCTATTGGAATTGAGAAGGCAGGATATCAGCTGGACCATGGTGCTCTGGGTTTGGGGGGTAAAACCTAAGGTGCAAACTCCCCCGAACATAGTACATAAAATTAATATCGTGGTGGGTCAAGCTTAGGCCGTATATTTGGTTTAGACAAGCCACATAGTTCATTACCCTATAAAAGTTAGGCAGAGGCTTAAACCATAAAATCTAAGAGTCCTATGCAAAAAGGGATCTATAGGGAACCTAACCCCACCCTCTAGAATGGATATTAAGGGGAAGAACACTATATGTGGACACCTCTGGTCTTCTATATCACCCTTATCATAGTATGAGATTTCTACATCGTCAGGGATATTATTTGTGGCCTTGAATAGTGCTAAATTTTTCCTAGTTTTTAAAAGATGACAAAAAGGCATATTGATGAAATGTGAGTTAAAATGGGAGAAGAGAGAGAGACTTACAGGATTCTTTCTTGAGAGGGAGGGAGTGAGGTCACTTAAGGAAGATGAGAGCTCGGGAATGTGGAGCAGCACTAGAGTGAGTAAATGATGAAGGGAAAGACAAAAGAAAGGAAAAAAGTGGGAATGAGGGAGTATTTATAGGGGAAAGAGGGCCATTAATGGTAATTGTCACATTGCAATAAATGCGGGTCATTATTACACACTACGCACACTTCGGTAAATGAAGCGTTAGATCATCTTGACCACTGGATGCACCAAGCCTTGCTACTCTCTTTTCCAGACGCAGCAAGTTGTCCAATCTGTGTCGTTAAAAGATGGTCCGTTGAGCTTCTCGAGGTGTGCACTCTCCTCCCTAAGAGATTGAGTGGGAATTAGCACCTCGATTAGTAGTATCTGGACCACGATCCTATTTCTACTTCGCAAAAATAGGATCATGGAGGGCTATTGTGGTTGGACTAGGCCCGGAGGATTGGGTCAACCATATAAGTAAGGCTCAGTATGAGGCTCAGGGCCTATAGAGTGTGATGAGCCCGGGGTACGATAGAAGGACTGTCTCAAGGTTCTTCATTTTGGGCCCGACCATTAGCTGAGCACAGGGAGTGCCGCTCTATCCCTCCCAAGGGGAATCTGGAATAATCATAAAAAACTTATATCCGGTCCGAATGGGGTCAGTAACCGAGTGCTAAAGATTGTGAAAAGAATCCACTATCGAGCCTCAATCAGAGTCTAGAACAAGTTCCTAAGGGAATCCTCTGATTTTGTGAGGATCCCTTGGGATTCTGGGAGACACGGGAATACGTGAGTGAGTGGGAATAAAAATGATGGTCACCCCATTCACTCATGGATATAAAAGGGGAACTAGGCCATTGTTGGGTGGGTTGGATAATGGGGAGTAAGATGAGGGATTAAGGAAAAACTGGGAAAAGAGGGAAGAAGAAAGTGAATTTATGAGAGATTAGCACTTGAGAGGGTACAACCAAGCTTGAGTTGGAGCCTTATAAGTAAGATTGAGAGTAATGCCCACCAAAAAATAAATTGAGGGTCCAAGTACTTGCTCTTTCAAGAAGTTCTTGTTGCCCACAACAAGTTTTGGGACTTTTGCTGAGAGTGTACGCATGAAACGAGAGTAGGAATTTTTGAAATACGATGATCTTGTAATAATTAGTATATCTTTTGTTTAATAGTTATGAGGTTTGGATTGTTTTTTCTATTAGTAATTTAAAGATCTTTTGACAATTGCATTACTAAGGATATTTTCTTTGAGGATAATTCTTAGTAGTTAAGATGGCTTGGCACACTTGTAAAGTGTAAACTATATAAGCGTGCGGCTGTTGTCATGTGCCTAGCTTTTGCTTAGGTTCAGAGTGTGATAATTTTATGGTATCAAAGCCGTGCCCTAGCTAGAAGTGTGGGACCCACATGCAAGGATGCATGTGCTCGTGAAGGAGGTGGATTGTAGAGATCCAAAAGGAGGGTATTGCAAACCATGGAATCTTACATCGCATGGGATGTGCTTATAATGAGTGACTTCCCTTTAATGTGTAAAGGTCTTTTCTCCCATTAATGTATGCTTTGGCGGGAGAACAAAACCATGAGGGGTATGAACCCCAAAGCGGACAATATCTACACAATTGGGACAAGCCGTTACACATTTGTAAGCAAAAACATGCATAGATTTTGATCTTTATACCTATAAACATAAAATTAAGATTAGAGTGAAGAGAAATATCTAAAAGAAAATCTTGTTTCGCAATTTAAAACCATCCATGTAGTGGATTAGAGCAACGAAGCAACGTAACTTAAGGGAAGTAGAAGTTTTTTTTTTTTTTTTTTTTTTTAAGGAGTGGAGTATGATTTGTTTAAAATTAGTTATACTAATTAACAAATTTGTAGACAATTGGGTATGTCACTTGGTGTAACATGAGGCACATTAAAATTTTTAAAATTGAACATTCTTTTAGTTTCAACTTTAAATATACTAGTGTGTTGTCCTGTACATATGGATGAGTACAATTAAGAATAGTCACAATTATACGGTTCAAATTGTACACTTTTTTTTTTTTTTTTTTTTTTTTTTTTTTTTTTTTTTTCAGAAGATGTTCAAATTATACATGGTATTTGTGAGTACACAACTCGCCATTAAGCAGTTTTTGTCCGCTTTGGGGAGCCAGTCCCTCACGGTTTTGTCCTCGGCCCCGAGTGTGGTCTTTTGGGATTTTCACCTTCTTTGAGGCTTGACACCCTTAGTCCCACATCGGTTGGAGAACCCTCCCACTCATGGTTTATAAGCTTCTGGAGCAACCATGAGTGTACCACTACTACACATGTGTAGTAGTGGTACACTCATGGTTGCTCCAGAAGCTTATAAACCATGAGTGGGAGGGTTCTCCAACCGATGTGGGACTAAGGGTGTCAAGCCTCAAAGAAGGTGAAAATCCCAAAAGACCACACTCGGGGCCGAGGACAAAACCGTGAGAGACTGGCTCCCCAAAGCGGACAAAAACTGCTTAATGGCGAGTTGTGTAATCACAGTATTATTTTACACTTTTTTAAACCACATATTTCTAAAATATGTAATAGTTTCTCAGTTTATATATATATATATATATATATATGAGAGCTCGATATTACAAATGCTGGAGCTTGTTTAGACCCCCAATACTTAATTACAATTTGATTAATTTTAAGCTTAATACACTTAATGCGGAATATACGTGATTAGAAAATTAATTAATCAAAGTATTCAACAATTGCATGGATGGGCAAAAGGATGCAATACTAAAATGTAAAGGGCAGTAGGGAATAGGATAGAAAACCGAAGATAACACTGATATGTTATCAAAGAGGAAAACTGAAAAACTTGGTAGAAAAACCTCTCCACGACACTCCAAGTCGAAATAATCCACTAGTGAATAAGTTGGAGTACAAGAATACCAAAAAGACCCTCCAAGCCTAATCTACCCAAAGTATTTGAGCTCTTCAGGCTCCATCTACCAACGGACTTCTTGGAGTTTTGTCTTCACTAGCTTCCCGGATCCTGCAATACCGCCCAATTGCACCACCAAGCCTCACTTGCCTATTTTGGCAAAGACCCAATATTTCCCAAGCTCCAAAATACTCTCTACACTTTGAATGGGTGTGAGTTATGTTTGGGTACAAATCTCCTCTCAATGTATGACCATGGGAGTGGGGAAGGAGAAGAGACTACAAGGATTTCTCTATTGAGGATGGGTAGCTCTCTCTAAAAGGTGAATATTGTAGAAACATCTATAGGGTTTTCTTTTGAATAGTCTCTTTACATTTTTTAGGGTAATGAGGGTATATATAGTATAGGTGAAGAGTATAAGAGTCACACTTAAAATTAGTTGTTAGTGTATCTCATAAGTCATCTCACAGGTTGGCCAAGTCACAAGATACTTTCGAGATATCCTGACTCTTGAACTTCCATATGTGCTTCTCACATAGCCTTTCGTTGGTGTCGAGTTGAGCAATTTTCACCAACTTAGTACTAAACTCATTAAAATTAAATCCCACAAAATACATGGAAATAAATTAATGAAATTACAACACTTTTTGTCATGGAATTCAGCCAATATAAATGTAATGAAAAAACCATAACTTTACAATATATGTGTATATATATGATTTAGAATTTAATTGGTTTTAGAATCTTTGATTTTTGTAGCCAATAAATTCACTTGCCACAAAAACTAAAAAACTAGATGGACACATGGCGAAAAATTAGACTCTAATTGAAATCCAATTTTAGAATTTAATTGGATTTGGACTATTTGATTTTTACACTCAATAATTCACTTGACAAAAAATTAAAAATTAAATGGGACACATGGTGCAAAATTGAATCCAATTAAAATCTAATTGGATTTTCTTTAAGTTTTGGCTATTAATATATATATTGAAAGCTCAAATAGTGTAAAATACTATTGCTTGTTTAGAACCCCTAATTTTAAACTTACGACTAGATTGCTTTTACCCTACTTAACTAAGTGCAGAATAAGAGTACGTGTAACACAATAAGGCCGGAACTACTCTAAATCATATGTATATACAATAGATAATAAGTATAAAGTATAATGAGTAAGGGAAGAGAGATGCAAACAATGAGATAACACCGAGATGTGTTATCGAAGAGGAAACCGAAGTACTTAGCAAAAAAACTCTCTGCGGCCCTCCAAGCTAAAATGATCCACTAGTGAATAAAGTTGGAGTACAAGGATATCAAAAAGACCCTCCAAGCCTAATCTACCCAATGTACTTCAACCTTTCGAATTCTAGCTCCCAACGGACTTCACCAAGCCTTATCTTCACTAGTTATCTAGATCTCCCAATTAACTTCAAATTGCATCAGCTAATCAATGCCTTCTTCCAATACTTCCCACACATACTAACTTTTCTCAACATTCAAATTGAGTGAGGTAAGTGCTTGAGCAAAGAACCTCTCAAGGATTTGTAATTGGAGAGGTAGGAGTAGAGGAAAACTAAGAGAAATTGTGTAGATGATTGTGGGTTTACAATTTCTACTTCTCAAGTGTATTGCTAGGGTTTTGTCTTTAAAAGTCTCCTTATAATTTCGTGGATAATGTAGGCTTATATAGTGTAGGTAACGAAATGAGGAAAACACTCGTTGAAAACATCTAGGAAGAGAGTTTCACAGGTCTCTCGCAAGTTAACCAAGTCATGAAGTGACTCGTGAAACCAGCTTGACATAAGTCTGTTCAGCTTCCCACATGTGCTTCTCATGTGACCTTTCGCAAGTTGTCCACTCGCAAGCCCGTCACAAGCAAGTCGCAAACTTCACCGTTTTTACAATTCTTCACCAAACTCTCACACTCAACCCTTATATTAAATCCCCCAAACATACAGGGAAATAATTGAACAAAATATAACCAAATTTGACATGCAATTAAAGCCAACAAAAACATAGTTGTAAATCACAACTTTACACACACACACACACACACACATATATGATTTAGAATTTAATTGGATTTAGATTCTTTAATTTTACACCCAATAATTTACTTGCCACAAAAATTAAAAAAATTAGATGGACATGTGGTTGAAAATTAGACTCCAATTGAAATTCAATTCAGAATCTAGTTGGATTTGAACTCTTTTTTGATTTTTGCACTAAATAATCCACTTGGCACAAAATTTAAAATTAAATGGGACATGTGGCGCAAAATTGAGAATCCAATTAAAATCTAATTGGATTTCTCTAAACTTTGGGCTAAGCTCAGAGAAAATCCAATTAGATTTTAATTGGATTCTCAATTTTGCGTCACATGTCCTATTTAATTTTTAATTTTTTCGGAACTTTGGCTATTAATATATATATAGACTATTGTATAGCCTTGTGCATATGTATGGGTATAATTAAAAAAAAATCACAATTATTTGGTTCAAATTATACATTTTTATTTTATTTATTTATTTATTTTTATAGAAAATGTTCAAATTATATATGGTATTAGGTTACACTTTATTTAAACTATATATTTCTAAAATATTTAATAGTTTCTCATATATATATATATATGATTTAGAACTTAATTGGTTTTAGACTCTTTAGTTTTTGCAACCACTAATTCACTTTCAACAAAAATTAGAAACTTAGATGGACACATGATGAAAAATTGAAATCCAATTTAGAATCTAATTGGATCTTTTCTAATATATATATATATATATATATATATATTGGTAATGACCTTACAAATCTCACAATCACTGCATTGGCATAATTATATGTGATAGGCTACAAACTGAATGACCCCTTATGATAGAAATTAATTAATCAATTAGCCAAGTTATTAATTAATCAATTTATCATGCAAACGCATGGTAGTACAAACAAATCACCAATAAACTAATTATGCAGCAGAAAATAAATAACATGGTGATTTGTTTACGAATGGGGAAAACCTAACGGCAAAAATCCCACCGGGTGATTTTCAGGTCACCACTCTCGAAACTCTACTATTATCACAACAAGCGGTTACAAGTAAAGGAATCTCAAGTACCTTACCAACCTACAGTTGAACCTTCACCCCAATACCTAATAGACTTGTTTTGTAGTGACAGTTCCCCTTTCTGATGCACGACTCCAAAGTACGTGAATAACTAATTGCGCGAATCCCAGTACGTGACTTCAATCACCAACTAAGAAGGTTGTTGGTTGCAAAGTTCTTCAATTCATCCACACGATGAAGATCAAGAAGATGCTTGGTCACAAAACCCTACGGTGCACATACACAGCAACTTCTTCAAGAGAAAGAGATGAATTGGGGCAAGAACTTCGTCTCCAGTCACAATTTGCTTGGATAGAGTTTACTCAATGCCTGTGCAACTTGTGTACTCTTTGACTGCCCTTAAACTGATCATTTTATATGTCTAGGGTTAGGAGAAAAGAAAGCCCAAAGACAAATTCACGAATCCCAAGAAAATCAGATTGAAATTCTGAAAATCTTAAACCTCGACAGATAGCAGGTGTCAAGCAGCTATCGAGAAGGTGTAGAGCACACCAAATGTAGAACAGCTTCCTTAAACTCGATAGATGCAGCTGTCGAGCCAACTATTGAGTTTTAATGATTTTGCACTCAAAACTTGTTTTCTTGAACAGACTTGAAGGTTTCAATACTTGATCTTGAAACAAGGTTTGTTGAAGTATTTAAAGAAATCCTAGATCTACCCAAATACAAGTAAAGTGCTTTTTGTCAAAAGATAAGCCAATTACATAAAATCATGACATATGTTCTTAACATGTGAAACACATATGTCCTAACAATCTCCCCCTTTGGCAATCTGTGACTAAACCACAACAAACAAATGAGCATATGAGAGAATTCATAAATCACTCAACTCATATTCACTTGTTGAATACAATAAAATCTATCCTAACAAAAACTCTTGAAAAACTTTGCAAGAAGAGAGTTTATGGCAAGTAGACTTTGACAACCTATATTTCTGAAACACTTTAAACAAAACTCATCAAGGCATCTTTGTGTGAAACAAAAATAATAGATTGCATACAGGTATAAGAAACATGTGTATAAAGGAAGAAAAGAAACAACACATGAAGGGGTAGGTGAAAGAAAAAAAAACATACAACAATATAAAGAAAGAAATAAGTACAATGTATGTCTATAAATTGTCACAAGACCTCATGTACAAGAGTAATGTATCTAAAAAGAAAGAAAAGAAAATATACATACTATCCTCACTATATCCCTCAAAATGTATCAACACTCCCCCTAACAAAATGGTCCTATACTAACTCTCCCCCTAAGATAGACTACTCTCATACCAAAACCTACTCCCCCTTTTTGTCACGAGTGGCAAAGGGTAAGAGTGTCAAGTAGACATCTCATCGATAGAGTTAGCATCTCTATCAGCATCATCCGAAGCATCATCATCATTACCATCATCATCATCCTCATCCTCATCCTCATCCTCAGAACCCACGGGAGAAGGTGGTGAAGGAGTAGCCTCAGGAGCAAAACCACCCATGGACGCCTGTCGCCATGCAATATGACCAACACGAACGTTCACCTGATACAACTCAGTAGAGAGAGTATCTAGGCGAGCATCCATGCGCTGCAGCTGCGCCATGATGTCTCCTAAAGTCATATCACCAGAAGAAGAGGGAGGAGCGGATGTGGATGGAACAGAACAGGATGGAGCTGAATGGGAGGGAGGAGCTGCTGGATTCGACTGCCGTGACCGAAGTTGGGCCTCGCTACATATAACAATAGCGTAATCTATGGCACACATGATGGTAAAATGATCGAAAGAGGGAAAAGGAACGGAAAAATGGCGTAAGATCTTCATGATAGTAGAAGGGAAGATGAGCTTATCACGGGACACCGAATCTAAATGAACATCTATAATAGACAAAATAAATTGAGAAGGAAAGTCTGTGGTAAGATGCTCAAGAAGTGATAACAAAAATCGAGCACGAGGCTCTGTGATGGAGTTATAGTGAGAGAGTGGATGCAAAACAAAAGTCATCACCATGTTCTTGAATCTAGGACCTTTAGCAAAAGGTCAACATGGTGGAAAAAGATGCTCACCCCAAGCAAAAGGGTGCTCACAAAAAGCAGACATGAGCTCATCCCTGGACATAGTCCTCAGACGCTCACAACTAGGATAATCAGGAAACTCTATCCTAGGGACCTGAAGCACATCCGCAACAAGCTGCGGTGTGATAGGAATGCACGTAGCTCGAACGCGAGTGAAGAAAAGAGGTATTAAATGATCAATCCCGTGCATGTTGGAGTAAAACTCCTGGATAAGCACGAGAGGATAGGTGACCGGGATGTCACACCATGACTCCCATCCCCTACTGTGAATGACAGAAGGAAGGTCGGTGTTGGCCAAATCCGTCAGAATGACTTGGCGTTTCGAATGAATGCCTCGTCTAGAAAAGCTCTCCGAAAATGCCTTAAAGGCATCATCATCACGAAACCAGATATGAGATAGAGTAGGATCAGACGATGAAGAAGCATCAGAATGAAGTGGGTTTTGGGCTGGAATGGATTTACGCTTAGGTGCCATAGACATGACTAACGTAAACTAACAAAGAGGGAGAGAAAGAATGACAATCAGAAAAGTCCCAAGCAGTTTCAAATATATCAAGTATATTGAAAAGAAGTACGTATGCATGGGAAATGCATGAACATGTGACATGCAAAAGAAATTACATCATGGGCTCAGCCCAATCCAAACCAATCAGCACACGAACATATAGCACACATCTAAATGCATGACAATATCATTATAATGCTAATGTGATACAATGTATGAGGTTTTAAACTCATTTAAGTGAAAACCCATCTCAAAATTTCAATTAAAAACTCATCAATTTTGAAAAACCCCAAAATTTTTCAAAAACGCCAAAACCTAGGTTTCAAAACATGAAATGCATGAATGAGAAAGGATTAGAAGCTTACCAAGTAAAGAAAAACTTGAAAAAGCTTGAAGAATCCTTGAGGAACCAAGATTGGAGTGAGATTTGAGTGTTTTGGGAGAGAAAACAGAGAAGTATTGAGAGAGAGATAGATTGAAATGATTTCCAGATCATATAGGGGGCTTATATAGTGCAGCTAGTAAATCTTGACAGATGCAGGTATCGAGAGGTATCGAGGTATCTGTCGAGGAGGTGTCCAAAAAATGCTCATCAACAGCTGAGGTGTCGAGGAATAACACATCAGAGTCAAGAACAGAAGCTCGATCGATCCACCAGGTGTCGAGAAGCTATTGAGGATACAAACCCAAATCTCGATCGATCCACCAAGTATCGAGGTGTAGGCGAGATTGCGATAAGAAAAAGCTTAGGAAGCTCGACAGATAGCTAGGTATCGAGGAGGTGTCGAGCCAGCTTTTAAAAGCACATTGTACCTGCACATGTATCAAGAATAGCAAAGAATATTGCGTGTTGTGTGTGAAAAAAATCGCAAGATTGCATAAGTGTATGCATGTTATGACGATTTGAGATATGAGAAAATCACTTTAACTCACACACAATCATAACTGCTTGATGGGGACTATCACCTTTAAGGTATATCCTATAACTCCCACATCTCCTAGAATACACGCTTGCAATCATATTTAAAGCATTTTTGATCTTTTTGCTTTTGATTTTTCTTTACATATTTTTCTTTTAAACATATCATGCATGGGCATATTAGAGAGAGAAAAGAAATACCCAATGATATTTGACATTCCAATTTTGCTATGCCTAAGCACACAAATGTCATTGACACTGCACTTTTGCTATGCCGAAGCATACAAGTGTCATTATGATTGGCGGGCAACAGTGGTGAGATGGTTATTTATGCCTTTCTCTCAGGATTTTTTAGTCATTCCTGTCAAAAAGAGTGATATGAGTGTTAAGTTTAAGAGATAACTTAATCGTGCTCATCACAAACACGAGCCACAAAGCTCACTTGCTTAGTTGTGCATAGAGATGCTCATCTAAGCTACAAATGATACAAAGTTTAGAAGATTTTATTTCAATGGCCATCCAAGGTACACAAGTACCAATGTACACAAAACACACACTGTTTTTTTTTTTTTTTTTTCTAATTTTTCAATTTTTTTTATATGAAAAAAAAAATACAAAACTGAAAACTAACCAAACAAAAATAGACAAACACATGAAAGCATGAAAGAAAGATGCATATGGATGAAGGTATGATAGAAGGGTGCAGATGCATGCAAGTATGATTCCAAAAGCAGATAAGAAATCAAGCAAAGAGAGTCCTACTTTAGATAGAAAGAATTAAATCAAAGGAAAAATAGAAAGACAATTAAGTCTTAAGATCCTTTATCACCCACACAGCGCAAGTCTTTGGCCATGAAGATGAAAAGGCACGTGTCCTAGTATGACTACTAAAGGACATAGAGGAATTAGAATTCCCCTAAAATTGAATCAAAAAGCTCAAAGTTTTTAATAACTCACCAAGAATAGGTACAGAGCCTTTAGACAAAGGATGAGACCTATTGGACACTCACTTATGAGGAAACAACTTGAAATAGTTAGGACGAGTGTGACCGGAAACACCACAATGGTGACAAACATGAGTAGTTTTCGAACTACTATGTTTCGTAGAAGGAGGTCTAACCTTAGAGGTTGACAAATTAGGACAATTTGGCCTAATATGACCAACAATATGACAATGATGACAAGTGGGGACAAATTCAGAATTTTCATTCTTCCTAGGAGGAGTTTTAGACATAGGTTTAGAAATTTCAGCGTTAACATCAAAATTTTTACCTTTGTCTATCCTAGCAATATTAGCCTTCAACTCTTCATTATTCCTTTTAAATGGAGGAATATAAAAATCATTTTCTTTTGAGTTAGGCTCAACAACAAGTTTGGCACCAGTTAATTTTTCAACTTCAATTTTGGATTCAACTAGTTGCTCTTCTAAACTTTTAATTTTGTCCACCTAAGATGAAATTTGATTTTTAAAATTCTCATTCAAATTTTTGGCTTCATCCAATTTTGCAATCAAATCATCTTTTTCAAGCGTGACCTTTTTAAATTTAGCTTTTAATTTTGCAAAATATTCAAAAGATTTCATACAAAAATTATAAAGCTTGCAATAGGCATCTTGAATATTATCATGCAAATCAAAACAATTAAGAGTTTCCATGACAACAGGGGTCAATGGATTACACAACAAAGATTAACCCTAATTAGAGTGTGCCTACTCTGATACCATTTGATAGGCCACAAACTGAATGACCTCTTGTGATAGAAATTAATTAATTAATTAGCCAAGTTATTAATTAATCAATTTATCATGCAAACGCGTGGTAGTACAAACAAATCACCAATAAACTAATTATGCAACGGAAAATAAATAACATGGTAATTTGTTTACGAATGGGGAAAACTAAATGGCAAAAACCCCACTGGGTGATTTTCAGGTCACCATTTCCGAAACTCCACTATTATCACAACAAGTGGTTACAAGTAAAGGAATCCCAAGTACCTTACCAACCTACAGTTGAACCCTTACTCCAATACCCAATTGGATTTGTTCTGTAGTGACAATTCCCCTTTCTGATGCACGACTCCCAAGTACGTGACTAATCAATTGCACAGATCCCAATACACAACTTCGATCACTAACTAAGAAGGTTATTGGTTACAAAGTTCTTTAGTTCATCCACACGATAAAGATCAAGAAGATACTTGGTCACAAAACTATACGGTGCACATACACAGCAACTTCTTCAAGAGAAAAAGATGAACTAAAGCAAACACTTCATCTCCGATCACAATTTGCTTGAACAGAGTTCACTCAATGCTTGTGCAACTTGTGAACTCTTTGACGACCCTTAAACTGATCCTTTTATATGTCTAGGGTTAGGAGAAAAGAAAGTCCAAAGATAAATTCACGGATCCCAAGAAAATCAGATTGGAATTCTGAAAATCTTAAACCTCGACAGATAGCAGGTGTCGAGCAGCTGTCGAGAAGGTGTCGAGCACACCGAATGTAGAACAGTTTCCTTAAGCTCGATAGATGCAGCTGTCGAGTTTTAATGATTTTGCACTCTGAACTTGTTTTTTTGAACAAACTTGAAGGATTCAATATTTGATCTTGAAACAAGGTTTCTTGAAGTATTTAAAGACATCATAGATCGACCCAAATATAAGTAAAGTACATTTTGTTAAAAGATAAACCAATTACATAAAATCATGACATATGTTCTTAACATGTGAAACGCATATGTCCTAACAATATGCACAATGTTTGGATAGCAAGTGGATAGTAGTAAAAGGAGGAGAATGAAGTAGAGAACTTGGAGAAATAAGAGAACTTTTAAAACAGTGGTGTTTTATGTGTTTAGGAAACAAATTATATATATTTTAAAGGACAGAGTTTAGTTATAAAATTAGTTGTAGTTTAAGGTTACAACTTTATTCAATATCTTTTTATTGTAGGTTAATTTTGACAAATCCACCCTTAGATTATATCTATTTTTTATATCCTCCTTACTTGCAAAATTTCTAGAAAATTGAATATCAATAGCTATGTCATCAATAAATAGTTTAAATTGCAAGTTTTTGTAGTTTAAAATTATGCATAAAATATAAGTTTATAGATTATAGAGTAAATAATATCCAATTGATACAAAATTTGACTTGCATATTAAGAGCATAAAAAACATGTAATTCAACGGTCAGATTTTCAAAATATGTAGTAATGATTATTTTATTGAGTAAGGTTGTATCCTTAAATTACAATCAATTTTGTAACTAAATTTTATCCTATTTTAAAATTCTTTATAGCAGTTAATATTAGCCCAAATAGTGTTAAGTGTTGTATGTGATTACTTGTACGCACATCCCCGCTAAACTAAGACTCCTTTTGTTTTGTCAATAATTTTCCGTTCTTTTTTATTTATTATTATTATTTATTTTAAGGGTAAATTGCCTAGTTAGTTCCTATCTTTTACATCAAATGTCAATTTGATTTCTAACCTTTTAATTGTGTCAATTTAATTTCTAATATTTTAGTATCGTGTCAATTTTAGTTCATACCGTTATTTACTAGATGGTAAAATCTGATGTGACAAACAAAATATTAAAAATTTATTTTTCCTACTACATCAATTATCAATTGTGCAGCCACATCAGACTTTAAAAATAAATATTAAAAAAAAAAAAAACAAATTTTATGTCCACACAGTCAGATTAGATTACACCTCCTAAAAACTTTTTTTTTTCAAGTTCATACGCACAGTGGCTAACAATCTCATGGGAAAAGAAAAGAAAAGAAAAGTATATCATACAAATGGGGAAAAAGCACACCTGAGGTGCTTATCTATGAGGATGGGCTGCCATGAGCTGTTGGTATTCATCAAGGAGGGATGTTGCCCCTTGGTAGATCGTAGTAGGGTGGGTTTGGACGTGTTCAAAATGGAACCTGTTGCCACCTCCTAAAATTTTCTAAAATGCGTAGAAGGCTGAAAACCCAGCCTAAGAACACGCCCTCGTCAACATCCAAAATTCTAATACCTTCTCAACATACGTTCACAGCGAAAAACGTTGGATCCTTAGCCCCACCGCCCTCGTCACCAAATTTCTCACTGTCTGGCATGCCACATGTCACGAGAACGCTCGCCACTGCAGCGCGGATGCCGCTCAGTTCCTCTTTATTGAAGGAGGAACCTTCGCTGTCCTCTCCTCTATTGCTCTCCTCTCAATCTTCCTAATTCTCCCTATCAACCTCTACGCCGGAACCGCTTCTCCAAACGATGATCAGTTCATCGAAACGACAATCAACCACATCGCCAAAGGCACTCCTTTACTCTGGATCCATTTCCTCTTCGTCGTCGTTGTCACATTGGTTCGTTTCGGTCTCTCTGCGATCTTTAATTCAGTGTGTGTTCTTAGGCTCGGTTTTTTGGGATTTTAGAAATTTTAGGGAAATTAATCTGACTTCGTGTGAACATAGATTTTGGGATTAAAAAAAAAAAAAAACTGATATGGCTACACATTTGGCAATTGAGGTGTAGAAAAATAATTTTTTATTATTTTGTTAGACATATCAGATTTTTCCATCTAAAAGATAATGATATGGATCAAATTGACATGATACTGAAAAGTTAAGGACTAAATTAATACAATTAAAAAGTTAGGGATCAAATTAACATTTGGGGTAAATGATATAGACCAACTATGTAATTTACCCTTATTTTATAAAAACACATCACAAAAAAAGAAAAAGAAAAAAAGTGGGGTAGCATATATAAATATATATATATATATATATATATATATTCCAGAGCTTAAATAAAAATTTAATATATCAGATTGGGACCCACTACAGCTAATAAAGATATTGTGAAGATTTGTGGCATTTTATTGTATTCTTAAACTTCTTTTTTGGTTTAGTGTTTGTTTGGAAACTTCTCTAACTTTTTTGCTGAAAATATTTATACCAAGAGGTAGCTAAAAGCCTAGTACTGTGTTTAACAAAAAGCTTCCTTAATCTCTCAATTGCCCTCGCGATAACTCATAGCATAGAATAGATAGTAGTGTAGGGAACCAAAAGAAAGCCGCAACTTGAGAAATTTCAAGTGAAACTTTACCATCCCCCACTAGAATGGCACGATAATTTTAATCTCATCCCACAAAAGAATACCACCAGTAGTAAATCTCACAATCATTATTATAATAATAATTATTTTTGTAAACATAGTGCTACATTATTAAATGAGAAAGCAAGATTTTCCTTTTATTTTTATTTTAAAAATGGTCCCCATATAATATTAATGGACTTGGATCCTATTCAAGCCTATGATTCTTTAGAGATTTCTTGTTGAAAGATTCATATTTTGTCACCCCAGTCATATTGGTACTGGATCTATAAGCACTAATGCAACATTATTTTTCATCTCTTTTCCAACGTGAGTGTAGCCATCCCCTTCCTTGTAAATGACATCTATTACTCGTGCAAGATTAAGAACACGCATAAGTAGAGGCATGGGAACAACAGTAGGCCTTATACACTCCTCATTAATATCCTTCCATGCATTAGCAACTTGCCTGTTGAAATCATCATGGACTACTTGTTCTGAGACACCATGTTGCTTCATGTAGCATTCAACTGCTGAGGCAGCATGCCCTCTCTCTTGCTCAAACTACACACAAAGTTTTCCAAATGGGTAAGTAGAAAGTTGGCAACACATGTATATGAAATAGACCTCGCACACTAGCTTGTGAAACTTGATAAGATTTTTGGATTGCATACCTTATGTGACTTCATGTCATCCATGAGTCTACCAATTACAGATGAAGCTGTAATAATCTTGGGGTTGCCGAAGATCCAATCAAATGCCTCTTTTGTAACGATGTCACCCATGCCAAGGAAAGAGATAGCTGTGAGCATAGGGTAACCAGATGTTTTAAGTGCAATATGCATATACTCCTCCATTGTTGGGATGTAATTTCGGTGGAACCATTTGGCTTCATCAAAGTATGCCCGAACCAAAAGTTTCATCTAAGGTTTGAAAAACATAAATGAAATAAGCACATAGCATGAAAAAGTTGACAGAAAAACATGAAAAGTTAGGTTGCTTGAATCTTACAGCATCTTTTGCATAGCTAACACGGTATGATCTTTCTTTCTTGGCCAACTCATTTTCAATTACTTTGAATACATCAAAGAGTGCACGATAACATGTTTGCATGTATTCTGGAAGTTGATCCATACAGCTAATATCCCACCTGAAAATATCATGTACCAATTACAAAAGTTAGATTGACATTATACATCTTAGTCTTAACATATATATTAATTAATCAATTTATGAACCTCTCAATTGCTTCAGTGAAGAGTTCGAGTTCTTCAAGTGTGCCATAAACATCATATATATCGTCTAGAATGGATGTCATGGAAATAACTTTGGTTAGTATTTTTCTTGCAAGTGAATATTGGGGCTCAAAGTAGACCGCGACTATCCAAAAGTAGCACTCAACAACTCTATCTCTTGCAAAAGGTAGTTTCCTTGCAAAATCTAAATCTTTCCACCACCTACAATTTGGATATAACAATTAATATTGATTGATTGAAAGTAAACAAAAATAGGAAAATTCTAGCTAGGGCTATTATAAAATTGTACTACAAAAAATTTATAAATTGATCTATTAAGAATATGATTGCTGTCACTTAAATAATCTAATAAATGAATATTTCAATTACTTATTTGTGATTTGTGATATGTCAATTTATAAGGTTTGTATAGTAAAATTTGTAGAATTTTTAACACCACTTCCAAAAATATATACAAGTCAGTATTAAAAAAAATAAAAAAAACATTAATAAAAACAAAGAAATTTTATATTTTCATAGATAGCGAATCCGATAAGGATCTTTTAGCTCCTGACCACAAAATTCATAACTTTCCTTTCTTCTAAAAATAAAAGTCTAAAATCATAATATGCATATCTCAAATATTTAAAATGAACCAAAAAGTTTTAGAAAATATAGAAGAACTATACTTTTAGGAAAATATATATTAAATACGTTTTAGTTTATTTATTTATAAATAAATATGTTTAATTTAGTGAGTTATGTACATAGTACAATGGTAATAAGAGAAAACAAAATTAACCAATAAGTACTTATAAAAACTTCTTTATTTTTTAAGAAAATGTAAATACATTTTGATATTAAATTATATATTACCTAGTGATTTCACTAAGTTCTTCTTTGTGCAATGACTGCACCAGGTTAAAATCTAATATTGAAAGCTTGAGCAAAGCTTTGTTGTGTGAAGCATCCTGTTCATAGATAGAAATGTATCGCCGAGCCTCTAGCCTTGGTATGCCCTTATGCAGGGGTTGTTTTAGGGCATGAGTTACTTGTGCTTTAGGGGATGCTATGGACTTAAGGTGAATTGTAGTGAACTGAAGGGCCTCATCAAGAATTTCTTCTCCATGGACCCTCAAATGTGTAGCTTCATAAAAGGCTAGTATGCCTTCAACGTTGCTGGTCAAGCTTTCCTTGAATTGACCATCTTCATCTTTGAACTTGTTAAAAGCATCTGTTTAATAAACACCAAACTTATTTAATGAATAAGATGAATATTACACACACACACACACACACACACACACACACATAAAATATGGACCAACCAGCACATCACTAAAGACATATCCGGCTTAATTTAGAAAATTAGACTCTTGTCTTACCACACACACACACACATAAAATATGGACCAACCAGCACATCACTAAAGACATATCCGGCTTAATTTAGAAAATTAGACTCTTGTCTTACCACATGAAACCTTAAATCCTTGTTGACGTAGTAGTCGAAAACGAAGGGAAACATTGTAGAGATCATCATCTTCAACATCATTATGGTCATTATAAGTAGCATATATATGTTCTAGAGCTTCTTGGATTTCTCTTTCAAAGTTATAAGCCACGCCTAGGTGCTGGAGTGCATCAATCAAGCCCAACTGTTGTGAAAGATGACCTGCAGATGTTAAGAGCTCTTTTCTTACCTCTTCTTTTAGCTCTTCAACTTCACGTACTTTATGGAAATGAATATTCTACACCATGAATTGCATGAACAAATAATTATATTGCAACAAAAAAAAAAAAATGCTATAAATATTATAAATTCTACTACATAATTTTTAAAAACTAAGATAGCAAATAATCGTGTTACCTTGTCCTCTGAAGTATTGTTAATAAAACGGTCACCCCAAATGCTTGGATGGAAATTTGCTGTCCGGCGAACAACCTCTGATTTGGCATTTTGGGATGGAGCCCCTGATACTTGGATAGACATTTTTTCTAAGTTCAAGGACGAGTCTTAGTTTTGAATGGTATGATGGGATTTGTTCTGTGAACTTCTTGAGCGTGATATAGAATGCCTTCAAGGCCACGTTATTTATAAGCAATGGAACGAAATGTAGTAGAATAGCTTTATGGTAGGTGAGTGAGCATCATGGAAAGATTGTATATTTTTATTGATTAGAATAATCAGTAAAGTATAATTTTTGATGCACAGTTAAGCATGATGAATCATTTCTCATTAGAATAACCAGTTAATTATTACTACAATTTTTTGAGGAATAGTTAGGTATGATGAATCATACATCTCAATTGACTGTAGATAATGAACATTGCACGTATCGAAATGGAGGGCACAGGTTGGGAAGCGCATTTTGCACTTCCCAGACGCACGTTTGTGTTTCAAATTATTATTTTTTTTTTCCAGCTGTAACTTTTTGACTTTTCTTCTGTGAACAATGCTCTCATGTACTGTTCATAGGTCATACAAACTACACTTTTCAGCAATTTTTTTATTAAAAATAGATCTCACGGTACTATTCACACATTTAAAAATTATTTTATTATAGTGTTTTTCAGTTTTCATTTTCAATTTTCAGCTGTATCCAAACGGACCCCTAGTATATAGAAGAGAAGTTTACCTTCAAACTAATTTGAAAGAAATTTTTTCAAATCTATCATATGACAATTGATAAAATCATTTACATGTATTTTTAGTTATATAACTTATTTAATGAGTTATATGACTTTATTTAAATATGAAAATAGATGGTGTTAAAAAAAATATATTTTCCATTGGTAAAAAATAAAGAAAAATCCTGAATAGTATAAAGTGTTTTGGCTAAATATTGTTAAAATCTAAATTTATAGGCAGTTAAACGAGGAGAGAGATAGAATTCGGTAGGAAGATTCTGACATCAAATTTTACTTTCGAATTGCGGAATTGATTTAAATATTCTCTCTCTTGCTTCCTATTGGTACTGTCCTCTTTTTTTTTTTTTTTTTTTGGCCGCGTGATACATGTTGGTCTCTCTTGCTTCCTATTGGTACTGTCCTTTTATTTTTTTGCCGCGTGATACATGTTCCGTATTACTGTTCTTTTATTTTTTGCTTCCTATTGGTACTGTCCTTTTGATTTCTTAGTTGATTTTGATTTTTATTTTTGGTGATGGTTTTTTTAAAAACATAAATGCCGCTGACAAGGTTTTAACCGAACAAACCACCAAGTTACTTCACACTTTGATAACTATATTGGAAGCTAAATTATTTATTCTGAAAATAAATAAATATTTCAATAAATAAAGTATATATTTTTTTAAACCAATAGTTATAATTATAACTACAGAGGACACACACAGGAGCGGAGGTATGCCTCACACCTTATTTAAGAGCTGACCCCCAGATTATCAAAAAAAAGGGCTGACCCCCAGATTATCAAAAAAGAAAAAGAAAAAGAAAAAAAAGAAAAAAAAATGAAAAGAAAAAACCAGACCCCCAGATTATCAAAGACAGAAAAAAGAAAAAAGAAAAAAAAGAGAGCAGACCCCCAGATTATCCAAAAAAAAAATAATAATAATAACTGACCCCTTATGAGAAAAGCTTGGCCCTTTATCACAAATCCCAAGTTTTCAACTTTTGACTTTTCCTTTCGTCCTTTGAGCATATAGGCCATATATCACATTTTCTCTTTTTTTGTTTGAGGGCCAAAATGGGTAAATGTCCATTTTCAAAAAAAAAAAAAAAACAAAATCTAGTATTTTAGTCTATTTTTTAAACTAATTAGAAAAATGTTCATGTTTTGAAATTCGATTTTTTTAAAATCGAATTTCAGTTTAAAAATCAATTTTTGGACAATCAAGTTATAACAAATTGAAAATTAAAAAAAAAAAAAAAAATTCTAGAACCCTATAGTGGTGTTTTAAGAAACCCTAAAGTGACGTTTTAAGACCCTATAGCGGCGTTTCTAAACTCGAGCTCTATGAACTCGAGTTCCATGCAATTTTATTTTATTATTATTTTTTTTTAAGTTTAATCACCCCATACTTATCACCTCATACCTATAGTGATGTTTTAAGGACCCTATAGTGGCGTTTTAAAACTTGATTTTTGAACAATCGAGTTATAACAAGGGTATTTCCCTAATTAGTTTGAGAAAAATGACAAAATGCTAGATTTTTTTTTTTTTAAAGGGGAATTTGCCTATTTTCTCCCTTTTTGAGTGAGACCATATCTTATATCTATTTTAAGGACCCTGCGTGCGAAGATATCCCATATTTATTTAAGGACCTAGCTAGGTTATATTGATGTGAAAATTATCATCAGAGAGTAGGGAGACCGTAAGGGTATAATATTAGACTCTTTTTTTTTTTTTTTTTTTTTTTTTGACAACACACAATATTAGACTTTTAGTAGCAACTAGTGACATGAAGCAAATTCGGGATAATTTTTGTGCTAATGGGCATCTTGTTGATGAAGTCCAAACTCTTCTAATCAGGTGTAGGTTTTAGAGTATCTTTGAAAATCATTTATTTTACTAAAATTAAAATTTTTTTTATCTAAAAGTACGTAAATAAATAATTTTAAAATAAAATAAAATAAAAGCTGACTGCGTATGCTTTACCGCAGCATAATATGACTATATGGATGGTGGGGAGTCCTCCTTTACTTACGGTCATTAATTGCATTTGTTTTTGTTTTTGTTTTTTTTTGTTTTGTTTTGTTTTTTTTTTTTCTCTCAAAAAAAAAAAAAATTGCATTTGTTTTTTGGTTTCTTCTTCTATATTGTTCGCTTCTTGTTCTACAATTCATATTAGTAACTTTTTTATTAAAACAAAGGAGATTAACATTAATTTAATTGAAAAGAGACTAACATTAATTTTAAATTAGAGAGGTATTTGATATTGCAAGGTCACGATTTGGGGCCCAAGCCTTAAGAGATATGGGGTCTTGGTCCAATGAGCCTAAAAATAATGAATTTGTAGAGAATGGGTTGTAGAATTAGGTCTTAGCGAATTGGACAACGGTCAGTATTGGGTTATACCACGATTAACACAAATGAAACACATTGATATCCTTAGACCATAAGTCCGAGGAGGCTAAATGAAAATACATTGATCACCGTTGAATATTATCACAGTTTAGATTGCTACAATATTCTCTCTCTCTCTCTCTCCTCCTCTCTCCCCCTCTTCCCAAGGGGACTCCCTATATTATATAGCCTTCTTGGAGCCATCTTGATCCTACACTTGTTGATCATCTAGATCCATACTTGAGTGCTTGTCCCATCGAACACCCCTCTTTAGCCTTCTGTGAGTTGTGGTGGCCAAGGCAGCACTGTTCACAGGTCCTCTCCACATAAATGCAGCCAGAAAAGTAGCTGCAATGCATTTAATCGGTAGCAGCAGCCTTTCTTTGGATATTTTGCGTTTCCTTCTTCCCCGTGGGTTTATGAGGCACGTTCTTATTGCTAGTGCCTATTGGAGGGTCCTTCTAATTGCTAGAGTGCACATTTGAGCTATATGCATCACGTCTGAGGAGGCATTCCTCCTCGGATTGTCCTCCAAATATTCCTTGCCTATGAGAGCTAAATTGGAAATCCCTTTAGTAACCATTTCCTCTCCTCGGACTTGTCAATTGTCCCGGGTGAGACCTAAAGCCTATTACATGATTTAGAGTCTTTGCCCCTACAATAGCCCCTCAAAATTCCCGTTTTTCCCTCTTATTCGAGGAGAAAAAAGCGGGATTTTGATATTTAAAGGATAAGTCCCTCCAATTCTTTGATTTGCACGTGTGGGAGCGCTGTCTCACGTGCCTCATTACTGTTATTGACGCTTCGTAGCCCATGAGGCACTATTAATTGCTCCAGGCGGCTCTATGTCCCCTCGCATCCAACGGTGAGGCGCTAAATCAACGGCAGATATTCCTCTAGAATTTTGAGCGGGAGTAATCCCATTTATTTTCCTTCATTATATAAGGCTTCTGAGGGAGATCACTTTCCTCTTTTTTTTAGAAAAAACATTCAAGTGTTCCAGAGAACTTCAGCGCCTCTTCTCACAAAATACTCAAGTCCCTGAGTTTCATAACTGTTTCTTTAAGGATTCCCTGTGAATCTTTTGAAAGCTTGAGAGACTTAGTTTACGTATTCCCGTAAGTTTTCATTTCCCTATATTCCCTTTTTTTTTTCTTCTCCTCGACCTTCTTTCTTTTGTAAACCTTTTTCTGTGCCATTTTCGGTCACCTAGATGGGTAAGTTTAAGAGCCTAGTAGATTCTCCGGTCGGTATGGAGGGTTTTAAGGCCAGGTACCATATCCCGCAAGGAGTGGGTTTAGAGTATTGCCTTTCAGACCAAATTCTAACTAATAGAGAAACGGGGCAGGTCATCATCCCTATGATTGCTTTCATAGAAGGAGGGATGACGATTCCTATGGGTAGGATAACTAGAGATTACTTACGTAGCCATAGGCTGGCCCTCCACCAGTGCGTTGCTAACATGTTTCGAGTCTTAGGGTGTGTAGATGCTTTGAATGACCAGATGAATCTCGGCCTCTCATGGCATGATGTTGTTCACTTGTACGAGTGCCACTGCCTTTCCGGGATGTATTACCTGAAATCCAGGTCCGACGAGGTGAGGCTGATATCTTGCCTTCCCAAGTCCAACAAAGGCTTGAAGGATGATTATCTAGTTATTTCTGGGGAATGGCATGACGGTCTTCACTGCTTAGTTAAGGTAGGAACACCAGGTGGGATACTCTAGGATTAGGTCCCTCGGCGGGGATTTTAGTCTTTTGAGCTTTCCTTTTACTTGTTTTGGTCTTCGTTTTAGTCGCTTGTTCTCTCGGACTGACGTAACCTCTCTTTTGGATGTTTTGCAGACAAAGTACACATCACTCCGAGGATCATTCTGGTCAATGTCCAAGCTCTCAACTACCTCTTAAGGTCGAAGATCTTTGTGAGCAAGGACGGGCAGTTGTGGGCCGCTCACCTCATTTTGGACTACGAGCCTCTATCCCATATATTCTAGGACATGGGCGAGGCAATAAGGGCTGGAAGTCCCCTATTGGCTCGTATTGACGTTTCTAAGTTGGGATTCCTAGCTCAGAAAGAGTTGCCACCAGTCTAGGCGCCTGCTCAACGCATTCCCTAGGAGGTAGCCATTCCAAAGGAGGAGATCGATTTTACACACTCATCCCTCGAAGTTGAAATCAATCATTTCCGCTTTAACGAAAAGGGTGAGGTGCCAACAAGGCCCGTAGAGCTTTCAGACTCTGACTCGGATCTTGATCGCTTCTCTGCTGCTCATTCCCCGAGACTAATAGTTATTCGGATCGATACTAGCCAAGAGATTGAAGAAGAAGGCATGGATCTGAAGCCGTGATCTGGTTCAAATGGCCTTATGTCCACCAGGAATAAAGGGCAATCCTTCAAGGATGCCCCTAAGGAGTAAGCTTCTGCCAACCTTCCCCCTCCACCTCTTCCTCCCACTAACCCCGGACTACAGGCCAATCCAAACCTGAAGAGGAAAAGGTCGGTCGATGAACTGGAGGAGGGTGAGGTCGGACCTCAGAAGGTCAAACAGTAGAAGAAAGGCCAAGAGCCTAAAGATAAAAGGACTAAGTCAATAGATAGCAGAGATGAGGCTGCACACAGAAGGGGGCAACGCACCTGGTCTCCTCAACTTAAATTGGATGGCGTTCCCATTCCTTGGGATGCGACACTTTAGGAGTCTCAGCGAGGGCAGGCAATGTATCTTACTGAGGCTCTGCAGCAGCCCCTCCTTCTATCTTGTGACATGGATGGGCTCATGACTACGAGGCAACCAGACCTCTTCATGTCGTTAAAGAAGGATCTCGCCATGGTAAAACGAAAACCCTCCATTATTCAAATTCTAAATCCCGCGTTTAGCTATTTGTTACTCGTGTTTTGATGACCCTTCCTTTACTTTGTGCAGGTGACTCAGCAAATCTATGTGGCTGAGGAATGGGTCAAGAACTCTCACAAGGAGATAAATGCTGAGATTCAGTTCCGCTTTGCGACTGAGATTCAGTCTTGCTTTGCGGCTGAGAAGGCCGCTGGAGTCCTTAAGCTAGAGAAGGATAGCCTGGCCGATAAGGTCGAAGAGACTACTCAGGCCAAGGATAACGCCTTGGCAGGCCTGAAGACTACGGAGAAGCAAGTTGAGGACATGTGCCAGAAGTTGCATGTAACAAAGATAAACCTGGCTACCGAGAAGCAAGCGGTCTTGGACCTCAAGGTGCAAATGCAACAAGCTGAAGGCGCGGCTCGGGTAGCCAGGGAAGCAGCTGAGGCCGCTGTGAAGGCGTCATACGAGCGTGGGGTGCTTGATACCGAAGCCAGGCTGACTGAAGAGGTGGCTGTGGTCTGCAAGGACTACTGGATCGAGTCCTGGGGAGTCGCAATGGACTTGGCTAGAGTCCCTGTAGATTTCGAGCTCAAGAGGGTCGAGAATATCTTTTTCCTAGAGGATATTCTAGAAATTTTTGAATCGAACACCACTGCCGAGAAGCTCATTTCTGCCCAGGTTGTTCTTCCTGATGCTAATCCCCTTGGAGGGAAGGAATGGAAGTGCAAGCCCAGCAACTGGCAAAGGAGAAGCCATCCGAGGACTCCCTCACGATCAGAGATGTCGTCTCACAAGCAAAGGAGGCTAAATCAAAGTCCCAAACTGAAGGCGCTTGCTCTGAGGCTGTTGACCCCGAGAAGAACGCGGCTAAGGATAAAGTTTAGATTTCTAGATGTAGGATTTTCCTTCGTTATTTTACTGTTGTTTTTCATTTCTACAGCCTTTGCCATTGTTTATAGTACGAAATATCTTTAAGTTAATGAATGACCTTCTTTTCTATTTTTCGGGTTTTCGTTTTCACCGTTTTCAATTTTGCCATCGCTTGTTATTCGTTTTCCGAGAGATCTAATTGAATGAGGATATTTTACTTAGGTTGTATAATTCTTGTATAATTAATTTCTCCTGAGCCTGTGGTTCGAGGAGCCATGTAGGACTTAGGTTCTACTTAATACATAGACAATTGTAAGATGTGATTAATTTTCCCTGAGCCTGTGGTCCGAGGAGCCATGCAAGAGGTCCGAGGAACCACGCAGGACTTAGGTTCTATTTAATACTTGGACAATTGTAAGAAATGATTAATTTCCCCTGAGTTTGTGGTCCGAGGAGCCACGCAGGACTTAGGTTCTGTTTAATACTTAGACAATTGTAAGAAGTGATTAATTTCTCCTGAGCCTGTGGTCCAAGGAGCCACGCAGGACTTAGGTTCTATTTAATACTTAGACAATTGTAAGAAGTCATTAATTTCCCTTGAGCTTGTAGTCTGAGGAGCCACGGAGGACTTAGGTTCTGTTTAATACTTGGACAATTGTAAGAAGTGATTAATTTCCCCTGAGCATGTGGTCCGAGGAGCCACGGAGGACTTAGGTTCTGTTTAATACTTGGGCAATTGTAAGAAGTGATTAATTTCCCCTGAGCCTGTGGCCTGAGGAGCCACGCAAGACTTAGGTTCTGTTTAATACTTGGACAATTGTAAGAAGTGATTAATTTCCCCTAAGCCTGTGGTTCGAGGAGCCACGCAGGACTTAGGTTCTGTTTAATACTTGGACAATTGTAAGAAGTCATTAATTTCCCCTGAGCCTGTGCTCCGAGGAGCCACGCAGGACTTAGGTTCTGTTTAATACTTAGACAATTGTAAGAAGTAATTAATACTTCGAGTAAGCAAATGAGACATAAGAAGCGGGCCGGGGGAGGGGGGGGGGCTTTGCGTAATGGAAAGATTTATCAACGAAGGAAACTTTCATTAATAATAATACTTTTTCAAGTTATTTACATTCCAAGGACGTGGCACTACATGCTCATCTAAATCTTCTAAAAAATATGCCCCAATGCCAGCCACTGAAGTGATACGATATGGTCTTTCCAAATTTGGCCCGAGCTTCCCCCATGCGGGATTTTTTGCAATGCCCAAAACTTTCCTTAATACTAAGTCCCCAGGCACTAGTGGCCTTAGCTTCACCTTAGCGTCATAACCCTGTTTAAGCTTGTGTTGGTAGTAGGCGAGTTGGACCATCGCCCTTTCCCTTCTTTCCTCGATGAGGTCTAGACTTTTCTCTAGTAGCTCATTGTTGCTACTCGGACAGAAAGAGCTGGATTTTAGCGTTGGAAAGTTCGTTTCTAGTGGAATCACAGTCTCAGCTCCATAAGTCATCGAGAAGGGTGTTTCTCTTGTTGACCTGTGGGGTGTGATTCGGTACGTCCACAGGACATGTGGTAGTTCTTCTACCCATCTTCCCTTCACGTCGTCTAACCTCTTCTTTACCCTATTTACTATGATCTTATTAATGGCCTCGGCTTGCCCATTCCCCTAAGGGTAGGCTGGCATAGAATATCTATTTGCAATTCCCAATTCGCCGCAGTATCTTTTGAAAGCCTTACTATCGAACTGAAGACCATTATCCAAGATTAGGGTATAAGGGACTTCGAACCGGGTAACAATGTTTCTCCAGATGAACGTTTTGGCATCCATGTCTCGAAAGAATGCAAGAGTTCGGCTTCAACCCATTTAGTGAAGTAATTAATGCCGATGAGCAGATATCTTTTGTTCCCTGCTGCTTTGGGAAATGGCCCTACGATATCCAAGACCTATTGGGCAAACGGCCAAGGGCTGGACAGCGGATTGAGGATCCCCCTTAGTTGATGTATGTTTGGTGCAAACCTCTAGCATTGGTCGTACTTCTTCACGTATTCGTGTGCTTCTTTCTGCATGTTTGGCCACCAGTAGCCTTGGGTGATGGCCCTATGGGATAAGGACCTGCCTCCTGTATGGCTTCCGTAAATTCTTTCGTGCAATTCCTCCAGGATGAGTTTCGTGGCCTCAGGGCGCACGCAGAGCAGGTATGGTCTCGAAAATGAGCATTTATATAGCTTCAGGTCCTCGGATAACTAGAACCGAGAAGCTTTTCTTCTTCTCTTCAGGTAAGATGTCCTCTTTTAGAAACAGCACCAAAGGGTCCATCCAGTTGGGCCCCACTCTAACGTTATGGACATGGATCATTTCTTTCTCCATCACCAAAGGTTTGTATAAATCTTCCACAAGGATGACTTGAGGTAAATATTAAGCTGAGGAGGTGGCCAGCGTGGTCAGGGAGTCGGCGTGTGTGTTTCCACTCCTAGGGATGTGTAGTAGGCTAAAAGAATCGAAATGTGACCTCAGGCGTTTAGCTTGGTCTAAGTACTCTTGCATTCTTTCATCTCTTGCCTCTAACTCCCCATTTACTTGGCCTACAATAAGTCTTGAGTTCAAGAACATGCTTACAGATTTCCTACCTAGTTTCTGGACCATGGACATTCCTTCTAGTAGGGCTTCATATTCAGCCTCATTATTCATGGCCGAAAAGCCCAGTCATAGCGATTTTTCGATGGTAATCCTTTCGGGGGAAATCAGGACTAACCCCACCCCAGAGCCCCTTTGATTTGCCGTGCCATTGACATATACCTTCCAACAGGTGGGCCCTTGTAGAGAGATTGAGCCAACCGATTTCTCATCCATGCTTTGCATCCCTTCTTCTTCTTCTAGTGAGGGTTCAGCAAATTCAGCCACCAGATCCGCAAGGACTTGGCCTTTTACGGCGGTACAAGGCATGTACTTAATGTCAAAAGCCCCTAGAATCGTGCCACATTTAGCAATTCTCCCTGTATAATCAACACTCCGGAGTATGGACCTAAGGGAAAGTTGGGTCAGAACTATAAGAGACTAAATTTCTCGGTTCGAAATAAGTCAAACAAGTAAAAATAGTTTCACAAATGCGAATTTGTATTGATGATTGTGTGGTACAATTCTCTATAATTACAAAAGAGTTATCCTTTGATTCAATCTCTTTAAAAGACTTGTTGATTGGATTTATAGTAATGTGATTTTGATTCGAACACCCAATGTACTTCAATTTGGCCGAAGAATAGATCGAAGATCTTTGGAACAGAATTACAATGAATCTCTGGTTATGAGCTTGTTGGAAATCCTTTGTTCTTCACGTTCTTCGTGTTCTTCGTGTGTTCTTTGTGTGTTCTTCGTCTTTGAAGGTTTGTGGTGGAAGTTTTTCGGGACTTTAGAGGCTTGAATTTGTTGAGCTTCACTGATTTGTGATTTCTTGAGGTTTCTGGAGGCTTTTGAGCTTGATTCCAGCGAACTTTGAGAATTAGGAATATGATTTGGATGATTCCTCTTTGAATGTTCTTTGTATTTGAAGGTTTGTGGTGGAAGTTCTTTGGGGCTTTGGAGGCTTGAATCCGTAGAGCTTCACTGATTTGTGATTTGTTGATGTTTTTGGACTTTTGAGCTTGATTCCCGCAAACTTTTGGATCTAGGCAGATGGTTTGGATGATTCTGCTTCGAATGTTCTCCGATTTTGGGGTTGAAGTTCTTGAAGTTCCTGGAGGCTTCAGGGTTTGATCTTTGTAGAGCTTCTTCACTTCTGAACCTTGGTCCCCTCCTAAATGTCTTAGGAAGGCTTCTATTTATAGGAATTTGGGGGTGGGTGAGCAACACAAGGCGGAGCTTGATTGGTGACACATGTCACAACCTGATTGGTCCGCTTAAGTCATCGCTTACACATACGAGGTTGCTTGTATCATCGCTTACACGTGCGAAACTGTTTGTGTCATCGCTTACACGTGCGCTGATGTGTGATTGGTTTTTGCATGACACTTGGCAAATTTCTATTGGCTTCTGAATAGTGATAGCAAAACCTAGTAGCAGTACGTGGTGCTTTGTAATTAGTTGTATTTTGTGAACTTGGTAATGTGACGTGTCAGCTTGTGATAGGTCTGGAATTTTCCCTCTCTACAAATGCCCCATCGAGACTCGTTCACGCACACAGTCTCGGAGTGTGGTGTGGGAATGAGTTTCGAAAAAAATGGATTTTTGTACTTGACTCTTTAAGTGAAGTAGTTGAAGGTGGTGGAGCTTTCAATAGGATGAGATAATTTCCAAGGAATAGACCCACCCATATTAAAGACTTTGATGAGGCCAAAAAGGGGTCTGCTAGTATTTGAATGTACTAGCATGACTGAGCCTTCTTAGCATAGTTTAAGTTGGAGTAATTTCAAAAGAGTGCTCCATGGTACTTGAAGTGGGTTGGTGAGGCTGAAAGTTATTTGCAAGAAGTTGGATGTACTTGCAAGATTGAATTAGTTCTGCAAAGGTTAAGCTGAGGTAATTTCAGAAGAGTATTTTGGATTGTTGGCGGCGATCACAGGGTGTAGAAGATAGGGAAGATGAGAGAATGGTGGCTAGGTACAGCATGCAAAGTCATGGGGCTAGCCTCGTGTTTTTAAGAACTTCTGGTGAAGTTATTTTAGAAGATCATGCTTTGGATTATGGCGAGGACATGTGGGAAAGTGGTTGAATGCGCATGTGTAATTGTATCACTCAGGTTAAGTTGAGGTAATTTCAGAAGAGTATGGATTCTGGGTATGCTGGCGGTGGCGATGATGAAGATGAAGTGAATGAGTGAAACATATGCCACCATGGCCCTGGCCTTGTTTGTTGGGGACCTTCTGGTGTAGATGTTTATGGGAAGTACACCTTTGGATATGGGACTGATTGCATGCTGAATGAGGTCCGGCAGCGAGTAATTGAATGTGCCTGTGTGATGGGACCATGCTGACGGACGTTAAGTTGAAGTAATTTTAGAAGAGTACCTTCTGAAATTCTTCAAGCTGATTTTAAGTTGGAGTAATTCTAGAAAGTGAGTTTTGAGGTACCAGCAACGATGACCTTTGGGTCCCATAGTAGTGGGGACATGGAATAAGGCTTTGGTGACCATTTATCGGCACCAAAGGTTGAATTCTGATGAGCTGGTGCCTTGGAGGTTGTTTTAAGTGTTGGATGGAAGACAATTTGTAGGATACCCCAACACTTTTTACCATCTTCACCTACTGGCACTTGTTGGAAAAGCACAGAAAAATGAAAGATGGAGCTTTATTCAGGTCCATCTTTGGGCAGGCTTTATTCAGGTCCAAGAAGTCTACACAGACTAGTCATTTTTCGCTCTTTTTCTTCACCACTACAGTATTGGCCAGCCACTTGGGGTAAAAGACTTCTTTGATAGCCCCTACTCTCTTAAGTTTCATCACCTCCTCCTTGACTGCATTAGCATGCTCCTTCGACGGACGCCGAGGGGGTTGCTTCTTGGACCTAATGGATGGGTTAACATTTAGATGGTGGCATATAAAATCCGGATCAACCCCCGGGGCCTTATAGGCATCCCATGCAAACAAGTCCACATTTTCCCTGAGAAAATCAATTAGTTTTTCTTTCTCTTAGGGAGGTAGTTCCAAGCCGACCTAAAAGAATCTTTTCGGATCAATGCCTATAAAAACCTTTTCCAGATCCTCGCATTTTGCCTCCTCGGTTGATCCCCCACTGGGCAATGCCAGGGCTGTTGATTGCTATAAGCCGCTCTCATTAGAAGTTGAGGGCTCAGCACTAGGTTGTCGTGAGACGATGGACACCATGCACTGTCTGGCCATGGTCTGGTCCCCCATAACCTCTTTGACATGGCCTTCCGACAGGTACTTCACCTTTTGGTGCAGGGTGGAAGAGACAGCCCCTAGGGCATGAAGCCAAGGCCGAGCTACAATGGCTGTGTAGGGTGAATAAGCGTTTACCACAATGAAGTCCACCTCCACCAATCCTGAGCGTGACGACTAGAGCATCATCGTGGGGTTGGATAGTTCTGACCATATCTTCGTCCGAGAAGCCCAGCAAAGGTGATGCTATCCTCTTAGCCTTCTTAGACTCCCGATCATCATATTTGGCGGGAAGCTAGGCTACAGACATTACTCTAGAAGGACGAGAGCCGGTCCTTCTCGAGGCGGCGAGAATGACATTTATCGTGCCTATAGGCGGTCTCAAGGAGGTGTCCACCTGCGTCTCAACATTCGCCTGCCCTTGTCGGCCGCTGAAGTGATGTAGGAGATGACTTAATTTTCCCTCTCAGACCAGCTGGTCCAAGTGGTTCTTTAGGTTTCTACAATCTTTGGTGGTATGCCCCGGTTCTTGGTGTTACTGACAATATAGGTTCTGGTTGCACTTCGTGGGGTCTCCCGCCATCTTATTTGGCCATTTAAAGAATGACTCATTCTTGATTTTCTCCATAACCTGATGTATCGGATCTCGGAACATAGCATGAATTGCCTACACATTGGCAAATCCAGATTGCTCTGTGTAGTCTCTCCTCGATCGGTTGTTGTTGTTAAATCGGTCCGACTTGAAGTCCTTCCTCTCATGAGGGACAACCTTTGCTTTACCCTTACCCAACTACTGGTTCTCTTCAACCCTCTTATACTTGTCGATTCGGTCCATGAGCTGGCGCAAGTTGGTGACAGGTTTCCCCGTTAGGGATTTTCTTAAACCGTGCTCAGTTGGCAGGCCACTCTTGAAGGTAATGATGGTGACGTCATCATAATTTCCCTCTATCTCATTGTCCATCTCCCAATACCTATCCGAGTAGTCTTTTAGGGTCTCCCCTTCTCATATGGACAAAGACAGAAGGGAATCCAAGGGTCGAGGAACCCTGCTACTTGTGATGAAGCGAAAGCCAAAGGCCTGGGTCAGCTGCTTAAAGGAATTTATGGAGTTTGGTCTGAGGCCATCAAACCATCTCATCGCCATTGGTCCCAGACTAGACGGAAATACTTTGCACATCAAAGCCTCGTCTTTGGAATGGACGGCCATTCTCTGGTTGAATTGACTTACGTGCTCTACCGGGTCCGTTCGACCGTTGTATGTAGTGAAAGTAGGTTGATGGAATCGTCGAGGAAGTTCAGCCCCGTCTATCTTGCGCCTGAAGGGTGACTTGGAGATTTGATCTAGGGCCTTGCTCATGGCATCGTTCACTAGGCCCTTATAGGACGGACTTCTGTGACTACGCTTGTGATGGCGTTCTTCCTCATAGGAGAATGTTTCACTTAGTGGAGTTCTCAACCTTCGCTTGTAATCATTGTCCTCTTCATTACTAGTGTCTGGGCTGGAGGGGGGATGCTTCCATTGCGCTCGGTGCAACTTCCTCTTGAAGTTGTCAATCTCTCGTTGTAGAGCTCTGTTATCGTCCTGCTTTTGGGATACGTGACTTCTCCCCCTTGAATGGCTTTTGCTGTATGGGTGGTACGTACACTACCCTCTTGAAGTTTGTCTTGATCTCTTTCTTGCTCAAGGTTAAGAAAGTTGTCCTGCTGTTGAGAACCAACAGGCTCCGTTCAATGTGGACCTGATCCTGCCATATTTAACCGTCGCACTTGCTGAGGCACAAGTTCTTCCCATAGACGGCGTTAATTGTAGGGTCATGATTTGGGGCCCAAGCCCAAGAGGTATGGGCTCTTGGTCCAACGAGCACAGAAACAATGAATTTGTATAGAATGGGTCGTAAAACTAGGTCTTAGCAAATTGGACAATGGTCAGTATTGGGTTATACCACGATTAACACAAATGAAACACATTGATATCCTTAGATCTTAAGTCCGAGGAGGCGAAATGAAAATACATTGATCACCGTTGAATATTATCACGGTTTAGATTGCTACAGTATTCTCTCTCTCCTCTTCTCTTCCCCTCTTCCCAAGGGGATTCCCCATATTATATAGTCTTCTTGGAGCCATCTTGATCCTACACTTGTTGATCATTTGGATCCCTACTTGAGTGTTTGTCCCATCGGACACCCCTCTTCAGCTTTCTGTGAGTTGTGGTGGCCAAGACAGCATTGTTCACAGGCCCTCTCCACATAAATGCGGCCAGAAAAGTAGCTGCAATGCATTTAATGTGGTAGAAGCAGCATTTCCTTGGATATTTTGCGTTTTCTTCTTCCCCGTGGGTTTATGAGGCCCGTTCTTATTGCTAGTGCCTATTGGAGGGTCCTTCTAATTGCCAGAGTGCACATTTGAGCTACATTCATCACGTCCGAGGAGGCATTCCTCCTCAGATTGTCCTCCAAATATTCCTTGCCTATAAGAGCTAAATTGGAAATCCCTTTAGTAACCATTTCCTTTCCTCGGACTTGTCAATTGTCTCGGGTGAGGCCCAAAGCCCGTTACATGATTTAGAGTCTTTGCCCCTACAGATACAAATTACAACATTGGCATGGAAAATCTAATTGAAAATTCTAAATGATGCTTAATTAATGCAAAATTAAACTACAATTATAATTTAATTTAAATCCTTATTATTGAACGTTTCATTTAAAACATTATGTAAATGTTTCACCAAAATTATTATGGTGATGTCAAATTTTTTGAATGCTACCTTCCCCTCTTTTTTAACTGTTTGGTTTGTTAATATGTTGAGCTTTTCATTTATTATATCATGACTTCTCTTAGACTTTGTAAAAGTGGGATCCACTAGGTACGGTCCGGTTTGGTTTTAGTTTGTAGTCAAATTGCTAATATTTGCATTTTTTTCCCATCTTCAAAGGTGGATGTCCCTTTGGGTCTGCTTGCCCGCTTGGGTATACGGTTCCTCTATGTGAAATGAAGAAGTTTGAGTTTTCTGAGCTCTTAATCTTTATTTCCAAAGGACATTTATTTCTCATACGTTCTCCAGAATTGATGATTGAACCATAGGAAAATTGGGAGGTTGCACATCTCGATTCTTGACCACTAATTCTAAATTATTTTTGGCCGTAGTACTGGCTGAATAGAAACTCCTTTTGGTCCTTTTCTACAATAGAATCACACTAATAATTCAAAACTTAGTGAATGGTCATTGCATCCACCTCAGTAATAAGACAATTCATATGAGGAAGCTTCACATACATACATATGGTACTAAATGCCAGTTACTATGGATTTTACGAGTATATACGTACAATGCAATAATTAATAGAACGTGTAGAAATAACATTGTAGTAATCGGGTAAAACTTTGGTATAGTATCGCAGGTGCAATGTATTAAGTTCCTCAATTAACTTTAAACACTTAGTTGCATTAATCAATAAAACACAAATAATATTGCCTTCATGGCTATCAAATCCATACACTGTTAATTGATAGATTCATGGTAACCTAAAAAATTCTGTGTTGGTGCTGGGATGGTGTTTTTTCTAGTCTGTTTTGTAATGGAGTTTGTCTTTGATTTGGTTGGTTCTGCAATTGCAACCTGTTTTGTTTGAGTTCTTTGGCCTGGTTTGTTGTCATGGTTGTTGGGCGAGTTGACTTGCAAATGATCTATTATCTCTTGTTTTGTGTGGTTATGCATGTTGTCCTATTTGCCAATTTGGAGTTGGTCATTTGTTTTCCATAATATTCTGTTGCTTATCAAAGAAATATAATGACCCCTATAACTGTTTTTTTCTTCTTTTTTTATTTTTTTATTTTTTAAATTATTTTTTAAATTTTTTAATGCATATACACGTATAGATTTATTTCTTAAAAAGTATTTAAGACCTCAAGATCAGGTTACAAATTTTTTTTTTTTGAGAAGGCATATGGTTACAAGTTTATGCAAATAAACTCATAATTCAATCATTGTGGTGCTATATATTAATTTAGTAAATTCATTGGACATGTTAAGAGTCTTGTAGTTCAATGACATAGCTTAATTCAATAGTTGGAGGAAGAGGGCTACAATGGATTTGAAAACACCAAAAGGTACCACCTAGTTGAGTTACAAAACTCTTAACCATGGTAGCACAATCTTAATTAAATGGTAAAGGGAATACATACATGAGCAATTTGTTTCTTCGACGACCTCAAAAAGAAAAATAAACGCACTTTGATGCATTTTGCTAATTTCTTATTTGCTAACATTATTGTAAATTATGAGAAGAAAAAATTATATAAAAAAAATGCACACTTATGATGCGCTTGGATATCGCTTATATTCTGCTGAAAAATAAAAACAGAAAATTGAAAAAAAATAAAAAAAAAATTTCTAAATTACTGTTCACATAAAAAACACTATTCATTTGCCTATTTACACTATTTATGTCCCATGAACAATGCAATAGGCATTGCACTATTCATGTCCCATGAACAATGCAATAGGCATTGGTCAAAAAAAAAAAAAAAAAAAAACCCAAAAAGGCCAGACGTGGACGCATTGGACGTGATCTAAACAGGTACTTAATCATAAAAATTCTAATATCTTGTCAACAAATTAAGATAGGTAATATTCCATCGATTAGTTAATCATTGATATCTATTATTTAGGGTTTGGAATTAGGGAAATGAATATCTAAAACCATGGAATAAATTGTGTTTAAAGGAAATAAGATTTTTTTCTCTTTAATTTTTTTTTTTTTTGGTGTGTGTGTATAATATCAAATTAAATTGATTATCAATATATTGGTTCTCCTCATCAAAAAGAATAGTCAATGATACTAAATTACAATGCTCTTGACATATATAAACACTGGTATTATGTTTACATGTGTGTGTATTTTTGTTAGCATAATTTTTTGTTATTACTATTAATTATATTCCTTGCTTGTATTGTATGATTATTTATATTGTTGTTTATCACCATTGAATATAAATATATATATATGGCTCTATTTCATTAATTTTTTTAAAAAAAATAAGTTAATAATTTAGAAACTAATTATACACATCTGAATTTTAATATTAAAATTTTAGTTCCCATAGAGCGTTCTTTTAGATCTTCAAAAGTCGAATCCAAAGAACACATATTTAGATCTCTAATGGCCGAACCAATATACTTACTTATTTTAAGATACTAAGTTGTGTTAATATACATAATAGAAAGAAATTATAAAAAAAAAAAAAAGAAGTAAAAACATTTTTTGTCATATATATTGTTAAGGAGAACAGTCAAATACCACTAAATCACAGTGCTTTTGGCATATATAAATATTGACCTTATATTTATATATGTTTTTTAACATAATGTTTAATTATTATTATTATTTGCAATTGTTTGTGTTTGTATTCGGCCGGGGTTTCCCACTTTCCCTACAGCCAACTTAGACCGATGTCCACGAAGACATATATATTGAGCTAAAGAGCCTAAGACACATACATGCTGAAAACGTAATGTTGAGAATATGAATCACACAAAGGTAAACAATGGTCAACAGGAAGAGGTCTTGGTCTAAGGAGTAAAACATATTTCGTCGTTACAGATTTCCATTGTGAATCTCAAACCTTTGATTACTTATGCTTTACCGCAGCATAATATGACGATATGGATGGAGGGGAGTCCTCCTTTACGGCTTTACTTCCAGTCAATAATTGCTTTTGTTTTTTGGTTTCTTCTTCGATATTGTTCTCTTCTTGTACTACAATTCATATTAGTAACTTTTTTATTAAAAAAAAAGAGACTAACATTAATTTTAAATTAGAGAGGTACTTGTTTCTCCAAAAAAAAAATTAGAGAGGTACTTGATACAAATTACAGCATTGGCATGGAAAATCTCAATGAAAATTCGAAATGACACTTAATTAATGCAAAATTAAACTACAATGTTAATTTAATTTAAATCCTTATTATTGAAATTTTCATTTAATACATTATGAAAATGTTTCACCAAAAGTATTACAGTGATGTCTAATTTTTTGAATGTTCCCTTCCCATCTTTTATTTTTTTTTTTTATTTTATAAGATTGATATATATATATATATATATATATTTTTTTTATCTATTTGGTTTGTTAATATGTTGAAGTTTTCGTTTATTATATCATGACTTCTCTCAGACTTTGAAAAAGTGGGATCTAAAGTGCGATCCATTAGGTACAGCTCGGTTTGGTTTTAGTTTATAGTCAAATTGCTAATATTTGCATTTTTTCCCATCTTTGAAGGTGGATGTCCCTTTGGGTCCACTTGCCTCCCTGGGTATTCGGTTCCTCTATGTGAAATGAAGAAGTTTGAGTTTTCTGATCTCTTAATCTTTATTCCAAAAGGGCATTTATTTCTCATACGTCCTCTAGAATTGATGATTGAACCACAGGAAAATTAGGAGGTTGCTCATCTTGATTCTTGACCACTAATTCTAAATTATTTTTGGCTGCAATATTGGCTGAATAGAAACTCCTTTTGGTCCTTTTCAAAAAGTTAGTGAATGGTCATTGCATCTACCTCAATAATAAGACAACCCATGTGAAGAAGCTTCACTTATATATGCGTGTCTACATTTACTCTTGCTAAAACATATAGTTTATTATTGGGTGCCAGTGACTACAGATTTTACAAGTATATATGTACACCAAGAGGTACCACCTAATTGAGCTACAAATCTCTTAACTATTGTAGCACAATCTTAAATAAAAGGTAAAGGGAGTACATACATGAACAATTTGTTTCTTCGATGACCTCAAAAAGAAAAATAAATGTGCTTCGATGCATTTTACTAATTTCTTATTTACTAAACTTATTCTAAATTATATGAAGAAGAAATTAAAAAAAAAAAAAAAAAAAAAAAAAAAAAAAAAAAAAAAAAAAAAAAAAAAAAAAAACGCACACTTAGTCGTAAAAATTATAATATCTTGTCAACAAATTAAGATAGGTAATATTCCATTAATTAGTTAATCATTGATATCTATTATTTAGGGTTTGGAATTAGGAAAATGAGTATCTAAAACCATGGAATAAATTGTGTTTAAGGAAATAAGGTGTTTTTCTCTTTATTTATTTATTTTTTTGTATAATATCAAATTAAATTGATTATCTATATATTGGTTCTCCTCATCAAAAAGAACAGTAAATGATACTAAATTACAATAGTCTTGACATATATAAACACTGATAATATGTGTATATGTGTGTATTTTTGTTAACAAAATTTTTTGTTATTATTATTATTATTATAATTTGATAGATAGATAATGGAAAGGGGGGGGGGGGGGGGGGGGGGTTTGAGATATAGAGGTGAGGCACCACCCAATTATAGCATTATTATTGTGTTATCAATGGTTGATTATATTCCTTGCTTGTATTATATGATATTGTATGACTATTTCTATTGTTGTTTATCACCATTGAATATATATATATATATATATATATATATATATATCTGACTCTATTTCATTGATTTTATAAGAAAATAAGTTAATAATTTAGAAACTAATTATACACATCTGGATTTTAATATTAGCATTTTAGTTCCCATAGATCATTCTTTTAGATCTTCAAAAGTCGAATCCAAAGAACACATATTTAGATCTCTAATAGCCGAACCAATATACTAACTTATTTTAAGATACTAAGTTGTGTTAATACACACAATAGAAAGAAATTATAAATAGAAAAGTAAAAACATATTTTGTCATATATATTGTTAAGGAGAACAGTCAATACCACTAAATTACAATGCTTTTGGCATTTATAAATTTTGACCATATATTTATATATGTTTTTTTTAACATAATGTTTAATTATTATTATTATTATTATTATTTGCGATTGTTTGTGTTTGTATTCAGCCAGGGTTGCCCTACAGCCAACTTAGACCGACGTCCACGAATACATACATATTGAGCTAAAACACGTACATGCTGATAACGTAATGTTGAGAATATGAAGCACACAAAGGTAAATAGTGGTCAACAGGAAGAGGTCTTGGTCTAAGGATTTAAACATATTTGGTCGTTACAGATTTCCACTGCCAACTTATATATCCGTGGGGATGTTTAGGGGAGAACCTGAATGGCTTATAGGTAGTCCATTCATAAAGAATTAATGGCCCATAAAGTACTCATGTAAGGATTACATTACCTTGTAATACATGGAAGGAAATACTCATTATTTTTTTTTTGAGAGAAGGAAATACTCATTATAATTGAGGGGATTACCACCATGATTCATGTATTGGATTCTTTATTTGAGTGGGAGCATTTCACAACTAGTGACATGGATAATATTGTGGTTATTGATTTATTTAAATTTCATGTGGGCCAAGTGGGGGGAATGTAGGATTGTATCTCCTTAAAAAGAATTTTATGTGGCTCACATTTGAAGATGAAACTCATGTCTTAAGTTTCTTATTTCATGTCTTAAGTTTCCTATTTGTGAAAGTTACATGTTAGGTGTAACATCCTTTAGTAACTCTCAATTGGTATAACCTCTTTGGTTAATAAAACACCATGAAGTTACAATTTTTAAGCTCCTTGATGGAAGGAGAGTTATGAAAATCTTCATCTAAAAGGGTCCTTAGTCTGGCATATATATATATAGCATGTGTTTCCATCAAAAGGATATGTGTGAGGTAATGGTCATAGACTAAAAGACCCTTTTATATGCACTACCATCATATAGTGAGTCTTCTTTTCTCCAAAGACTTAAACAACTACAGTTGGAGGTATGTTTATTTTATTCTACAACTCTAAATTTATCTTACACCCCCAGCCATGTTTAGGTCTTGGAGTTTTAGAATCCGTTTGGGAACTGCTTATTTTGGTGAAACTAAAAACTTTTTTGTTGAAAGTATGTAGAAAAAAAAAGAAAGAACAAGAAGCTAAAAGCTGACTTTTGGAGCAATGGAACCTAGTTAACAGTGCAATGGGACCCACTTTAGGAGTGATGAAGCCAAACTCGTCAGTTGATAGATTCGTCCAAATGTAATTGGGAGGACTAACTTGATATCCTTGCACAAGATTGATAGCGGGTCGAAACGGTCACTGGTGTGGTGGCAGCCAATGAATCTCTGATGGCAAAGTCAGATATATTAGAGAGAAAATGTTGAGAACTAAGAATATTATGATATATATACCTTTGTTTTAGGTTTGATTTAGTTTATATTGGCCTTTACCTTTCTAGCCGTTGGGGCCTTCAATGGTGGCTTAAGTGCCGCTTTTGTAATGCCCTAGGTGATTAATGGGGTGATATGAATATCCTTCAATGGTCATGTCTCCGAGTTCATATATGTGTAATGATTCATGCATTAAATGCTCCCTTTATGGCACTCTAGTCATCCAATGCCCTCTTTGGACAATGGGAATTTCTCGATTCATCAAGGAGAAAAAATAAGCTAAAAATTAAAATAAGCTAACTTTTTCTCAAATCTCAAATGCAACCTTAGTATAGTCCCTTGTTAAGTTTGTAAATAGGGTAGTAGTGGTACACATGTGTAGTAGTGGTACACTCATGGTCACTCCAGAAGCTTATAAACCATGAGTGTAAGGGTTACTTAGACGATGTGGGACTGGGGTGAGCCTAGGTGTCAATCACTTCATGGCAAAAATCCTTAGCTCCCACCCCTTCGTGACAAAACCGTGAGGGACTGACTCCCCAAAGCGGACAAATACCGATTGGTGTGAGTCGTGTACCCACATTAAAAGTGTAGTAGTGGTACACTCATGGTCGCTCTAGAAGCTTGTAAACCATGAGTGGGAGGGTTACTTAGGCGATGTGGGACTGGGGTGAGCCTAGGTGTCAATCACTTCATGGAAAAAATCCTTAGCTCCCACCCCTTCGTGACAAAACCGTGAGGGACTGGCTCCCCAAAGCGGACAAATACCGATTGGTGTGAGTCAGGTACCCACAACTAGTATGACTATATGGATGGAGGGGAGTCCTCCTTTACGGCTTTACTTCCATTCAATAATTGCTTTTGTTTTTTGGTTCCTTCTTATATATTGTTCTCTTCTTGTACTACAATTCATATTAGTAACTTTTTTATTAAAAAAAAGAGACTAACATTAATTTTAAATTAGAGAGGTACTTGATACAAATTACAGCATTGGCATGGAAATTCTCATTGAAAATTCGAAATGACACTTAATTAATGCAAAATTAAACTACAATTATAATTTACTTTAAATCCTTATTTTCTCTATAAAAAAAATTTAAATCCTTATTATTGAAACTTTTCATTTAATACATTATGTAAATGTTTCACCAATAGTATTACAGTGATGTCTAAATTTTTGAATGTTCCCTTCCATCATTTATTTTATTGAACTTTTCATTTATTATATTATGACTTCTCTCAAACTTCGCAAAAGTGGGATTTAAAGTAGGTTCCACTAGGTACAGCTCGGTTTAGTTTGTAGTCAAATTGCTAATATTTGCATTTCCCCCCCTTTTTAAAGGTGGATGTCCCTTTGGGTCCGCTTGGCTGCCTGGCTATATGGTTCCTCTATGTGAAATGAAGAAGTTTGAGTTTTCTGCTTTGTTAATCTTTGTTCCAAAAGGACATTTATTTCTCGTAAGTCCTCCAAAATTGATGATTGAACCATAGGAAGATTGGGAGGTTGCTGATCTTGATTCTTGACCACTAATTCTAAATTATTTTTGTCCGCTGTACTGGCTGAATAGAAACTCCTTTTGATCCTTTCAAAAGTTAGTGAATAGTCATTGCATCTACCTTAGTAATAAGACAGCCCATGTGAGGAAACTTCACTTATGTATGTGTGTCTACGTTTATTTTTGTTAAAGCATATAGTTTATTACTAGGTGCCAGTTACTACGGATTTTACGAGTATATACCTACACCAAAAGGTACCATCTAGTTGAGCGACAAAACTCTTAATCATTGTAGCACAATCTTAAATAAAAGGTAAAGGGAGTAGATACATGAACAATTTGTTTCTTCAATGACCTCAAAAAGAAAAATAAATGCGCTTCGATGCATTTTTCTAATTTCTTATTTGCTAAAATTATTATAAATTATGAGAAGAAGAAATTAAAAAAATAAAAAATAAAAAACAAAACAAAACAAAATGCAAACTTAGTCTTAAAAATTCTAATATCTTGTCAACAAATTAAAATAGGTAATATTCCATTAATTAGTTAATCATTGATATCTATTTTTTAGGGTTTGGAATTAGGAAATAAGTATCTAAAACCATAGAATAAATTGTGTTTAAAGGAAATAAGATGTTTTTCTCTTTAATTTTTTTTTTTTTTTGTATTATATCAAATTAAATTGATTATCTATATATTGGTTCTCCTCATTAAAAAGAACAGCTAATACTACTAAATTACAATGCTCTTGATATATATAAACACTGATAATATGTTTATATATGTGTATTTTTGTTAACTTTATTTTTTGTTGTTATTATTATTTGATAGATAGATAGATAATGGGGAGGGTGGGTGGGGTTCAGATATAGAGGTGGGCACCACCCAATTATAGCATTATTATTGTGTTATTAATGTTTGATTATATTCCTTGCTTTTTCTTTTTTTTTTTTCTTTTTTCTTTTTTTTGGATAGGATTATATTCTTTGCTTGTATTATATGATATTGTATGATTATTTATATTGTTGTTTATCACCATTGAATATAAATAAATAAATAAATATATATATATATATATATATATTTATGGCTCTATTTCATTAACTTTATAATAAAATAAAATAAGTTAATAATTTAGAAACTAATTATACACATCTGGATTTTAATATTAACATTTCAGTCCCCGTATACAGAGCGTTCTTTTAGATCTTCAAAAGTCGAATCCAGAGAACACATATTTAGATATCTAATGGCCGAACCAATATACTAACTTATTTTAAGATACTAAGTTGTAATAATATAAGTCCCTCTCAAAAAAAAAAAAGAAGTTGTAATAATATATGATGGTGTTATAAAATAGACCAAACTCCTAATACTCGTCCATATGGCTTGTCCTGAGGAACAGATGACTGGTTTAGATCATGCTCGTCCAAGGATAAGCTCATCAACGTAATCCTTGAATACATACCCAGGACGACCTCTATTTTCCTGTCAAGCTACAAAATTGTTTCCCCAGTAAGCGGTTGAGGAAAACAGAGACCAAATAAGGTAACTTCCTTGATAGTTATGGAAGTTACCTCCGAGTCTTCCGAACTCCACAACGGTTGGAGAGGTAACTGCCTTAGATAAATGCTATATAAGGACTCTTCTATGGAAATGTAAAACATTCAGACATTTTTCCATACAACTTGGAATTCCGAAAGATACTAACTTTACCATCGGAGGACTTTTGGTCGGTCTTCCCCGGTCTCCTCTGACTTTGTGTTCATCTTTTCAGGATATTCCAAGCAACACAGATTAATACCCGAGACATTTAGTCTTACTGACTCTCGTGTGTTCATCAGTTGGTTCCATCTGTGGGAAAGAATTGTGTTAGATTTTATCTGAGTTCTACAATTTCTTTCTCTGACAAAAAAGGCTACAATGGTTTGGACTAGATCGAGGGCTACCAGCCCAGGCCATCAAGAAAGTAGGGATGCTTCTAGCCATCCCCATTGCGATCGTCAATCTGCACCTGCCATGCAACCATCCTCTATTCATGTGCAATCCATAGCAGCTGCTATGGTAGAGTTAACTTGCTAGAACCAAGAATTGACAAGAGAGATTCATCTTAGGAGGCAACGACATGAGACATATGGGGAAGAACAAGACCAGAGCCAGGGAGATGTAAGAAGTGTTCTGCCCGAAAGTCAATCAAGGGGCACCATATCAAGAAGAGTGCCACACTTAGAGAGAGAGATCGACCAGATGAGGAAAGTTATGGTTGAGATGAGGGAGAACATGAGAAGAACAAATCTTGTAGAGGATCTAGTTCATCGCACAGATTCCCCTTTCATGGCTTTCATCAATGGTCATCCCTTGCCTCCAAAATTCAAGATGCCTTCCTTGGATTCGTATGATGGAGTGCGTGACCCGTTTGATCATATTGCTACTTTTAAGACCACAATGCACCTTCAAGGGGTCCCTGATAAAATTGTGTAGAACCTTCCCTACCACCCTTAAAGGTCCAGCACAAGTGTGGTTCAGTAAAATACCACCGAATTCGGTAAGTTCTTTCAAAGAGTTGAGCAAGTTGTTCGTTAATAACTTCATTGGGGGACAGAGACACAAGCGTTCTTCGTCCAGCCTATTGACCATAAAATAGGGGGAGAATGAAAGCCTGCGGTCCTTTATCACTCGTTTCAACAAGGAAGCCTTGACAGTGGATGAGGTGGATGATAAGTTATTACTGGTGGCCTTTCACAATGGGGTTAATTCTAATTTATTCATCCACAAGCTTTATGAGAAGGAGCCCCAATCTATGACTGAACTCGTCCATTCAGCCCAGAACTTTATAAAATGCAGAAGACGCAATCATAGCCAAGAAGAGGAAGAGAGTTGAAAGAATGGATGCAAACCCTACATGCCACTCCGAGCAAGTCCCTCGTCCGAAAAAGGGATGGACAGAAGATAAAAAGGACTGAGATGGTAAGAGGGCTGGTCCTTTAGCATGGAGTCAACAATACATGCCACTGAACAAACCACTTGAACAGGTCCTTATGCAAATCAAGAACGATCCTTCCTTGAAATGGCCAAAGAAAATGAAGGGACATCCCAATAAGCGCAATAGAAACAAGTATTGCCGCTTCCATAGAGACCATAGGCATGACACGGACGAATGTTACGATTTAAAACAGCAAAATCTTATAAGACAAGGAAAGTTGAGAAATTTCCTTGAACGAGAGCATAAGGATGAGAAGTTGAAAGGGAAAGTAGAAGAGACGTCGTGCCCCCCACTTGGAGAGATTAGAGTTATTATAGGAGGAAGCTCAACTGGTCAGTCGTCCAAGTCCAAAAAGGCGTATCTGAAGGTAATGCAGAATTTTCAACTTTTTGGACGATCTCCAAGGACGACGACCACAGACGAGCAAGCAATCACATTTATAGACGCAAACACTAAAAGAGTTCACCACCCCCATAATGATACCATTGTTATTACTTTGCTAATTGCCAATTATACAACTAGAAGGGTGTTGGTAGACAACGGGAGTTTAGCAGATATTCTATATTACCTTGCCTTTCAACAAATGAGGCTCGGACAAGACCAACTTTGTCCAGTAAACTCACCCTTGGTAGGATTCGGTGGAATGAAAGTGCAACTTGTAGGCACTGTCACATTACCTGTCATGATGGGGGCATACCCACAACAGGTAGCCAGGAATGTGAATTTCTTGGTGATAGATTGTTCATCCTCCTACAATGCCATAATTGGAAGACCAACTTTAAATAGTTGGAAAGCAGTTATGTCTACTTATCACCTGTCAGTCAAATTTCCAACGGAGCATAGGATAGGACAAGTGCATGGAGATCAGCTGGCAACAAGAGAATGCTATCTGGCCATGTTGGCCATGGACGAGCAAGTTCAGACAATGAATATTGAAGAAAAGAAAATGGTGGTTGAACCCATTGAAGTGTTGGAAGATATTTCTTTGGACGAGAAAAACCCTGAGAGGTGTTCCAGGGTTGGAGCAGATTTAGAAGAGAAGGTTAAGAAGGACCTCGTTCGTTTTTCGAGGAAAAACATTGATGTATTTGCTTGGAGTCATGAGGACATGTCAGGTATAGACCCTAGTGTCATTATCCACCGTCTAAATGTGTATCCTTCCTCTAAGCCTATAAGACAGAAGAAAATGGTGTTTGCTCTTGAAAGAGACAATGCTATTAAAGAGGAGGTGTAGAAGTTGATCATAGCGAAGTTCATTTGAGAAGTTTATTATCCAGACTGGTTGGCCAATGTAGTAATGGTCAAGAACGCAAACGGTAAGTGGAGAATGTGTGTAAACTTCACCGATCTGAATAAGGCTTGCCCCAAGGACAGCTAGCTGTTGCCTCACATTGACCAATTGGTAGGTTTATGGATGCTTTCTCCGGATACAATCAGATAAGGATGGACGTCGCAGATCAAGAAAAGACATCCTTTGTCACAAGTCAAGGCTTATTCTGTTATAAGGTGATGCCCTTTGATTTGAAGAATGCTGGGGCAACATATTAAAGGTTGGTTAACAACATGTTTCGTCCACAAATTGGGCGGAATGTAGAAGTTTACCTAGATGACATGCTGGTGAAAAGTTAGGACGAGGAGAAGCACTTGGACAACCTGTAGGAAACGTTTGACACACTTAGGCAGTATAACATGAGGTTGAACCCTAGCAAATGTGCTTTCAGAGTATCATCCAAGAAATTCTTGGGGTTTATGGTTTCGCATAGGGGAATTGAAGCAAATCCTGACAAGATCCAGGCAATACTAAACATGGAACCTCCACGAAATATCAAAGAAGTCTAGTTTCTTACCGAACGAGTTGCTGCCCTTAACAGGTTTGTCTTTAAAGCTACTAATAAATGTTTGCCGTTTTTTAAGATACTTAAAAAGGCATTTGAATGGATGGAAGAGTGTCAAAAAGCTTTCCAGGACTTGAAAATCTACCTCACTACAGCTCCTTTACTAAGTCCATTCGTGCTGGGGGAGGAGTTGTATTTGTACTTAGCAGTCACTCCACATGCCATTAGTTCAGCATTGATAAGGGAGGAGGGAAGAGTGCAAAAGCTTGTATACTACATAAGCAGTGCACTAAGGGGAGCCGAAGGATGATATCCGCTAATAGAGAAGCTGGCTTTTGCATTGATAACGACTTTCGGGAAGCTTAGGCATTACTTCCAAGCTCATGTCATCAATGTCATGATCGATCATTTGCTTAAGAAAGCAATGAACAAGCTAGAAGCTGCAGGACGACTGATCCAATGGGCTATAGAGCTTAGTGAATTTGACATCAGATATCAACCAAGGCATGCAATAAAAGCTTAAGCCCTGGCAGATTTCATTGCAGAGTTTACTCCAAGTTATGAGGACTTAAACGGGGTGGAGAATAGAAAGAAATGGGTCGTTCATGTGGATGGCTCATCAACACAGCATGCAGGAGGAATAGGAGTTGTTTTACTATCCTAGGAGGGAGATAAATTGAAGCATAAGATTCGCCTACAGTACCAAACAACCAACAATGAAGTTGAGTATGAAGCCCTTCTTAAAGGATTGGAGTTGGCTAAATCAGTAGAAGCAAAATCGATACTCGTCTTGGGAGATTCTCAGCTAGTTATAGGCCAAGTAAATGGAACATGTGAAGCCAAAGAAGAACGAATGAAGAAGTACCTTAATAAGGTGGTACGCCATGTAAAGAAGTTAAGGAAGTTGATTTCATTCAGATCCCAGGAGAAGAAAATATGGAAGCAGATACTTTAGCAAAAGAAGTCTCAACAAGCGAAGTAATGGACGAGTTTGATGAAATTCAATACCTGCCCAGCATAGAATTTCCAGAGGTGCATCAGATAGAGGGTGAAGAGAATTGGATGACTCCAATAGTGTCATACTTGAAGGACGGAAAGCTTCCAAAAGGAAAAGACGAGGCCAGGAAGCTCAGAGTTAGATCAGCTAGATATGTCCTCATGAATGAAGTACTATACAAAAGGGTTTTTCACAACCTTATCTGAGGTGTTTAGCTCTAGACGAGGCCAACTATGTATTAAGGGAGGTTCATGAAGGAGCATGTGGCAACCATTCAGGAGCCAGATCACTTGTCCACAAGGTTGTCCATGCAGGCTACTACTGGCCAAACATGCAAGCTAATGCCAAGGCATATGTCAAGGTTTGTGATCAATGCCAATGATTTAGTAACGTCCCTAGACAACCATCAAAGTATCTCACCCCTATGATGGCCCCATGGCCGTTTGCATAATGGGGGCTAGACATCTTGGGTCCCTTTCCACTTGGGACGAGGCAGATGAAATTTTTGGAAGTGGGTATTGATCATTTCACCAAGTGTGTAGAGGTAAAACCCCTAGCAAATATCACGCAACAAAATGTCAAGAACTTTGTCTGGAAAAACATTGTGTGTAGGTTTGGGGTACCCAAAGTATTAGTGTCTGACAACGGACGACAATTTGACAATACACTTTTTAGGGACTTTTGTGAACACTTCGGAATTCAAAATCATTATTCCTCGCCTACCCATCCTCAAGCAAACGGTTAGGCGGAAGTTGCAAATCGATCATTTTTGAAAATCATCAAGACTCAGTTTGAGAGGGCAAAGGGAGTATGGCCAGATGAGCTACCAGGTGTTCTATGGGTGTATAGGACGACGGTGAGAATCCCTACGGGGAAAACTCCTTTCAAGTTAGCCTATGGAAGCGAAGCAGTCATATCTGCAGAAGTGGACATGGCCAACCGCAGAGTGACGATGTATCAAGATAAAGATAACAATGAGCAACTTCATTTAAACCTCGATCTAATAGACGAGGTGAGGACAGACGCAGAACATAGGACGGCAAGGTACAAAAACCTAATGGCTAGGCAGTATGATGCAATGGTGAAGCCGAGGCGATTCAACACAGGAGACCTTGTCCTGAAAAAGGTTTCTTTGGCAACCAAGAACTCGACTCATGGGAAACTAGGGCCTAATTGGGAAGGACCCTACAGAGTTATCAACTATAAAAGGCAAGGATCCTACTACTTGGAGGCCTTGGACGGGAGAAAATTGGAGCATCCTTGGAATGTAGAGCACCTGAAGAGGTACTATTAGTAAAAATGCTAGCCTGGATGAGTGTTACTATGGACGAGCTTAGAGCCTATTTATCTACTTATGTTCTACTTATGTTTAATGCTACTTTATTATTTATGCTGTGGTTATGAACAAAGTTATGGATTTGGTTTGTACTTATTAAACTCCCTAGAAGGCACTTGCTTTTAAGCACGTGCCTCGTTTGTGAACAATATTTATGATATGTACATAATGTTGTGTGACTTCCTCTTGTCATTCAAATTAGTTCACAAGAAGGCTAAGAGCCCAAGACGAGTAAATTCTCTGGACATGGAGATGTAACGTCTATAAACTCTCCTAAGGATGAAGGTATACTCGTCCATAATCATGAACGAGTAGAAGCCTTAAACTTAGGGAGTATGGAAACGTCCAAACAATGGATGAAGTAAAGCCTATAATACCTTAGTCCAATCCATGGATGGGGAGATACTTGAGCAAACGCTCAATCTATTGATCAAGATGCCTACTAAAACAATCCAATCTATGGATGAGAGAAAAGTTGGGCCTTCATGAAGCATGAAAAATCAGCTCTTCATGAAACATGAAAAATTAGCTAAGTCTAAGGACGAGTAATGTTGATAATTATCATTTCATGAACAAAGTACACTTGATGAAATTCAAAAAATAAAAAATAATAATAATAATAAATAAATAAATAAATAATAAATAGTTACATATATATAAATAAGCAATGGACGAACTGAGCTTCAAATCTATTGTTCATGGAAATAAAAGCTTTCGTTCATATCATGATAAAAGAAAATAACATTCATTCAGATTGTTCAAAGGCGGACAACCAACGTCCAAACACCCTTACGAAAGCAAAAAAAACTATTAATAGCTCGTCCTAAAACTATGGACGAGCTTAGTGTATTTAAGTTACATTAAAAAGGTCCCAAAACCAAGGACTAAACAAAAACCAAAAGAAAGGAAAAAGAAATACAAGGATTGCCTAAGTGTAAAAGTCTCATCTTAAAGAAGAAGGGGCATTAGCATTTGGGTCATCTTGAGGTGGCTGAATGGTGGCATCATCTTCCACATTGACATCCTCGGAGCTTGTTTGAAGAAGAGAGCTAGTAGCAGCAGCTAGGTTAAGCTTAATGGAGCTAAAGTCCACTTCTGAGAAGTTTTCCATAGCATTTGTTTTGAAATCCTCAAAACCTACTACATAATTGGCATCCAAAAGATTAGTGTATTGCTTGGACGCCTTGAATTCAGTCATTGCATCCTCTTTAGCCTTGGACAGAAGAGTACTCAACTCATTGTTCTTTTTCTGTAGATGGTCAAGACGAGTATCTTTTTCCACCGCATCAGTTTTTAACTCCTCAATCAAGTTCTGGAGCTCTGTTGTCTTCTCCTTAACCTTGGCAGCCACCCCAGCCCATTTCTTGGATTCTTCTTTCACCTCCTGAATCCTCATCTCTAACAAGACCCTCGTCTTGTCCAATCCTGTAGCCTGCCTGGATGCTGCAATAAATTTTGACATAGCCTAAAAAAAAAAAAAATGAAAGTTATATATATTTTTTAGCAAAGACGAGAAAAACATGTGATTACTTACCTTAAAAAGATCGTGAACACCAGAGTATTCAAAATCCTTCAAGGACATGTCATAGCAAGTATTTATGTCCTCGTCTAAAACAGCTTTCTGAAAACGCTCCTAAGCCAGGTCTTCATTTTCAATGATATTTGAAGGGACCCGTTGAGAAGGTTGGGACGTGGCAGGCTTAGTCATCTTGGGCGGAGGAGACTTGGACGGAATGGTCTCAATTGGAGTGGACGAGTCCACGTCATATATTTTGACAGGCTGTTGAGACGGGGGAATGTTGGAATCGACTGTTTGGGATGACCCATGCTTGGCCTTTTTGCCTCGTCGGTTGGGGAGATTTCCCAAATCTAGATTTTTGGACATAGCTCTCTTTTTGTCCCTAGCCAATGGACAAACTTGAGGCTGGGTCTTAGGACGATCTTCTTCATCTACAATTTCTTTCCCCTTATTTTGTTTCATTGTTGACACTCCTAAAAGTGAAAAACAATGACAATAACAGACGAATTATAAGTAGATCAGGAAATAAGATAAGTGTTCAAATGACATTAGGTAGAAACTTACTTCTTCGCACTGTGACTTCGTGAGCAATAGCCTCATCTGATGGTTCAGGACCAAGTCCCCACTTGGCAAGACGTCGAAGGGTAACTAAAGAACGAAAATCCCTATTGGCGAAAAGACGAGCTCTATGGACGCGATCACGGTGGAATTTGCTTAAAGACGGTCGTTTAACACCTGTCAAACAAATGATAAACAAGAGTTAGAAGCAAATAAAAAAATAAGTTGAAAGAAAGAGAAAAATGAAAAAGGGGAGGGACGTACCTTCAGGACGAAGGGGGCGATGAAGCCTTCTGCTATTGCTCCCCAATAAGTGGACCTGTCCCCTTCTTCGGCAGATGGTCATCCTTGGCGTTATTTTTTCCTCTTAAGTGTGGCTTGAAGGGCCACATTAGAAGCCAACCTCGACACCTGCTCCGGCTGCTTGCGTGCAGCAATGGCTTTCCTTACTACTGCCCTTTGCCTTCTTGTGTCCATCTCTGAAACAAAAACCAAAGAAAGACGACGGCAGAAGTTAAGACAATAGTAGATATGCTAGACAGGTAAGCAAGAAAAAAGAACTTACGATGGTGGGTATAAGCTTGCAACCGACAGGCTTTTGGCATCAGCACTAGACCACTATAGAAGGTGTGGATAGTGTCAAGTGTAACTAAATCTTTTCACTTCCTCTGGTTGAAGGGAATCTCTATGACGTGCTTGATAAAACTCTCTTGCTCGTTAGTAATCTCCGGATGGACTTGGGTTGGAAACAACGAGAAATATATATATATATATATAAGTATTAGCAAAAGCAGATAAGGTGGAAATAAGAAAGGTGGACGGCACACCTGACTCCCTAACAATGCCCCAGGTGTTATTGAACTCGTCGAGCATGCTATCCCACTCCACGGGTCTACACACCCAATCCGTCCCATAAACGAAAAAATATATGTTCTTCCAATTTCTATTCAAATTAGGCATATCTGACACCAACCTAAGTGACGTCTTGCTCTCTAAGAAATGATAAATGCCTTTTGACAAGGTAATCTATTGAGGCTTATAACAGTAGAAGAACTCGTCGAGGGTAAGACGACGATTGCCACCACTCAACTTACCTCATATCACCTCAGCCCCTAGGAATATCCTCCACGCATTTGGGGCGATTTGGCAAACGGATAACCCAAGGTAATTGGCTAGCTAACGGTGTAACTTCGTCAATGGCAACCTCAAATCGGTAGCAAACATGGTGTCATACATTCCAACGTCTACTGTTTTCCCAAAGTAACACCTCTTATGCTTCCTCGATAGATGGATAGGAATGGTTTTTGGGATTTGGAAATGGTTGCGAAGTTTGTTAAAAACGTTTGGGGACATGGTTGGGTAGAAATCATTCACCATCCATATAAGGGGAAGGATGAAAGGCCTAGAATTGTCACCAACCTCTTGACGCTCTAACTCCTCATTGTCGCCCTCATCATTCCCCTCACTTTCTCCCTCTCCCTCTCTTTCCTCATCCTCATCACCCACTACCTCCTCCTCGTCTTGTTCATACTCCTTTTCCTCCTCGGCAAAGGAGCAGGTAGACGATTCCCTTTTGGGGGATGAGGAAAAATATTCCTTAGGCTCACAACCTGGTGGGTAGAGTTCATTGTAGCCATTACCCTCACTAACTAATGACTGTTCACTCGCCGTTTCTCTATCACTTGACACATATTCACCTACAAGCGATAGAGGTATTCTAAGAACCTATTTGATAGGTCTCTATAAAGGTGATGACTAGCTAGAAAAGATAGAAACTAAAAGAAAACAAAAGGGGGGAAGAAGACTTACAGGATAAATAGATGGCTCTGTAAAAGTGACTGGATTTGCGAGACTAATGGAGGCACTGGCATTGGGTGCTTGTGAAAGACGGGTCAGTGTATGTACTCTAGTCTCAAAGGATGAAGATTAAAGTAAAGTAAAAGAAATTACTATGAGGAAACTATTTATAGAGAAAAGAGGTGCAGTATATGAAGCGATGCTTATGATTAGAAACGAGGCCAACTAACAAGCGCCATGTGTCACCTCACATATTAACCGAGAGCTACCTACACCATTTAATGACACGGGCTCCAATAAAACCTATTAATAATCATAAATGCTCATGTACTTTGTGGCCAGTCAGCTAAAGCGGACAACACCATGAAGTAGGGGGCATTTAATAAGGGTATTCTTGCAAAAGATTTAATACGTGTCACACAAGGAAGCAGTAGGTGCCTATGGACCCATCAGCTTCATGGGCATAAACGAAGGGCCAAAAGCAGGGACAATGTAAGCAATGACCCCACCATAATACCAGACAGGCGCCTCCATAAGCCGACAGGGAACCTCCGGACGGAGCAAGTGGTCGATCAAGTGAAGAGGCTGACGAGTCTAGCACGGCTTAACTTGGTCTCCACGGATACCTGTACATGGAAACATCTTGGAAGACATGCAAGATAATGCCCATATCTCTCTCATATGGAAAAGCACCCTAAAATCAAGGAAACCCTAAAGTGCCAAACCCTCCAAGCAAGGAAAGATCCCTACTTTGAAGGGATCTCGATTCACCATTCACTACTATATAAGCATGAGGCCTCCTATTTTCTCAGGTACATAGAAACTCTCTAGCTCTCTCACTATAGAGTTCTTAGAGACTTCTCATTCTCTAACTTAGCATTCGGAGGGTTTTCGGCTAGTACCACACCGATGCCTTCTGTTTGGTCCCTTTGTCCTTATTTACAAGTACCTATTGGAGCGACTTGGAGCGTACAACTCATTGACAATTTCAGCACATCATCATTGACCATATATTTATATATGTTTTTTAACATAATAATAATAATAATAATAATAATTATTATTATTATTATTATTATTATTATTATTATTATTACTATTTGCAATTGTTTTTGTTTGTATTCTGCTAGGGCTACCCTACAGCCAACTTAGACTGATGCCCATGAATACATATATATTGAGCTAAGACACATACATGCTGATAACGTAATGTTGAGAATCTGAAGCACACAAAAGTAAACAATCATCAACAGGAAGAGGTCTTGGTCTAAGGAGTAAAACATATTTTGTCGTTACAGATTTCCATTGCCAACTTAGACTTCTCCACAAGGTGGTCTTGAGTGAGAACATATCCCATATTTATTTAAGGACCTAGCTAGGTTGTACTAGTGTGAAAATTATCATCGAAGAGCATATCTCATATTTATTTAAGGAATACCTTATTTAGCTGAAACTGAAAACTTTTCGTTGAAAGAATAGAAAAAAGGTTAAAAAAATAAGCTAAATAGTGTAGCAAGACTCATGAATAGTATCAAAAAGTGTAGTAGAACCCATGAATAGTATCAAAAAGTGCAGTGAGACCCATGAATAGTATTAGGGACATATTTTATGTAATTGGCTAAACCTTTGACAAAATGCACTTTACTTGTAATTGGGTAGATCTAGGATAGGTTTAAGACTTCAAGAAACATGTTGTTAAAGTTATGAAGATCTGACCAAGAAACAAGTGAAAAAGGGCTATTTGTTAAAGCTCAACAGTAATCTCGATAGAAAGACTTCTATCGAGATTTAAAGTTGAAGCTCGACAAAAGCTCAACACAAGTTGTTTTTGTCAAGACTTACGAAATCAGAAATTCCAGATCTGATTTTTAGCCCATGCTTTTATATTTGTATAGGGCTTCTTTTCTCACAACTCTAGACATATATAAGGCTTATTTTAAAGGCCGCCGCGCATGTAGAAAGGGACCTAGTTCATTATTCTCTCTGAAGAAGCTGCTGCATCTTTACGCCAAGGGTTTTGTGACCAAGGAACTTCCTGATCTTCATTATTGATGAACTATAGAACTTTGCAGTTAACAACCTCTTCAAATTGCTGGAGTTAGTCACATACTAGGATCTGTGCACATTGGTTAGTCACGTATTGAGATTCGTGCATCAAGAGAAAGATTGCCGCTAGAATACAAGTCCAATTGGATATTGGGGTTAGGGTTCAACTGTAGGTTGGTATTTCGGGATAGGCCAAAGGGTTTGGTAAGATTCCTTATGCTTGTAATCACTTGTGATTGATAATAGTGGATTCTTGAGAGTGGTGACCTTAAAATCACCCGATAGGGTTTTGCCTCGGTGGTTTTCTCCATTCGTAAACAAATCACATTTGTCAAATTTATTTTTCACTGCATTTAGATAATTTGGTAATTTGTTTGTGCTGCCACACTATTGTATTTGATTTGATCTAATTAATTAACTTAGGTAATTAATTAATTAATTGCAAGGGGTCAATTCATTTTAACCCAACAAGTGGTATCAGAGTAGGCACACTCTAATTAGATTTTAATTTTTACTGTGTGATCCAATGACCCCTATTTGTCATGGATAAAGGACAGTATCTTATTATTCCTCTATTTGATGGCACTAACAATGCATACTAGAAAGTACGCATGAGAACTTTCTTGCAGTTTTTAGATGAGAATTTGTAGCAAGTTGTGGAAATTGGTTGGGTGAAGCCAAAGGAAGCACCAGCTGATTGGGATGAGGCCAAGATCAAAGCAGCAAACTTCAACAACAAAGCATTGAATGCCCTATTTAGTGTGGTGACCAATGAGGAGTTCAAGAAAATATCCTTAACTGAAACTGCAAAGGAAGCATGGACCATCTTCGAGACAACCTATGAAGGGATTAAGGCTATCAATGATTCAAAGCTCCAAAGGCTCACAACTAGCTTTGAGGAGATAAAGATGGAGGAGGATGAGATGTTCGATAATAACGACAATGTTGCCCTTAATAACGATAATATTGTTTTTATTTTATTGTTCATGGAATACTTGTGTTCGAATTTAATTAAGAAACCCAATGTACTATTATACTTAAGTTTTTCACCTTCCCAAAACTATTACAATATCCCCTTCTAGTTTAATAGCCACCCAAAAGACTCTCCTCATCAATTGTTGTTTTCTCTTCAATTTCTCTTTGTTAATGGTTCCTTATGATGCTCTCACATAATCACATTTTAATTAGCTTCTCTCCCTTCTTTAATAAAGAGTTTTCTTACTCAAAGTTAAGAAAATATTGAGAGGTACAAAATTCTTCTTCTTTTTTATTGATGTTTTAGTTTGATTCCTAGTTCAATTTCTATTTAGTTAAGAGGTACAAAATTGATTTTGAATTTATTGTTTACCATAATAGTCTAATTTGGTTGAATTTAATAGCTATTTATTTTATGGTTGCTTGATTTAAGAGCCTAGAATCTCAATTGGTTGTCATTTTCTTATGTTTCTAATAGAATTATTTAGGGTCCAAATTCCCCCTCTCCCAATTTTCAAATTATAAAAGAAAAAAAATGTAGTAGTATTAGTTATTTAGTTTGATTGATTCCTCTTCATATGCTAATTGAAAACGATTTTGTAATAGCTACTGTTTTAGATACTCTTTTTTTTTTTTTTTTGTGTTTAGAAAGTAAGCTAAGTAGCATTTAAAACAATTTATAATTTTTGGCAATAAAATATAAATTAAAAGAAATTGTATAAGTTCAAGATTTACTAAATTATAAACAAATTGAAAGATTCAACGGTATAGAGAACTTTCAATTATCAGTAGCTTGTAACTTAGGGTCTGTTTGTGATCTGCTTATTTAGCTGAAATTAAAAATTTTTTTTCTAAAAATACTGTAGATAAAGGTAAAAATTAGCTAAAATAGTATAGTATGACCCATGAATGGTACCAAAAAGTGTAGTAAGATTCATGAATAGTAATAAAAATAAACTAAATAATAAAATAAATTAGCTAAAATAATTTTTTGTGCTAGGAAATGTCTTCATGCCCGCCGCCTTCGTGAGGCCAAGTATTTTATGATATAAAGCTCTGGAGTCCGTACGACTTGTTCCTGGAAGGCTGTAAAACAAGACTGTGAAACTTAAACCTTTGTCTACTTATGCTTTACCGCAGCATAATATGACTATATGGATGGAGGGGAGTCCTCCTTTACGGCTTTACTTCCATTCAATAATTGCTTTTGTTTTTTGGTTTCTTCTTCTATATTGTTCTCTTCTTGTACTACAATTCATATTAGTAACTTTTTTTATTAAAAAAAAGAGACTAACATTAATTTTAAATTAGAGAGGTACTTGATACAAATTACAGCATTGGCATGGAAATTCTCATCGAAAATTCGAAATGACACTTAATTAATGCAAAACTAAACTACAATTATAATTTAATTTAAATACTTATTTTCTCTCAAAAAAAAATTAAATCCTTATTATTGAACTTTTCATTTAATACAATATGTAAATGTTTCACCAAAAGTATTACAGTGATGTCTAAATTTTTGAATGTTCCCTTCCCATTTTTTTTCTAAGAAAGATCTTTTTATCTATTTGGTTTGTTAATATTTTGAACTTTTCATTTATTATATTATGACTTCTCTCAGACTTCGTAAAAGTGGGATCTAAAGTAGGTTCTACTAGGTACGGCTCGGTTTGGTTTTAGTTTGTAGTCAAATTCTTAATATTTGCATTTTTTCCCCATTTTTAAATGTGGATGTCCCTTTGGGTCCGCTTGCCTGCCTGGCTATATGGTTCCTCTATGTGAAATGAAGAAGTTTGAGTTTTTTGATCTGTTAATCTTTATTCCAAAAGGACATTTATTTCTTATACGTCCTCCAAAATTGATGATTGAACCACAGGAAAATTGGGAGGTTGCTCATCTTGATTCTTGACCACTAATTCTAAATTATTTTTGTCCGCAGTATTGGCTGAATAGAAACTCCTTTTGGTCCTTTCAAAAGTTAGTGAATTGTCATTGCATCTACCTCAGTAATAAGACAGCCCATGTGAGGAAACTTCACTTATATGTGCGTGTCTACGTTTATTCTTGTTAAAACATATAGTTTATTACTGGGTGCCAATGACTACGGATTTTACGAGTATATACCCACTCCAAAAGGTACCACCTAGTTGAGCTACAAAGCTCTTAACCATTGTAATACAATCTTAAATAAAAGGTAAAGGGAGTACATACATGAACAATTTGTTTCTTCGATGACCTCAAAAAGAAAAATAAATGTGCTTCGATGCATTTTACTAATTTCTTATTTGCTAAAATTATTATAAATTATGAGAAGAAGAAATTAAAAAATAAATAAAAAACAAAATGCACACTTAGTCTTAAAAATTCTAATATCTTGTCAACAAATTAAAATAGGTAATATTCCATTAATTAGTTAATCATTGATATCTATTTTTTAGGGTTTGGAATTAGGAAAATGAGTATCTAAAACCATGGAATAAATTGTGTTTAAAGGAAATAAGATGTTTTTCTCTTTAATTTTTTTGTATTATATCAAATTAAATTGATTATCTATATATTGGTTTTCCTCATTAAAAAAGAACAGTTAATACTACTAAATTACAATGCTCTTGATATATATAAACACTGATAATATGTCTATATATGTGTATTTTTGTTAACTTTATTTTTTCTTATTATTATTATTTGTTTGATAGATAGATAGATAATAGGGAAGGGGGGGGGGGGGGTTGAGATATAGAGGTGGGCACCACCAAATTATAGCATTATTATTGTGTTATGAATGTTTGATTATATTCCTTGCTTTTTTTTTTTATAGGATTATATTCTTTAATTGCTTGTATTATATGATATTGTATGATTATTTATATTGTCGTTTATCACCATTGAATATAAATAAATATATATAAAATATAAATAAATAAATATATATATATATATATGGCTCTATTTCATTAACTTTATAATAAAATAAAATAAGTTAATAATTTAGAAACTAATTATACACATCTGGATTTTAATAAGTTAATAATTACAATGCTTTTGGCATATATAAATTTTGACCATATATTTATATATGTTTTTTTAACATAATGTTTAATTATTATTGTTATTATTATTTGCGATTGTTTGTGTTTGTATTCGGCCAGGGTTGCCCAACAGCCAACTTAGACCGAAGTCCACGAATACATACATATTGAGCTAAGACACGTATGTCTGATAACGTGTAATGTTGAGAATATGAAGCACACAAAGGTAAACAGTGGTCAACAGGAAGAGGTCTTGGTCTTAAGGATTTAAACATATTTGGTCGTTACAGATTTCCCCTGCCAACTTAGACTTCTCCACGAGTTGGTCTTGGTCTGGGGTCCGCACGCACATGTTTATAGATTATACCCTAAAATGATGGAAGATCGAGCACACAGTATTTAAAGAGCGATCATCCTGATTTAAAAACAACTGAATCTTGATTTGAAGGGCATGATAAACACAACCCACGTTTGAAAATCGTAAAATCCTATTAATCGTAATTGAGGGACCTACTGGTCTAGACCGTTTTCAAAATGTTTGAAAATTCAGGCTTTGACTGCTCAGTGCTACACATTTTTCCAAATTCTGAGAATCAAGCCCACGATTACTCTGTCAAGTTGTGGGCTTTAGGCACTTACGTATAGAACAACTTTCAAGTCGTGGGCTAACGTTAATTTGAGGACAAATTCTAAAACTATGTAAAATGACACAATTTGTGTAACATTTGCTTAAGTGACAGACAATAAATAGTGAAAAAAAAAATGATAGATTCATGTGAAAATGATAAATAATTAATTACAATTTGGCACGTAAGATAGTTATGGCAAAAATTATAGTAATTTATGTGATATTAGAACTATTCTAATTTAAGCAAAGATAATGTACGGATAATAAGACATTGTGCTTACGAATGACGATGGCTATTTGGACGCGGCAGATTGTTTGAAGAATTGGTTAAATGATTAAATTAACAATATCTTAATAGCTTAAGTTGCTATTGGGACAGGTAATTTGACACAGACCATTAATGAGGATTTTTTTTTTTTTTTTTTGAAGGGGAAATATTCATTCATTCAAATTGATAAAGAATCATGATACAAGGCTTCTAAAGCTGGTGGGGGGAGAATCCTCCATCCAATACAGATCCTCATCAATCCTCCATCCAATACAAATCCTCATCTAATGTAGTCCTAACATATTGAGATAATACATGTGCCACCTTATTTGCTCCTCGCCTAACACAGCAAACTCTAGCCCATTGTAACCCGCAAACCAATGCCTAATATCATTAACAACATTCCCAAACAATGAAGAATTTTCGTAAGGAGGAGAAATGGCTTGCATTACATTGCTATTATCTGTCTCAATGATCAACCTCGAGAACCTAGCGTCCACGGCAAACTCAATAGCTCTTCGACATGCCAGCAATTCAGCCTCCTCACTCGTATTCACCTTCGGTCCATTGGCAGTCATAGCAACCATGACTTCACCCTTGTCATTTCAAATTATAGCACCATAACCGGATCTGTCCAAACCCGAAAAAATTGCTGCATCAAAATTTAATTTATACTCTACTGATGATGGAGGTTGCCAGACATCTCCATTAAGTTGCTGCCTAGTTGGAACAACTAAATGATCTTGGGCTTATTTAAATTCATCAACAAACTCTTCTGCTCTCTTAGTTAGACAGCTCAGATCCTTCAACTTACCACCATGCACCACACAGTTCCCCTGATTCCATATGATCCATGCTTGATCCCAAAATAGATCCATTCCATCCAACGTTAGGCGCTCCAACAGTTCTGCCATCAGCTGCTTCATGTTTGTCTGCCCATTTCTGCAATTTTCTGAAACTGCCAGCCCAAACATCCTGAACCACAGCACAATCCCGCAATGCATGGACCGTTGTTTCCACCTCTCTCAGACATAAGGGGTAATTGCTTTCTGAAGTAACTTTTCTCCTGGTCAGATTCTTTGCAGTAGGTAGTATAGCATGACAAGCCCGCCATCCAAATATTTTTATTTTGTTTGGAAGTTTAAGCCTCCATATTGCAGACCACAACTCCTTTTGCGCACGCCCCCCTAAAGTTCCTACCCGGTTGCCATCATTTTGGAGCTTCGTAGCCACATGATAAGCCAATTTAACCATGAATAGCCCCTTTAAATTCTATAGCCGGATTATATCATCATGCACATCCCTTCGACTCAATGGAATTTGGCAAATAGCTTCAGCCTCCTCCCTGTGAAAATTAGCCATAGCTTCTTCAGTCCTCCAAATTTGTAAATCCAGATTGATTAGATCAGCCACCATCATTCTCTCCACATCTTCATGAACCGGATGTAATATTCTATTTGTTGGATAATTGGGAATCCACCTATCTTTGAGAACATTAATTGAGAGACCATTTCCTACCCTCCAACAATGTCTAGATAATAGAATGGGTTGTGCAGCCATCAAACTTCTCCAAACATATGAACATTTTGGTGAAACTTTAGCTTCAAGGAAAGATGAATGGGGAAAAAACCTTGTTTTGAAACATTGATAAAGCAGAGAATCATTGCATTGAACCATTCTCCATCCTTGCTTAGCCAACATGGCTAGATTAAAGGCTCTTAGATCTCAAAAAAGCATTCCTCCTTTTTTTGAAGCTGTCAGTTTATCCTAACTCCTCCAATGAATTTTTCATTCACTCCCCACCTGACCCCACCAAAACTTTGCACACAGAGCATCCAGTTCATCATATAATTTTTGTGGGAGTTGAAACACACTCATTGTATATGTGGGTATGGATTGTGCCACAACCTTGATTAGTATTTCTTTACCAACTCTTGACAACATCAAGCCCTTCCAACCTTGAATCTTCTTCCATATTCTATCCTTCAAATATGAAAAAGTGTGATACTTAGCCCACCCAACCAAGGTTGGTAAGCCAAGATAAGTTTCAATTCTATTCACCTCCTTAACTCCCAGAATCCCCAAGATTAGTTGTTTCTGGCCATCTGAAGTATTGCTACTGAAATAAGCTGAAGACTTTTCCAAATTTATGCTCTGCCTTGAAGCTCTTTCATAAGTTTGGAGAATATTTGCTATAATCTCACCCTTAGCCTGAGTTTCCTAGCAAAAAAGCAAAGAATCATCTACAAACATAAGGTTAGTGACTTTAGATGCACCTCTGCAAATGGATAATCCTTTAATCCTCCCTTCTAATTCTGCTTGGTCCAGCAATGCAGTGAATCCCTCGGTACATAGTAGGAATAAATATGGCGACAAAGGATCCCCTTGTCGCCATAAGCTTTCCCATTCACCAAAATAGAAAAGGATAGTGTCGTTACACAACTCATCACCCTTTCTATCCAAGTAACAGGAAAGCCCATCTTTTCCATAATACTTTGCAAAAAATGCCACTCAACCCTGTCATATGCCTTGCTGATGTCTAACTTCAATGCTAAGGATCCCTTCTTCCCCTTTTTGTCTTGAATGCATAGTATGGAGTGTTTCAAAGGCCACCAATACATTATCTGTGATTAGCCTCCCCGGTACAAATGCACTTTCAGTGGGTGAAATAATTTGAGGGAGTACCTGTTTCAATATGTTTGCCAATACTTTGGAAATAATTTTATAAATCACATTACATAGGTTTATTGGTCTAAAATCAGACATTTTCACAAGATTTTTAATTTTAGGGATAAGCACAATGTTTGTATGATTAATTTCAAGTAGCATATTCCCATTATTTAAAAAATCCAACACAGCTAGAACTACAGTATCACCCACAACATGCCAAAAATTTTGATAGAATAAAGCATTCATACCATCAGGGCCTAGAGCTTTTGTTGGTCCCATTTGGAATAGAGCCACCTTGACTTCTTCAGCAGTAAATTCACTGGACAAAACCTCTCACATATCATCAGTTATCTTGCTCTGAACTACATTCAGACACTCCTCCATCTGATCTCCCACACCAGCATGAAAGAGATTATCAAAATAGGCTGAAGCAACTTCAACAACCTTCTCCAAATTCTCCACCCACTGTCCATGTGCATTTTGGATACCGCTAATATGATTTTTATTTCTCCTTTGTATGGCTTTAGCATGAAAAAACTTCGTGTCTTTGTCTCCATGTTTCAACCAATTTATTCTACACCTTTGGGCCCAAAATATTTCATACTTTTGTAATAACTCATCCATCTTTTTGCTCAATTCCAAGTATTCGACCTTGGCAGACTCTGTAGGCTCAGCTTCATTTAAAAAATACAGCTTCTTTTGGAGGTCTTTAATTGCTCTAGTATCTGGATCAATGGATGATGAGCCCTAGTGTTGTGAAATTTTAAAGTACTCGCAAGTGTATGAACCGTACCGAAGTATAGTTGAACAAGAACGAGGTCGAACCTACAGGGACTTGTATGAACATAGGAAAATTAATTAAACCTTAACCAAATTAATCCTAATCTAATTTAATAAAAATTGGTTGTTTGCAATTAAATATACTAAACAAATAATAAAACTAAGCAAATAGTTAAACTAAGCAAAAGATATAAAGCAATAAAAAGATGTAAACAATCAAGAGAAAGGAATTAAGGTTTTGGAATCCACCTTATAAATCATATCAGCATATATTTATGATCATTAATTTTTCTCAACCACTGCATGATAATCTAGAAATCAATCTTGCTATCATGGTAAATATCATCATTAAAATCCTTATTTTAAAAATCAAAAGCATGTTCTTCTTCGCTTTTTAAGTATAAAATAAAATCATCAATTTTATCCATAGCCAAACAAATCACAAGATATATCCAATTTTAAAAACCAAATCATAAATTGTATCCATTGATAGACAAATCACAAACGATATCCAATTTTATAATCAAGAATTAATTAACCAAGCATTCAATTAATTAAGACAAACCCTAAATCATGAGAAAAACATGATTGAACTCATATCTAGAATTCCATCTTAGTCAATTGATATGAAGCAAGAACAATTTAAATCATTAAAGAATAACTATTGTGCGAAAAATCAAATCACATAAATATTACTGAAAATCCTTAACAAGGTTTCATCCTCAACCTTAATTATAAATTTAGCTACTCATGGTAATTGAAAGAAAACATAAAAATAAAATACTAAACATTAAACTAGACAAATAAAATAAAACTAATTGTCATGGAAGAAGTAGCCGCAACTCTCTACACATTTAGCCCTCAGTCCTAGCACTAGCCTCAGCCCCCCTGAATTTTGCCCTAAATAGTATTTAGATAGGTCAAGGAATCCTATTACAAGTTGAATTTCCGTTTGGAGAAAATCCTAGATTTTTAGGCTTCACTTAACCGACTATTTTGGCCCATTTTACTTCAGAATTTGGACTTTTGGTAAACTAAAAAGTTGTAGCCCTTTAAGTTATCATTCCAGCCCAACTTGAATCATCTCGATTGGACATCTGAGCCGAAAGTTATACCAAAAATACTAACTGATGTGTAGTCTGGAATCCTAATCCGAATTGGACTTGGATTTGGTGCAAATTTCCTTTGATTCCTTGCTCCAATTGGACTTAAATTTAATTGGGTTGGTCTTTTCTTGAATGCATGTCTGGCTGAATGTAAGTTGGCTTGATTCAATTGGCCTAGCCCTACTTTGCATGTAAAGCCCTTGTTACCTACAACACAAAGATATTATATAATCAGTCACAAAATAACATAAAAGTAAGGCTAAATATGTAGATATGTGAGTATTTTATTGTATATATTTCATGCACATCACCCAGGCCAATAGCTCAGCTCCACAGCATTTAATCTTTTCCCATAATAATCTTTTGTCTGATTTTAAAAAGTAGATATGTATTAGATTTAAATAATGTTTTCTATGTACCTTTATTTTCCAGAAACTTAATTTCCATTTCCAAACTTCTTGTTGTTGGTTATGGATTTTTATTTGAAAACTCAATTTTAAGTATTTTTAAAAATAAAGTTCATGTTGGTGGTGGAACCTTAGTTGATAGCTTATTTAAAATTGATATTGACCCTAGTTTTGAATGCAATTATTTAATAATGCATGTTAATGTTGGTATAAAGCGGAGCTTGATTAATGAGAATTCCTCTATGCTATGGCATAGGAGATTGGGACATATCTCCATAGAAAGAATTGAAAGATTGGTGGAGGATGGAGTTTTAAAAACTCTTGATTTTACTAATTTTGGTACTTGTGTGGACTACATTAAGGGTAAGCAGACCAATAAGACCACTAAGGGTGCCAAGAGGAGCTCTAAAATTCTTGAATCAAAGATATTTTATCTCATTCATTGATGACCATACAAGATATATGTATCTCTATCTTCTATATGATAAGGCTGAGGCACTAGATGCTTTCAAAACCTATAAGGTAGAAGTAGAGAAACAAAGAGAAAATAAAAATAAAATAATTAGATCAAATAGAGGTGGGGAGTATTATGGTAGGTACATAGAAAAGGGACAAATGCTAGGTCCATTTGCTAAGTTTCTTCAGGAAGAGGACATCATTGCTCAATATACAATGCCAGGTACACCACAAAAAAATGGAGTTTCTGAAAGGAGGAATCGTACTTTTATGGATATGGTAAGGAGTATGATTTGTAACTCTGATCTTCGTTTATCCTTATGGAGTGAAGCCTTAAAAACTATTGTGTATTAAGGTTTTTTCCAAAACACCTTTTGAATTATGGCATGGATGGAAGCCTAGTTTAAATCATTTGCACACATGGGGTTGTTTTTTGGAAGTAAGGGTTTATAATCCATATAGAAAGAAGCTAGACCCAAGGACAACTAGCAAATATTTTATTGGCTATGCAGTAAACTTTAGGTTTAATTGTCATTCTCACACTCCAAGAATAGTTGAGGCTAGAAATGCTAAATTTCTTGAGGACTTTGAGCTTAGAAGGAGTGCTTTTCCTAGAAGGATAGAGTTTAAGGAGGCACAAGATTCTATTGAATTGCCCTTAAATGATATCCTTAAGAAGCAACCAACCCATCAAGAACAAGATCATATTAAACCAACTACTGAAATTTCTAAAAATACAAGAGAAGTAGAAGGTGTAAGAAGATCCTCAAGAATGAGGAAACCAACAATTTTTGATGATTATATTATATATCTCCAAGAGACTGATTTTGATATCGAGCCTAAAGATGATCCAACTTCATTTTCTCAAGCCATGAGTGATAGTAATTCCACACTTTGGTATGATGCCATGAAGGAAGAGATGGAGTCTATGGCTAAAAATCAAGTTTGGAATTTCATTGAGTTGCCAAAGGAAGCAGTAGCTATTGGTTGTAAATGGGTTTATAAAACCAAAAGAAATGCTTCTGGTAACATTGAACAATATAAAGCTAGACTTGTATCCAAGTGTTTCACTCAAAAAGAAGGCATTGATTACCATGAAACCTTCTCTTCGATTTCTAAGAAGGATTCATTTAGAATAATCATGGCCTTAGTAGCTCATTTTGATTTAGAGTTGCATCAAATGGATGTGAAAATGGCATTCTTGAATGGGGATCTAGAAGAGGCGGTATACACAGTCCAACCTCAAGGATTTTATGATGATAAAGATAGTCATTTGGTTTGCAAGTTAAAGAAATCAATATATGGGCTAAAGGAGGCCTCACAACAATGGTATATAAAGTTTCACAATGTTATCGCTTCATATGGATTTGTTGAGAACATTGTTGATCAATGTATATACCTTAAGGTTAATGGGAGCAAATACATTTTCCTAGTCCTATATGTGGATGACACTCTACTTGCAAGTAGTGATTTAGGCTTGCTACACGAGACAAAATAGTTTCTCTCCCAAAACTTTGAGATGAAGGATTTAGGTGAAGCCTCATATGTCATTGTCATTGAGATTCATAGAGATAGATCACAAATAGTGTTAGGATTGTCACAAAGGGCCTACATTGAAAAAGTATTGAAGAGATTCGAAATGAAAGATTGTACACCTACAGTAGCACCCATTATGAAAGGAGACAAATTTAGTAAGAATCAATGTCCTCAAAATGAATTAGAGTGAGAGCAAATTAAAAACATACCGTATGCATCTGCGGTAGGTAGCCTAATGTATGCACAGGTCTGCATAAGGCCTGATATCAGGTTTATAGTGGGTTATTAGATCGATATCAAAGTAACCTTGGTTTGGATCATTGGAAAGCTGCGGAAAAGGTTATGAAGTACTTGCAAGGTACCAAGGATTACAAGTTGATTATAGACATACTGATCAATTGAAGGTGATTAGTTATTTAAACTCTGATTTTGCCAGGTGTGTAGACACAAGAAAATCTACTTCAAGCTATATTTTCCTTCTTTCTGGAGGAGCTATATCTTGGAAAAGTACTAAGCAAACACTTGTTGCTTCGTCTACCATGGAGGCAGAATTTGTTGATGCTTTGAAGCTACAACATAGGAATTATGGTTAAGAAATTTTATCGTAGGTCTCAAGATTGTCGATTCTATATCGAGACCTCTAAAGATTTTTTGTGACAATTTGACTGCTGTTTTTTTCTCTAAGAATAATAAAAGTGGAAGTCGAAGTAAGCATATCGAAATAGAGTACCTCAAGGTTAGAGAGAATGTTAAGAAACCAAAGGTGTCCATCGAGCATATTAGTACTAAGCTAATGATTGCTGATCCCATGACTAAAGGTTTGCCAACCAAACTATATAAAGACCACATGGAACATATGGGACATAATAGCTTATTTGATGTTTAATTTCTCTTTAGTTGTTTTGTATTTGGGACACATATTTGCTTGTTCTTAGAGAATAAAAGACAATATATATTTTGTGCATGTAAAGTATATATATAAAGTTTATTTAATCCATGGGGATAAATAAATGACAATATATCTGTGGGGATGTTTAGAGGAGGACCCAAATGGCTAATAGGTAGTCCATTCATAAAGAATTAATGGCCCATAAAGTACTCATGTAAGGATTACATTACATTGCAATACATGGAAGGAAATACTCATTATAATTGAGGGGATTACCGCCATGATTCATGTATTGGATTCTTTATTTGAGTGGGAGCATTTCACAACTAGTGACATGGATAATATCGTGGCTATAGCATAGTGATAAGCACTTATTGATTTATTTAAATTTCATGTGGGCCAATTGGGGGAATGTAGGATTGTATCTCCTTAAAGAGAATTTTATGTGGCTCACATTTGAAGATGAAACTCATGTCTTAAGTTTCTTATTTCATGTCTTAAGTTTCCTATTTGTGAAAGTTACATGTTAGGTGTAACATCCTTTAGTAACTCTCAATTGGTATAACCTCTTTGGTTAATAAAACACCATGAAGTTACAATTTTTAAGCTCCTTGATGGAAGGAGAGTTATGAAAATCTTCATCTAAAATGATCCTTAGTCTAGCATATATATATAGCATGTGTTCCATCAAAAGGATATGTGTGAGGTAAAGGCCAAAGACTAGAAGACCCTTTTATATACACTACCATCATATAGTGAGTCTTCTTTTCTCCAAAGACTTAAACAACTATGGTTGGAGGTATGTTTATTTTATTCTACAACTCTAAATTTATCTTACACCCCTAGCCATGTGTAGGTCTTGGAGTTTTAGAATCCGTTTGGGAACTGTTTATTTTGGTGAAACTAAAAACTTTTTTGCTAAAAGTATGTAGAAAAAAGAGAAAGAACAAGAAGCTAAAAGCTGACTTTTGGAGCAATGGAACCCAGTTAATGGTGCAATGGGACCCACTTTAGGAGTGATGAAGCCAAATTCGTCAGTTGATAGATTCGTCCAAATGTAATGGGGAGGACTAACTTGATATCCTTGCACAAGATTGATAGCGGGCCGAAACAGTCATTGGTGTGGTGGCAGCGAATGAACCTCCAATAGCAAAGTCAAATATATTAGAGAGAAAATGTTGAGAACTAAGAATATTATGATGTCTATACCTTTGTTTTAGGTTTGATTTAGTTTATATAGGCCTTTACCTTTCTAGCCGTTGGGGCCTTCAATGGTGGCTTAAGTGTTGCTTTTGTAACGCCTCAAGTGATTAATGGGGTGATATGAAGATCCTCCAACGGTCATGTCTCCGAGTTCATATATGTGTAACGATTCATGCAATAATGCTCCCTTTATGGCGCTCTAGTCGTCCAATGCCCTCTTTGGACAATGGGAATTTCTCGATTCATAAGGAGAAAAAATAAGTTAAAAAGTAAAATAAGCTAACTTTTTCTCAAATCCCAAACGCAACCTTAGTATAGTCCCTTGTTAAGTTTGTAAATAGGGTAGCCTAGCTATTAGCTTCTTATACTAGGCAGGCAATTGAGGATAATATTGCATGTATAGAAGAAATTCATCATTTGTTTTCTGCAGCTCTAAATGTTGATATACTTGTTACTTTGACTCTAAAAAAAATTTCTAACTTGTTCTGGAAAAAAAGAAAAAGAAATCCCTCATTGAATTGAATTTAATTGCCCTTAATAACGATAATATTGTTTTTATTTTATTGGTCATGGAAAACTTGTGTTTGAATTTAATTGAGAAACTCAATGTACTATTATACTTAAGTTTTTCACCTTCCCAAAACTATTACAATATCCCCTTCCAGTTTAATAGCCACCCAAAAGACTCTCCTCATCAATTGTTGTTTTCTCTTCAATTTCTCTTTGTTAATGGTTCCTTATGATGCTCTCACGTAATCACATTTTAATTAGCTTCTCTCCCTTCTTTAATAAAGAGTTTTCTTATTCAAAGTTAAGAAAATATTGAGAGGTACAAAATTCTTCTTCTTTTTTATTGATCTTTTAGTTTGATTCCTAGTTCAATTTCTATTTAGTTAACAGGTACAAAATTGATTTTGAATTTATTGTTTACCATAGTAGTCTAATTTGGTTGAATTTAATAGCTTTTTATTTTATGGTTGCTTTATAGTGACTTTGTTATATTCAATTTCTATGAAAATTATTTCTTATAAAAGTATTCTAATTTTTATCAGATTTAATATATTTTTTAACAACTAATGCAGGAAGACATGTATGTGTGTCCATATGCCATACTTTGAATTTTTCCTAAATAGCAAATCAATATGATAGTGTTACCTTGGCCCCCCAATTAAAAATTTCTGGCCTTACCCCTATTTATATAATTTGATATTAGAGTCTTTCCATAATACCCAATTCTACCTCTTTCCTCATTTAGTTGCCTACAAACTCAAATTTTAGTAATATGTAGCCAAAACACACACACACACACATTTTGTTTACTAGAAAAAAAAAAGGGTGTTACTTGATTGAAGATCCTTGAATCTCAATTGGTTGTCATTTTCTTGTGTTTGTAATAGAATTATTTAGGGTCTAAATTCTCCCTCTCCCAATTTTCAAATTATAAAAGAAAAAAAAATGTAGTAGTATTAGTTATTTAGTTTGATTGATTCCTCTTCATAAGCTAATTGAAAACGATTTTGTAATAGCTACGGTTTTAGATACATTTTTTTTTCCGTTTAGAAAGTAAGCTAAGTAGTATTTAAAACAATTTATAATTTTTGGCAATAAAATCTAAATTAAAAGAAATTGTATGAGTTCAAGATTTACTAAATTATAAAAAAATTGAAAGATTCAACGGTGTAAAGAACTTTCAATTATCAGTAGCTTGTAATTAGGGTCTGTTGGGATCCGTTTATTTTACTAAAATTGAAATTTTTTTGCTGAAAGTACTATAGATAAATGTAAAAATAAGCTGAAATAGTATAGTATGACCCATGAATAGTATAAAAAAGTGTAGTAAGACCTATGAATAATAAAAAAAATAAACTAAATAGTAAAATAAGTTGGCAAAAATAATTTTTTGCGCTAGGAAATATTTCCATGCCTGCCGCCTGCGTGAGGCCAAGTTTTTTATGATATAAAGCTCCGGAGTCCGTACGACTTGTTCCTGGTAGGCTGTAAAACAAGACTGTGAAGCTTAAACCTTTGTCTACTTATGCTTTACCGCAGCATAATATGACTATATGGATGGAGGGGAGTCCTCCTTTACGGCTTTACTTCCATTCAATAATTGCTTTTGTTTTTTGGTTTCTTCTTCTATATTGTTTTCTTCTTGTACTACAATTCATATCGGTAACTTTTTTATTAAAAAAAGAGACTAACATTAATTTTAAATTAGAGAGGTACTTGATACAAATTACAGCATTGGCATGGAAATTCTCATTGAAAATTCGAAATGACACTTAATTAATGCAAAATTAAACTACAATTATAATTTAACTTAAATCCTTATTTTCTCTCAAAAAAAAATTTAAATCCTTATTATTGAACTTTTCATTTAATACATTATGTAAATGTTTCACTAATAGTATTACAGTGATGTCTAAATTTTTGAATGTTCCCTTCCCATTTTTTTTCTAAGAAAGATCTTTTTATCTATTTGGTTTGTTAATATTTTGAACTTTTCATTTATTATATTATGACTTCTCTCAAACTTTGCAAAAGTGGGATCTAAAGTAGGTTCCACTAGGTACGGCTCGGTTTGGTTTTAGTTTGTAGTCAAATTCTTAATATTTGCATTTTTCCCCATTTTGAAAGGTGGATGTCCCTTTGGGTCCGCTTGCCTGCCTGGCTATATGGTTCCTCTATGTGAAATGAAGAGGTTTGAGTTTTCTGATCTGTTAATCTTTATTCCAAAAAGACATTTATTTCTCATACGTCCTCCAAAATTGATGATTGAACCATAGGAAAATTGGGAGGTTGCTCATCTTGATTCTTGACCACTAATTCTATACTATTTTTGTCCACAGTACTGGCTGAATTGAAACTCCTTTTGGTCCTTTCAAAAGTTAGTGAATTGTCATTGCATCTACCTTAGTAATAAGACAGCCCATGTGAGGAAACTTCACTTATATATGCGTGTCTACGTTTATTCTTGTTAAAACATACAGTTAATTACTGGGAGCCAGTGACTACAGATTTTACAAGTATATACCTAGTTGAGGTACAAAGCTCTTAACCATTGTAGCACAATCTTACATAAAAGGGAAAGGGAGTACATACATGAACAATTTGTTTCTTCGATGACCTCAAAAAGAAAAATAAATGTGCTTCAATGCATTTTACTAATTTCTTATTTGCTAAAATTATTATAAATTATGAGAAGAAGAATTTAAAAAAATAAAAATAAATAACAAAACAAAACAAAATGCACACTTAGTCTTAAAAATTCTAATATCTTGTCAACAAATTTAAATAGGTAATATTCCATTAATTAGTTAATCATTGATATGTATTTTTTAGGGTTTGGAATTAGGAAAATGAGTATCTAAAACCATGGAATAAATTGTGTTTAAAGGAAATAGGATGTTTTTCTCTTTAACTTTTTTTTTTTTTGTATTATATTAAATTAAATTGATTATCTATATATTGGTTCTCCTCATTAGAAAGAACAGTTAATACTACTAAATTACAATGCTCTTGATATATATAAACACTAATAATATGTTTATATATGTGTATTTTTGTTAACATTATTTTTTTTTGTTATTATTATTATTTGATAGATAGATAATGGAGAGGAACGGGGGGGGGGGGGTTGAGATATAGAGGTGGGCACCACCCAATTATAGCATTATTATTGTGTTATCAATGTTTGATTATATTCCTTGCTTTTTTTTTTTTTTTTGATAGGATTATATTCTTTGCTTGTATTATATGATATTGTATGATTATTTATATTTTTTTTTATCACCGTTGAATATAAATAAATATATATAAATATATATATATATAAAATATATATATATATATTTATATTTATGGCTCTATTTCATTAGCTTTATAATAAAATTAAAAAAAGTTAATAATTTAGAAACTAATTATACACATCTGGATTTTAATATTAACATTTCAGTTCCCATATATAGAGCGTTCTTTTAGATCTTCAAAAGTCGAATCCAAAGAGCACATATTTAGATATCTAATTAATGGCCGAACCAATATACTAACTTCTTTTAAGATACTAAGTTGTAATAATATACGTCCCTCTCAAAAAAAAGTTGTAATAATATACACAATAGTAAGAAATTATAAAAAGAAAAGTAAAAACATATTTTGTCATATATATTGTTAAAGAGAACAGTCAATATCACTAAATTACAACGCTTTTGACATATATAAATTTTGACCATATATTTATATATGTTTTTTTAACATAATGTTTAATTATCATTGTTATTATTATTTGCGATTGTTTGTGTTTGTATTCGGCCAGGGTTGCCCTACAGCCAACTTGGACCGAAGTCCACGAATACATACATATTGAGCTAAGACACGTATGTCTGATAACGTGTAATGTTGAGAATATGAAGCACACAAAGGTAAACAATGGTCAACAGGAAGAGGTCTTGGTCTAAGGATTTAAACATATTTGGTCTTGGTCTGGGGTCCGCACGCACATGTTTATAGTTTATAGCCTAAAATGATGGAAGATCGAGCACACAGTATTTAAAGCGCGATCATCCTGATTTAAAAACAACTGAATCTTGATTTGAAGGGCATCATAAACACAACCCACGTTTGAAAATCGTAAAATCCTATTAATCGTAATTGAGGGACCTACTGGTCTAGACCGTTTTCAAAATGTTTGAAAATTCAGGCTTTGACTGCTCAGTGCTACACATTTTTCCAAATTCTGAGAATCAAGCCCACGATTACTGTGTCAAGTTGTGGGCTTTAGGCACTTACGTATAGAACAACTTTCAAGTCGTGGGCTAACGTTAATTTGAGGACAAATTCTAAAACTATGTAAAATGACACAATTTGTGTAACATTTGCTTAAGTGACAGACAATAAATAGTGAAAAAAAAAATGATAGATTCATGTGAAAATGATAAATAATTAATTACAATTTGGCACGTAAGATAGTTATGGCAAAAATTATAGTAATTTATGTGATATTAGAACTATTCTAATTTAAGCAAAGATAATGTACGGATAATAAGACATTGTGCTTACGAATGACGATGGCTATTTGGACGCGGCAGATTGTTTGAAGAATTGGTTAAATGATTAAATTAACAATATCTTAATAGCTTAAGTTGCTATTGGGACAGGTAATTTGACACAGACCATTAATGAGGATTTTTTTTTTTTTTTTGGAATTATCGTAAATAATTTGAAAACTTTTAAAAGAACCTTATCATTTTAGCCTCCCATACCCGATAATATACATACATACATACATACATACATATATATATATATATATATATATGTATATTTAAGAAAGTCTAAAAATAAACATAACTTCATTTAAATAGAAGAATAATACTAGAGATACAAACTAAGTTATAAAATATATTTCAAACTACTGATGTGGTGATTGATTATCGGTAAATGAAAAAGTGATATTAATCGTTAGTCTAGATGAAAACCAATAAGAAATTAGCCATGTCAACATTTTGTAAAAATATTATAAAATAAAATGCAATCCATAAATATATATGTCAAAAAATTACAGTAATTAAACATTCAGCATTTTGAAAATAAACATATAGATATTTTATCAATTAACTCAAAAAATAAAAAGGAAAAATTTTTAATTTTCATCCCAACAAATCTAGTAGTAGAAAAATTGAAAGATTAGTAGATTTGTTGATTTGCCGCACCACAAAGTCCTCCACAAAATTTAGAAAATTTTGCCCATAGTGCTCTCATAGATGACTCTCTCTCTCTCTCTCTCTCTCTCTCTCTCCCCGTTGGCATTTGCTTTCTTTTTCTTTTTCTTTTTCTTTTTCTTTTTCCAGTTCTTTCCTTTTCCCATTGCTGCCACAATTTTGTGTTTACAATATAAAAGTAAAAGTTCTATGTGACTAAACTAGACAAGAAAGAGTGGAAGACAAACTTGAAGCTTCCGTAAGCCTCTCAACCCTGTATAGTGCTCCTGTGTTACTTTACTTTTCATTATCTTTCTTTTTGTTAGGTTCTAGAAGTTTAGAATAATTGGCAAACCGTGAGTACAAATTTGTCTAGGTATAGATCTTAGAGTCTATAGGGTTTATTAGACAATGCTCAAGGTGTTACAAGTTAGAACACAAGAACATATAAGCTACAGAAAGAAGAATTCGAATTCAGTGAAATCCAACTGATCGAAAATTAGATCCAATCGATTGAAAATCGTAGACATGAAATTTTTGCAAAATTTTATTTCAGCCCAAACTTTGCTTAAACATTTTGAGTTTCAAGTGAAACACTTCTAGTATATAAAAGAAAACGCTAACTACATTTTTAGAGTTTTTGAGAGACTTTGGAGGTGCTCTTGTGAGATCTGAAAGGTATCGTGCCTTCCTCTTTCAAAGTCACTATCGAAAATTATTCTCATATCATTAGATCCGATAGATCTAAAGTTGCTACAACAAGATCAACAATAGTTGATGATTTAAACCTTCAAGGGTGGTCTTGGAGTCACAAACTGGAGAGTTTGTGTTGCTAAACCTTTGAGTGGGATCTCAAAGTCAAAAGTAAGGGTGTGCTTGTGTTGGTTTAAATATAAGAAGATAAGGAGTCTGTGGATACGGAGCTTGCACGTGGTTGTGTTAGTAAGTTACTACATGAGATAGCAATAGATTTAGGGTTAAATTTGATTGTAAAAACATCAATTCTCTTATGATGGATTTGTTTTACCTTGATAGCTAGGTGAAATCCTCTCTAGGTTTTTACCTTGAAACGATTTTTTTCATTGGTTTTCTTAGGTCATCATATCGTGGTGTTATTTCCTTTTCCGCATCTTTTCATGATATGATTTATTTGTGTTTAACCTAGATTTGAATAATTAATCTAAGTAATCACTTGGTTAATATATTAGGTTAAACAATCTGGTTTAAGGGGTGGGGTCCAAACATAACTCACAAGTGGTATCAGAGCAGGTTCACTCTGATTGGATTAACGTCCTAACTGAGATCCTTGATCCCTGCTATCATGGATAACTTTAAGTGTCTGTCTGGAGTTTCTAATATAGATGCTGAAGTTTCTAAACCTAAGTTTAAACCTACTGCTAGAGTACATAAGAAATTTGTTTTTGTGCCTACCTGTCGCCTTTGTGGTATTGTTTGGCACATTAGACCAAATTGTTCTTTGTTGAGGCAAAAATCAAAATCTGAGACTAGATCTGCTGTTAGGAATACTAATATTCCTAAATTTGTTCCAGTTTGTCACTTTTGTGGTGTCTTCGGTCACATTCGTCTTAGCTGTCATAAATTGAAAATTAAGCATTCTATGTTTCAGTCTAGAATATGTGATGATTTATCTCCTCTACAAGTCCTAATAAATTATTTTATATGCTTTTGAAAAATTTAAGCTTGTTGGCCCGTGAAAGGAATTTGCAGGATTTCAGTCTCTCTTAGAAGAATTGTGTAATCTCTCAAATACACTCTATATCTCATGGTTTTTCACCTACAAAGCCAAAGACTCATGCTATATGAGTGAGAAAAGATTCTCTAAGGTGAGTGTTGTTTATTTGTCCTTGATATAATTCTTTCAGTTATTTGTGGACATGTTTTTATTTCTGTTTTAGGTTGTTTTGTTAAAAAAAATCCAAAAAAAAAAAAAAACATTTAAACATTTCATAAAGAAACAAAAAAAAAAAATATATATATATATATATATACTTTTTTGTATCTTGTTTTCTTGAGGATTACATGAAATATGATATCTCTCTCTTGATTTAGAACATGCTTGATATTGTGGAGAATCATAGAAAGTATGTGTTGCTTAACTGAAAGCATTAACTTTTTTTGATTGTGTATGAGTATGTACTAGCTTGTACATGTACTTATGGGTTAATTAAGAAATTGATATTTCTTGTTTGTGTACCCTTTATAGCTTAGTTGAGCACTGTCATGCATTGCTTTTGCATTTGTTCATTTAGCATAATGTGTGATTTTTGTTTTTGATCATAAAAATTTTGAAAATCCAAAAATATTTTTTTGTATGCATCTTCAAGGAGTATAATTAAGGTTGGCCTATGAAATTTGCATTCCATGACTGTGTAGCTTGTTTAGCTTTGACGATCTATATTTTTCTGCACTTTGCTAGTTTGTTCTATGTAGTGCTTATATTGTGTGAGTTATTTATGGTTTTTAAACACATGCTCTTGATTTTGAAATCACATTCTTTTGATTGTAAGGACTAAAAAATCCTAAGAGAAAGACATAAATAACTATCTCACCACTGTTACTCGCCAATCATGAACACCTGTGTGCAAATCATAAAAGCCGTGCTAGGTAAGGTGTAGCACTTGCATAGCAAAATTCTTAAGGTGTTATTGTACATTAGTTTAAAGAAGAAAAATGAAAAATGAAAAAAAAAAAAAGTAAAATATGTTTCAAAAGAAAAAGAAAAAGCAAAAAAAAAAAAAAAAAAAGGTTGCAAGCGTGTTTTCTAGGAGATGTGGGAGTTATATGACATAACTCTTTAAGTAATAGTCACTTTCAAATTTATGTGATAAATAATGTAGAAATTGTGCTTATTTTCTGTCTACATATCACCTTGTGAGTATCTCATACACTAACTAGTTGCACACACCACAAGCAAATCTTTGTTAAATTTGGTACATGTGATTGTGTGTTAAGTTTTGTGGCCTTCCAAAATTAAACTTCTTGATGTGTTTAATGCATTTTTGGGGAGTGAGGAAAGAAAAGATTGAAGAAAATTGTTAAAGTTTGAATTTTTCTTAGAGAAGTTTGGTTTTGTAAAACATTTGAAATCATGAACATGCATCTCATATCATAAAAACTGGTTTTCAAATGTTTCTGTAGAAAAGTTTTCCAAATTTTTAAAAAATTTCTGTTTCTTCAGGATTCAATTGATCAAGTTTGTTTTTCGACCGATCGAAAAGGCAAAGAAAAATTCCAATTTTAAGCTAAAACTCTCTCGGGTTTGCTCAATTCCTGTTCAATTCCTCTCAATCAGTCGAATTTGTTTTTAAGTGTTTTTCGATTCTTGGCTTGATTCCTTTTGATCAATCAAAACTAGAAAGTTTTTGGTTTTTAGTTTCTTGATCAATCTGTCTTTTCATGCATCATTTTTGTTAGGATCCACATGCATTATATTGTTTTCTTCATCCCTCTTGCATTTTTGCAGTCATATCTCTCATTGTTTTCACACGCATCACGCATACACTTTGCTAAATTGGGTACTCAACTTGATTTAAAAATTGATTAATTAATTTTTTATTTTTGTACATGTTAGTATATGCTATTTTTCTTGATGTGTGAATTGGTAAAAATTGGAAATATATTTTTTGAGATATGATGGATAATAAATGTGCTAATATTTTCTCTACTATTGAGAATGGGTCACATAGTGTCAAGTTTTTGTGTATTGAAAGAAATAATATTTTTCTTCATGTTTTTTTGTTAGGTTTGTGTCATTTTAATTTTCTCCACCTCCTAAATTTTCCCAAGAATTTTTTTTTTTTTTTTTTGGTTGTGAGTTGATTTTGATGGGTTATTGTAAGCTGATTTTGGTGGGTTACAATGGTTGTGGGCTAATTTTGGTTATGGTGGTCAGTGGTGATTGGATGATTTTGGAGTTTGGTTACGATGGTTGGTGGTTGGATGGTTTTGGGTGGTGGTGGGTTCGCAATAGTGGTGGGTTGTGGTGGGGGTTCCAATCTAGTGGAGGTGGGCAGTGGGCAGTGGTTGTGGTTGGTTTTGTATTTATTTATTTTTATTGCAGGAGTTTTTTTTAGGTTATTTTAATGTGTTATATATATTGTTTTAATGTGTTGTATGGAAGAATAGAATATCTAATGTAGGTAAATTGTAAAATGATATGTTAAAATATAGAAAATAACTTTTTTAATGTGTTAAAATAGCTTCTTCTTTTTTTTTTTTTTTTTTTTTTTAGTTCATAGTTGATGTTGATACTCTAAAAAAAAATAAATAAATAAAATAAAATAAAATTTGATAACAATAAAATGGAACCTCAAAATTACAATAAATCCTAAAGATTTATTTAATAGTACTTAACAAATTCTCATTTTTTATATTTGTATATAATAGCAGTTGCGTTGGATGTGCTAATGGCTAAATTTTAGCATTTTGGCATAGGAAATAGCAAAATGCATGCACTATTAGATGTGTTAAACTTAAGATATATATATATATATATATATATATGTGTGTGTGTGTGTGTGTGTGTGCGCGTGTCTTTCCTGTCTCTCTTCTCTCAACATCTTCTTTGTTTTGGGTTGAATTGTGCGATGAGATAAGATTGGTTTTTTTTTTTTTTTTTTTTTTTTTTTTTTTTTTTTTTTTTTTTTTTTTTCGTGAAGTGATTAGTGGCCTATAGGAAAGATTATACTAAAATTCGGCCGATATATAAATCTTAGGCAGAGATACATTTTTCGTCCCTACATTTTGGTCCTTACTTTTTAATTTTACCGCATTTAGTCCAATTAAAAAAGTAAAAATAAAAACAATATTGTTTTGGTCCCTACCACTATCTCACTAATGAAAATTTCCTATGTGATAGACGGAGTGCATCATTGGCACACTAAATACTAACGTCGCCATTAAAATAACATTAAAAATGCCACATCAACAACCAATTTTTTTTATTAAAAAAATTATTTGTCAATTTTAACGAAATAAAAAGGAAAAAAAATTTTAAAAAAAAAATACATCAATTTAGATCTTTTTTTATCTTCAACATAAAAACACGTGTCTAGAATTTCTAGCATTTTCTTGCCCTTTCTTGTCAATCAAGCAAAAATCCAAATTGATCTCCAGCAAGAACACAAACACAAACCCAACAGTAGATGTTTCTTGTCAACCAAATACACAAAAAATAATAAATAAAAAATAAAAAGTAAAAAACAAAAACAAAAAACAAAACAAAACAAAAAAACAAAAACAAACACAAACCCAAATACCAACGAGAATACAAACAACAACCCATCAATCCATCTAATACAACAACCCAACAATCTATCTTCGACAAGATTTTCTTATTCTTCGAAACCAAATACAAAATCACAACGATCTGCAAACTGAAACCCAACAATCCGAAACTCAACTCAAACCACCGATCTGAAACCTCCAAACCCACCACATCCACCACCTCTGATCTCTGCTTCTATTTCACCGTGAGGAACATAGGCCAAAGCTCCTCAAGCTTCAATCCTTTGTCATTGACCACCACATCCACAAACGGCAGTGGATCCTTTCTAGACTTTATTTACAGGCTTCACATCCAAACACCATACAACAATACAAATCCAAAAACAATATTTCATTCCGTGAGCATCACAAACCCAGAACATATTAGACTGATCTAGAGAGAGAGAGAGAGCCGAGGGTTTGTGTGAGAAGAGAACTTGAGATTAGAGAAAGACAAGATCTGAAAACCATGGCTATAAGGGTAACGATTGGTGGTCGTGCTAGAGGTGCGAACAGCGAAGTGATCATCCATGGGACTTTAGTTTTGGTCTGAGAAAGGTTGAGACAGAAGTATGTGTGGGTTAGAAAGAAAAATGATTGGAGGAGAGAGAGAAGAACCACCACTGGCTTGGATTTAAACATATAATTTAAATTTTACATTAAACACTTTCATTTAATCTATAATGTAAGTTTTACATCGATAGTACAATTTAAACATACAATTTTATATTTCTTCAATGCTAATTTTAAATTGTTCTGAATTTTTGTTGAATATTTAGCATGACTCATTTTATGGATAAATAAGAGAACCCTAGAGATAACTCAAGAGTTTTTTTTTTTTGAGAAAGAGATAACTCGAGTTGATCCAACCAACTCTTCATCTTGAAATATAATGAACAAACATTAAAGATAATAACCTAGAGGAATGAAGAGATTATCTTCTAGACATAATTATTTTCCTGCAACCTTATAATCAAATGGCTGCTATTACAATATTGCATGGGTCCATGCTTAAAACGGCACAGGATCAATAAGCATTGAATTTACGAAATCTTTTAGCACAATTCCAGCATGTGTGTTGCCATCTTCGTCCTTGTATACGACATCAATCACACGTGCAAGATTGAGAATTCGCATTAGAATTGGCATGGGGACAGTAGTTGGGTAGAGGCACTCTTTGTTGATGTCCTTCCATGCATCTGTAACTTGTTTGCAAAACTCATTAATTACTTCTTCTTTTGTACCACCATGTTGTGCCATGTAACATTCAACAACCGACGCAATGTGCCCTCTCTTTTGGTCAAACTACAAAAGTATTGAATCATTATGTTAGAATGACAAACATTGAAATAATCGAATTAGGCTTTCAATTATAGCTATTATTGTACACAAATAACATATAACACCTTATGTGAGACTATGTCATCCATGAGTCTGCAAACCACAGCAGAAGCTCTGACCATTTTAGGATTGCTGAACAACCACTCGAATGAATCTTTTGTAACAATATCTCCAATTCCAACTAACGATGTTGTTGCTAACATTGAATATGCAGAGGCAACAAGTGCAATGCGCATATATTCATCCATTGTTGGTATATGTTTTTTGTGGAACCATTTGGCTTCATGAAAGTAAGCTCTAACTTGATTCTTCATCTGAGACAACGAGCTGTTTGCAATAAGGTTAACTAAATTTTCTACATAGTCATCGGCAAATATATTAATATATATATATATATATATTTATATATATATATATATATATATTGGTTTCTATTTCTTTAGTGGCGTTTTTTTTTTCTTTTCTTTCTTTCATTGTTGTGAGGGTTTCGTCTATCATAATATTCTAAATTTATATTGTGTGGGCCTGGTTACCCAAGGTGACCAATTAGTCTTCAGGTTAGGCCCACAATTTATTTGTAAAAAGTGGGCAATGAGATTCCTACAATGGGAAGACCTCCTGAACCAATCTAGCAGCCCAAAATGACAGAATTTATTGTCCCACCTGTGTCCCCCTACCCCCTTTTTTGTATCCCCCGAGGAGTCACCTCCTTAGTGGTGAATTCCGCCTCACCTATTGCTCCTCACAATATTCTCTCGTGTATGTCTCTTGCCCTAAATTTTTCCAACCACCTTTCTAACTCCTTCGGCTCCTATTTCTAGACTTCCTTTAATGGGGAAGTCATGATGATGAGGACACTTTTTAGGTGGGTAGGGCCCTTCTGGAATATATTCTTGACTAGATGGGACCCACTCTTTAAGACAAATGTGACTGCCTTGAAACTTGCATCTGTTGCCGATTGGTTCTCGGCAGGTGATTTTCCCCAAGGCACTACTGTTGCTGAGTAGTCACGTCCCCGATATGTAGCTAACTTCTGGACTAATGTGGTATACAGCCTGTTATTGGGCTCAAGGTTCTCAATTTATTGAAATTGATGGGCTAGGCCTCTATGTCATGCCCGTACAATGGGCTTAGCCTCAATATCATGCCCGTACAATAGCCCCCCTCAATTTCATTCCCATGTCGAGGGGATGGGATTGTGGTTAACCCTTGCCAGTCAATGAAAGGATGATCAAATTTTAATGTCTCACGTTGGTGGACGGCTTCCTTGGTGTATTGTCCCTTCTTGGGAAAACCAACCGCCAATCATTAAATGTGATAGACAGGTTTGTGTGCACTCCTTGCATGTGGAACAACAACTGTTACATCGAATGGTCAAGATTTGCTAATGCTTTGTATACCAAGGCACACGCGTAACGGATAACTGGGGGAAGTTATTAATTTTTCCCTCTAAAAGCATTTAAAACCCCTCTCCTTATAAATACGCCCCAACCTCCTCTGGCCAGACTCTTTTTTTCATTTCTCTTTCACATACCTTACTTTTCTCGTCCTCCCTAGCCTTCCTCTCAAGATCAATCTTCCAAACAAAAAAGGATATCACTGTAAGTCCTCTAAGCCCTTCCTTATTTCTCCTGATATTTCTATTAGTTGCCTCAAAAAATGGGTTTTGCACTCCTTCTTAGGACTCAGGTTGCCCTAATGACCTTTAGGGCTAGGTCTAATATCCCCCAATACGTTAACGTTGAGTTTTGCCTTGAACGAGATATTAAGAATGATAGGCTGCCTACGGTGGTTTTCTTCCCTCTTATGTCCATCCTTAAGGGTGTGGTTAGATTTCCCATGGACCCCATATTATTAAGGACCCTTAGTTTCTATAGTCTCAGCCCCGATCAATGTCTCCCTAATTTCTATAGGGTAGTTAATAGTGTGATTCGTTTAAATAACCTGTACGGTTTAGGGCTCAACCATCATGACATAAATTTCATGTACAGTATCTACGATGGCCTTAAAACCAGTTATTACCAAAAGATTCGCAACCCCACAGTAGGACTAATATCATGTCTCCCTGATTCCAATAGAAACTCTGCGAGAGAGTTCGCAAAAGTGAGTAAGAACTGGCTCGTAGGTGAACTTATGTGCCCCACGTCACCTTGGGAAATTAGTCGATATTCTTACTCCCTGACCACCCTAGTTTAGGGTTAATTGCCTTTGTCTTACTCCCTGAATTCGTTCAGCAGTCAAAAATCTTCGTGTATTCTGATGGGCAGCTTAGGGCGTCACATCTGACCCTTGACAACATGGTTCAAAGGCGCAACATGAACCTAGATCCCTGGTTCCCGAGTGCCTAACCTGCCAGGGGTCAATTAGCCTCCAAACAGACTCCTCAACAAACAACTTCCCCCGTACTCTGCCCCCGCAGAAAGAGGCAAAGGGTATCCAATGACCCTTCCATGGGATCCAATGCTCCCACCATCGAGCATGCCTCTGCCCTAATCTTCGCTGCCATAATGACTTCACTGACCAGGGAAACCTCTTCAGAATCAAGGCCCATCGAGCAACCGATTGCCATTGGGTCCAACGTGGCCTCCACCTCTGCATCCCTATTGATATCGTATTTTGTCTGCCCTCGATTTTGAGTGCTGAACCTCGAAAAATCTAAAAATATCATTTTCTTTCTATAGGGCCATGAGAACATCCAAAACGATATGGCACAACCCGTTCGGGCATCGGAGCACCCGAAATGCCTTTTTCAATCAAAATGACCTAAATGCCCCTCGTCGGCCCTAGGATTGACCAAAGATCAAACGAGGTCCAAACTTCCACAAAAAAATGTTTTTCATAACTTTACACCAAACTTAAGCTTCTAAGAGATTTTTAGCAAGTTTGACCCGAAGTCGATCCCGAGTGGGCCCAAATACCCTAATTTTGATTTAGCTGCCATAATGGGTTGAAACTAATGCCATTGCGAAAATTATCAAATCCTCGTTCCAACGAATTTTCATGGGTTAAAATTGGAGTTAGAATAGCTGAGATATCACGAAACCAGGATGGCGCACCGATTGTTCCACTACAAACTTCTGAAAGCCATAACTTTTGATCCGATTGTTGGAGTTTTGAGTTCCATACCTTTTTAGAAACTGAAAATAAAAATCTGTGCAAGGGTGTCAAGATCATCCCGATCAGAGGATTTAGGCTAGCGGCCCTTGAAAGGCTGTCAATGGCCCTACAAGGGCCGCCGCCTCAATTTTCCCGCCCGAGGCTATCAATAGCCCCAGGCACCCATCAAACAGGGGACACACATTTTTTCTAAAATTTTCTCTCTGCCTAGTTCCTTTCTACAGTTTTTCTCTCTTTTAAACACCGAAAATAGGCGCAAAAACACTCCAAAAAACACATCAAAGTCACTTAATTCTTCCCTCTTCACCAAGAACACAAGGTATTGCTTTTACACCCAATCTTCTTTTCCTTAGAAATGGCCAACTTTATCCTAGAATACTACGGTTCAACACCGAGATAGCTCCTGACCACATAGATCTTATAAGGATAGAAAAGAAGAATGGGTAATCTTTCCAAGAGTATGCCTAGAGGTGGCATGAGCTAGCCGCAAAAGTGCAACCTCCCATGATGGAAAATGAGATGATCAAGTGGTTCATTAACAACCTCAAACCTCCTTACTATGAGAAGACGATCAGCACCCAAGTCACTCATTTTACTAGCCGGATTCCTAATGTGGAGCGTCTCAATGAACGTATTAAGACCAAGAAGATCATTGACCCCACTATCCTCTATTCTTTGATGGAACAACAACTCAAGGGAAGTGATGCCAAGGTCGAAGAAGGAGATGTCCATATGTTGGCTGAAGATAGGGGGGTACAATTGGCTAAGTCGTTACTCGTCCGAAAGGTCAAGGGAAATTCATATCTCATGGGAAATCTAGGGAAGAAGCCGAAGAAGTCCCACCACTTCCACATGTCAATTATCGAGTTATACTCCTCTCTGTTAAATGAAGGCTTAATCGCTCTAGTCATCCCTAAGCCAATCACCAATCTTCTAGAAGGTTACAACCCCTCAAAGACTTGTAAGTTTCACTATAATGCTCTAGGGCATTCGACAAAAGAATGTCACCTATTAAGGTATAAGATCCAAAGCCTGATTGATAGTGGTGCCTTAATATTCGAGGGTGCTACATAGTCCAAAGTTGCTACTACCATGACCTTTGATGCTTAGGGTGAGGTAGTGAATGCAATAATGAGAGGGGAGGATGACCGTCTTGATCCAGAAGATCTACATGGGTAATTGGATAGCCTTTTTTTGGCTTTAGTGGATCTAGGATACACACACCTAAAGGAATTGAAAGAGCAAGGAAGTACGGGTGAGACTTGTAAATACCATTCAGGAGCACGAGGACACTTACTAGAAGATTGTGACAAGTTCAACAAGGAGATCTAGAGCCTAATTGACCAGGGAATTATTTGGTGGGGAAAATCATGGCCTCTAACAAGCAGCTTACACTTACCAAGTTGAAAGCAAGGATTGAGAATTTGGAAATCAGCAAGATAGTCTTCTTCACCTTGTGCATCAACTGGTTCACCTTCGCATTGACACCTTAATGAGTGACCTGACCTGTGGAGTCAATGTTATGGATGCCCTAGCACCTATAGGACATGCCAATGAAAGATCATATGTTGAAAAGAGATTTGAGGGGTCTCGAAGGCAAAAGAGTCACGTGGCTCCCACAATCCGAACCCCTCAAGGAATGAGCCAACCAAGGCAAAGCCAATCCAAGCAAAATGATGTCGCTCCTGCAAGGGAAATGGTACTAGCCCGACAAGTCCAAGAGGCACTGGAAAAGTTTCCTCCCCTTCCTATGCCGATTTCGCAATTATATCATATATTATTGAAAGAACGCCTAGTGGCCCAAATTTTGTCGAAAGGTATAATTGATTCCCCTTCGGGTGAGTCTGGCTCATTCAAGACATATAAGCACCACTCTGGTTGCTTGAGACATAGACTAGAAGAGTGCAAGCCCCTTAGGGGGACAATTCATGGCCTAATTGACAATAACATCATTCAATTTGAAAATGCCACAATCACCAATTCATCTCCGACGAGCTGTGAGGGTTAGGTTAATGTGTTGATCAAGAACAGAGGTCAAGAGGGCTCGTTCATTGCAGGCCTCCCTACAGCTCTGTATCCTCATGGAGTACCATATCCTTCTCTATTATTGAACAAAGGCAATCCAAGGAGCAACATTTCCCAATCAAGTGGAACAACTGCCTTGTACCTTTTGTCAGTCTCGTTATCCATGCTATTGCCAATATTGGTAAAGGCAAAGTTGGTAGAATTGGTGGCATCTGAGATCCAACCAAAACTTTCATCAGAGACTTACAATTCTAAAAATCACTACGACTATCATGGGGTGATGGTTGGCCACTCCACTAACATGTGCGAGCTACTCAAATAGAAGGTTCAAGGACTTATCAAGGGCGGCTGGTTAGAGCCCAAAGTGCATATGTCCACATCAATCGAAGAATAAGATATTCAGATAGTCCTTACAAGGAAATCAAGGTCTAGAATTGCTCCTTGAAATCTTGAGCTTATACACCCGAGAAGTTGGACAGTTGAGCCATGTTTCTCAAGAGCATACCCAACTTGAGGTAGTGCCAAGTTGGCCACATGTTGTGGAAGAAGTCCCCAAAACCATACATCATCTCACTATCTTTATGCTTTTGTTACTCTTGCATTTCTTGTTTCCTTTATGTCACTATGTTTGAGCATGAGACAATTTAAATTCAGTTTTGTAATTAAGCTTTGAGACTCTTCCTAAGCCCTAAGCACACTGCCTTCGCGCCATGCATGATGATGATCCATTTTATTAGTATAATATTTTGTTCTACTAGGGCTTGTTTTTCTTGGACATTTTCTAACCTCCCCTCCTTGTTTCCATGGTTGACTCAATAGGGTAAAATATGGAAAGTCCCAACATCTCTATGTAAGCGTTACCAAAATCTTGAGGACGTGATCCAAATTTAAACCCAAGCACAAAATAATGAATGGACGACAGCTTCAAGATTCTGATCTTGGTGGGAGACACATGGATTTAGCTGTTCTCATTATGATACTGGGGCAGATTTTTATTGGTCTCACTCCTATAAGACTACTAAAAATCCATCTTTTGCAACCTCCACATTATCCATGAAGGCTAGCTGCAGCAAGCCTAGAAGCGTAATTTTGCCAAAAATCAAAGTTGGTCCGTACAGTTTGCAAGCTCCTCTGTCAAAGCATCTCAAAAGTGTGAGAAGAAGCCAACATCTCTCAAGCAAGATCAAACAGCTCAAGTTTCGTTAGCATCAGCTTGCCTCAAAAGTCTTTTCCTTTGAGACTTCCTCAGAAAAATCTTCTTTGGCCATTGGGTAATTTGGGTGTTTCCTCCGGGGAAAAAATATTCTTTCACCTTCGGGTCTTCCTAAAAAAAAATCCTCCCTTTCTCCAAGTATCTTGAGATGTCTTTGGGTTTCTTGATACATGAATCCTCACACCCTTTAGTTGAAAATCTCACCAAGTTGTGAAAGTGATCGAGAGACCATGGAAAACGCCACATCTGGCCAACATTTTTCTCATGGTCTCTCCCCTCCGAATGAACTTATTTTCAATAGCCTTAATAGCATCTTGAACTTTAGCAAGGACCACAGTCGCAATTTCTTTTCAAGGCCATCAAAAGATCTTCAGGCTTGCTTGAAGCATTCCTTGGAAGCCTGACTTCTGCGTTGACAATAAAAGAATAGCAAACCAAACCTACATTCAGGGGGAATCATGAACTATCTCCAGTTTTATCAAATCTTGCCATGAGTAAAGCATTCATTTAACTTGGACCATTTCCTTCTCAGGAACATTCAAACAGTATTGGGACCACCTCAGTCATGGTGATTCACTTGACAAATCTTAAATCCATGAGAAATCAGCTCCAACTACTTCAGCAATACAATGTCAGAACTTGCTGGTAATGAGTGCCCACATGTGAACCATGGAGGAAGAGTAAAGGGATTAAATTTGGTCGAATGAGAGCCAAAATGCTTCCAATTTTATTGGGTTTGTCATAGCCCAGACATGTCACTAACTCCTTTCATAAATTTCCTTTTCAAGGAGATGCTTTAATCAAGCCAACGAGACGTCATCCACATCGCATTCTTCAATGAATAGTGACGACTAAACACCTGAGCATTTGTGATAGAGTCATTCACTTGCTTAACATATGGGTGACAGTGTCACATCAAAATTTCAAGGAATTGCATTAACATCCCTTCTTGTTGTACTCATATTGCCTCCAATAGGTCTTTAATATGGCACATTGCCTTAACAGGTCATTTCGACGATTGACATGAAAATGAAGTGTTTACTTGTGCCTCACAAGAATCTTCACCACAAATCAGAAAATCTTCATCCCAAGAAGTATGCCAGGCATGGAATCAATCACCTAAGGCTTCTTTACAAGGGGAAGACCTCCATCCCCTAAGTGGATCTTTGCAAAAGCTTTTGGATATTGGGAATGCCATCCATCCAAAATGCTGGAACCCAAATTTGGCCTTGCCACTACATCCCAAACAAAACCTTCTCTCATTTCGGTTGGCTTAGGTTTGTTGCAATCTTGTACACTTTTTTGAAATAAAAAAAAAAAAAAGGAGATTCTTCAAAATAAGATCAAAACATAAAGGTTCAAATCAAAAGATCAAACCATGAAAATCTATGTTTTAAAGCGCATGCATCTTCAAGAGCGGCAAGTCAGTGCCATAACCCTTTTTGTGGGAAAGGAGTTGTTTGAATGAAGTGGTTTTCCCTTACCAGGGATAAAAGGGGCATGTGATCCCTAAACACTCACCTTATGATATCACATCCCAATAGCTCCACATTCATGAAACATTCACCACTTTTGCAAAGTGCATATCCGTTTCTTGACAATCCCCCCTCCTCACCCCCTCCCCCCCGAGGAGGTCCTACCCAAGATTGGTGTGGACCCTGAATTAGTGAATGACCATATGTTCAAGTTTTATTGACCAACTGATTAGATTTGAAATGATGGAGGCATTAGTTTCAGCTATCCAAATAGTTATATCACTTGATAGCCCTTTTGATCCAGAAAGAAAATGTTTTTCAAAAATCACTCGAATTTATAATTTGGCACATAAGCTCTTAAGGCTAAGAAGTAAGTGCTTAAGATGATGAAGAAAGGCATTCATTTCACTACCATCCCGCTTGTAGAGAAATATCCCTTGCTAGCCCAGTTGAGCCTGTTGAATTCTTTTCATGTTTAACCCAATCAAGGATTACCCCCCACACTGGGGTGGGTTAGATGGTTACAAGGACCTCATGCTAGGTGACTTCCAATATTTGAGTCCAATATTTGAGTCCATCAAATGAGTCTCTAATTGGGAAAAAAATGAGAAAAAAGCCCAAATCAAATGACAAAAGTCATGGGCCAATCAAGTCTAATGAAGCCTCGAGCAAAGAAAGGGCAAAAGAAAAATTCAGCCCAAAACAATCAAGAAACATGGGCTAAAGAAAGTAAAATGAAAGCCCCAATAACGAAATGCGCAAAATTCAAGAAATGGACACAAATTAAGGATATAGCCGAGCATGAGAGGCAACCAAAATGCTTTTGATGAAGTGTAATCCTTGATTTGAGGAAACCCTTCAAAGAATTTCACAACCAAATTATCCTCCCATAAACCTAGGAATTACGATCTAGAGAAAGTCCTTCCTAATTGAGAGTGGCTACTTAGCCTATGGAGCTTATGCCAAATAATCACCACATGTGAAAATTTTGAGCCTAACATCCTTCATTTCAAGCACCCAATTAACCCTAAGGCCACGTTACAACCTAATGAAAGACCTCACTGATCACTGAGGATCGGTTGGTCGTGGCACATTGAACATTTGGTCAATCATTGATGATAGAATCATCTGCTTATGCCAAGGAGTCATGCCTCAAAAAGGGTAGGGTCCTCTCCTAACCCACTTGAAGAGTTCAAAAAGCCAAACACATCATTCATGTTTTCCCCACATAGCTTAAAAAGGGACACTCACGCATTTGGTAAACACAAGCACTTTGCTCAAGAAATCCTTGCTTGCAAGCATGTTCCTTATTTAGGGTAAATGAGAGTTGTCGAGCATATACACTCACAAACCACATAGGAAACATGGCCTTAGCGAGCCCCTCTTGTGGTACATGCATTTAAACAGATTTTCATGATCATGAATGAATTTTCAAATTTTGAGAACCTAGTTTTTAAAACTAATTGAAACAGAGGGGAAAAACAATGACCCTTAAAGATTTCAAATGGCAAGGACTTCAAATCCCTCTAAACTTTTCAAGTCCAAAAAAAAATCCTTGAGGGTTATTCATTTCTTCCCAAGGAATTTCCAGAAAAATGAGGTTTTAAGATTGCAACAGCTTATGCAAGTCTCCATTCATCATTACCAGGCATCTTCAAAAAGACTTGAACCCAGAAGATTCAAATGCTCAACCCCAGGTTTTGAAATAACATTTGAGCATCGCTCCCCTAAACACTTTTCAAGCCTCTCGAACTCATCCTAACAGAGGATGCCTGAGTCATTACTTCAGACATGACCCCCAATGCCCAAAGGTTGGCCTCAGTGTCAAGATCCCAATCTCAATCCTGATACTAGGGTAGTTTTATTTCTGACATTTTCAAACCATAAATGGTATTCCCTTTATCTAGTGCAATTCAAGATGTCAACTAGGAGAAGGAGGAATCTACCCTTGTGAGAGCTTGAATAGGTGCCTAGCATGCACAATACATCAAGACCACACGGAGCTCAACATCTAGGTAGTTTCTATGTAGCTATAACCAAGAGCATCAGCATTTTCAAGAGGTGATCTTGCTCGAAACTTTGAATTCAGAATTCATCAGATCAAGGAACCGATTGTGGTATAATTGTCTGGTACAAGCTTAAACCCATGTCAATTTGGTTCATTGATCCAGAACTTTGCAAAATCCTAGACTGGGGCAGTTTATTTTGCATGGTTCCATTCACTTTGTGCTAATCAGTATGTTAGAACAAGTCCATCCCGCTAGGAACTTTTCCTATCATGTCAAGAACTGCACAAAACCTACACTGAGGCAACTTTTATTTTGTGTAATGGATCATTATCAGATTGAATTGGTAAACCCATGAGGATACGATGCGATGCAAGTGCTACCAATATCATACATCAACAGCCCTTTTAAAGGCGATATCCAGAATTATACATGTAAGTCCTACCTAGAGGTATTGTTTCTTGCATACAACAACAGCCCTTTTAAGCGGCATCTAGAACTATACATGTAAGTCCTACCCAGAGGCATTGTTTCTTGCATACATCAGCAGCCCTTTTAAAGGAAATTTCCAAAATTGTACATGTAAGTCCTACCTAGAGGCATTGTTTCTTGCGTATGTCAACAGCCCTTTTAAAGGCGATTTCTAGAATTATACATCAGCCCTCTCAAAGGTGATTTCCTAGAACTACGCATGTAAGTTCTAATCAGATGCGCTATTTTTCACAAATATCAACAGCCTTCTCAAAGGCAGTTTCCAAAATCATAGATTAGCAGCCCTCTTAAAGGCAACATCTCCACACTTCCACGGTGTAGGAACTTCTCCACGCTACCATGGCGTAGGAATCTAATCAGGAGCCCTCTTAAAGGCAATATCTCCACACTTCCACAGTGTAGGAACTTCTCCACGCTTCCACAACACAGGAATCATTATAGTGCTCGATGCCCAACAACAAATCAACACAATCGTCCATGCTTCCATTATATAAGACCCTTTCCACACTTCCATGGTGTAGGAACTTCTCCATGCTTCCATGGTGTAGGAATCTATTATAGTGCTTGATACCCAACAACGGATCAGCACAATCATCCATGCTTCCACGGTATAGGACCCTGTCTACACTTCCATGGTGTAGGAACTTATCCCCGCTTCCAAGGCATTGGAATCATTATGTTACTCGATACCCAACAACAGATTAGCATAATCTTCCATACTTCCACGGTATAGGATCACTTCCACGGTGTAGGAACTTCTCCTCCCTTGTTCCAGAAGTCTATTATGGTGCTTGACACCCAACAACGGATTAGCACAATCTTCCATGCTTCCATGGTATAGGACCATTTTCCACACTTCCACGGTGTAGGAACTTCTTCATGCTTCCACTACGTAGAAATCATTCATTGGGACTGCTATCAAATATCCTCTGTTTCTACTTGGCAAATTTCAGGACTGCTGTTCAGATATCCTTTATTCCTACCTGACACTCATCGGGACTACTATTCAGATATCTTCTGTTTCTACCCAGCCTAAGACCAAGACTACTATTCAGATATCCTCTGTTTCTACTTAGCAAATTTTAGGATTGCTATTCAGATATCCTTTGTTTCTACCCGGCCTAAGTCCAAGACTACTACTTAGATATCCTCTGTTTCTACTTGGCAAATTTCAGGACTGATGTTCAAATATCCTCTGTTCCTTCCTGACACTCATTGGGACTGCTATTTAGATATCCTCTATTTCTACTCAGCCTAAGTCCAAGACTGCTATTCAAATATCCTTTGTTTCTACTTGACAAAAATATATATACATACATACATACATATCTATATATATATGCATTTTCCTAAGATAGCATAGCATAAATCATGGAAGAAATATATATGATTATGAAAATTCCAAAAAATAAAATAAGCACTAGCATGCATCCCTAGTACTATTGCTACTAACATTTTGCAGAAAAAATAATAAGAGAAGAAGAAAAACAGACACTGACCTCAAGTCCAAAAAGTGTTTCAGAACTACGTAAAAGATTAGTCTCGATCCATGAACAACCTCTACACGCAATTTAGGGGCGACAAAATTCGAAATCACATTCTTTATCTGAGACCTCTCATTGCACTCGAGATGTCAGATAAAGAAGGGGTAGCTGTTAATACTATATTTTGTCTGCCTTCAATTTGCGTGCCGAACCTCGAAAAATACAAAAACTTCATTTTCTCTCTATGAGGCCATGAGAACATCTAGAACGACGTGGCGTAACCTGTTAAGGCATCGGAGCAACCGAAATGCCTTTTTTTAGTCAAAATGACCAAAATGGCCCTAGTCGGCCCTAGGTATGACCAAAGATCAAACGAGGTCCAAACTTGCAAAAAATAATGTTTTTCATAGCTTTGCACCAAACTCGAGCTTCTCGAAGATTTTTAGCAAGTTTGATCCGAATTTGATCTCGAGTGGTCCTAAAAACCCTAATTTTAACTCAACTTCCAGAAAAGATTGAAACCAATGCCAATGTGAATATTATCGAATCCTCGTTCCAAATACTATTCATGGGTCGAAATCGGAGTTAGAACGGCCGAGATATCACGAAAACCGATATGGCACCAATCTTTACACCACAAACTTCCGGGAGCCATAACTTTTGATTTGATCATTGGATTTTTGAGTTTCATACCTTTTTAGAAACTGAAAATGAAGATCTATCTAAGGATGTCAAGATCAGCCTGATCAAAGGAGGTTTGAAGCTGTCAGCAGCCCTACAAGGGCCGCCACCTCGATTTTCGCATCCAAGGCTATAAATAGCCCTAGACACCCATCAAACAGGAGACACACATTTTTTCTAAACTTTCTCTCTACCCAGTTCCTCTTTATATTTTTTATCTCTTCCAAACACCAAAAAAATGCCCAAAAACACTCCAAAAAACACATCAAAGTCTCTTGATTCTTCCCTCTTCACCAAGAACACAAGGTATTGCTTTTGCACCCAATCTTCTTTTCCTTGGTTCTACGCTTAGGATTTGGGGTTTAAGGATGTGGATGTAGCTTTTTTAGCTATCATCCACACCGCTAACCTTCTAGATCTCTTTTCTAGCATTTATCATTTTTTTTTTACTAGAATAATATGTTTTATTGCTTTCTTTGATATGTTTCTTGCTTTATCTTGTTTCTAGCATATTTTTAGCTTAGATTGTGTTCTTTTATGCTTGTTCACATGTTTAATTGTCCCAATCTACATGCTTAGGATTTTATCCCATGTTTCCTTTGTTTTGTTCCTCTCTTTACTTTTCATTGATGTTAGGGTTATGTACTCACATGCTTGATATCATCAAGGTTTTGAAACCCAGACCAGACCATACGGTCCGACCAGAGAAACCTCGAACCGCTCATTTTTGCAGTTCTTTTAGCCTCCAGAACTGCTCTATGGGAAAAATGTAGGGACCTATGCGAACCGCAGTCGAACCTTACGGTTCTGAGAATTGTGACCAAACCATGCACGGGTTTTCCAGTCAGACTTAGGCTTTTTGTTTGAAAATATTCACTGAAAACTTGCCGGATGTTTTGAATCTTTCATCGTCGAAAGGGTCATCTTGTTCGCTAGAAGCCGAAAGTAGCAGATCTTGTTCGCTAAATTGATGTTTTGGGGGAGATTTTGCTCGGATCTTGTTTGTAAATGACGCAGCTCCTTCTTCCTCTTTGTTTCTTCACTGCTTCTTCTTTCTTTCTTCATGGTCTCCTACCTTTAGTTTAAAGTAGATGACTTCTTTCAACTTTATTTTTGCTTTTTAGTTTGGTGAGCCTAGCACGTGTGACATGACAAAGCCTTGGAAAATTTCCATCTCATTTTGACTCATTGCCCCTCCCAACGTGACATGATGGAGAAGTGAATGAGCCTAGCACGTGTGACATGATGGAGAAGTGGATGATGACAAAAATGAGTTTGAAAGTTTTTGACTCATTGCCCGTCCCCAACGTGAATATTAATATAAGATTGTTTTTTAAATTTTAATGTTTTTGGTTTTTGTTTATCATTATTATTATTATTATTATTATTATTATTAAGTTGGATTTTGAAACATTATAATAAAATTAGTGATATGAAAATGCATTTAAAAAGTATTTATTTAGATTATTTTAGTCAATTTTTCAATTTTTACTAATTTAATATTTATATTTATATTTATATTTAAAATAATTATTAAATTAATTATGATGTCATCACGATTCGACCCCGGTTCAACCTCGATTCGACCTCAAAAACCTTGAACATTTTCCTTTTACGGTTCAATGAACGGTCCGGATCTGAAAACCTTGGATATCATGTCTATGGTTATGCTTTACTCTAATCTATGTGTTTGTGTGCTTTTACCATCTTTTATGCTTAGATCTACATCCGTAGATGGCTATATGCTTGGATCCATGTTCTACCATGTCTATGTGCTAGCTTTCACATGTTCACACATGCGTATATTTCCATGCCTATATGTCCAGATCTATGTTTTCCCACACTTGTTGCCTAGATCATGTTTATACATGCTTATAGGTTTTCACATGTCTAGATATATGTTCACATGCTTGTGTGCTTAGATCTGTGCTCTATATGCTTTATGCTATCTTCCATGTGCTTGTGTGCTCCATGCCATGTTTGTGTGCTTAGAACTAGGCTATGTTTGTCTTGCCATGTGCTATTGTATCCCTTTTGTCGCTTTACCTTTCTTTCTTGCGTTTTGGCCTATTGATTCAGACCCAATCTAGGCCCTATGGTCTTTGTCATCGTCCATACACCTTGGCCCACATCAAAGGTTTTGGATCACCCCTATTTGCATGTCTGTGCTTGCTTGCTTCGATGCTTCATGCTTGTGTTAGCCTCTGTAGTTCTAGGTTTTGCCATGTTTGACACCCTAAATGGTTTTGTGGTTGTGTGGTTATATTCATCACCCTTGAGGCCTTTTTCGGGTGTAACCACCTGGGATGCGTCTCCAGATACTAGGTTGCTTCATGCGTACCCTTCCCTTTTTCCACTCCACGCGATGATATGCTCACCATGCTTGTTTGTGCCACATGTTGGCTTCTTACGCATCTTTGCATGCTTGCTTACATGTCCATGCATGAGTCTTGCTTGCTAGTGTGTCGTCCATGCTTTAACACAATGAAGCTATAGACATTTGATCCAAGCCTACATTTTTCCCTCACGGACACCACCCTTGTTTGTATGCTATCTTGCTTTGTTTCCCTTTTTGCTCACATCCTAATTTCTATCTATCATGTTTATCTGCTTTATGACTCTTTATTATGCTCTATGAATCTTTTCCTTCCCTGGCTTGTCTGCTAGTTTCTTGTCTTTACCTTTGCAAGTACACACATAGAGCAAGGACACATGGAGCTAGGGCACAGTCTCCTGAGCGCAAGCAAAAGGGGCAAGGATGTGAGCACGCAGATATGAGCTAAGCAGCTGCAGTCAGTAGGTTTAGGAGTTTAGCTTTTCCCTTCGGTTATGTACTCTTTTAAACCCCCTCCTTCCTCCTACCTTTCTCCCTTAGATGGTTTGTATTAGGTATATCATACCTTGTACCATGCATCCTTATCTCTAGAGTATGGCGACACCTGTTTACTTTCCTACACCCATATTTTAGGCCATGCTCTAGGGATGTAAGCATTTACTTGCCTGCTCTGTGTGCTTGCATTGTGCATGATGCATGTATATTTATACTTGCTCGCCCCCCTCTAGTGTGATTGTCACAGTTCGTGTCACCTAAGGCAGGCGATGCCTAGTTTTTGCTGTAAAAGTAAAGGGACATGTCGCGGGATTTTCCGCAGAAATCTGGTACTCGACTCGAATGCCATAGGAAAGCATAGACTGGGACCGCACCCTTTTAAAAGCCAAACCTTAAATTCCCCCCCCCCCCCTATGCATGCAAAGCCTCGAAAGCCAATGCCAAAATCATGTTTTTATTAAAACATAGGACTGTCCTTGGATAGGCATTGTGGGGTGCTTAACACCTTCCCCACACGTAACCAAACTTCCAGACCTAAGAATCAAGATTTTTTGTCATCCATATTAGATTAGGAAAAATGACATTTTTCTTAGCCTAGGATTGGTAATAAAACCAACTAGAAACAGGTGACCAATCACGCCTTAGAAAAACCCAATGATTGGTGGCGACTCCACTTACCTTTAGTAATCTTTTAAAATTTAGCCCAGATTACTGCTATAACGCCAAAGGTAGACCTACCTTCCTCCACCGAAAGAGAGAGCACCTGAAGCTCTGCACAAAACACACACGCATACACATCGAGAGGGGCCCTCCAACGGGGCCCCACGCATGCAGGAGCTGTCGCCACAGCGGGTGGTCGAACAAAGGCATGGCGGCAGCTATTTTTCCACTTAGCCGATTGAGGCTGAGCGTCGACAATCCCCTTCCTAAAGGTGGCACAACACCTTCATGTTGGGAGATAAACCTCTCCCCAACGACTCATCAGTACAAACTTGGAGGAGCGGGTTAAAAGGTTAAGTTGCAGAAAGCCTTGGCCAACACTACTCTTGCCCGAGGACATGCAACACTACTTGAGTTGCTAGAATGAGGATATTACCCTTAAGCTAAAGTGGCATCCCATAGCTGTAAGTACCCCATTTTCTTTTCACTCAAGTGTTATTCATCGGCTCATACTTAACCCCCTGTTCCTTTTTGTCACTGTTCCAGGCCACCCAAATGAACCATGTTCTCAAAGGTCAACTTTTTGTTACCATGGAGGAAACAAACAAGGAAAAAGCCCTGAAGCAGGTGGCTGAGTCCACCCTAAATGAAAAAGGTCCTTAAGCTGGCCACCGCAGAGCAAAAGGCAGCTTCTGCCAAGAGGGCCCAGGAGTCAACCAAGCAGAAGGTTAAGGCGTTGTAGGGCAAGATGGAGGAGATAGAGACCAAGCTGGCCAAGGTCGAGAGTATAGTCACGGCCCACGACAAAGAGCTTGCCAACCTGAAGGAGACAATAAAGAGGTGCGAGCAGGCCTTCTATCACATGGGCTTCACCAATGCCACGAACTCATACGACAAAGTCATCTTCGAGGCTCGAAGGCCAGGGCTCTCTGAAGGTTGGATGGCCACCGTAAATGCTATCAACCTCTTTAATTCTTCTCCATTCAAGGATCCCTTTCTGACGAGAAAGATGATGAGGAAGTTGGAAAGAGCCCCAGCATGGCGAAGTTGGCTGAGCAAATCGACTCTCATATAGAGGTGATTGATGTGGACAACCCAGCCACCAACATCACTCCCAAGGGTCCGAACGCCCCTAAAATGAACTTAGCATCGACCCTCTCAACTTCCAGAGAAGTTTCCACCCAGGGTCCAGTCCCATGAATGCATTGAACTACCGATTGCTTTTTGTCTCTCTTTTTTTTTTTTTAAATAATAATAATTGCTAGGTTTTATTCTTTATCCCATATTTGCCTTATGTATTGAACAATATTTTACTTATTGAATGTGGTGATTGAAAACATTACAAGTATGTATGCTCGGTTAAACTCTTTGTGTATAATTTTGAAGTTTATTTTTCAAAAATTATCTTAAGTGTTGATGGTCAGCATATATCTTTGTCACCAAACCCTTTGATCCAAGCATTGCATTATTACAATCTTTGGATAACATTATGAAAATTCATTAATAACTATTGTGAATGTATGGGGAATGTTCGAGATATCCCTCAAAAGAGAACTTGGAGTCTAGATTAATTAATCAAGGTCTCTTAACTAGTCGATGACTAGGGCCAGACCAAGGCTAACCATTTGTCCTTAGGAATGAAAATGCTTTAAGGTTTCCACCTAGTCGGTTAACCGGGGTTGGGACAAGGCTAGGTTGTTGTCCTTAGAAATAATTTTTTTTTAGGATTTCCACTTGTCAGTGATCGAGGTCAGGCCGAGGTTAGGCTTCTGTCATTGGAAATAATTCTTTAAGGTATTCACCTAGCTGGTGATCGGGGTAAGGCCAAGGCTAGGTTTCTATCCTTAGAAATAATTATTTAAGGTTTCCACCTAGTCGGTAACCGAGATCAAGCCAAGGCTAGGCTTCTATCCTTGATCCTCTCAAATAAACAATATGTAAAATAATTAAACAAGTAACTACCTTAATGAAAAGTAACTAGATCCGTTCCACATCATTTCTTTTTAAACCTATTTACAACATGAGACATCCATCATGATAATTACAAATAATGATAACACTTATTCAAATTGCTCACGGTCGGGGGAGTTGTCTCTCCTCCATATCCTCCAAGTAATATGTGTAAAGTTGTAATTTACAACTATGTATTTGTTGGCTTTTATTCCGTGCCAAATTTGATTGTAATTATGTTCAATCTTTTGTACCCTATATTTCATGTGGGTTTTTATTTGTAAAGGTTGTGTGTAAGAGAAAGAGAGTGTGAAGACTCAAGGCTAATTGAAGACTGAAGCTGTTTTCACAGGTAGCTCGTGAGTAAGCTTCCTGCGAAGTGATGCATGTGCCCTGCACATGACTGGAATGCTAAGAGTCAGGACAAGATGGAGACAGTTGGTTTTCGCAAGTGTTTCGCAGGTAAGGCCTTCCTACGAGACACCCGTAAAACATTTTGTTTTGCCAGATTGTCATTTCTGATACACTCTATCCTTACCCACATTATATATACCCCCATTACCCACATATGTTGAGGAGTACTTCTGAGAGAAAACCCTAGCCATAAACATTGAGAATTAGAGATTGTTATACCCACAATTCTCTACACAATTACTTGTGGATTTTCCTCAACTCCTATCTCTCTATTTCCATACCATTGAGAGGTTGATAGCCCAAACACTTACCACACCCTTTCAGAGTGTCAAGTGAGGTTTTGGTGCTGCTGGGAAGCATTGGAAGAAGCCAGGCTTTGGTGGATGCAATCGAGCATATTGCGGGATCTAAAGAGCTAGACAAGACACGGTTCCAAGAAGCCTTGTTAAAGTAGGAGCTTAGAGGGCTTAGGTGCATTGGGTAGACTAGGCTTAGAGGGTTTTTTGGTATTCGTATATCCCAATTGATTGTCTAGTGGATCAATTACTGCTTGAAGGGCGGCAGAGAGGTTTTACGCCGAGTATTTCGGTTTCCTCTTCGATAGCACATCGGCGTGTTATCTTGTGTTTGCATTATTCTTCCTTACTCTTTTACCTTTCATTTTACTGCTGTGTTATAATGATTATGGGTTAGAGTAGTTTGTTTGTTAATTTGCTCGCATTTACTATTTTTCGCACTTTGTATAAGTTAGAGTAAAATCAATCGAGCCGTAATCTTTATTTTGGGGAGTCTAAACGACTCTTGTGTTTTAAAACATTTTCAAGCTTTCAATGTGCTCTAGCCCCCCCCCCCCTACAGTAACTCGGAATGAGCCCTCCCAGTTCAAGGTAAACTTTCCAGCACTTAATTCCTTCATACTTCCCACTGACCTACAAAGTACTAGATCCCCTACAACAAACTTTCTTGGTCTCACACTCTGGTTATATCTCTAAGCCAGTTTCTGTTGGTAATCTACCAACTTGATTAAGGTCATCTCTCGTCGTTCTTCTAGTAGGTCTAGGTCCTCGCCCAACTTGGCATCATTTTTCTTTGGGGTAAAGTCTAAAACTCTCAAGCTACACAGCCGTATTTCCACAGGGATCACTACCTTGGTTCCATAGGTCATTGAAAGAGGCATTTCTCCTGTAGACCTCCTAGATGTTGTAGGTAAGCCCACAGCACGTTTAGAAGATCCTCGGCCCATCCTCGGCCCATATTCCTTTAGCCCCTTCCAGCCTTTTCTTGAGTCATGCAATTATTGTTTTATTTGTTGCCTCTACTTGCCCATTCCTCTAATGATACGTAGGGGTGGAGTATCGGTTCTTGATCCCTAGGTCATTGCAATACTTTCGGAAACCCTTACTGTCGAACTATAATCCATTGTCCGAAATTAGTGTTTCAGGGACCCCGAACCTAGTCACAATGTTCTTCCAAACGAACTTCTTTCCATCCACATCTTGGATATTTTCTAAGGCAAACCCATTTAGTAAAGTAATCCATAGCAACAATGACAAATCTCCTATTGCCGGTGGCCCGAGAAAAAGGTCAAACAATGTATAACCCCCATTGAGCGAAAGGTCACGAGTAGGAGATTGGATTCAAGTTTCCCCCCAGCTGATGGATATTTGGGGAATGCTTCTGACAAGGATCACACTTCTTTACGTATTCAACAGTGTCCCTTTGCATTAATGGCCACAAGAATCCTTGAGTCATCGCTCGGTGTGCTAGAGATCTTCCCCTAGTATGGCTCCCACAAATCCCTTCATGAAACTCGGCTAAAAGACTATTCACCTTTTTGGGATGAAGACATAATAGGTACGGTCCACCAAACCACCACCGGTACAATCTCCTGTCTCTACTCAGCCAAAACCAAGCCGAAATTATCTGTATCCTTTCTACCTCTTAACCTCACTTGGAAGCACACCATCGGATAAAAACGTTATAATTGGGTCCATCCAACTTGGACCAGCCACCAAGACTACCGAGACATTTAACTATCGCTCTATACTCAGCTTCTCCAATACCTCTTCTAAGATCATTTGTGGTACACAATTATCCATGGACAAAGCCAAGGTGGCCAATGAGTTGGCGTGACTATTCTTTCTTCTTAACCATAACCGTATTGGATAGCCAATCAGGGAAGAACACCTCTTTAATAGCCCCAGCTTGTTTTAGCTTTTCTCCCTCTTCCTTCACGACCTCCACATGTTGCTTAGTAGATCTTCTCGGCTTCTGCCTTTTAGGCGAGAATAGCGGGTCCACGTTCAACTTATGAACAATGAAGTTAGGATCAACACTGGGCACCTCATAAGGACTCCACACAAATACATCCACATTCTGCACCAAGCCTAGAAGCATGGCAACTCAGTCCTCCAATGGCAAACTATTTCCGATCTGAAAATTCCTATCTTCATATGGAAGGATCTGAATCTGTATCAACTCTTCCACATTATCAGCCCCGGTGTCCACTATGGGTTCTTGTAATTGCTATAATGACTTGGGCTCCACCTGCTCCTTTAGTTTAATCTCATGGTTGATAGCCGCAACTAAGTATTGTTAGGCAGCTTGTTGATCTCCCCTGACCACGGTAACCCTATCCTCAGTCAGAAACTTAACTTTCATATGGAGCATAAATAGCACTGCCCTTATGGCATGTATCCACGGCCTATATAAGATGGTTGTATAGGGAGAAAAAACATTGACCACTATGAAGTTCACCATTACTTCCTTCCCTTTCAATCATAATGGGGAGCAAAATTTGCCCTTCGGGCACCACTACCTTTTCGTTGAACCCCACCAAAAGCGTGCCATATTTAGTAAGGTTTTCCTACTTCAAACCCAAGCCCTTGTACAGGTTAGGGTACATAATCTCTGCCCCACTCCCCTGATCTATCAACACGCTTTTCACCAAGAAACCCTTAATCCTTGAGGTCATGACTAATGTATCGTCATGTGGCTAGGTTGTTCCCTCCAAATCATCATCCCTAAAAGCAATTGGCTTTGAATTCAACCTCAGTCTCTTCTTTAGCCAATCACTAGCCTCCGTCCCTTGCTGTAGGGTGATATTGAGGATCCCCTTATGTTGGCTCGCCCTGGTATTGACCAAGGCTGCATGGATAACTTCGATAATTCCTAAGGGCGGAGGGAGTGCATTTCCTCGGGTCCCTGTTGTTTGCCCCCCTGCATTACCTCCCTGATCGACCATGAACTCCTTCAAATGCATTGCCTTGACAAGTTGTTCTAGATGATCTTTAAACAACCTACACTATTCGGTTATATGCCCGTTCTCTCGATGATAAGTGCAATATAGGCTCTGGTTCCTCTTGGATGGGTCCCTACCCATTTTACTAGGCCATCAAAAGTACGGCTCATTCTTTATCCGCTTGAGAATTTTATGAATTGGCTCCCTAAATGCCACATTCACTCCTCCAGTTTGAACCACGGGCTCTATCGCCCTAGATTCCCTACCAAAAGGCTCTGGGATGTGAGTCTCTGTTAAACTGTGAGGTCCTTGGTGCCTTTCCCTTACTCTATTTCCTATCATCCTCCAGCCTTTTATGCTCATCAATCTTCCTCATGAGCTAATGCATGTTCTCAGGGGTCTTATCATTAGGGATTCCCATAATTCTGACTCCTGAGGGAGGCCCAGCCTAAATGTGCTTGCTGCAACCTACTCATTTCCCCCACCTATCTCGTTATACAACTCCCAATACTGATTGGCATAGGATCGGAGTGTCTCCTCGCTACCTATCCTCATAGACAGCAACGCATCGATAGGTTGAAAGACTCAACTACAAGTGATGAATCGAGCCTCGAACACCTGGATCAGTTCTCTGAAGTTATGTATGGACCCTTTCTTTAAACCATTGAACCATCTCATCATTGTGGGCCCAAGGCTAGATGAGAATACCTTACACATCAAATCGTCATTTCGGGAGTACAGGGACATTATATGAATATAATGGCTCACATGTTCTACCGAGTTAGTTTTATAGTCATAGTAGGTAAAAAGTGGGTAGTTGAAATGCCTTGGCATTTCAGTGTGCTCTATATCATTGAAGAATGGTGATCGGGCGGCTCTCCGAAATGCTCAGCTCATGGTGTCTAGGGCCGCACTTGGGTGCTCGTGCCAATTCCTGTCATAATGTCACCCCATGGTTTCGTTGGATCTCTCTCCCAACCGTCGTGAATCACTTTGCTAAGGTGATCCACCCATGTTGCCTACTTTATAATCAAGCTCACTAGATGACCCCCCATGGTCCCTTATACGATGTCGGCCCTTGATCTCAATTTCCAACTCCCTGGCCTGCTTCTGTAAGTTCTCTAACTCGCAGTCCCACCCATTGCAATTCGAATGCTAGAGAATGTTAAATACCTACCTTTCCCCCTGCAAAGATCCCTCATCTGAATCAAGCCTCATCTCATGCACATCTTACATACGATCTTGTTCACTTTTTATTCCCTCTCTAGCCTCCTTTGGCCCTATGATGAGGTCCTTGAATGATTGCCTCCAAAGCCTATTAATCCCTCTTCTGCATATGGCTCCTCCATCCTAGGTAGCAGCACACTAATTCCAGATCTTCAACTGAGTAGGCAATCCCCACAGACAATGCCAATTGTGCGGGCCTAGTTATCCAAGGTGACCAGTTAGTCTTTAGGTCAGGCCCACAATTTATTTGTGAAAAGTGGGCAATGAAATTCCTACAATGGGAAGACCTCCTAAGCCAATCTAGCAACCAAAATGACAAAATTTATTATCCCACCCATGTCCCCCTACCCCTTTTTTTGTATCCCCCGAGGAGTCACCACCTTAGTGGTGAATTCTGCCTCTTCTATTGTTCCTTACAATATCCTATTGTGTATGTCTCTCACCATAAATTTTTCCAACCCCCTTTTCTCACACCTTCAGCACCTATTTATAGACATCCCTTAGTGGGGTAGTCATGATGATGGGGAGGCTTTTCAGGTGGGTGGGGCCCTTCTGGAATAGATTTTTGACCAAATGGGACCCGCTCTTCAAGACCGATGTGATTGTCTTGAAACTTGCACTCGCTACCGATTGTTTCTCAGCTGGCGATTTTCTCCAAGGCACTACTATTGACGAGCAGTCATGTCCCTGATATGTAGCTAACTTCTAGACTAGTGTGGTATGCAACCCATTATTGGGCTCGAGGTTCTCGATTTACTGAAATTAATGGGCTGGGCTCTATGTCACGCCCGTACAATGGGCTGGTCCTCAATATCATGCCCGTACATATATGTATGGTGCTTACTACTTCAATTGCATATTTGACGCTTATGATTTTGCTTCACCTATTTTTTCTTCCATTTCATAACAAACGTCTAGGACTGCCTTGTAACACACTTTCATGTGCTCTGGAAGTTGATCAATGGCACTAATGCCCCACCTGTAATTTTGGTAGACTATCTATATGTCAATCGATTTAACAAAATAATGTAAACCATAAGAAAAATAATTCAATTACAATAAATTGTGAATTCAACTTAGATAGCTAAAATGAGAAAGAGTGTGAATTAATTTCAACCTCTCGACTGCTTCAGTAAAGAGCTCAACCTCTTCAAGTGTGCCATAAACATCGTAGATGTTGTCGATAGTTGTGGTCATGGCTATCACTTTGGTCAATATTCTCCTAGCAAAGCAATATTCTGGCTCAAAGTACACTCCCAATATCCAAAAGTAGCTCTCAATCACTGTGTCTCTAATAAAGGGTAGCTTCCTCGATAAGTTCAAGTCCTTTCACCACCTAATACAAATACAATTTAATAGAATCATGCATGTTGTAAACATACAGTGATGTTCAAGCTTATAACTATTAACTTGCTACTCTAACATATCTTAGTCATTAACCTTGCAATGTTAGCAAGTTCTTTCTGGTGTTGTTTCTGTAATAAGTTGAAATATAACTTTGCAAAGGTAAGAAGAAATCTATCATGTGAAGGGTCTTCTTGCTAGATAGAAAAATATTGTCTTGCCTCTAATCTTGGCAGTCCTTTACGGATAGGCTGCTTTAAGGCATGTCTTACTTCTACTGGAAGAGGAGGGCTCAAGAGGGATGCTATAGACTCAAGTTGTGGGGCAGTGAACAAATGAGCTTCATCTAGTATATCTTCACCGTGGACCCTAAGATGTGTGGCTTCATGCAAGCTTAACATTCCACGCACATCACAAGTAATGACTCCTTGAAATTCCCATTGGTATCCTTGAACTTGGACAACTTATCTACCATAAGATGTGAATGTTCAAATAGTGTGTAAAACACCTTGAACGTTTAGACCCCCAAATTACAAATTACTAATTTAATCTTATTATCAAACAATGTATGTGCGGAATATGAAAATAAGTTATACCAGAATTGATAAAAACAATCTAAACCAAATAAAATCACAACCACAGCAGAAATTAAATGGTAAAGATTAAGGAAAGAGAGATGCAAACACAAAGACAATACAACGATGTGTTATTGAAGAGAAAACCGAAGTGCTCGGCGTAAAATCTCTCCGCAGCCCTCCAAGCGGTCAATAATCCACTAGAGAATGAAGTTGGGATATACGAATAGCAGAAGACCTCCAAGCCTAATCTACCCAGTGTACCTAAGTCCTCCAAGCTTCTTGCTCCAACGAGGTTACGCCGAACCTTTGTTTTCTCTAGCTTACCGAATCCCGCTATAACCTATAGCATCAACCAATATCAATTGGTCCCTTCCTAACTGCTTCCCAAGCACCAAATAGCCTCCTCACAGATATAGGTATGGTGATAAAAGGTTTTGGCTAATGTACCTCTCAAGGATGTAACAATGAAGAGGGTGAAAGTAGAGGAATTTGGAGAATCAAAAGATGAAGATTGTGGATGAGTCAATCTTGTTTTTCTCTAGGGTTTCTCTCTCAAAATTCTCTCTGGAAACTCTCTACAATACGTGAGTATAAGGGGTATTTATACTGGTGTGTCCCAAACAGAGTGGTCTAGTGACTTGACCTCGCGACTTGACTGAGTCGCGAGTTTGAGTCGCGAGCTAACTGTTTGGCCAGACTAGAAGTTTTGTTGTGTAGTGTTCCAGCTAGCATGATTCTTCAGCTCCTCTGCATGCTTCACACGTGTGCCAGCTTTGGTGACTTGCAAGTTGTGAGGCCCTGCTGAGTACACACTCTTGAGCTTTTTCTTCACATTCTTTCACACACTACCCTTACATAATTCCCACCTAAATACAAGGTTTCTAAATACTGAATTACAAGCAAATTTGGCACGGAATAAAGCCAATAAAATGGTTAATTAAATTCAACCTTACAAGATGCATCATATAAAATGTGTGGAATAATATAAAATTTATGTGGTTGATATGCTTGATCACATTTAAGGGTACGTTCAACGTTAAATGTGAAGATTGATTCTCCTTATAAATGGGAAAATTGTACAAACAGAACAAGGCAAGCGATCACTTTTAGAAGAGTTAAAAAAAAAAAAAAAAAAAAAAAAAAAAAAAAAAAAAAAAACCCTTACCACATGAAATGTAGTAACCTTGTTGTCTATGTAATCGAAATTGGAGTGCAACATTAAAAAGGTCATCTTCATTTCCTTGGTCTTCACGATCATAAAGTTTCCTATGTAATTGTTGCAAATTTTTTTCAATCTATTTTTCATAATGGTAAGACACCCAAGCACTGGGGTAAATCAATCAAGTTTAGTTTTTGTGAGGGCTCCTTAACTGGAGATGTTTGCATTCCCCTCACCTCTTCCTTTATTTCCTGAACTTGTAGCTTCAAATTGTCCTCAATTTCCTACGCAAACAATTAAATCAATGAATAACATATGCATTTGTATCATCAGTTGCAGATGATATGCACAAATAAAAATTAGACGTTTTGTTATGAATTATACATTTTAATTTAATAACCACATCAGCATTTACCGTGCAAACAGTGTACTCCATTTGCCATGTATGCATTTTCTATTACTAGGTTGATGGCAGAGACTAAAATGGTCATGGTTTTTTGTTTTCAAAGACTGAGGTAGGGGCGAAATCAAATTAGAGACCAAAATAAGAATAGGCCCAAAATGTAAGAACTAAAAATGCATTTTCGCCTAAAATTAATTAATCCATGAAAAAAAATTGAAATTTTTTTACAACCAATCAAAAGAAATTGCGTGGGGCTGTTAGCGAAAGAAAGAGGTGGCTGATGCTTTGGTTTTGTATGTCTTTTAGTGTTGTCGAAAAGAAAATTATCATCATACACTTTATGTTGCAATAAATTTCTGCCTACAAAATAAGAATTTAGTGAACCATGTTGGAAACGAGGAACAAAATTTTGAAGCAAATGAACCGCAAATGAAAATTTTTGGAGCAAATATTGGGCCACAGACATTGTCCTCAGGTTTCACATTTGTGGAAGAGATTTGCAGCATTTGCTGGATAGAAGAGAACATAAAAACTCGTAAGAGAAGGGACATATACATTTTTTTGGTATAGTTTGATTCCTAGTGCGTACCTACCATCTTGGATGGAATCACAACCCACCACTTAAACACTGATGAAAATTTGGACCACAAAAACATCGTCCTAAGGCTTCACATTTTTGGAAGAGATTTTGCAGATAGAAGAGAAAAACTTTTCAGTCTTGGTCCTCTTGGATAGAGTCACAACTCACAACATAAACACGTGAAAATTTGGGTTTTACATTTGTAAACAAATTATTCAACAAGAAACCTATCCAAGAACAAAAAAGTTCAAATCTATAACAATTCAAATCTGTAAGTTATCCATCTCATTACATAAACATCTCTGATTTAGTTTTTTCTAAAAAACAATATCAAGAGAAATATTGTGTTTGTGATGTCAATATATTCAAGGTTTTTTTTTTTTTTTTTTTTTTGAATTTTCTACAATTTAAATTTCTTAATCACTATCTAAGGAAAAATTCCTAGAGATGCCATTAGTTGCCAAACTGGCTTGTTAAGAGATAACATTGTGTTGATAGTGCCAACGAACAAGGACAAGATTAGTATTTTTTATTTATCCGTGAAGTAATTAGTGGCCTATAGGAAATATTGTACTAAAATTTGGCCGATAATAAATCTTATTCATATGTTTTTTTTAGAAAGTTATTCATATGTGAATGGTCAAAAACACACACACACACACACACATATATATATATATATATATCAATCATTTTTGGTTATTAGCGCAACGTTTTGCCATGATGCTTGCTAGCATATAAAATCAATAGTTTGATGCATTGTCATTTGTTTGACAGATGCCTACCAATGCATACGTCTAGAGCACACCTATGATTGTCTTCGTAAGGGAGATGTCATATATTCGCAAATGGACCACCTTCGCAAATGAATAAATGTTGGGTAAAAGTACATTTTTTGTACTCATCTTATACACCATATTTCAATTTGATTCCTAACCTTTCAATTGTGTCAATTTGGTCCTTAACCTTTTGGTACTGTATCAATTTAGTCCATGTTATTGTCTTTTGGATGAAAATTGATGACATGTCTAATGGCCAAAATAAAAAATTAGTTTCCGTTAATGTGAGAATAAACTAAAATTTTATTTTGGCTGTTTTTCATGTCATTAATTTTCATACAAGATATAACAATAGGAACTAAATTGACACGAGACTAAAAAGTTAGGGACCAAATTGACACAATTGAAAAGTTATGAACCAAATTGAAATATAGTGCAAAAGATAAGGATCAAATATGTAGTTTACTCATAAATGTTTTATGTTATTTTTTGAATTATTGTAGACCAAAGCTTTAGTCCATCAGAGCATAGTTTTCAGAACCGGATCGGACCGGGAGGTCGGACCGTGAAAACCGAAAATCGAGATGAAAACCGATTTTTTTGTTAATTCCGTAAACCGCTAAAACCAGGATTGGACCGCACAAACCGGTGAGAACCGTGCGGTCCAAATCCTTAGCAATTTTTTTTTTTTTACAATTTTATTCTACTTAATTAAATTATCCATCTCTTACAAGGAATAAAAAAAAAATTATAATTAAAATCCTTCAAAGATATTCAAATTTACTTCAAAAATTAATCATAAATTTTAATGTTTTCATGATTATTATTTTATTTTATTAACTTTCTTATTTAATTATTAAATATATGCTTGAAAATCATTAAATTTCCCTCGCATATATAAATATATTGTCAATTTTGCTAGTTTTATAAATTTAATATCTATATTTAGGCTTTAATTAATTATTAAATTAATTATGATGTCATCACAGTTCGACCTTGGTTCGACCTTAAAAACCTTGAACCTCTCCCTTTTACGGTTCAATGAACGGTCCGGGTCTGAAAACCTTGCATCAGAATACTTGAATTTGCTTCGGCGTGTGACGCGTCATTTTCTTGGTTTGGACTCTTCCAAGGACATAATTAGATGCCCAAAAATAAATGATCCACCCCAGTGAATAACCACATCATGTCAGCATCTAAAAACAGGAATTCTCTCCTTTTCATTTCTTTTCTTTTCTTTTGGACTAATTTTCTTTCTATTTCAACTGGGTTTCATCTCCTTTCTATTGATGATTCATGCCGAGTCGACACAATAAAAATTCATAATAATTTCAGTTTTTTTTTTTTTTTTTTAAATTAGTTTATATTGTATTATCAATATAAGATTTACATTATCATCAAATAAATATGTACAATATTATACACTTACATGTAAATATGTATAATATTGTACATTTTTTGCAATGTATAATGTTGTACACTTTTATTCTACAATTGATAGTACAATTTAAACAATATAATTTTATATTTTTTTAATGTTAATTTGAAAATGTTTTGAATTTTTGTTAAATTTTTAGCATGACTCATTTATGGATAAATAAGAGAATTCTAGAGAAAACTCAAGAGTTGATCCAACGAAAACTTCATCTTGAAATATAATGAACACACATGAAAGATAATAACCCAAAGGAATGAAGAGTTTATCTTGGACACATAATTATTTCCCTACAACCATATCATCAAATGGCTGCTATTACAATATTGCATGGGTCCATGCTTAAAACGGCACAGGATCAATAAGCATCGAAGTTACGAAATCTTTGAGCACAACTCCAGCATGTGTGTAGCCATCTTCGTCCTTGTATACGACATCAATCACACGTGCAAGATTGAGAATTCGCATTAGAATTGGCATGGCAACAGTAGTTGGGTAGAGGCACTCTTTGTTGATGTCCTTCCATGCACCTGTAACTTGTTTGCAAAACTCATTGATTGCTTCTTCTTCTGTACCACCATTTTGTGCCATGTAACATTCAACAGCCGACGCAACGTGCCCTCTTTTTTGCTCGAACTACAAAAGTATTGAATCATTACGTTAGAATGAAAAACATTGAAATAATCGAATTAGGCTTTCAATTATAGCTATTATCATACATAAATAACATATTACACCTTATGTGAGACTATGTCATCCATGAGTCTGCAAACTACTGCAGAAGCTCTGACCATTTTAGGATCGCTGAACAACCACTCGAATGAATCTTTTGTAACAATGTCTCCCATTCCAACCAACGATGTTGTTGCTAACATTGAATACGCAGAGGTAACAAGTGCAATGCGCATATATTCATCCATTGTTGGTATATGTTTTTGGTGGAACCATTTGGCTTCATGAAAATAAGCTCTAACCTGATTCTTCATCTGAGACAATGAACAATTTGCAATTAGCTTAACTAAATTTTCTACATAATCATCAACATTTTTTTTTTTTTTTTGTATTTCCTTAGTTTTTTTTTTTTTTTTTTTTTTTTTTTTTTTTTTTTTTTTTTTTTTTTACTTTCATTGTTGTGAGGGTTTCGTCTAATGTATCATAATATTCTAAATTTATATGTATGGTACTCACTGCTTCAATTGCATATTTGACGCGGTATGATTTTGCTTCACCTATTTTTTTCTTCCATTTCATAATAAACGTCTAGGAGTGCCTGGTAACACACTTTCATGTACTCTGGAAGTTGATCAATGGCACGAATGTCCCACCTGTAATGTTGGTAGACTATCAATGTCAATTGATTTAACAAAATAATGTAAACCATAAGAAAAATAAGCAATTAAAATAAATTGTGAATACAACTTAGATAGCTAAAATGAGAAAAAGTGTGAATTAATTTCAACCTCTCGACTGCTTCAGTAAAGAGCTCAACCTCTTCAAGTGTGCCATAAACATCATAGATGTCGTCGATAGTCGAGGTCATTGCTATCACTTTGGTCAATATTCTCCTAGCAAAGCAATGTTCTGCCTCAAAGTACACTCCCAATATCCAATAGTAGCACTCAATCACTCTATCTCTAATAAAGGGTAGCTTCCCCGAAAAGTTCAAGTCCTTCCACCATCTAATACAAATACAATTTAATAGAATCATGCATGTTGTAAATATACAGGGATGTTCAAGCTCATAACTATTAACTTGCTACTCTTAACATATCTTAATCACTAACCTTGCAATGTCGGCAAGTTCTTTCTGGTGCTGTTTCTGTAATAAGTTGAAATCTAACTTTGCAAATGTAAGAAGAAATTTATCATGTGAAGGATCTTCTTGGTAGATAGAAAAATATTGTCTTGCCTCTAATCTTGGCAGTCCTTTACGGATAGGCTGTTTTAAGGCATGTCTTACTTCTGCTGCAAGAGGAGGGCTCAAGCGGGATGCTACAGACTCTAGTTGTGGGGTAATGAACAAAAGAGCTTCATCTAGTATATCTTCACCGTGGACCCTAAGATGTGTGGCTTCATACAAGCTTAACATTCCCGCACATCTCTAGTTAGTGATTCCTTGAAATTCCCATTGGTGTCCTTGAACTTGGAGAACTTGTCTACCATATGATACAGCACATAAAATGAGTGGAATGATATAAAATTTTTATGGTTAATATGCTTGATCTCATTTAAGGGTATGTTCAACATTAAATGTGAAGACGAGTCTCCTAATAAATGGGAAAAGTTTATAACAGAACAAGGCAAGCGATGACTTATTTAAGAGTATAAATAAAAAATAAAATAAAATAAAAAAACCTTACCACATGAAATGTAGTAACCTTGTTGTCTAAGTAAGCGAAATTGGAGTGCAACATTATAAAGGTCATCTGCATTTTCTTGGTCATCACGATCATAAAGTGTCTTACGTAATTGTTGCAAAGTTTTTTCAATCTCATTTTCATAACGGTAAGACACACCCAAGCGCTGGAGTAAATCAATCAAGTTTAGTTTTTGTGAGGGCTCCTCAACTGGAGATGTTAGCATTCTCCTCACCTCTTCCTTCATTTCCTGAATTTGTAGCTTCAAATTCTCCTCAATTTCCTACACGAACAATTAAATCAATGAATAACATCTGCATTTGTACCATCAGTTGAAGATGATATGTTCAAATAAAAATTAGACGTTTCGTTATGAATGGATCTTTTACACCCAATTTTAAGTGATGTTAAGGCTTAATTGAGTTGGTTTTGAGGTTGCGTAATTGAAACAACAAAAATATGCGGTACTGTAGATTTGCACGGGCATGAAAACATGCAGGCTGTGTACATGCACACACTCAAATGGGCAGCTTACCAAGAACTCGGAAGCATATGTGAGGAAACGGTCACCCCAAATGCTGGGATGAAAATTGGCTGATCGACGATTAATTTCTGGCATATCAGTCTTGGTTGGGGCAGCTACTGCAGAAACTTGAGCATACATTTTCTCTCTACCAAATATTCTAAGGGACCTGGCTAGCTAGCGTCAAAATGTGACACCTTTAGTGTGCTTCAAGGCAAGGCAAGTATGAGAGAAAGAGGTTATGTGCTCACATATTTATAGCTATAATTAATAGCTTATGCGTTAGAATCTCCCACCTCATGAATCACATTGTGAAAATAAGAAGTTTGGCAGTACCTGTGGGCTGTGGCTAGGCCACACATCCATATTTCATTTTTCAAATTTCATTTTCATCCTTCCAGAAATTAAATCTATAAAAATTTAATCATTTTAAGTTTCTGGACATGAATAGCTTGGATTCATGTCCTTCGAAAAAAATCATACTGATCTATCTGACCATAATGCTCTTTCAAATTAGCATTGTCTGAGAGCTCCTTGTAATACCCTGCTAATTTCTTGCTTTTCAATTATTTTATTTATTCAAAGTACTCTTATTTATTAATCTAGTGTGTATCATCGTGCATATACACAAGTAATTAAAAATAATCATATTTACACAATTAAAATAATACATTTTTTTAGAAGATGTTCAGATTATATATGGTATTAGCTTACATTTTTTTTTTTTTTTTTCAAACTATACATTTCTATAATATGCAATAGTTTCATATATATATGACTTTGTATTTAATTGGTTTTAAACTCTTCAGTTTTTGCACCCAATAATTCACTTACCATAGAAAGTGACACAAAATTGAACTCCAATTAAAATCCAATTTAAAATCTAATTGTATTTGAACTCTTTGATTTTTATACTTGATAATTTACTTGGCACAAAAATTAAAAATTAGATGAGACACATGGCGAAAAATTGATAATTCAATTGAAATCTAATTGAATTTTCTCTAATATTTGGCTTTTAATATATACTAGCTTGTAACTCCATGCATATACATGAATATAATTAAAGATATAAAATAAGATACATAGTATAATTCATATATATATATATATATATATATATAATTTAAATTATATTGATAGCCATTCTTATATATTGTTAACTTTTTAAAAAGTTTTGTAAGAATATTACTCCTTCCATCCCACTTTGTTTGTCCTGTTTGAAAAGTCAAATATTTTAAGGGAACATCATTTATTGTCTTGTCTGCTTTATAAAAATGTATAAGTTTACAAAATTACCCTTAAATAAATTCATCAGCTTTTTTTAAAAATAGTTATTCTTAATGAGGCATAGGGGTATAATAAGAATATTAGTAAACTAATAACTTTTATTTTTAGAAACAGGACAATATTTTGGGACATCCTAAAATGGAATAGAGGACAAACAAAATGGGACGGAGGGAGTATTAAGTATAAAAGGTAAACTGTCAATGTTTATTTATTTATTGATTATTTTTTATTACTTCTTAATATTTGTTATTGTGGAGTACTTTTTTTTTTTTTTTATGATTCATTTATTCTAGACTCTTTGATTTTTTTAACTCAAAAACTTACTTTGATAAATATTTATGATATGATCCCACATTTGATTTTAAAATTAGGAAATAAAACTCTCTTTAAACTTAAATAATTTAGGACGCATGGCACAAAATTGGATTCTAATTTGAATTCTAATTGGACTTTCTCTGAGTTTTGCTTATTAATAAATATATATATATATATATATATATATAGTTTAAGCCTTGTACGTTGCACGGTTTTAGAATAAAATTTGTTAGAATAAAACTTATGGAATATTCTATTTAAATATATATATATATATAATTTCTAAGTTATTTTATCAACTTAAAAATTATAGGTGAAAAAAATAAGAACAAAAAAATTATTTATATACATATATATATATATATATTTTAAATATAAATCTAAAAAGTGTATTATATTGCTGTTTTTTTTTTTAATTAAGGATTATTTTTATAAAGGATTAGATGAAGAATTTGGATTGTAATCAAATTAAAAAATTTATTAACTTAGAAATTATAGGAGAAGAAAAATTATATTTATTTAAAAAAATTTCTACAATTTGATAAAGTTATTTGACGCAATCATGACTTTTAAGCCTAACTTTTATTATATAGTAAATGATGATATGATATGATATGATATGATATGGATGAATTTTGGATTAATGGATTATATTTACGAAACCTTATTGGCTAATCCAGTCTCCTGCCTTCAAATTGCTTAACCCAGGAAATTTTATTTTTATTTTCTTCTTTTATAACCAACCAATAGAAATCAATGCGTGGGAATAAAAGCAAGAGGTGGCTCCAAAGATCGGTGCTTTCGTTTTGTATGCTTTAATTTAGCGCTGTCCTCACACACATTTGAAAAAAAAAAAAAAAAAAAAAATGTGAGCCACATTAAGTCCTTTCTTTTTCCTGAATTGACGTACTAAGAAAATGGAGAACCATGTTTAAAATGAAGAAAAATACGTGTCTAGAATCTTGCTAGACATGTATGGAGGACCTATTGTTTCCTCATACGTGCGTGGAATATAGCTTGGATATACGTGTGAGAAAAAAAATAGTGAATTTTGTACAGGGATTAAATGGAAGTCTGAGAAAGCTTTTTGTCTTATGGGACAAAACGCAAACATGGGCGAAAATGGCCCACTACTATTATTTGACAAAATATTTAATAATATATCACTGTTTATAAAATTATTTGACAAAATATTTAATAATATATTACTGTTTATAAAATATTTAACAATATACCATAATTTTAAAACACAAATTCAAAAATCTCGAGTTTTACATATCACTCGAGTTCTCAAAAACCAAGTTACTTAAAAATGTGACACACTGATCTGGCAACCAGCGATTTTCGTCATCAGTAATTTTTTTTTGGTCAAAATTTCCATAATTTTTTTGTTACTTTATATTTTAATTTTGGCAAAAATATAGTACAAAGAGCATTTTACATTTTCAAGTTTTTGCATCACCCAATGTAAATGTTTTTACGGTTTTACCATTAAGCAACTTTTGAAAAAAAAAATTTCTTATACATTTTTTTAAAAGGGTCTAGTTAATAGGTAACCTTAGAATATTTGTTAATATATCATTTTAGAAAAGTTTTGATACTACTTTTATAAATAAATAAATAAAATATTAAAAAATTGTCAAAAAAATCAATTACTTTTTTCTTTTATCACAAAAAAATTATAAAAATATTTAATAAACCAATACCCCTATGACATTCATTAACATTTTGCTTATTTTAATTCAAACTTCAACATTGAGTGGCCAGGTCCCTTGCTCTTTATTTTAGTGCATGCTTCTCTTAATTCAACCTACACCAGGTAATACTTTTGTTGCTTTTTTACCCATCCATTTTAGAAAATCGTTTAATCTATTATATGTAAGAGTGTTATCTTAATTTAATAAATTTTATTATAAATTTATGATAACTTAAATTTTATTAAAATTAATTTTTGTGTTTTTTAAAAGCAATCATATTATTTTGTAAAGTTGAAATTATATATAAAAAGAATTTATGTTGTAAAGTTGCAATTGTGCTTTTGATAAATCCAGTTTTAGTATTCTATACTTGAAATATTAGATTGTTCTAGTTAATTTATAATTTTTCTATTATAGATTGAGCTTTCTCTATTCATAAATATTTTTCAATTCTAAATATTTCTTTATTTGTAAGAAAAATATATTTCAAATAAAAAAATAAAAATTTAAATAAATATAATTTAATTAGTATTTAAATAATAGAAAATGTTCTACCTAAATATCTCACCTTAGGCCTCCAAATTTGTTGGGTTAGTCCTGCCAATAACTCAACTGATATCTTTTGCTGTTTCCAACAAAGACATCCAAGTTTAAATCCCACACCCTCCACAATTGGTATATCTAAAATGAAGAAAAAAAATTTCCATAGAACTAAGGACCTCTATTTAGGCCGAAAAATGTAGACAATGACGTTGTTGCCCAAACCTGCATTTTATTAATATTTTGGTTTTTTGTTACCCAAAAAAAAAAAAAAAAATCTCTTTACAGAAAATTTTTTAGGAAGAATTCAAGAAAATATCTGAATCTTCTGTTGACCTGTGAATATGTGTAGGAGATTTTAACAGTGTAATTAGCCAAATTAAAAAACACAAAGGTAGTAGGTCAGTGGCTGAATCTTCTAGAGAAGACTTGAACAACTTTGTGGAGAGTTTCGGATCGATTGATTTGGGGTTCAATAGAAGAATGAATCGATTGTGTTGTAGCCAATAGTGATCAATAAAGCCTAAGTCAAGCACCTCCACAACCATTCTCTTTGACCACAATACAATAATTTTGGACACCTGGGGGAAGAATCTAGCGGTCAAAAGTCTTTTTTGATTCTAAAGAGGCCTCGATATGAGATAAAGAAGTTCATTAGTAATCAAAAAGGATTGGGGAAAAACAAGATATCCCGCACAGTTCATTTTGGCAAGAAAAATAAAAGAGGATGAACAACATCTAAGATGGCGGAACAAGAATGTTTTTAGCTGAATCTGTTAAATCTTATATTGTGTTAGAAAATTCCCTGAAAAATTGATTGTACTTTTTCATTTTGTCTTTGAGTTGTAAATTTTGTGTGGAAGTTTATATTGTATTGGGTAGAATATGTGCGAAACTGGAGTTTAGAATTGCAAGTTGAAGATTTTCACTCAAGTGACACTAAGGTGTTAGGCGAATTTGGACTGTTTCGCCAAACACTTCAAAGATATTGGCTCGAGAAACCGTCAGATCTTGAGAGAAATTTGTTAAGAATTTCTCATTAGTGCCACTTCTTGCCCACCTATTTAAGCATCATTTTTCACAAATTTTTATAACCAAAAATTCCCAATTGAAGTGTTAGAGAGCCAAGACAAACTCTAGGTCAAAAACTCATTTCTCTCTACTATCTCCTCTCTACATAGCCACATGCCATGGTATTTTTCTGATTTGATTGTTATTTGGGAGATTAAAGCCATTACTTTCTACAACAACCTCAAAGTTGTGTGAGTTGATTGGTATTTAGGAACCATTGGAGTCACCACATATTCAATCGGGGAGGTTTGAAGTTGCATTGGAGCAAAATTACGGATTTGAAGTTTGAGTGGAGAAAGGGCTCACAGAGTCCGTTGATAGCAAGAGCTTGGAGGGCTCAAGTACATAAATACTACTAGACTTGGAGGGTTTTGTGAATATTATTATTAAATCATTCTCAATTACATAATATAGTTTATTTTGGAATTATGAAAAAGTGAACAATAAAGAGTTATATTCCAAGTTTATATATATATATATATATATATGAATAATTAGAATACCATGCAAGATAATTAATACATGGTAATAAATGTATTTATCTTATTAAATGCACACAAGAGAGACAGAGAGAGAAGAAATTAAATGCAAAATTTGGTGAGGTGAAAAGCTAATTAAATAATGAGGAATCTAAATAATGCATCACGTGACAAAACCTCAAACTCTTTTGCATAATGTTCTTGCCTCAAGATTGACGATTTCGTTTTGTTTTGTTTTGTTTTTTGTTTTTTTTTTTTTTTTTTTTTTTTTTTTGTCTAATGAATCATTTAGGTAATTCTTGAATGGATTGACACATGAAAAGACAACTTCCAAGTTTAGATTATTCGATTTCTAAAAATTATTTATTAGACTTTAAAAAAAGATAAAAAGTATAGCTTCTTGTACATAACATCACTAAGGCATGGGAGAATGCGTAAGTGGTTGAATCTAGACTCTACACGTGGAGCGGCTGTGAGAGAAGGGAGAGTAGGTGTTGGCTAAGAGATTTTGTCTTGGTCAGTGCTAAAAGCATGACTACCTCGTGAAGTAAGATTTACACCTAACACGGTACTCAAGCACTCACCAAAAAGAGACACAGTGACTTTTCAGGATTAAAGGCTATGAGGACAACCATTATTGGTTGAATGCACAATGAGTCACCTTGGAGACAGGTGTACCAATCACAGTATTCCTAATGTCCCTCTTGATGACCAAGACTTGTCTCCCAAGCAATGGTAAAGCTACCTACCTACGGGTCTCAGTGCCACGTTGGTGTAGTTCTTAACCCTTAGTCAGCAGTAATATCACAGTTGTGAAAAGATCCAAAAGGGAGAATAATGACTTGACACCTATCCTTTGTACTTAGCCATATTCCTCAAAGTATAAAAGGAACATGCAACTGTGCTATTAGGACAAGAATCCAAGTAGATATTTTGAGATGAAAATGGAGAGTTGGTAGGAAAGAAAGACAACTTCATTATAAACTAATCTCTTTTTCATACATAATTCAAGCTAAGCTGAGCAAGAATATGATGTTCTTGCTCAAATTGTGGTTTTTTATCCCTTTTCTAGGGTTTTCCACATACATCCTGTGTTGTTTTGATAATCAGCTTCTTCTTCTTCTTTAAATGTGCATCTTTTTCATGTCCTACCATCACTTTCTTTATTTCTTGTTTAAGTGTCATGTAAAAGCTTACATCTTTTCAAGCTTTCTCACATAAATGTTCTATTAGATAACTTATTTCACTTTCATAAATAAGCTCAAATCTAACTTGCACGTAAATTTTTGGCTACTTCACTGGGGATCTCTTGTTATTTTCCTTTTTAAGGGTGTTTTGTTGGGTTTTACACCTCTATTTGTAGTAACTTTCTCCATGCCTTTGAGGAAGAAGGTGGTTACTAGGACACTGACGAGTGTGGATGAGAACCATTGGTCAAAACCAAGTATAGATCATATGTCCATGCATTCTGAAGGCGCAGAATCTTCGGGTGGACTGCTCATCGTGAGAGCAGGGAAATGATGGCTGCCATTAAAGACCTTCAACGTTCTCAAGCTGTTATGTGGGCAAAGTTTCATTCCTTACATCAGGAGACAGCTGTACCTCAAGCTCCTCAAGGTCCTCAAGAGTCTCCTTATCTAACTAGGGAAGATAGTTGGGAAACCTTACCCTGAAGAAATAGTTGGGAAACCTTACCCTACTAACTACACACCTCCTATATTCCCTAAGTATGATGGCATAACAAGGAACGTTAAAGATCATATCAGGCGGTATGTAGATAAGCTGATAGCTCACTCTCATGACCATGAGTTGAGGCTCAGAGAGTTCTCTAAGTCTTTAGAAGGTCAAGCTTTTACTTGGTATACCAGTCTTGCACCAAGGTCAATTCTATGTTGAACGATTTGGCAACGTAGTTCATGAAAAAGTTCTTTGCTTTAGAGGAAAAGCTCATGTTGTCAGATCTACAACACGAGAAGCAAAAGGTCTCTAAGGGATTGCTGAAGTATATTCGCAGGTTTCAAGCTCTCTCTTTGCTGTGTTACGACCCTGTGGAGGATGAAAGGCTGGTGGATGTTTGTATCACGGGTATGTTGTATGAATATCGGCCTTACTTAGAGAATCTTCAGATCTCTAGTTTTACAAGACTTGTAGAAGCTACAAGGAAAACAAGTATGTACATAAGGAAGCCTTCAATAGGTTCAACTTCACAAATTGTGAGTGCTCCTAGACAACCATGGAAGAGAGAAAACAAGAAGGTAGCCAAAGGAAAGAAGAGAGACAGAGGTGGCATTCCCCCTCCTTTTACTGTGTCCACTGAAGAGTTGTATAGCGTCCTAGAAGCTTGGATGAAAGATGGTGTAGTTACATTGCCTGAATGTAAGCATGAACCTACAGAAGAGGAAAAGCGAAATCCACTTTATTGTAGGTACCACAGGAGATGTGACCATCTTACTATGGATTGCTATGCTATAAGGAATATTTTCCATGATAGGGTAGCCAAGGGAGATTCGGTTATCAAAGCCGGGAAGAGAGCTGACCCAAGGATGCGTAGACCAGAAGTGGCAATGACTTTCTTCATACGTTGTGAGGATCTTATGGAAGAAGAAGTAGAGAACATGGCTAGCAGTGGCTCAGTACCGCCACCATTGGTAGATGAAGAAATGGTAACGAGAATCCAACAAGAGGATAAAATACATTTCTTTCTTGAAGGAATAGGTCTTGGACCAATGGCTAGAAGAGAAGTAGCCCAAGCCTTTACCAAGGTGATGGAAAGGAATCATGAAGTGGCTGCTGTTGAAGAAAGTTTGATGCAAGTGGCATTCCAGGAAGCAAAGGATTCAGTCACCTTTTCTAATAAAGATCTAGTTAATCGAGCTGTTGATGACGATAGACCTTTATATGTCACTGCCTTTTTGGGAGCATCTCAAACCAAAAGGGCGTTGATAGACACCGGTGCATCCATTAATATTCTCCCTCTCCTAGCTTTTAATGCCATGGGAATTCTGAGGGAAAGAATTATTCTAGAGCCAATGCAGGTGGCAGGAATAGGAGCCTTACAGCTGAACACTCTTGGGCATATGTCTTTGGACCTTAGGGCTAGGCCAATTCGGGCACCTACTCTCATGCATGTGATGGAAGGGAATACATCTTACCACATCATCTTAGTCCATCCATGGCTAAAGTCGAATAAAGCAATGGCTTCCATATATCATCAGTGTGTGAAGGCCATTTAGAGGAACAAACAGGTAGTCATTGAGGCCACCAAGATGCCTTTTGATAGAGTAGAACTTTATTTCGCTAAGGCAGCTTTATATCAAGAATACGAACCTAAAGGCAAGAATAGAATTCATCCTTTCATTCCTATTGCTTTGCAAGCAGGAGAAGAAGATGATGGTAAAGTGGTAGAACCAGAAAGGCCTTCCAAGATAAGAAGGATTACCGAGCCTGATGGCCGAGTAGTATATGAATTCTGACAATTAAAGGAAGGGGATGACAAGGATGGTGAGCCTAATTCCCTTAATCCGACACAACAAACAAAGGAGGTTCATAAAGCTGAGGAGTTTGTTAAAAAAGCCCCTGAGTGTATGAATGATGGTGTCAAGAATGTGCAAGAAGAACATGTTGAGGTTAATCTAGGTGATAGAGAAGAAGGTAAAAAAATGGAAAAGATCAGTAAGAATTTGTTCGAAAAAGAGAGAGGAAAGCTAGTAGCTTTGTTGAAAGAATACATGGATGTTTTTGCTTGGAGTTATCAAGAAATGCCAAGTCTAAGCCCGAACTTGGTAGTGCATAAGCTAAAGGTGAATCCTAATGCTAAACCTATGAAACAACCACCAAGGAAATATCGTTTGGACGTGGAGGAAAGGATAAAACTTGAAGTGCAAAAGCTTTTAAAGGTAAGATTCATTGAGGAGATTGAATACCCGAGCTGATTAGCCAACATAGTTCCGATAAAGAAGAAAAATGGTTAGATAAGAATCTATGTGGATTTTTGGGATCTCAATAAAGCCTGTCTAAAGGATGAATTCTCACTTCCTAATGTTGATATCCTGGTAGATGCAACGGCTAGTCACGAGCATTTCTCTTTTATGGATGGTTATAGTGCGTATAATCAGATCCTTATGGACCCAATAGATGCCCCGAAAACTGCTTTCAGGACACCTTTTGGGAATTATTTCTATAGGGTGATGCCTTTTGGAGAACCATGACCTTGATCTTTGAAGACATGCTGCATAAGCATGTTGAAGATTACATTGATGATCTTATGGTAAAAGCAAAGAATCCTTTTGAGCACTTGGTGCACCTGAGACAAGTCTTTGAAAGATGCAGAGAGCATAATTTGAGGATGAATCCTTCCAAGTGTGCCTTCGGGGTATCTTCAGGGAAATTCTTGGGGTTTCTTCTTCATCATAGGGGAATTGATTTGGACCCTACAAAGGCTAAAGGAATAACTACTCTCAGTCCTCTTAAAAATTTGAAGGAGTTGAAAAGTTTCGTGGGAAATGTTTCTTATTTAAGAAGATTCATTCCAAGTCTAGCTAAGATTTTAAAGCCTTTCATGGAGCAAACAAAGAAAGGAGTAACTTTTGTATGGTGTAAAGGTATAAAAAGGTGGGGTTAAAGGCTGCTAGAGGTTAGGCATAAAAAGGTTAAAGGTATTTGGTGACTCTAAGTTGGTAATAAGACAGGTTAAGGGAATTTATGGAGTAAAGAATCCTAGTTTGGCTACTTACAGAGCTGCAGTGCAAAGGATCATGGAACACTTTAATTTCATAGAATACAAGGTGGTTAATAGAGGTGAAAATAAGCTTGCTAACTCGCTAGCTACCTTAGCCACTAAGTCTGTATTAAAGAAAGAAAAGATGACACTCTAAGTTGAGAAGCAACCTGGTTTAGTTTAGGATGAGCTATGTTTCCCTCAAGATTGGTAAGAACCCTTGTTAATAGCAATGACTCAAAGGAAGTATGTTGGGTCAGAGTTACCAGCAAATATGAAAGACTTCCTCAGGATCAACGGAGATTTGTTTCTCAGGGGAGCAAAAGGTTTGCTGATGAAATGTGTTTCAAGGCAAGAGGGACTGACATTGATGCACAGATTTCACTATGATATTTGTGGTGTAAATCTCGATGTCAACCTCTATAGAAGATTGCAAAGGTTAGGGATCTTCTGGCCAGAAATAGCCAATGATGCTAAAGAAGAACAGCAAAGTTGTAAGACTTGTTCTGTTATTCCTCCGGATCAAGTAGAAGTGCTTAATGGCAAGTTTCTGGGAGAAGATTGGCAGGATCCATACTTGAAATACCTCTTGCAAGGTATATTGCCTGCTGATCGCGTACAAAAGGAAAAGTTGAAAAAATATATGACTAGGTTTAAAGTGGTAGATGGGAAATTGTTCAAGAGAAGTTTCCAAGGGAAATGGATGGTATGTATTCCTACTAAGGAAGTTAATGGCGTTCTTTTAGACCTGCATGAAGGAAAGCCAATAAGACACCCGGGTGGGAGAAATCTATGGCAAATTAGCTTGCGCCAGGGATATTACTGGCCCACAATGCAAAAGGATGCCCAAGACTTTGCAAAGAAATATCAAGAATGCCAAAGGCGGGGAGACAAAATACGTACTAGCCATCAAAGTCTTCATCCAACTGTGACTCCATATCCATTCTACAGCTGGGGGCTGGATTTTATAGGACCTATAAACCCCCCCCCCTTCTAAAGGATGTACATGGATACTGGTAGCTCAGTGGCTAATTTCTTAATAACGAATATAATATGTCGTTTTGGGGTACCCAACAGAATTATTTCTAACAATGGCATGCCATTCCTAAACAAGGATGTGCGTCGTTTAACAGACTAGTACTCCATTTCTCACACGATATCCACACCTTATTATCCCAAAGGAAATGACCGAGCTGAGGCCTCTAACAAAAGATTACTGAAGATATTGGGAAAAATGACCAAGGAGAATGGAAATGGGTGGAAGGAGGAGCTTCCTACAACTCTGTGGGCTTATAAAATAGCCAAATCACAAGCTTCAAGAGCTTCACCCTTTTCTCTAGTCTATGGCACAGATGCTGTTATCCCAATAGATTTAGTAGGGCCAGCGGTGAAACTGGCAGAGATTGTAGGAATACTCTAAGAAGACACTTTGGAAATTATGGAGGAAATGCATGATAATGCTGCCTCTATAACTGCCTTTATTAGGCTAACATGAAGGCCAAGCATGAAGGCCAAGTTAGAAAAAGAAAGTTTCAAGTGGGAGAAATTGTTTGGAAAGCTTCCCCGCATGTACGAGGAGTTGCTGGAGCTGTTAAACATAAGTTTTCTCCAAAATGGGATGGACCATACATAGTAGAAGAAGCACATGCAATAGGACATTATTGGCTAAAGGATCAAGTATGTATAAAGGTGTATAGCCCCATTAGCAGAGCTCACCTTAAGAAATATCATGCTTAACCTTGTACAAACATTTTTTGTGGCCATCATGTCAAAATGATTTTATATTTTGCAAAACTCATACTATTATAAACAAAGACTTATATGCAGTTATTTCATATGATGTTGTTCATAATATGCATGCAAAGTCTAAATAGTCTAGTGAAATAAGGCATGGTAAAGTTATAGTACAATCCCATGGCCTTTCAAGACCACAAAAAATATTACAACTTGAAAATTAGAGAATGTTTGTAAGAAAACTAAAATTTTCAAGAGAGAAGTCTGGATCACTTAGAGCTCCTAGCTCGTCTTCTAACTTCTCAATCTCTTTCCTCAAAGAGTTACATTCTATGGTGACACCTTCTGGTTGAGTTTGAAGGGTAGAACTTGCTTCTTGTTGGGATGTTAATTCCACCTGAAGTCTTTTGATTGATTCCTAGAGCTGAATGATTGAAGTGACATGCACCTGTAATGCTGATTCTACTTCCTTTGCTTTGTTAATACACGAGTTCTCCTTAACTCTTAATTCCATAAGTGATGACAAGGAAGCATGAATAGAGGGTCCTGCATTCTTTAAGTCCCTCAATGCAGTGATGCGGCTCTTTAACCAGCCGACATTGACACTTAGGATCTCAGCCTCACTTGGTATGGAAAGGAAATTGTCAAGGGGGAGAGCTAGACATTCATCTTTACCCTTTGACGACAATTGGGATATGGTAGACCCAATTTGCTGTAAGAGAAAGCCCTTAAGTGACAGGGTCCACTTGCTGGTATCCCTCATGGTTTTGGGATATTTAGAGAGCAATAAAGAACAAGTACTCTCAAATTGGGAGAAACCAATGAGAGCAATGGATTAGATTCTGCCTGGGTGCTTTCACCCTCTTGTTCCTTGGAAGTCTTCTTTCCCTTGAGGATTTTCGGTGTACATCCGATTTGAGTCCTCCCTTTCAGCGTTAGACTCTGTCTCTTCATTGGAAGTCATTTCTTGTATAGAAACCTCTTGGGTTGAAGAAGTGACTTTAGCTTTGAGTCGAGCTTATGGAACAACGTCCACTTACTGGTATCCCTCATGGTTTTGGGATATTTAGAGAGCAATAGAGAACAAGTACTCTCAATTTGGGAGAAACCAATGAGAGCAATGGATTAGATTCTGCCTGGGTGCTATCACCCTCTTGTTCCTTGGAAGTCTTCTTTCCCTTGAGGATTTTCGGTGTACATCCGATTTGAGTCGTCCCTTTCAGTGTTAGACTCTGTCTCTTCATTGGAAGTCATCTCTTGTATAGAAACCTCTTGGGTTGAAGAAGTGACTTTAGCTTTGAGTCGAGCTTGTGGAACAAAGCTCGTAACCTGTCAAAGGTCAAAAATAGAGAAAAGAAGAAAAGTTACTTGAATCTAGGGATAAAAGAAGAGGTTACAAGAAACAATCACTATAGAGAAAATAGTGTACCTTGGGCTTCTTACTAGAAGGGGTTTTGCATTCTTCTTTCTCTTGGTGCTTGAAGGTTTTGCTTTTGGAAGGGGCTTCAAAGTCAAATCTCCCTGAAAAATAGGTGGAACATCCACTTGTTGGGCACCATTTTCCCCAAAATTCATAACACACTCTCTAATGTCAAACCACCATGACTTGAACCTGGGTGAAGGCAATCCAATTCTAATAGGGAAGTGAAGGGAATTTTAGGGCTTGATATTAAAATCTTGATGAGAATTTCCTTTTTAAAAGCTAGTGAAGCTACCATAACAGGAAAAGCTAAGGTAGAAAGATGTACCAGTATGCCTTAGTCAAAACCAAGTTGGCAGGCAAACCTATGGGGGTTGTAGGTTTGAGTTTCATACTCATCTTGGAAATGTGCCTGAAGGTGAGAAGGAAAAGCACAAGCAATAAAAGAAAGTTCTTCCTCAGACGAGGGGGTATCTCTGTAACGAGAAACAAAGATGCTTTCTAGGGAAGTGAATAGTGGAGGAAGTCCACCCTCATAAGTAGAGTAAGGTCTAGCTGTCCTATCAGTAGGGTCATCTAACACTTTGTTAAGGATACTATTTACAGAAACTGCCACTTTGTTCCAACACCAAAAACGTGGCAAACCTTGGGATGATAGCAAACTGGTCTTATAAGAACTTAACACTCTAGGGATAGGAGCATAATTCCTAAAGTGTTCCCACAACCATATTTGTATAAAAGCAATGAGTACGAAAGTTTCAACTTGAAATCTACCTCAGGAGCGTTGCAAGTCAAGAGTAAAATGATCTAGGTGAGAATATAAATTTCCTAGAAAATATGGGGCAAGGGGGAAAGATTGTCCTCTAGCTAGTTTAACGACTAAAGGGAAATGTTTACTTAGAATCTTTTCATGAGGATATCCCTCAAATAGATGGTGAGAAAGTAAAAAAGGCAATAAAGGCTTCAAGTTCCTAAGAACTAGAGTTACCTTCTACAACAACAAAGTCAATGCCTTCCTTCAAGGAGTCTCGATTGGCTTCCTCATCCACACCATCAGCATACTCCCTCAAAAAATATCTGATCCATCCCCAGAATTTGGCTCTAGAACCTTTGTCTCCGCCAACACTGGTATCTTCTAGTACTTCCTCATTGGGGACTTTCCCTTTCCTTGCCACTTTTAGAACTGGTTTCTTTAAATTTTTCTTCACTGCATCCTCAAATTCACAGCTTTACACTCATCAGGAGATAAAGAAATGTTGACTACCTCACCATCTTCGAACAGGGGAAGTCTCAATATCTCATTGACATCTTCTAGAGATAAAGAGATTTCTTGACACCCTATGAAGAATGTATGAGTGACAAAGTTCTAGCGGTACAGAAAAGAAAGCAAACTTTCACTATCCTTGCTAATCTCTAAATTGGAGAATACAAGAATGGTCTCCACAAACTTTACTCTCTACAGAATATCCACAAAGGGAGGATGAGCCAACACTCTTCGACACCAGCTTCTCCAGCCTTTGAAAACCGAAGGGTGAGATTTGAAAACCACATCTATGGTAGGGGAAAAATCTCCCCTGCAAGTGTCAAGCCTTGGAATGTGCTTCAATTCCAAATCCATAATTAGAAGATCATTAAGTTCCCCACATGCTGTGTAAGGAGGGTCTTTAGAGTAAGGAGTTGAGTCCCAATCGAGACTTTTATCGAATAGTTAATCTTCAAAGAAAGGAGGGATGATTCACCATTCTTCTATGGAAGGATTTTCATCTCCTCCTAGAAGGGTTTGGTTACCTTTTAAGGTAGAAGGTTCTGCAAATTTAGCAGAGCTAGATTGTAGACCACGTTTTACACCCATAATTTGATCTATGAGAAGAACTCTGGGTTTTGGGTTGAAGAAGGAGAAGAAGAAGATAAGGGAAAAAGGAGAAAAATAAGGAACAAAATTTTTTTTTTTTTTTTTTTTCCTTTTATACTTTGAGAAGTTAGTATTTTCCCTCCAAAAGAGAGAAGTTCAAAAAGGGAGATATCTTTTCAAAATTGACACGTGTCAGCATAGGGAAGAAACTGAATTTCTAACAAAGAATGGTAGTTAATAGTGCTAAATGATAGGCCAAAAACGAATTGACCCCTTGTGATAAATTAACCAATTAATTTAGTCAAGTGAATTAATTAAGTTAATTAACATACAAACGCATGGTAGCATAAACAAATCACCAATAAACTAAGTATACAGCGGAAAATAAATGACACGGTGATTTGTTTAGGAATGGGGAAAACCAACACGGCAAAAATCCCACCGGGTGATTTTCAGGTCACCACTCTCGAGAATCCGCTATTATCAAAACAAGTGGTTACAAGTAAAGGAATCACAGTACCTTATACCAACCTACAGTTAAACCCTTACCCCAATACCCAATTGGACTTATTCTATAGTGACAATCTCTCCTTTTGATACACGGCTCCCAGTACATGACTAACTAATTTGGTGCACGAATCCCAGTACGTAGCTTACTCCTTTGCACAAATCCTAGTACATGGCTAACTCCACAACAACCCTTTGATTGTTGTAGTTGATTTGCAACAGCCTCACATAGAAACACCATTAAGATCTTCAATGTTGGTGCAAGAGACTTTACTTGGTTACAGAACCCAAAGGCATACAATTTATTATTTTATTAATAAATAATAGAAAATTTCCCACCTAAATATCTCGCCTTAAGCCTCCAAATTTGTTGTGTCAATCCTACCAATAACTCAACTGATATCTTTTGCTGTTTTCAACAGAGACGACCAAGTTTAAATCTCCCACCCTCAACAATTGGTATATCTAAAAAAAAAATATTTTTAAAAAAAAGAAAAAAAAGCAGCTTCCATAGAACTAAGGGCCTCTGTTTAGGTGAAAAATATAGACAATGAGGTTGTTGCCCAAACCTGCATTTTATTAATATTTAGGTTTTTTGTTACCAAAAAAAAAACTCTTTACAGAAAAATTTTCGGGAAGAATTCAATAAAATATCTGAATCCTTTGTTGGCCTGTGAATATGTGTAGGAGATTTTAACAGTGTAATTAGCCAAATTAAAAAATACAAAGGTTCAGTGGCTGAATTTTCTAGAGAAGACTTGAACAACTTTGTGGATAATCTCGGATTGATTGATTTGGGGTTCATTAGAGGAATGAATCGATTGTGTTGTAGCCAATAGTGATCAATAAAGCCTAAGTCAAGCACCTCCCAACCATTCTCTTTGATCACAATACAATAATTTTGGACACTTGAGGAAGAATCTAGTGGTCTAAAGTCTTTTTGATTCTAAAGAGGCCTGGAAACGAGATAAAGAAGTTCATTAGTAATCAAAAAGGATTCCCCACAGTTCATCTTGGCAAGAAAAATCAAAGAAGATAAACAACATCTAAGATGGCGGAACAAGAATGTTTTTAACTTAATTTGTTAAATCTTATATTGTGTTAGAAAATTCCATGAAAAATTGATTGTATTTTTTTCTTTTTGTCATTGAGTTGTAAATTTTGTGTGGGAGTTTATTTTGTATTGGGTAGAATATGTGTGAAGCCGGAATTTAGAATTCCAAGTTGAAGATTTTCACTCAAGTGACATTGAGGGTGAGTTTGGTTCAGCTTTTTGTAAAAGTGCATAATGAAAAAGTGGAGTTTTGTTAAAAGTGCATAATGAAAAAGTGGAGTTTCAAAAAACTAAGTGTTTGGTTAAAACTGTTAAAAAGTGCATAATGAAAAAGCTGAGTGTTTGGCTAGCACTTATAAAAGTGGCAATTTGAGGGATAAATTACCAAAAAGGACAATGTATATATAAGGGAATTTATTTCATACTTTTTTTTTTTTTTATGTGAGTTTGTTTCATACTTAAATCAATTACTTCATCATACATTCATACTTAAATCAATTTTTCTCTTTCTAAAAAAATTATTTTTTTTCTCACCAATATTAGCTAATAATAACCTACCACTTAAGATTTATTATGAAAGTATTGTGAAAATATTGTGATAAAAATTTATACTAATTTTAATTTTAACATACTATTAAAATTATTTTTTTTCTCTTTCTAAAAAAATTATTTTTTTCTCACCAATATTAGCTAATAATAACCTACCTTAAGATTTATTATGAAAATATTGTGATATAATTTCTTTTTTTTCTCTCTTTTTTTCTCTCCACACACGTGGGCTCTCCTTCCTTTTTTTTTCCCCTCTTTTTTTCTCCTCCACACACGTACCCACCCTCTTTTCTTTTCTTTTTTTTCCTTCTTTCCTCTTTTATTCCCTACCATACCAGAACATTCCACAGCTCTCCTTCTTCTTCTTTTTTTTTTTCCTCTTAGCACTTTAGTCCAGAACATTCCACAGACAGCTCTCCTTCTTCTTTATTTTTTTTTTTTTTCCTCTTAGCACTTCAAAACGAGCGAAGGAATTTTTTTTCCTCAGTCCTTTTCTTTCCAGAATTTTTTTTTTCCTTCGTTCATTCCACAGTGAGCTGAACCAAACTCACCCAACTCATCCAACTCCAGAACGTAACCTTAAGTGCTTGGATCGGGAAGATTGGATGATCGAAACCAACTCCAGAACTCATCCTTCTTCTTTTTCTATTTTTTTTTTTTCTTGTTATTGGATGATCAGGAAGATTGGATGGTCAGTAAATCTCTCCCCCCCCCCCTTTTTTTCGTCAGTCTTCTTTATCCGCCAGAGGGTCTTGATCTGTTTACTGAAAGAGTTGTTGTTTCTAATTTTTTTTTTTTTTTTTTTTTTTTTTTGTTGTTCTTGATCTACTGTTGTTGTTGTTTTGATTTTAGATTTGTTGTTTAATAGAGGGTAATTTGGTAATTTCTTGTGAGCCCAACGGATATATCAAAACGCCACATTCACGTTTTGATTTATGGACCTTAGGAGGTCCATAAATTTTGTGCGTTTTGGATGCTATTTTTGCCTGAGTCCAAAACGCAGCTTTTATCAAAAAGTTACGTTTTGGGCTAAGCCAAACGCAATTTTTCTACAGCTTTTTCTAATATGCGCGTTTTCAGCTCCTAAAAGTGCAAACAAACGCACACTGAGGTGTTAGGCGAATTTGGATTTTGAAAAGTAGTTACATAGCTATTTTGCCAAATACTTCAAAGATAATGGCTCAAGCTAAACCGTCAGAACATGACAGAAATTTGTTAAGAATTTCTCTAGAGTGCCAACTTCTTGTCCACCTATTTAAGCATCATTTTTCACAAATTTTCATAATCAAAAATTCCCAATTGAAGTATTAGAGAGCCAAGATAAACTCTAGGTCAAGAACTCATTTCTCTCTACCTTCTCCTTTCTACATAGCCACATACCATGGTATTTTTCTAGGTTGATTGTTATTTGGGAGATTAAAGCCATTACTTTCTACAACAACCTCAAAGTTGTGTGAGTTGATTGGTATTTAGGAACCATTGGAGTCATCACATATTCAACCATGGAGGTTTGAAGTTGTATTGGAGCAAAATTACAAATTTGAACTTAGAGTGGAGAAAGGACTCACAGAGCCTGTTGATAGCAAGAGCTTGGAAGGCTCGAGTACATAAATACTACTAGACTTGGAGGGTTTTGTTAATATTATTATTAAATCATTCTCAATTACAAAATATAGTTTATTTTGGAATTATGAAAAATTAAACAACAAAGAGTCATATTCCAATTTTATATATACATATATGAATAATTAGCATACCATGCAAGATAATTAATACATGATAATAAATGTATTTATCCTATTAAATGCCAAAGAAAAAATTGAGAAGAAATTAAATGCAAAATTTGGTGAGGTGGAAAGCTAATTATTATTATTATTATTTTTTTTTTTTTTTTTGAGTAACCGGCCTGGAAGCCCAGGCAGGGCTTTTATTCCAACCAAAAAACCATTAAACAGAGTCAACAAAAGCCAAGGAAGTAATTTCCCTGGGAAAGTCTTCTAACCAAACTTGGGACACTGAACCTACTCTAGCCTTCTTAGCAAGGAAGTCTGCTACCTTATTACAAAGACGGGAAACATGACTGAATTCATAAAAAAGAATCTGGGATGTTTGTTGCGTAACATCATCAAGGATATGTCCATACACAGATTGATCTGCTTGACCATGTTTGAGGGCCTGAACAATGATCGTGGAGTCACCTTCGAATACTACCTCGCTGATGCCAATCTCCCTGGCCAGTTGCACAGCTTGACGACATGCGAAAGCTTCCACTTCCTCCACCGTTTGCGGCAGTGGTATGCGTCTTGAGAGGGCACCAATCACTGCAGCATTAGAATCTCTAATCACCACTCCAATTCCAGCCGCATTGATGTTGTTGAACACGGCTCCGTCGTAGTTAGCTTTAAACCGTGGGTGATCTGGAGGTCGCCACTGATGCGTTGTAGGCAGTTGGTCAGGTGTGGGCAGATTTGGCTGCGCATTGATGTAATCCTAAAGCAACCCGCCTGCCACCGAGAGTGTTTGATCCAGCGGGTATGTTGGATGATTCAACCGTACTGCATTCCTTCGATTCCACAGAGACCAGGCAGCAAGAATGAATATTTCAGCTCTGTAATCCTCAGTAACCTGCTAAAAACTAGCAAACAAACAGGGACGGAGCCAGAAATTTTGGTTTGGAGGGGTCAAGTTGTGATGCTAATATATTAGTTAAGACAAACCTCTACACACATGTATATATAAATTAATTTACTAAAAGAATTTATCGTCTTCTAAATTTTAATGAGTATATAAAAGTCATGTATTTCTTCTATTAGACATGTACAAAAATTTATCATTTTCTACATAGTTTAATTTGTTAAACCTCTTAAATTATATGATTTTAATATAATTTCTTTTTCTCTTAATAGTACAATTGAAATAACTCAAAATTTGAGGGGGCCAACTTCAATTTTTACATTCTACATTTTTAAAAATGTAAATAATATACATTCTATAAATTAATTTTTTAAAATTTTGGGGGGGCCTTGGCCCCCCCACCTTTGTGTGTGGCTCCGCCACTGCAAACAAGTTAGAAAAATTGCCTGGCTGGGCGTGCACCAAGGGGTTTGTCCAGCTTAGAGTCTGCCAGACCCCTTCCACTGCCTTGCAACTCCACACGGCATGAACAACGTCTTCTGGGACAGAGTTACAGTTGTTGCACAATTTCGAATTCACTACCTGTCGACGAGCAAGATTAACCATTGTGGGAAGGGCCTCATTACAAGCTCTCCAAGCAAAATGCTTCACTTTGGCAGGAACACGTAGCTTCCATAGACCTCTCCAAAAGGACTTCTGGGGGGCCGGATTTGAGCTACTTGGATTATTGGCTGAAGCATTTGAGGCCAACAATCTGTAAGCACTTCTGGTAGTGAATTTATCGAAAGGATTTATGGGCCAAATCAGTTGGTCAAGGGGTAGTCTGATGCTCAATGGTATGCTCAATATTTTTTCAGCTTCTTGAGGCACAAATGCCTGCTTGATCAAGTCAACTTTCTATTCTCGAGTGTTTGTATCAATGAGGCAACTCACCTTCGAATCAGGTGGGATAGAAGGAAGGGGAGAGGTGACCTTCCTATAGCATTGATCTGGTAACCATTTGTCTTCTCTAATACCCACTGAATTTCCATCACCAATATGCCATACCGTCCCATTCTTCACCACTTCTCTAGCACTAAGTATGCTTTTCCATGCATAAGACCCAGCTTTTGACTCATTTGCTTTCAAAATCGAACAATTTGGAAAAAATCTCGCCTTAAAAACTTTAAAGCACAAGGAATCGGGATTTTTCATCATACGCCACACTTGTTTAGCCAACAAAGCTTCATTGACCTTCTCAATCTCCTTAAAGCCCAACCCTCCATCCTCCTTAGGACTACACAGTTTCTCCCACTTTACCCAATGAATTTTCCTTGTATCACTGCTGTATCCCCACTAAAATTTTCGAATCATCACCTCAATGTCCTTAATCAAACCCTTAGGAAGTTTAAAACAGCTCATAGAGTAAGTTGGGATTACTTGGATGACAGCTTTTATAAGCAGCTCTCGACCTGCCTCAGATAAAATCTTCTCTTTCCATCCCTGTAGTTTTTTCCATACACGCTCCCTGATGTATATAAAGCTTTGTTTCTTTGCTCGCCCCACAAATGCAGGTAGACCCAGATATTTTTCATAATGTCTTATTGAAGGCACACCCAAAATTTGTTGAATGCTAGCTTGAATATCAGGTTGAGTATTGGAGCTAAAGAAAATGTTGGTTTTGTCACGATTAATCTTCTGACCTGACCCCTTCTCATAAACAGATAGGATGTCAAGGATTACCTGGCACTCTGATTCTTTAGCTCTACAGAAGAGGACACTATCATCAACAAAAAATAAGTGAGAAACACACGGCCCAAATCTACAAATTGAGACCCCCCTGATTAGACCTTCACTTTCAGCTTTGTGTAACAATCCTTGTAATCCCATAGCACACACCAAGGACAAATATGGGAAAAGCGGGTCACCCTATCTAAGCCCTCTACTAGGCTTTATATTACCAAAGGGCTCCCCATTAAGAAGAACAGAGAAAGACACTGAGGTTATACAGGCTATAATCATGCTAACAAATCTGTCAGCAAAACCCAAGTGTAGCATAGCTCTCCTCGGAAACTCCCACTCAACTCTGTCATACGCTTTGCTCATATCCAGTTTAAGGGCCATGAAGCCCAGCTTACCCTATGTTTTCCGTTTCAAATAATGCAAAGTTTCAAATGCTACCAAAACGTTGTAAGTTATAAGTCTCCCTAATAAGAAAGCACTTTGAGAATCAAACACAACATAAGGCAAGATCAATTTCAGACGGTTAACCAAAACTTTTGCAATAAGTTTATAGACCACATTGCACAAACTAATAAGGCGAAAATCAGAAACCTTTTTTGGTCCTTGATTTTTGGTATAAGAGCAATAAAAGTGTGGTTTAAAGATTCAGGTACAAACCCAGAATTTAATGCAATTAAGACAGCATTTGTAACATCACCTCCCACAATGTGCCAAAAGGATTTATAGAAAATAAGTAAGATACCATCTGGGCCTAGGGCAGTGAGAGGAGCCATCTGGTGGAGAGCTTTATGCACTTCATCGGCTGTGTAAGGTCGTAGTAATCCTGCATTCATTTCAGGAGTGACAGTTGGGAGCATGCCATTGAGTACATCATCAAACCCAGATGGATTCGAAGAGGTGAAAATATTAGTGAAGTAATCCTCAACCAGCCCACCCATGCGAAATCTAAATAATGCATCACGTGACATAACCTTATACTCTTTTACATAATGTTCTTGCCTCAAGATTGACGATTTCGTTTTTTTATTTATCTAATGAATCATTTAGGTGATTCTTGAATGGATTGGACACATGAAAAGATAACTTCCAAGTTTAGAATATTCGATTTCTAAAAATAATTTATTAGATTTTAAGAAAAGATAAGAAGTATAGCTTCTTGAATTCACTTGACTTCTTAATAAATTTTGTATTTATGAATTTTGGTTTGAATTTTAGAGGTGCTACTTGCACAAAAAGTTACAAAAAGGCAAAAGTTAAATGAATAACTTGAATTCATCTCCTCTAAAATAATCATATCAATGTTTCCGACCTTAACGTTTGTTCAAGTTAGTGTTGTCCAAGTGCTCGTTTCAATCCTGTGAATTTTGTTTTCATTTTATTTGCTTTATTTATTTAAAGCACTCTTATTTAAATGAAAATAGGATTAATGGATTATATTTAAGTGGTCTTATCCACAGTCCCTCCTTAGTCCTTAAAATTAATTAACCCATGAAAAAATATACTTTTGAGGAAAAAAAAAATTAAAACCAATCAAAAGAAATTGCATGTCTGTTAGCGAAAGCAAGAGGTGGCTGATGCTTTGGTTTTGTATGCTTTTTAGTGTTGTTAAAAAAAAGTAATAATAAAAAATAAAAAATGATAGTATTAACGGGCACCATAAAAAAAACACATTTATGTCAATTTATTTTGCTTTATGTCAGATTATTGACCAACTTTATAGGGTGTAGAGTTGACTTTTGAGTTTAAATTACCTTATCAAATTATACCAATTTTTTATTAGGTGAACCTCATAATAAATCATCCTTAACAGGCACCTTGTGGTGACCGTTAACATTTTCCATAAAAAATTATCATCGTACACTTTCTGTTGCATTAAATTTCTACGAAGACAATAAGAAAATGGTGAACCATGTTGGAAACGAGGAACAATTTTTGAAGTAAATGAACAACAAATTAATGATAATTTATGAAACATATATTGGATCACAACCATCGTCCTCAGCTTTCAAATTTGTGGAAGAGGTTGGAGGATAGAAGAGAACATAAAAAGTAGGGGCGAAGGCACGTTATTCTTATGTTTTTTTTTTGGGGGAGGGGGGGGGGGGGGGGGGGTGGGGGGCTATAATAGTAGGAAGGAATAGGCCTTACACCTTCTCATTTAAGAGCTGGACCCCTATGAGAAAAACTTGGCCCATCCTCCATACGTTAGCCATAAAAATTCTCACCTCAAATCCCTACTTTTCCATCTTTTTGACTTTTCCTTTCCTCCTCTAAAACATGTCAAAAATCCCACAGTTTCTTTTTTCTTCGAGTGAGGCCATATCCCATAGCTATTCAAGGACCTATGTTGTACTTGTATGGAAATTATCATTAGAGAGTAGAAAAACTATAAGGATACAGTAGTAGACTATTAGTAGGAATGAAATTGATTTTGAATTTAGTTGAGAGGAATGAAATTGATTTTGAATTTATTTTTTACTATTGTAGTCTAATTTGGTTGAATTTAACTGCTATTTATTTTATGGTTGTTTATAGTGACTTTGTTATATTTAATTTTTAGGATATTATTTTTTTGTAAATGTAGTCTAATTTTGGTTAGATTTAATGTTTTTTTTCCTAAAACTAATGCAAGAAGACGTGTGTGTGTATATATATATATGTCATACTTTGTATTTTTCTTGAATTGCAAATCAATATAATAATATTACCTCGGCCTCCCAACCAAAATTTTTTCACTACGCCCTTGGTAAAAACTAGTTAGACAAGGGACATATACCTACAATCTTGGATAGAATCACACAACTCATAACTCACCACTTAAACACTAATGACTGGTGAAAATTTGGACCACAAAAACATCAGCCTCAGGTTTCACATTTGTTTTTTGTTTTTATTTTCCTACTCCCAAAATACATCATGGATGTTGTCTGCAGACAGCTAGCATCCATGATGTATATTGGATGACATGAAAACATCGTCTTCATGGATGCTTTCTGCAGACTGCAGTATGTCCTCCAAAAATATTTCCTATAGTATGTTTAGATGACAAGATTTTGGCACATGAATTTGGATTTGGTGATTAAAATCTAAATAACTTTGTTTAGATAATTCACAAAGAGCCAAAGATTTAGACAATTTAAGGATTTGACATTAAGGCATTTAAATCCATCACTTTAAAATTCAAATCTAAATTCAAGTATCCAAACACAACTTAAGGGAAATTTTTTGGAAAGAACTCGGGAAAGTTAATTGAATCTTTGTTGGTCCGTGGAGATCGATTTTAACAATGTATATTGAAAGCTTAATCACATCTTTACATATATCAAGTTTGAGAGAAATCTGTGATAATTTTCATTAATTAAGCAAATGATTACAACCTTGTTAATGTTATATATACAGGAAACAGAATAACGAAGCTAACAAAAAGCAGTTACTCTAACTAACGGCTAATTCTAACAAACTAATAAGTGACTTAACTTACTAAGATGCCTGGTAATCAAAACAAAGAAAATTACTAAGATGCCTATTACAATACGACACACAACGTAGAGATACAATAGAAAATGCTACTATCGTTTAGCTTCTGTATATTCACTAACTAGGGGTGTCCAACCAACCTGTGAAATCAACCCACCCACCAAGCCGTTCTGTCCAACCTGAAGCTTGTGACACTTGGCATCCATAGCACTTTGGACCGAATGACAAATTTGAATTCTGACCAGCATCCTTGTATTCCTTTCTAAGCTTATCATTAGGTTTAGTAGATGCGAACTCAAACCGTCTAAGATCCTTATCCTTGATCTTGACATTTGCATTCTCAATAAACTTCTTGAACTGCCTAGTTATGTAACCCTTGAGCTTGGATCGCTCATCATCAAACAACTCTTCATCGTCTTCATCTCTTACTTTAACAGCCATGTTCTTGCTCTTTCCACCCTTACCTATCTTTCCTAAGCCCATTTTATAGGTCTAAAGGTTCCCTACAAGCTCAATCAAAGGAATTGTGTCAATATCTTTTGATTATTCAATAACAATTTTTTTGGTATGAAACCTTTTGTAGAAGCCCCAAAAAGAGGCAAAATGCTTGTTTAGGGTTTTTCCCTATTTTATTTTGGTTTCTCACACATTGGGTCCTTAGAGACATGACTCTTTGTATGCATGTATTTCTAGGGTGAGATGTGTGTGTGTGTGTGTGTGATCCCTTTTTCTTATTTTTATTTTAGAAGTGGCCACCAACCATTAGTTTTGTATTAAGTGTAATTGGTCACCTATTTTTCTAATTCTTTTTAAGTTACCTAATTAATTAAACCAATTTTTAAGGGTTTATTAATTAAGGTAAACCAAAAGTTGCGAACCAAAGATCTTGGACATAGAAGTTCGGTGTGGGGAAAGTGTTAGACATCCCACACCACCTATCCAAAGTTAGTATCTAAAGGATGCTACATAACTAGCATGTGAATATATTTACAATGTAAAAAAAAAGGGTAAGATAGATAGCTATCCTCTATTTTTCTCATTTTCACGCACAAACACAATAGGCCAAAACATTAGCACCAAAATTTATCAAAAACAAAAAACATTAGTGCCAAAAGGGGGGGGGGGGGGGGGGGGGGAAGCATGTTTAGCTAGATCGGGATTCAAATAAACATGTGAATTCCAAAGAGAAAATCATGCAATTTTTCTTAGAAGAAAAAATCATGCAATTTTGATCTATCAACATGCGAATTTTTTTATTAGCCAACAAGACACTTCATTCGTATGATGAAATTAAAAAGGGAATTTGGTGACCCTAGGGGCCAAAATGTAATTTTGTAAAAGTTTCAGGGTCAAAACATGATTTTGGAAAAATTATGGGGTCAAAATACAATTTTGGAAAAGTTTCCTGGTCAAAACATGATTTTAAGAAAATTATGGGGTCAAAATGGAATTTTGAAAAAGTTTTGAGGTCAAAATGTAGTTTTGGGAAAGCTTTGGGGTCAAATATTATTTTGGGAATTTTTGGGATTAAATCATGGTTTTGGGGGGAAAACAAGTCAAAATGCAAATATTACAAAATATGGAATAGCATGCAAATACGAGAAAATGTGGACTAACATGCAATATTACAAAACATGGATTAAAATAAAAACATGACAAAATTGGGTTAATGTGACAAAATATGGATGGCATTTAAAATATTAAAGAACTAGTCGTTAACCCGTATAATGCACAGAAAAGTTATTGACTCTGAAAAAAAAAATTCCAACAATGTGTAAATAGACATTTTGCTAGTTAGTATTTTTTTTTTTTTTTTAAATGAAGAAATCATATAAACTACAAATATATAAACAAAGACTATGATATAAGAAAGACACACCAAGTTTCAAATTTGAGTAGCAATATGACTTTCTCATGGTAATAACAATATAGACAATTCAAAACATGAAACAATATCAAAATTGTAATACTTAATTCCATTATCTTTTATATTGAATCCAAACAAATAATTAATCAACAAAAAATCATAGCTTTTAATAAGAAAACAAAAAATCACATGAACCTAAATAAAAAGCATTTAAGATGAAGAATTAAGATTAATCTACTAAGACGCAAATACCAAAAATCCCAAGACTTAAAACTTCAAAATTTATAGAATCTCCAAATTCTACTTCAAAACCAAACCAAATTCAACAAATTTATATATAACATGCCAAATAAAAATTTATCGTTCCTTAGGCTGAAAGACATAGGTTGCAACTTTGCTTTTCTCCAAAAAAAATAAAGACGCTTTATTTGCCATGTACAATAAAAATAAATAAATATAAATATGAAAAACTTGAAAAACTGTAAAGCTTAAAAAATTTGTGGTGAAGTTTTATAGATTTAATAAAAAAATGTCTTTGGTTTTAATTATACGGCAAATGATATTTTGAAAAGAAAAAAAAGTTCCATACTTTTGCCTCTTGAGCATCTTAATTACCTGTTGACCAAAGGCTTGCAATATCAAGTTCTGTAATCCATATGGGCAATCCTGTGGAAGCAAGAGTATCAACAGAAGATCTCACGGAAGCAAGGTCTAGAGTAATGCTAATTTCGGTTTTATATATATATATATATATTATCACCGTTTGAGTTTGAGTTTAAGTTTAAGTTGGATTTGTTAGAGAGATAAAGTTTCCTCCTTGTTAAGTTTGGATTAAACAAAAATAATTTTGTCTAAAAAAAATGATAATAATGAGTTTGAGTTTGAGTTGAAGTTTAAATTTAAGTTGGACTTATTAGAGAAATAGAGTTTCACTCATTGTTAAGTTTGGACTAAACAATAATAATTTTATTTAAATATTGTGCTGACGTGAAAAATTGTGAGCATTTTAGAGGTTTCGGTTTTATATATATACTAGTATTATACTCATGCAGTGCACGGCTTAATAAAAAATATTTTGATAATATAATTAAATTTAATAACAAATAAAATGAAAAAAAAATTAATTCAAAATTTAAGATTAAAAAATAAATTGTGCTTGTACACTTGAAAGAAATTTAATTTTTATTTCTTGTTTTAATATTTAAATCATTTGTTTTAGTATTGATTTCATTCAAATAGTCATAAATTATATCAACCCTAAACCAGCATATGTATCCATATGTAACATTCTAAATTAATAAATAAAAATATAATACTCTAACTTAATGTAACATTCTAACTTACTAATAAATAAATATAACACCCTAACTTAAAGTAATGTTTGTAATTGTATTGTGTTTTAGCCTTTAAGAACACATATATATATTTTTTTATCATAAAAAAAAAAAAAAAAAAAACAAAACAAACACAGATATTAATATTATACATGAAAAAATAATGAATTCAATAATTGAAACGGTTGAAAACAAAATTAAGCCAAAACCTCAATTCATTAATGAAAAAATATAAAAATATATATATATATATATTTTGAACTTAAAAAAAAAAAATTGAGTTAAGTAAAGATAAATTTACATAGAAATTTGGACGGGTGGATTTTCTCGTATCCAATTTCAACCTATCTATAAAACTTGTTGATAAAAATCATATTATATATAATAAAAAGGCAACAAATACACAAAATCTATTCAATTTGATGGAAAAAAAAAATTACATGCAAGGTTGTAGGTAGGGCAGAGAGGAGAAGGGAAGAATATAGCAAACAATTGTAAAGTAAGTAGTAGAAATAATACTTAGTATTCTCAAAAGAAAAAACAGTAGGTTAATCTCACATTGGAAAATGAGTGTAAGTTAAAGAGGTTTAAAGTCTGTGCTGTGTATCTAAGAGTTAAGCCCTTTTGGATCTATACCACTATAAGTTTTTTAAAAAAAAACCTTCTCCCCTCTTTCAGTGTGTGTGTTAAAAATACTTAGTATTCTAAAAAAAAAAAAAAAAAATAGTAGAAATAATGAAATACCAAAAAATTATGTGTATATATAGTGGGAATTTTAGGTTGTGAAGAAGATGATATGAACAAAAAGAAGTAATTTAGGTAAAACTCAAATACTTTTTTTTTTTTTTTTTTACTTTATTATTAGGAAAAAGATGACATAAGATGCAAATTAATCCATAAAAATAAAATAAAATAAAATAAATAGTAGAAATAATGAAATACCAAAAAATTATGTGTATATATAGTGGGAATTTTAGGTTGTGAAGAAGATGATATGAACAAAAAGAAGTAATTTAGGTAAAACTCAAATACTTTTTTTTTTTTTTACTTTATTATTAGGAAAAAGATGACATAAGATGCAAATTAATCCATAAAAATAAAATAAAATAAAAAACAAACAAACAAATGTAGGAAAAAAAAATGCAAGTTCTATCTTTTTTTCTTTTTACGTATTTTAAAGAAGCGTAGGAAAAAAAATACAAATTCGATCTTTTTTTTCTTTTACTTTTTTTATCTCTCTTTTTTATTTAAATTCTATCCTTAGGTAATTCTATTCTATTGATTTTAGGCTTTGTTGATAACATTTTAGATAAACACAACTGTTATTGTTGTAAATCAAATACTAATTTCTTTCATTACTTGATTTGTCATATTTATCCAAAAAATATGTATATATCTATTCTTAAAATCTAAAAATTTAAACTTTTATTATATATTATATGATATGATATAGATTACTAGATTACAAAACAACATAAATCTAGCAATTTTTTTTCTCTAATTAATCTAAAATTGTCGCATCTAATTCTAAAAAATAATATAATAATAATAAACCCAAAAATGAAAGAACTTTTGTTACATAACTTCTACAAACTCATAGAAATAGCTCTCTTTTCATCTAATAAGAAAGCAAAAAATACACATGAAAAAAAAAAAAAAAAAAAAAACCCTACATAACCATTCTAAAATCACAGGTTCCTTAACATGACAATCCTCTACAAATCGAATCTCACTACATCAAAACGATCGTCGTCGTTTTCTAATAAATAAATTTTTTTTTAAAGGTCATATTAGAAACTTTACCGTAGATAGTGTTTATAGGATTCACAAAATCATATTATATATAATAAAAAAGTAACAAATACACACAATCTATTCAATTTGATGAAAGAAAAAAGAATTATCTGCAAGGTTGTAGGTAGGGCAGAGAAGAGAAAGGAAGAATATAGTAAATAATTGTAAAGTACATAGTAGAAATAATGAAACATCAAAAAACTGTATGTATATATAGTGGGAATTTTAGGTTGTGAAGAAGATGATATGAACAAAAAAAAAGTAGTTTAGGTGAAACTCAAATACTTTTTTTTTTTTTTTTACTTTATTATTAGGAAAAAGATGACATAAAATGCAAATTTATCCATAAAAAAAATAATAAATAAAAAAACATAGGAGAAATAAATGCAAGTTCTATATTTTTTTCCTTTTACGTTTTTTAAAGAAACGTAGGAAAAAAAATGCAATTTTGATCTTTTTTTTTTATTTTACGTTTCTTTTATTTGTCTTTTTTATTTAAATTCTATCCTTAGATAATTATATTCTATTGATTTTAGGCTTTGTTGATAACATTTTAGATAAACACAACTGTTATAACTGTAAATCAAATAATACTTTCTTTCATTACTTGATTTATCATATTTATCCAAAAAATATGTATGTATCTATTCTTAAAATCTAAAAATTTATTAAAATTTATATAATTTGGTGAAGTCACTTGATGCAATCATGGCATCTAAGCTCATCTAATATGATATGATATGATATATATATATATATATATAGAGAGAGAGAGAGAGAGAGAGAGAGAGAGAGAGAGATAAACAAGCTAATGGCCCTTATTTAAGAGTGTGGGCCGAAAGTTATTTTAAACTAAAGTGGACCTAGGCTTACTTAAAAGGTGGATTGAACTTGAACCTAAATATTAAAAGTGGGCTCAAAGGGACTAGGAGGAAAAAAGAAAAGGTTTCGGACCTGGGCTTGGTTCAAAAGCTGATGGGCTGGGTGGGTTAATGTCCAAAAGGCAATGTCAAGTCGAGCCAACCCGTTTCTCTTAAGTCTTCTCCCTTAGAGAACTAGCATTGGGTGTAAACACCCCTAGTTACTATTTTACAACCAAGTCATCCAAAACTCACTCAATCCGAGTTTGTAAATTTATAAGAATTTGCAATTTTACTGTTCATAGGTTGTAAGAAAGGTGGTAAGAAAAAATTATTATTTTAATCTTATGGTTATGTGTGAAGAAAAAAAGAGAGTCGGAGGAAAAAGGGAGAGAATAGTATATTTTTATTATAAAATATTATTTTAATCTTATGGTTATGTATGAAGAGAAAAAGAGAATGGGAAGAAAAAGGAAGAGAATAATATTTTTTTTAAATATTTTATTAGGTAATTTTTTAAAAATTAAAATTAAAATGTAAAGTGAATTATAAAATAAGTTGTTAAAATAGATAAAAGATCGTTCGAGGATTATTATGCTTCTTCCTGCATCCCGGGTGCTAAACTAATGCTCTTTAACAGCTTAACCTAAACGTTTCTCTCATGTTCTAGAATCTTCTCCATGTCTCTAACCTTCTACTCTCTCTCACTCGACCCTCCATGGCTGACCACCATGGTCAGCCATGCTCGGCTCTCTGGCGACAAACTGGTACCAGAAACAGCGAACACCACCACCACACTAGTGGTCTCCCTTATCAGAACCTCGGTCTAAACTTGACCTAAAAAATCTCTCCTCTAATCTAAACCTATCTCCTTTAGACCTTGATTTCATCGATCCAAAGGAAACGAAGCCTCCTTGTTCTGCCATGACATCCACAAGTCAACACCACTTCAGTGATACTCCTCTCCCTTTGGTATCCTATTTTCTCTCTCTCTAAACCCAAATCAACATTTACCCTCTCAAACCCACAACCTCAAACTTCCAACCTCCGATCTACTACCTAGGAGGGCTATACTCAGCGCGTGAGCCATAAAACGATGGTGTCGAGTCTTAGGAGATCACGGATTGACCATGAACCAAGACTAAGGCGGGGTGTGAACAGAATGTGCAAGTAGAGAGTAAGCTAAGCTAAGGAGCTTCTGTGCTTGTGTGTGTGTGCTTCGGTGAGTAGGTAACAGAGGAAAGAAACAATCTATTGTAGAAGTCAGAATCGCAGAGTGTGGGTTTGTGATTTGTGATGGTGTGTGTATTGTGTACAGAGTGAAAGTGCAAATATGACACAGAGATAGGAAAATAGAAAAATGGAAGATGGGTTTAAGGTTTACCCAGTGGATGTAACCTCCTTATTCTTCTTTTTGTTCTTATCCATTTTGTTTGATGGTTGTTGACAGTTGTTGTTGATTTGTTAGCTCCCCTGTTGCCTTGAATCTATTTGTTCTTTCTACCATTTTTATTAATCTTAGGCTGAAAGAAAATATAGAGAATAAATTAGGATTCAAGCTAAAACAGAACCAAAAAATGAGTAAAGGAAAAAAGATAGGAAGCTCATTCCGTTGGTTGTGCTCTTTTTTTTTCTTTCTTTTTTAACAATTGCTTCTTCTTGCATCTCTTCTCCTTCTTTGTTGTGTTATGGGTATTTCGTAGTAGGTTTGAGGGGGTCCCAGCCATGGGCGGCGTTAGGTAGAGTTCAGGGGGTTCAAATGAACACCCTGTGCTGGAATGCATTTTTATAATATATAATATTTTTTATATTTTATTTTTGATTTATCTGCCTAAAATGAAAATTTGAACCCACTGAATTTTTTTTAGTTCAGTTGAAATAAGGTTAAATATGATCTTTTTAGCAATATCTTGATCTTTTTAAACACACAAAAAAAGCCAAATGATAAAAGTAAAAATTTGTTCATCTTAATCCTCAAAAAAAGCCTATTTAGATCTTAAGTACATATTTGTTTAGTTTATAATGTAAATCATACATTAATAGTACAATGTAACATATAATTTTTTAGATAGATTCAACTTATAGTATCCGCTCTTATGGCCTATTTGGATGTTTAAAAAAGGAAGGGAAGTAGAGTAGAATGAGGGAGGGTAATTCAATTATTTTGTTTGGAAGTTTTTAAAGGAATGAGGGGAAGTGGCTTTGAGAGATTTGGAGGGGTTTCAATTACTTCTAACCTCTCATTTTTAATTCCCCTAAATTGGAGAGATTTGGAGGGAGAGAAGAGCAGTTAAATTATTGACCAAATAAATTCTCTAATTTACCATTTCTAAATTAACAAAATTACAAACTGATTATATAAATAATCTTTGTTTGTTTCTTGAGAAAATTTAAGGTGAATGAAAAAAAAAATCTCACTGTTTCACACATCCGATTCAAACTGCTCCACAATCAGACAATGATGAATTCACACTCCACAATCAGACATATTACAATGAAAATCTCACACACACACACACACACAAATACAAAAACATGTTAGCAGCTCAGATCTGAACCCAAAGACAGCAAATCTGGGTTCGTCAAGTGAGAGAGAGTGAAGGGAAAAATGGGTAGACAGCAAATCTGGGTCGAAGATGACGGCGCGCTGGCCACCGTCGACGGTGTAAAGAGATGAGCTGAGAGCGGTGGCGGCGGCGCCGAGTCCCAAAGCGCCTTCGGAGGAAGCAAATTTGATTGCCGGAGGAGAGGGCAAGGATCTCCGGTATAGACCAGGCAATGGCGTCGCCATTTCTTTCTCTAGACTTTGGTCAATCAAATTCTCCATTGCATGAGTATGACGCTTTTGTTTTTTAATATATAAAACTAAAAAGTTAAAGAACTAGTTTTTGTTTTTGGTGTAAAAATTTAATTAATAAACGTGGAGGTGGGACTTTCCAAACTAGTTGTGAAATTTCTAATCTGTGCTTATGATTGGGATTTTGAAGAAAAGACCTATCAAAATTTTTTTTTTTTCATATTTTTTTATAATTTTTATGCTAATTTTGGCACTCACAAGCCACATTAGAATCGTTTTTCAGCATCCAAACATTTTATTTTCTTATTTTAATTATTATCAATTAAGGATGGTTTTTTTTAGTATAATAAAAAAGCAGAAAAAAAAATAATTATAGACTAATATTGATTATTTAATTCACACCAGGAAAAAAAAATTATAAAAAAAAAATTATTGCATGCTATAGTCATAATTATTTAATCTAACAAATTAATCATAGACCAATATTGTAAGTCCATTTTCAAATAAATGTAAATTTGTTTATTTTAATCATTTTCTCTCCTTTCCATCCTAATTTTTAAAACATCCAAACAAGAGGAAGGGCTAATTACTCCCTTCCCCTTACTAATTTTAAAAACATCCAAACAAGGTGAAGGTGAAGGTGAACTATTCCCCTCTACTCTCCTCCCCACTACTCTCCTCCCCTCTACTCCACTCTACTCTCCTCCCTCTCTAAACTTCCAAACAGGCCATTAATGATAGTTTTTTATTATCAGACTAAGACACCAATCGGTTTTTGGTGTAATTGGGAATTGAACCCCAGATCTCTTATTCAATCATCAGAGACTTTACCAGTTGAGTTAACTAGAAAATCCACATAGATAAATGAATTTTAAGTAGTGATAATTAAAGTTCACTTAATGAAAATAATTAATATGTTCATTGTATTAAGAAAAAATTATTTCAAATGAACTTATAGTTTATCTTTTATTCTTTTGCTAGTACAAAACAAATTGTAATAAAAAATCTTCATAAAGTGCAAGATTCATCTCTTACCCAAATTACATATTGTTATTGACCCCCCAAGAAAAAAATCCTAGAGCCGCCACTACTCCCAGCTCCATTTTTACACTATCAGGGTGTGTCCTTGCGTAGTGGCGAGTGTGGTAGGTGTAGGGGGAGTGTGCTGGCATGTGAGAGAGAGGGAATCAAACTTGGTGTGTAAGGAGAATCGATTGGCAGAGAGAAAGAGAGCCAAAACTTGGGGAACAAGGGAACCTTGACACTTGGCGTCATCATAGGCAAAAACTGAGCATGATCTTGGATATTTGGCCTTATCATAGACTACCATATGGCATGATCTTGGCCCTCTATATGTAACAATTGATTGAAAATTAGCATAACATAAAAAGGGACCTAATTAAATTTGGATATACCTAATAAAATGGAAAACTAAATGAATTTTCAAAGAATGACACACATTCAATGAAAAATGCCTTTCAAACACATATCCAAATCAAATGAAACCAAAAATATTCCTTTGTTTTTTTTTATGAAAGATGCAAAGAGATAACATTCACATTTTCACAATAACTCACCCAATTCAGGCATGAATTTTGTTCAAAAACAAATGATTTGAATAGAATTTTATGGTCTTTTAAGTTCACCAAATTCTTAATTTAATTAAAGCTTAAAATTTCAGCAAAATTTAGGGTTTGACAAAATACGGTATCAACACCTTTCTAGTAGAGACATAAAGATTTTCCTCATAACCTTTGGTTTAGGAATTGTCTCATCTAGATTGAAAGAGGCATTCACAATGTCTTTGAGTTTAGCATAAAACGAGTCAAAGGTCGCATCTTCTTTCATTCCAATTTCCTCAAAACTGCTAGTAAGCCCCTGAAGCTTAGTATCTTTCACAGCCTTGGATCCTATATGTGATCTGTAGAATGGTTCATACTACCTTTGAAATATTAGTGGAGATTTTCTTAAACTCTTCGTTGTTAACATCACTCTATAGCGCATCCAAAGCGCTACTGTTGTAATTGCCGGGCTTAATCTTATCATCATCCCATGCAGGTGGTTAGTGTTGTATTCATTACTTAGTCCTGCTATAGAAGCCCTCAAATCTTTTGAAAAGTTGTCGTCCATTAAGGAGTGGTCACCTGTTGACTAGGAATATCTATCGAGTGAACTACAATTGTCCTCTAGGGTTTCGAGCTCTTTGGGGTCTTTGAACCAGAACACCCCTCGACCATACCTTGCATGCCTAGCAAGGGTGGAATGCTAGACTTTTCTTGGCCCATTTTGTTTTGGAAAGATTTGGGATAGGAATTTTGCGCTAGAATTTTAAAAATGTACTAGATTCCCAAATCAATTGTCCTAAGACTACCTTGCAAGGAACATAAAGCTTATTCCTTTAACTGTGAGGACGTTTGTTTCCAAGAATCTTCATTCCAACTGAGCCCCTGATTTTGATGTAGTCATTACTCTATGAGTTATTGGATCCTCTAAAACCCCCATCCCCCTCCAAACTAACTAGCTCCCAATGTTTGGAGTACCATGTTCGGGTCCATGGTGATCTAACTTGCAATTATCAATAACCAAGGTTACCAATCTATAGACAAGCTCTTATTTTGCTACATGTTAGAGATGTAATCAATTGTGTGTGTGTGTTTGTGTATGAGTGAGAGAGACTGTGTAATTGTGTATAAAATCAATTAAAATTTATAAATATTTTCTTCAATAAACATTCCAACTTATAAACTTGTTATACATTTATTTTATTTTTTATTTAAAAAATTATTATAAATTTTTTTATGATGTCATTGGTTCAACTACCTATCTGATATCAATCAAACTAGTGAACTAACAAGTTAGCTTCCTAGTTTTTTGGTCGGTCTTGTTTTTAAATCCATGGTTTCATAAGGCATCACAAACATCTTTGAATATATATATATATATATCCTTTCAAGGGCAAATCATTATGTTTAGATGAGTGTAGACGGTGGAGCTATACATCTGGAACATAACCATATCAAATTATTTTTATTTCAATGTTGCATAGGTCCATGCTTATAACGGTACAGGATCAATGAGCAAAGATGTTACAAAATCTTTGAGCACAATTCCAGCATTTGTGTAGCCATCTACATCCTTATACACAACATCCATCACACGTGTAAGGTTGAGAATTGACATTATAATTGGCTTGGAGTCAATAGTTGGATAGAGGCACTCTTCATTAATGTCCTTCCATGCATTTGTAACTTGTTTGCGAAGCTCATTAATTGCATCTTCTTCTGTGGCACCATATTGTGCCATATAACATTCAACAGCCGAGGCAGTGTGTCCTATTTCTTGCTCAAACTACAATTAATTCAATTATTATGTTAGAAAGGCATCACGTGATTGGAATATTGTAGTAATTGATCGAATCATGCTTCCAAATTACAACTACTAGGGCCAAAATGGGTATTTGCCCCTTTCGTCAAAACTTTCCAACGAAATGCCCTATGTCTGAAATTATTTAGGGAAATACCTCTATTTTGAAATTCAATTTTTTAAAAATTGAGTTTCAATTTAAAACTCAATTTTTGGACAATCAAGTTATAGGGAATTGAAATTTATAAATAAAAATAAATAAATAAATTCTTGGAACTCGAGTTCCATTCAAGGTACTCGAGTTCCATTCAAAGAACTCGAGTTCATGGAACTCAAGTACCTTGAAAAAAATTCAAGTGGAACTCAAGTTCCATGAACTCAAGTTCTTTGAATGGAACTCAAGTTCCCAAAAAAAAAAAAAATTCTAAATACAACTTCGCTATAACTCGATTGTCCAAAAATTGAGTTTTGTATTTAAAATTCAATTTTCTAAAAATCGGGTTCAAAACAAGAGCATATCCCTAAATAGTTTCAGACATGGGGAATTTTGCTAGAAAGTTTTCCTGAAATGGGTAAAACCCAATTTTGGCTCAACTACTAGTGTGTAACTCTATGCATTTGCACGAGTTTAATTAAAAACAATCACAATTACATGATTCAACTTATACCTTTTTTTAAGAAGATATTTGAATTATACATGGTATTAACTTACACTTTTTTAAAACCATGCATTTCTAAAAATATGTAATGGTTTTCTCATTATATATATATATTTATATATATATATATGCTTTAGAATTTGATTGGATTTAGACTCTTTGGTTTTTATACCCAATAATTTATATATCACAAAAATTAAAAAATTAGGTAGATGTAGTGCAAAATTGGACTCTAATTGAAATCCAATTTAAAAACTAATTGAAATCTAATTAGATTTTCTATTAACTTTGGTTTTTAATATATATATATATATATATATATATTTTTTTTTTTTTTTTGTTGAAGTGACATATGATTTCACCTTATGTGACACTATGTCATCCATTAGTCTACAAACCATTGCAGAAGCTCTGACTATTTTGGGGTTGCTAAACACCCACTCGAAGCAATCATTTGTAACAATGTCTCCCATTCCAACCAACGATGTGGTTGCTAACAATGAATAGCCAGATGTAGCAAGTGCAATCTCCATATATTCATCCATTTGGCTTCGTCAAAGTAGGCTCGAACTTGATTCTTCATCTGATACAATGAGAAGTTTACAATCAGATTAACTAAATTTACAACATAGTCAACGGTTCTTGATTTCTTTCCTTTTTCCTCTTAAATGAACAATAATATTCTAAATTTATATTTATGGTACTTACTGCTTCTATTGCAAATTTCACACGGTCTGATCTTCTTTCACCCACTATTTCTTCCATCTCACAATAAACATCTAATAGTGCCTGATAACACACTTTCATGTACTCCGGAAGTTGATCAGTGGCACTAATGTCCCACCTGTAATATATGGAGGCAAACAATCTATGTCAATTGGTTCTTCTAATTAATGTAAACTAGTAAGTTACCGTGCGCTCACATGGATAATTTAGTGATATTTTATGTAAGACGATTTTGGAAAATATTGTATATACATTATAAAGAAAAAGTAAACTAAATTAGAGTAAAAAAACATATATATTTTGAGATATTAAAAATTAGTTTAGTAGCCTCACTACACATATGTAGCATTCACAATGTAAGGTGTTTTTTTTTTTTTTTTTTTTTTTTTTTTTTTTTTTTTTTTTTTTTATTCACAAAACCAAAAATAAATGCTAAGGGGTAATAGGAATATGAAAATTATCTAATTTGTGTTGTGTTCCCAAATTACATACCATGTAATGAAAGTATGTCTAGTTTTCTCACCGTCTTCTACTCAATGATAGTGTGATATTAAGACATGGTGTGGACAAATGCATATGTATTTGTCTTATAGATGATTTAAAACTAAGGTAGAATATGGTTTTACATTGCGCACCAAATATTCTCTCTACTTATATACCCAAAATAAAAACTATTAAACCAAATTACCCAAACCTAAATCATATTTAAGCCTCTAATTTAAAATGAAAAAAGAAAAAAAATAATTAATCGTAGGGGTTTTGGCATCTTAATGGTGGTGGGAGGTCAGTATGATGGAGGCGGTAGCCCCTCAAATTCCTCTTTCTCTCTCTTATAAATGTTTTGTCAAACTCGGGTCTTTTATTTTGATAATACTGAAACAATGCGTTTCATTTAACAATCCACAATATTTTTGTATCTCTCTATCTCTCCCTCTGGCCTTATTATCTAGTTAGTTATTACTATTAGTCCTTAACTTTTTTTTTTCTTCTTCTTTTTTTTTTTTTTTTTTTTTTTTTTTTTTTTTTGGCTTTTGCTTTTAATACTAAAACACATGAAGAAGAGAGAAATATGTGGTGTAAGCTCAGACAATTATTGATAGATTAATGAGATAACATTAAAAATAAGTTAACATAGTTATTACTATTAGTTCTTAACCCTTTTTTTTTCTTATGCCTTTGCTTTTAATACTAAAATAGTGGGTATGCTAAAAGACGTAAAGAAGAGAGAAATGTGTGGTGTAAGATCAAACAATTATTGATAGATTAATGAGATAATGATAAAAATTAGTTAACATGAACTTTTGGGTAACAGTAAAGAATACATTAAAAAAAAAAAAACTAAATGTAAAATTAGAGCGCCACATATATATATTGATTAATTGTTGAAAGAACGGTCAAATGATCGAATTTACCATATATTGACATAATAAAAAGAGGTAAAAAAAATTGCAAAACTAGAGCACCACTATAAATATATATATATATATATATATAGATTAATTGTTGGAAGAACGGTCAAATGATTGAATTTGCCATATTGTGACATATTTTTTGGACATAAAATAATTTATATTGGAGCCATATCTCTACTCTACCGCACATTAAAGTTAAAAACCTTATGTGTTGGATCATATTTATTATGAGGGTGTTTGGGTTTTCACATAATTAAGGATTGTTAGATTCAAATGATCGAATTTATCCTTTACTAGGAATTTAAGGTTTTAAGACGTGGTAAATTCTTATATATAAACCATGCGAAAGAATAAGGCAATAATAACAATAAGATATGACTTTTATGTTAAAAATCAACATTGCCTCTAAAAATTTCTAGAGTTTCTCTATCAATCTCTCTCTGTGGAATTCTCTTTGCTTTATCTCTCTAGAGTTCTCTTTTGTAAAAGTAAAGTTCACTTAAACCGACTTATTACAACACTTATAAATAGGGTGTGATGGTGTCCAAATTTGTTAGTAAAGAGAAGAAAATGATCGTGATGTCAGTACCTTGGTATCTAAAGAAGTGAGGTGTGTGCTTTAGAGGTGTGTGCAAGTGTATTTAAGTGAGTGAGTACATTAAATAAAAAAAACCTAGTGTGTGGAGTGGAAGTAAGGTGCCGTGTGTGCACTAGAGTCACAGTGTATGCCAGTCAAGCATTATAGTTTGTAAAGTATTAATGAATAACCTAAGAGTATTGGTTTAAAAAATATTTTTATAAACTTTTTATGAGAAAATATAAAAATAATTGCTTTTTTTTTTTTTTTGCAATCTTTTATATTTTTTATTAAAGTAGTATAAAAATTTTCATTAAATGGTCCATTATCAAATGCTGTAAAGACACCCATTGACCAAACCCAATTCAGTTTTCAATATAAAAGTGTTTTTGATTCCGTGTTTTGTTAAATACTTTGTTATCAAAGCTTCTGCTAATTTAACATTTTACTCATATAACTAACGGGGAAAGTGTGGTAATTTACCTTTAACCATGAAAAAAATAAAGCAATGATCTTAAGATGTTAATTAATTTCAACCTCTCGATTGCTTCAGTAAAGAGCTCAATCTCTTCAAAAGTGCCATACACATCATAGATGTCATCGATAGTCGAGGTCATGGCTATCACTTTGGTTAGTATCCTCCTAGCATGGAAATATTCAGGCTCGAAGAACACTCCCAATATCCAGAAGTAGCACTCAATCACTCTGTCTCTGATAAAGGGTAACTTCTTTGAAAAGTTTAATTCTTTCCACCACCTACAAATACAATTTAATTGAATCATGCATGTTGTCAAAGTGTAGTGATGTTCAAGCTTAAAATATTAACTCAAACACTTGCAACTCTGACATGTATTAATAACTAACCTTGCAATGTCAGAAAGTTCTTTCTGGTGCATTTTCTGCAGTATGTTAAAATCTAACTTTGCAAAGGAATGAAGAACTTTATTATGTGAAGAATCTTCTTCGTAGATAGAAAAGTAATGCCTTGCCTCTAACCTTGGTAATCCTTTGTGGATAGGCTGCTTTAAGGCATGCCTTACTTGTGCTGCAAGAGGAGTGCTTAAGTGCGATGCTACAAACTCAAGATGTGTGGTAGTGAATACAAGAGCTTCGTCTAGTATATCTTCCCCGTGGACCCTGAGATGCGTGGCTTCATACAAGCTTAACATTGCCCGCGCATCATTGATAAGTGAGTCCTTGAAATTCCCATTGCTATCTTTGAATTTGGTGAACTTGTCTACATCATGATCCGATTACATGAAATGAGTAGAATAATATAAATTTTTTTAAAAATATATTAGCTCAATAGTAGAGGCCCAAACTCAATCCTACCATATGTGCATGATATAAAATTCATGTGGCTGGTTCATGTTTGAACACATTTAGGTGTATGTACAAACATTAAATGTGACACTAGCTCCACATTTACTATAAAACTGATTGTGCATATTAAGTTTCCTTATAAATGGTAGCAGAATTGTATAAACTGAAAAAGACATACAATCATTTTCAAAGACAACAAAATAAAGAGAGGGAAGGGGGAACTTACCACATGAAATGTAATAACCTTGTTGTCTAAGTAATCGAAATTGGAGAGCAACAGTATAAAGGTCATCATCATTTTCTTGGTCATCAATATCAAGAAGCGTCCTGTGTAATTGTTGCAAAAATTTTTCAATCTCATTTTCAAAATGATAAGACACACCTAAGCGTTGGAGTACATCAATCAAGTTTAGTTTTTGTGAGGACTTCTCAACCGGGGATGTTAGCATACACATCACCTCTTCCTTCAATTCCTGAACTTGTTGCTTCAAACTGTTCAGTTTCCTACATGAGCAATTAAATTAATGAATTACATATGCATTATGTATCATCAGTTGAAGGTGATATATATGCTCCAATAAAAAACTTTGTTTATTAAATTTTATACATAACTTGTTCTAACTTCTGAGACTTAAGTTATGTGGGTTACAATAGGTTGACAACCAAGGTAAAACTTAGTCATTTTTTATGAATGGATTTACGTGCACTGAATTAAGGTGAACAAAATTTAAACGCTTAATTGAATTAAAAAACACAAAAATAAGCTCTACTTTACATGTATACACAGATTCATCAGCGGCACGGACAGAGCCACTGTTGGCCCCCCCCCAATTTATATATATTAGTATATACATATATAGGTACTAATTTTAGCAATTTTGTTTTATGAAATTACACTTCCCCCCTTAATAATATCATTGATTCTTTTAAAAGTAATGCTATAACCACAAACTCTTCTACAATATTTGTACAAATTGTTGAGGTGACAAATTCTTATTGGTTCTCATTTTGACCCGCCATTTACATTATTTTTTTGCTTACCAATAACTATTTACTATATCAGTAATTTGTAAAAAAAAGTTTAAACAAAATAATTTTGTTCATATCCAACAACAGACGCACACATCAAAGACAAAAAATAAAAAATAAAAACTCTCAATGGCAAAACAACAGCAAAGCAAGAGGCTGAAGGCACCACACACAACTAATAGCAGAACCACCTCCCTAACTCTAAGATCTGACTCTATCCTGCTCAAATGTCATCATATTGAATTAAATTAAGCATTCTTACCAAGAACTCAGAAGCATATGTGAGGAAACGATCACCCCAAATGCTAGGTTGAAAATTTGCTGATCGACGAATGATTTGTGGCATATCATTTTTGGCTGTGGCAGCTACTGCTGAAACTTGAGAATGCATTTTCTTTACCAAATATTATTTTATAGAATAACCGAATTTGGGCTTTAGTCGAACTGTGAAACCTTTTTAGGTGATATGAAAGAAAGAGTTTACGTACTCAGTATTTATAGACAATACTATTTTTAGAAAGAGGTTACGTACTCCCACCTGAATCACGTTGTAAAAAAAATAGGAGAAAGATATGACAGAAAGAGGTTATGTACTCCAGATTTTATCGACAATACTATTTTTAAAAATTAGAACCTCCCACCTGAATCACGTGGTGAAAAACAAGAAAATTGATTGTGCCTTTTGCTACGCCATGACCCTCACATCCATGATCCATGGCTTTAGCTGTTAAATTACCGATTATGAGCTAGTGTGGAGGAGATAATGATCGAACTTAAAGCCTTACTTTGATATCACGTTAAATTATTGATTATCCCAAAAATTTAAGTTATTGAAATATGGTAAATTTAATCATTTAACCACATACTTCTAACGTTAGGTTGCTAGTTCTACAAGGATTCTACACCCTCGGCTTGTCCTTCAATGATTTACGAGGCAACTCTACGCAAAATATATACATCATGCTTAATTTGGTTCTCTCTTGTGACATTACACTTCATAACAGTAGTTGTCAATATCATCTGTATTGATATGTATTGTGTCTATTGAAAAAAAAAAATATATATATATATATATCATATCATATCATATCAAGCCAAAATGAACATTTGCCCATTTCGCTAAAACTTTCCAACAAATTGCCCCTGTTTTAAACTTGATTTTCTAAAAATCAAGTTTCAATGAAAAACTCGATTTTTAGAAAATTGAGTTATGTGAAATCAAACTTAAAAAAAAAAAAAATGGAACTCGAGTTCCATGTAAAATTTCTCACATTACTCGATTTTCTGAAAATCAAATTTTTATTGAAACTTGATTTTCTAAAAATCGAGTTTCAAAACATGGGCATTTTGCTAGATAGTTACAGAATAGAGGTATTTTGCTATATCTTTTGGACAAAAGAGACAAATGTCCATTTTGGCCTATCATATCATATATATTATATAGAGCTCAATAATATAATATGTCTATGAGTTTTTTTTGTTACAAGTCTAAGAAGCTAGAGAGAGAGAGAGAGAGAACCTATTATTTTGGCTCATACATCATGTACTAACACTTTCGGGTTTGATAAATTTGAAAGTTGATGTCATAAACACATGTTAATAAATGGTTAAAAAAAATAAAAACTAGTTCCACATTATTTTTCTCATATTTAAAAGTACCTCTAAAATATTAGACCAACTTAATCCAATTGAAACCCAAAAATGGTTTTAAATTTTTTTTGATTTATTGAATCATTTGAAGGATAATTTTTTCTAACGCCTTAAGGCTTTAATTTTTGTAAACTACTATACTACACAATAGATTTTCAATATTAGTCATATAATCTTCCACATAGCAACACATTAAACAACCTTTGTCTCTTTCTTAATTAACATCAAAATCAAAAATTGAAAAATTAAATTATAACTTCACTTTCTTACGAGCCTTTTTACTTTTACTTAACCATGTATCATCTTATCCAAAATAAAGTAAATCTCATTTTTTTTTTTAAATAATAATAAATTTTCATTTCTTTTTCTCAAATTTTATGCCTAAATCATGAGATTTGATTCTCTATATGAAATTAACCTTAGTGCAATTAGTATTTATTCATCAAATTATGCGCTTAATTCATCATTGTGGGCTCTTTCCCATTTAAATATAATTAAAAACCCCCACTTTAATTTATCCCCTCAAACTATATTGAGTCCACGCTTCACAAGAGAATTAGGTTTAACAGCAATCTCGTCTTAACCGCAATTCTCCACTCTCTCTCTCCTTAAAATTACGTACTTAACACATGAAAATAAATAAATAAATAAAAATAATCCTTTTATTTTTTAATTTTATAACCAATCAAAATAAATTGCGCAGGGCTGTCAGCGAAAGCAAGAGGTGGCGAATGTTTTGGTTTTTTGTATACTTTTTATGTTGCCGACACAATAAATAAAAAAAGTATATCATCAAGGACTTTATATTGCAATAAACTTCTATCTTTTATTTATTTTATTTAAAAAAAAAATTGAACAGATCTATTTTTCCTGAACCGACACAATAAGAAAATGGAGAACCATAATGAAAATGAGGAATAATATTTTGAAGCAAATGGACAACAAACATCGTCCTCAGGTTAAGGCTTTTTTTTTTTTTTTTTTTTTAAGGCCATGTTTGAAATGAGGTTTTTAAGTTTTTTGAAGTAAATTTTGGACCTCAAAGTTGGTTTCATATTTGTGGAAGATGATGAGGATAAAATTAGTTAGACAAGAAGTGACGGGCCAAGCTTGACAAGGGTGACGAGGTTCTTTTGCCATCAGCATTCCTTCAAGGCTGACGGGGGTATGAAGGAAGAGAACTCCACATAAATCTGAACATCCTGAAGCTAACGGGAGTAAACTTGAACAGACGGGGTAAACTTAAACTGACTGCGTCAGTCTATGGATTGATTGATCTGCACGTTTACGTATATAAGTAAAATAACTTGCTCCCCACGTTTCAAAGGACCTAAGGACTCCTATATGGAAAGAATCCCGTAAAATACGCCCAAGAAGACTCCTATAAGGAAAAGACTTCTACTCCAAGGAAAAGAGGTCAACCATCTACTATTATAAAAACCCAAGCACCCTCACAAACCAAGGTACGCATAATTTACCCTCTCTAACACTCTAGAGCAGTGAGAATAGTTCTAACTTGACCTTCGGAGGGTGTTTGGCCGGTACCACACCAGTACTCTTTGCTAGGTTATTCCTTTTTGTTGTGCAGGTGCCATTGGCGATCGTACGAGGAACGTGTGACTCACTGGTGGTATTATTTCCGGCATCATCAGTTGGCGCCGTCTGTGGGAACACGTAGCACATCCTCGCTTCCTTGACACAAGAGTTACATGGTACTCACTTGCTCAATGGCGACCATCAACGACGTTCAAGAAGAAGAAACCCCTACGACCGCTCTTGAGAGACAGGTCAGGACGCTCACCACAGCCATGGAGCGCCTCACCAAACAAAATCACGACCTAGAAGAGCAGCTGAACCAGAAAAACGCGGCGGTCAATAACCAAGGAGCAGATCAAGAAGGAACCAGCGCTGAAAGGAGGAATCACGAAGGACCACAGGAGAGCAACGCCCCAAGCAGACCAGTGCGACGGGACACTAGCATCCCTTCCCTGACAGATACGGCTCCACCACCCATCATCGCGGAGATGCAGGCGATGAAGGAACAGATGGAAGTGATGATGAACGCTCTCAAGGGGCGAGTATCCAGTGATCTTGACGACCTTGTCAACCGGACTAACTCGCCATTTACGACAACCGTCAACTCCTTCCCCCTGCCGAGTAAGTTCCGCATGCCAAATATGGATAGTTATGACGGAGTCAAGGACCCTCTAGACCACCTAGAGGCCTTCAAGACCCTGATGCACCTTCAGGGAGTGGCAGACGCGATTATGTGCAGGGCCTTTCCTACAACCCTAAAGGGCGCAGCACGGATTTGGTTCAGCCAGCTGGCACCCAACTCCATCAGCACCTTCAAGGAGCTAAGCGCTCAATTTACTACGCACTTCATTGGGGGACATCGGTATAAGAAGTCCACGGCTTGTTTAATGAATATCAAGCAGCGAGAGGAGGAGACATTAAGGGCCTACATATCACGCTTCAACAAGGAAGCGCTCTCGATCGACGAAGCAGACGACAAGATACTGGTAGCAGCATTCACGAATGGGCTAAAAGGAGGCAAGTTTTTGTTCTCCCTATACAAAAATGACCCAAAGACCATGTCGGAGGTACTTTACAGGGCCACCAAATACATGAACGCTGAAGACGCGCTATTAGCCCGAAAAGACAGACCCAAGAAAAGAGACAGACAAGAAGAACCCCGACAGGACCAGGGGCGGAAGAAAGGCAGGATGGGAGACCGAAGGGAAGAGAGACGTCCAAAACCCATGAGCGAAAGGTTCACAAGTTTCACCCCGTTAACCGCTCCGATAGATCAAGTCCTAATGCAGATTAAGGACGAAGGGGCCCTGACGTTTCTGAGAAAGCTGAAGAGTGATCCCAACAAAAGATCCAGAGACAAATATTGCCGCTTCCACCGTGACCATGGTCACAACACAGCCGATTGCTACGACTTGAAGTAGCAAATCGAAGCCCTTATCCGACAAGGAAAGCTGCAGAAGTTCGTCAGCAGGGAGAAAGCGGATCCCCCCGCACAAGACCAACACCCCCGACGGGACAATGAGCGACCAAGGCCTCCGATTGGGGATATAAGGATGATCGTAGGAGGAACGGCTGCCGCCGGGTCATCCAAGAAAGCCCGCAAGACCTATCTTCGGATGGTACAAAATGTTCAGCTGACGGGAGTCGTGCCGAAGATAGCACAGAGGGAAGGTCCCGTAATCGGATTCTCAGAAAAAGATGCACGACGCCTTCACCATCCATATGACGATGCGCTCGTTGTCAGCCTGCGTGTGGGAGACTACAACATGCACCGGGTGCTGGTCGACAATGGTAGTTCAGCAGATATTTTATACTACACGGCGTTCCAGCAGATGAGGATCGACAGGGAGCGATTGATCCCAACAAATGCCCCACTTGTTGGCTTTGGCGGGAGCCGGGTATTCCCATTGGGCGCAGTCACATTATCCGTCATTGTAGGCGATTACCCTCAACAGATAGCCAGGGACGTGACATTCTTGGTAGTCGATTGCTCATCAGCCTACAACGCTATCCTCAGGCGGCCCACGCTCAACTCATGGAAGGTAGTAACTTCCACCTACCACCTAATGATAAAGTTCTCGACTGATTACGGAGTAGGGGAACTGCGCGGGAGTCAGATGGCCGCACGCGAATGCTACATAGCCATGATGGAAATGGAGGATCAGGTTCAGGCTTTAAGCATAGAAGAGCGCCGGACGGTAACCGAGCCGGTTGAGAAGTTAGAAGAGATACCCCTTGACAGTTCCGATCCTAGCCGAACGACCAAAATTGGAACGCTCGCTAACACCACGATCCGTCAGGAGCTCATAACCTTCCTCAGACGCAATCGAGATGTATTCGCGTGGGATCATAAAGATATGCCGGGAATAGATCCTTCAGTCATGGTGCATAGGTTGAACGTATCGCCCGCCTTTCCACCTATCAGACAAAAGAAGAGAGTGTTTGCCCCCGAGCGAGACCGAGCCATAGCAGAAGAAGTCAGAAAGCTACGGGAAGCAAGTTTTATTAGGGAAGTATACTATCCTGACTGGTTAGCAAATTTGGTGATGGTCAAAAAGGCGAGCGGGAAATGGCGGATGTGCGTGGACTTCACCAATCTCAATAAGGCCTGCCCCAAGGATAGCTACCCCCTCCCGAGGGTCGATATCCTAGTAGACTTTACGGCTCGACACCAGCTGCTGAGCTTTATGGACGCCTTCTCGGGGTACAACCAAATCCGAATGCATGAAGCCGATCAAGAGAAAGCGTCATTCGTAACCAGCCAGGGCCTCTTCTGTTACAAGGTGATGCCCTTCGGCCTGAAGAACGCAGGCGCGACGTACCAGAGACTCATGAACAAAATGTTCGCACAGCAAATTGGGAGGAATGTCCAAGTCTATATGGATGACATGTTGGTAAAGAGCCGAAGGGAGGAAGATCATCTGGGAGACCTCAAAGAAACATTCGACACACTTTGCTCCTACAATATGAAGCTCAATCCAGGAAAGTGTGCCTTTGGAGTAACGGCAGGAAATTCTTAGGATTCATGGTGTCTCAGAGGGGCATCGAAGCAAATCCGGACAAGATCAGGGCCATCTTGGATATGGCACCACCAAGAAATGTGAAGGAGGTGCAAAGCCTCAACGGAAAGATAGCGGCACTAAACAAGTTCGTATCAAGGGCCACGGACAAGTGTTTACCCTTCTTCCGAACATTGAAGAAATCCTTCGAGTGGACTGACGAATGCCAGCAAGCATTCGAAGAATTGAAGGTTTACCTCTCCTCCCCACCATTACTAAGCCCGTCGCAGCTAGGAGAAGAGCTTTTTCTCTATCTAGCCGTCTCCCCCGCGGCAGTTAGCGCGGCCTTGATCAGAGAAGAAGAGAAAGTGCAAAAGCTCATGTACTACGCAAGCCGAGCGCTTCATGGCGCCGAAGAAAGATACCCGCCCATGGAAAAACTTGCCTTTGCATTAATTACGGCAGCCCGCAAGCTCAAACCGTACTTCCAAGCCCATACAGTGAACGTCCTGACTGACAAGCCCTTAAGGCGAGCAATGAGTAGTCCCGAGGTCGCGGGACGATTGGCATTATGGGCTATAGAACTGAGCGAATTTGATATTCAATACCACCCACGGACGGCCATCAAGGGATAGATCGTCGCTGACTTTATAGCTGAGTTCACTCATGATGAAGATAAGGGGGCAGCAGAGTCCCCTCAATGAAGTATATATTCGGACGGGTCATCCAACAGACAAGCCGCAGGGGTCGGCATTGTACTATTATCACCCGAAGGAGACACCATTGAATGTATGGTTCGTCTCGACTTCCCTGCCACCAACAATGAATCAGAGTATGAGGCTCTAATAGCAGGGCTCGACCTCGCCAAAGCAGCAGGAGCCGCGAAGGTAGTCATCTACTGTGATTCACAGGTCGTCACTAACCGAATAAATAGAGACTATGAGTGCAAGGGCGAAAAGATGAAGAAGTACCTTGGTGAAGTAAAGGCGAGAGTGGATGACCTAGAAGCTAAAGTCGTCCAAATTCCCAGAAAAGAAAATGAGCGAGCCGACCACCTCGCAAAGGCCGCCTCAGTAGAACAAATGGTCATCCCTGGTAATGTACTCTCCTTCGTGCAGCTTTCTCCGCTAATAGATCTCAGCAACATGCAGGAAATATGCTCCGACAGAAGTTGGACGACGCCGTTAATTTCATACTAGAAAGAGGGGGTCTTACCAGACGAAAAGGAAGCCGCAAGGAAACTTAAGGTCCAGGCAGCGAGGTTCGTCCTGATAAAAGACGTCCTTTACAAAAGAGGTTTCTCCCGTCCATATTTAAGATGCTTGGGTATGGAAGAGGCAGACTACGTCATGAGAGAGGTGCATGAAGGAATCTGCGGAAACCACTCAGGATCCAGATCGTTGGTACACAAGCTTGTGCGAGCAGGGTACTATTGGCCCACCATGCAGGAGGACGCCGAAGCCTATGTCAGGGCCTGCGACAAGTGCCAAAGGTTCAGCAATATTATTAGGCAACCAACCGAAAAGCTGACCCCGATGACGACCCCATGGCCGTTCGCACAGTGGGGCTTAGATATTATGGGACCCTTCCCTACAGCAGCACGACAGCTAAAGTTCCTGGTGGTAGGCATCGACTATTTCACAAAATGGGTGGAAGCTGAAGCTTTGGCCACAATCACGGAGAAGAATGTACGAAGCTTTGTTTGGAGATGTATCATATGCAGGTTTGGCATTCCTAGAGTCTTTGTCTCGGACAACGGACGGTAATTCGACAACGACCCCTTTCGAGATTTCTGCTCACAACTAGGAATAAAGAACCACTATTCCTCCCCCGCCCACCCTCAGGCTAATGGCCAAGTCGAAGTAACGAACCGATCCTTACTCAAGATTATCAAGACTCGGCTCGAGGGGGCAAAGGGTATATGGCCCGATGAATTGCCAAGCATATTATGGGCTTACAGGACGACAGCAAGAACACCCACAGGAGAAACACCATTCCGACTGACGTATGGAGGCGAAGCGGTCATTCCAGCAGAAGTTGGGCTCACAAGCTACAGGGTGCACAACCACGACGAGAACAAAAACGACGAGGCTATGCGACTACAGCTGGACCTAATAGACGAGATCAGGGCAATAGCAGAACAAAGGCTCGCTCGGTACCAGGACCGTATGGCTAAACATTACAACTCTCGAGTTCGACACAGGGACTTCCAGGTTGGAGACCTTGTTCTTAGAAAGGTCATGGGCGCCGCTAGGGACCCGACCCAAGGGAAACTCGGCCCCAATTGGGAAGGACCCTACAGAGTCACGTCGTGGCAAAGGAAAGGCACATACCATCTAGAGACGTTGGAAGGAAAGAAACTGCCGCACCCGTGGAACACCGAGCACCTACGAAAGTACTACTAGTAGGAGCGACAGCATGAAGTTCAACTTTTTCTTATTTTATTTTATTTTACATTCCAGCAAAACTTTAAGTCTCACTCCTCAGAACTGTCATTTACTTTAATCTTTTGCAACACTTCTTCTTTTTAGCCCAAAGGGCAGGATTTGGTTTTAATTACTTTTTATTTAAATGCATGGCAATAAGAGGAGTTTTATTCAGAAATTACAGAGGTGTATTTTTTCTACGGTCTACTAAGTTCACGGCCAAAATCGCTAAGTCCATAACTGACGGGCCAAAAAGATGTCAAAGACATCAAGGCCAAGGCCTTAAAAATGACGGTCCGAAAGAGCTAAAAAGCCGACGGTCCAAAAGATGAAGCAATCATCATATGGACGAGGTCCTAAAAGACTGACGGACTAACGAAGGTGTTAAATACATCAAGACTTAAAAAGCTGATGGGCCAAAAAAGTGGTGTTAAATACATCAAGGTTTAAAAAGCTGACGGGCCAAAAAAGGGATGTTAAATACATCAAGGCCTGAAAAACTGACGGGCCAAAAAAGATGTCAAAGACATCAAAGCTAAGGCCGTGAAAATAAAGGTAGGGAAAAGCTAAAACTAAAAAGCTGATGGCCATTAGACGAAGCAATCATCAAATGGACATAGCCCTCAAACCAAGACATGCAGTAATGAGTCATCAAACTGACGGATTTAAGAGATTGACGACCTTAAAACAGTGTAACCAACCAACTAGAGTTGTAAACCGACGGTCACTAAGCTGACGGAGCTTAGAGCCTTGACACGATGTCATGCCAACGAGGGCTTCCAACAGTTCAAAAAGCTGACGCGGTCCAAGAAGACGGGAGTATTTACCAAAATTTCGTCTAGGACCACCATCAACAAAGAGATATAAAAGCTACGGAAATTAAACACATACACAACTGTACATAAACAAAAGACCGAAGGAAACAAAGAGAGCACTTAAACATTGTTTAAAATCACAACTGTTCTCCAATACAACTATTTTATACATGGTAAAAATACAAAATAAAAGCTAAGGGGCAGGAACGTCAGCATCCTTGCCGTCAGTTTGATGGTCTTCAACATCCACAATCACGGCAGGAGAATCAGAAGCAACGGGATTGGTAGCAGGCTGAGCTAGGACCACACTGTCGTCACGCCTCGGAGTAGGCTGACGGAGGCTGTCGTCTCCGTCATCCATGGTGATCTCGGACAAATCCAACTCCGGGTAGGCCGACGCGACTTGCTGAAGGCAGTCTTCGAACCCGGTGCCATAATATTCACCACACGAGTTAAAGAAGGACTGCGACACTTTGAAATCTCTGATCGCGTCAGCCCCCGCCGTCTGCAGCTTTTCAGCTAGCCCCGTCACCTCTTCCTGGAGTTTTTCATTCTGACTACTGACCTCGGTCAATTTCTCCTTGACTTCCTGCAGCTCCTTATTGAGGATACGGACGGCTTCCTTGTACTGAGCTTGTTGGTTCAACAGGTTCGTATTATGATTGCGAACTAGAGTGACGACCCCCTCCTTCGCCGCACAACGGTCTTGAAGGGCCTTGACACGCACCAAGGCCTAAGAAAACATATCCGTCAGTTGAAAAATATAACAAAGCAAAGCAAAACTTCCCTAAACAAAATTGTAGTAAACATACCCTAGTGAGGTCAAAGAAGGCTGACGCCCCTAGGTCCTCCGTCCCCACCTGGTCACAAGGTTCAATATCCGTCGGTTTTATCAGGGATCCAACCTCCCCGACGGCATAATCCTTGTGAGTCAGGAGACGGCAGGGGCCCTCGCTGACGGGACCGGTAGAGGTTATCACCCCCTTGCCCGCGCCATGGCTAGGCTTAGGAGGAGACTTCTCCTTCAGTAGTTCGTCCCTAGGAGTGACGACAACCTTCTTTGTGGGACGGCTGTCACCACCGTCAGGCTTCCTCTTCGTCACCTTAGCGACGACATTTGGAGTTGACGAGGCCTCCCCTACTGCCTCCTTATTTTTTCTCTCCTCCTTCTGACGGGCTGCGGCAACCCTTATCCTTTGCTTCGCAGAGTCCATTTCTACAACACAAAGAACACCGTCGGGGCACATAACGGAGGAATAAAACTGACGGGGTAAATAAAAGCTTACTCACGTCGGCGTGCAAACTCTTCCAACCTTCGAGCTTCCGCTAACGGATCTAGACCCCCACAGTATAAGTGAAGGGTGTCAAGGGTGATCAAATCCCTGCACTTACGTTCTTCCAAAGGGATTTCCAGAATCCGTTGGATGAACTCCTCCTGCTCGTCAGTTATGTGCGGACGGGTATAAGCTGAAAGAAATAAAAAGTGTTATTAGCGTCGCCTCAAAAAACACACGAGCCTCATAGTTGATGGGATTAACCTGAATCCTTGACGAAGGCCCAGGTGTTGTCAAAATAACCACGGGGCATCATCGCCCACTCCTCCTGACGGCAAACCCAATCCGTCCCCTCAACAAAAAAATACCGACTCTTCCAGTTCCTATTTGAGTCTGGCATATCTGACACTAGCCGTAGCCCTTTCTCCCGGGCATTAAAGTGATACGTCCCCTTAGACGAGGCGATGTGGTGAGGCCTATAACAATAAAAGAATTCTCCTAACGTGAGCTGACGGTGTCCCCCACTAAGACTACCCCAAAGGATTTCAGCTCCTATAAAAGTCCTCCAGGCGTTTGGGGCAATCTGGGTGACGGATATTCCAAGGAAGTTAGCAAGTTGGCGGTGTAGAGCCGTCAACGGTAACCTCAGACCCGCAGCAAACATGGCATCATACATGCCAACGTCAGCTGTCCTCCCGGAGTAATACCTCTCATCCTCTTTAGGGAGACGGAGGGGGATGTGATCTGGGATTTGATAACGAACCCGTAACTCCCTAAAAACTTTATCACTCATCCCAGGCAAAAATTTGTTGACGGCCCAATCCTCAGGAAGAATGAAGGGACGGTTATCTCCGGGACCCTCCAAGGTTCCTTCATTGGATCTCTCATCCCCGTCACTATCCTCTCCGTCAACATCCATTCCATTCCCGTCGTTTCCATCCCCTCTTCCCTCATCCTCATCTCCCTCGGCAAAACTCTCATCGCCGTTAGGAGATTGGGCTGACGACCCTCTCTCTAACGGAAGGGAAAAGTCTGACTCATCTCTAGAACCAAGGGTTTCGTCGTAGCCCGCTCCTTCGCGGACTGACGACTCCTCACAAGACGCGTTACTTGACATCTGACTACCTACAAGTGACGGGTTCAAGCTAAGTACCTAGGCTGACGACCTCACTAATGAGGCAAAAATAAAAAAGGGAAAAGAAAAAGGCAGGGGAGAGAAGATGAAAACTTACCGGTATGGAGGCCTTCTGGATGACTCTAAAAGACAGCAACGGATAAGCCGACGGAAGCGAAGCTGACGAAAGTAGGGCAACGGTCTTTCTCTCCACAAGATCAGCAATGATGAAATAGTGAAAAATGAGGGTAAGTGCTGTTTATATATGGAAAAAAAATGGCGCGGAAGACGAGACGACGTCTCGTCAAAAGTAGAGCCAATAGGAGCAAGCCACCTATCCAAGGCATTGAATGCACAGATCCACGCGAACGATATCCCTTCAAAACACTCCACAACCCGTCAGTATAGAGTCTGACGGAGGTATGGAGTAGGGGGCAAGTGATGAGGATAAAATTAGTTAGACAAGAAGTGACGGGCCAAGCTTGACAAGGGTGACGAGGTTCTTTTGCCATCAGCATTCCTTCAAGGCTGACGGGGGTATGAAGGAAGAGAACTCCACATAAATCTGAACATCCTGAAGCTGACGGGGGTAAACTTGAACAGACGGGGTAAACTTAAACTGACGGCGTCAGTCTATGGATTGATTGATCTGCACGTTTATGTATATAAGTAAAATAACTTGCTCCCCACGTTTCAAAGAACCTAAGGACTCCTATATGGAAAGAATCCCGTAAAATACGCCCAAGAAGACTCCTATAAGGAAAAGACTTCTACTCCAAGGAAAAGAGGTCAACCATCTACTACTATAAAAACCCAAGCACCCTCACAAACCAAGGTACGCATAATTTACCCTCTCTAGCACTCTAGAGCAGTGAGAATAGTTCTAACTTGACTTTCGGAGGATGTTTGGCTGGTACCACACCGGTACTCTCTGCTAGGTTATTCCTTTTTGTTGTGCAGGTGCCATTGGCGATCGTACGAGGAACGTGTGACTCACTGGTGGTATTATTTCCAGCATCATCAGAAGAGATTTGACGAATAGAAAAGGCGAGGACAAAAAACTTTTCAGAGGTTTTTTTTTTTTTTTTTTTTTTTTTGAGAAACAGCTTTTCAGAGTTGGACCTATTCCTTTTTCGGCTAGTTGTTTGTTAGTTGGTTGTTTGTTCCCTATGCCGTCAGGATTCCTTTTTCGGCTAGTTGTTTGTTTGTTCCCTATGGCGTTCCTGCCGTCAGGAATAGGATAGACTAACAACTCACCACTTTAAACGCGAGTAATTCTAACTAGCCTCATTATCTGCACTTCACGCGAGCCATGAGTTTTTTTTTTTTTTTTTCCTTAAGATTTAGCCACATAATTGTACATTTATAACCAAATTTTCTATAACACATTTTATTTAATTATAAAGTGACCCTTTCATAATATATGTAGTTGAGAAAGTAGAATATAAATTTTGTTCAAAAATTTACCAATTTTGACAAGAAAACACTTGACCATTGAGAAGAATTCAGAATATGAAATAGAGAATGCGGAAGAAGATAATGTTTGTTAGAAATAGGATGAAAGAACGAAGAGGAAACTGAAGACCTATTCCTTTTTCGGCTAGTTGTTTGTTCCCTATGGCGTTCCTACCGTCAGGATTCCTTTTTCGGCTAGTTGGTTGTTTGTTCCCTATGCCGTCAGGATTCCTTTTTCGGCTAGTTGTTTGTTTGTTCCCTATGGCGTTCCTGCCGTCAGGAATAGGATAGACTAACAACTCACCACTTTAAACGCGAGTAATTCTAACTAGCCTCATTATCTGCACTTCACGCGAGCCATGAGTTTTTTTTTTTTTTTTTCCTTAAGATTTAGCCACATAATTGTACATTTATAACCAAATTTTCTATAACACATTTTATTTAATTATAAAGTGACCCTTTCATAATATATGTAGTTGAGAAAGTAGAATATAAATTTTGTTCAAAAATTTACCAATTTTGAAAAGAAAACACTTACCATTGAGAAGAATTCAGAATATGAAATAGAGAATGCAGAAGAAGATAATGTCTGTTAGAAATAGGATGAAAGAACGAAGAGGAAACTGAAGGAATATTTTGCATTTGCAATTTGAGAGAGTACAACATTGGAAAGGGGAAGAGATGAACAAATGAAAGAGGAAAAAAAAAATTCCAAGAAGATGCAATTGGTTTCTGAGTCGGTTTTATTTTTTATGTGATGTGGAGTAGGTTTATATATATATATATATATATATATATAAAAGAGAATTCAGAAAGTTAGTTATCTGTTCTTTCAATTCTCTTTAACACCCCTAATAATTATTTATTATTATTGCAAACAAATAAATAGACGAGAGTATACAAGTAATTTAATTTAAACTCAAATGCAAATACACACAACGTGTTTCAATTCCACTCTCCCATGTTTTAACTCCTATAAAACTGTTTTACTCACAAATTTAAATTTTGCAATTGCTCTTATATAACTTCTTTCTTAGAAAAACTGTTTTTTAACTTCTGATAATTATCTGGGTTATTTTGTCCCAACTGATCACAAAATTTGACCAACGGAGCAACGAAGCAAAAAAGACCAAACTTACATTTTGAATCTCTGACTTCATCACCAGTTTCACATAACTGGGTACGATTTCTCTCTCTATTTTTTTTTTTTTTTTTTAAAGATAAAATCTCTCTTATCTTTTATTATTATGAGAAACGATAGATTGTATTGCTTTATACTGAATTCACATTCAATCGTATACAACTAGCAATATATGGTGGTGATTCTTCAACCCTCATAATACTTTGCTCCAATAAACCATAATTTGAAATGAAGACAATCTGGGCAGTTTGTTAAAATATTTAATGCAAGTTAGATTTTTTTTTTTTTTATTGTTTATTTGAAGTCTGTGAAAGGCTTATAAATTTTAATACTAAAACCCAAAAAAAAAAAAAAAAAAAGTCTCATGATTTTTTTTTTTTTTTTTTGATAGAGAACTTGAAAACTTTCATTAAACAAAAGAAAACATTACATCATGATGGAGAGCTTGTTCCAAGAAACAAGGATTCTCTTCCATCCACACCATAAAATCACAATACTAATAGCATGTTTTGCTAAGAGATAGGCAGGTTTATTTCCTTTTCTACATACATGAGAAAACAATACTTTCCTAACATCATGACAAGAGCTTTGAATCCCATAAATTATAGGCATCACTGAAACTAATGGAAGCAATAAACCTTGAAGGGCACGAACCACATTGAGAGAATCACCTTCCAAATGAATTCCTGTAACCCCATCTCTTTGGCAAATTGCAAACCGGATTCAAATGCTTTGGCTTCCACCTCTAAAGGACCAAAAGGAGCATGGAATTTTTGCTCAATGCCACCACAACCTATAAGGTTGAATTTATTCAACCATCTTGTTAGCTTTATTCCGTGCCAAATTTGCTTGTATTTCAGCAATTAGTAACCCTGTATTTAGGTGGGTTTGTTGTAAGGGTAGTAAGTGAGATAGAGTGTTGAATGCTCAAGAGTGTGCAAGAAAACAGAGTCTCACGGCTGGATCTCGCAGGTGACTCGCGGCTGCAAGCCGCCAGAAGCAGCACACGTGCCAAGCATGCCAAAACTTAAAGCGTCATGCTAGCTGGAGTACTACAGGACAAAATAGAACAACTGGTCGTTCTGTTATTGTGCGGTTGGATCTCGTGACTTAGTCAAGCCGCGAGCCACCCCTGTTTTGAAAAACCTGACTCTTCACATTCCATTCTCACCCCAGTATAAATACCCCTTATACCCACAAAAGAAAGTGAGCTTCCAGAGAGAATTTTGAGAGAGAAACCCTAGAGTAAAACAAGATTGATTCATCTACAATCTTTACATAAGAGTCTCTTCAAATTCCTCAACTCTCTTCCTTTCCATTGTTAAACCCTTGAGAGGTCTTTTACCAAAACCTGTTCTCACCATATCCATTACTGTGAGAGGGCTGTTTGGTGTTCTAGGAAGCAGTTAGGAAGGAACCAATCTACATTAGTTAATGCTATGGTCAAGTAGCGGAATCCGGGAAGCTAGAAAAGAAATAGGTTCGGCGCAACCTCGTTGGAGCAAAAAGCTTGGAGGGCTTAGGTACACTGGGTAGATTAGGCTTGGAGGGTCTATTACTGTCCATGTATCCCAACTACATTTTCTAGTGGATTACTTACCGCTTGGAGGGCGGCGAAGAGGTTTTACACCGAGGGCTTCGGTTTCCTCTTCAATAACACATCGCGTGTTGTCCTTGTGTTTGCATCTTCCTTCCCTTTTATCTTTGCATTTTATTATCTGATGTAGGTTATGATTTTAAATTGGCTTAGATTGTTTACCAATTCTTTTTTATAGCTTTTGTTCATTTTCCGCACACTAGTTGTTTGACATAAAGCTTGAATTGATTATTTTGTAATTAGGGGTCTAAACGTTCAAGGGTGTTTTACACACTATTTGAACTTTCAATTGATATCAAAACGGGTACACTTTTAGTGGTTTCATTACCATAGTGTGATCCTTGACTCCCTATTGAGATGGATTGGTCTCAATCCCTAAATGCACCTCTATATTTTGATGGTAGTAATTATGCTTTTTGGAAGGTTCGCATGAGAGCATTTCTGTGTTCTATTGATGAATTAGTTTGGGATGCTGTTGATATAGGTTGGATCAAGCCTGAGGAAGCCAAATCCACATGGGATAAGGCAGCACTCGCTGCATCTAATGCTAACAGTAAAGCACTTAATGCAATTTTCTGTGGTGTGTCTCCAGATGAGTTTCATAGGATTTCTCACATTACCGTTACCAAAGAAGCATGGGAGATATTGGAGTCCACTTACGAAGGTACGAAGAAAGTAAAAGACACCAAGTTGCAAATGCTGACCACTCGGTTTGAGGAGCTCAAAATAGGTGAGATGAGTCATTTGACTCTTTCTATAGTAAGCTGAATGAGGTGGTTGTCAGCAAGTTCAATATGGGAGAGAAAACGGAGGATTTTAAAATTGTAAGGAAGATCCTTCGATCATTGCCGGAAAGATTTCGTGTCAAAGTGACAGCGATTAAAGAGAGTAAGAGCCTTGATGACATCAAAGTCCAAGAGCTAATTGGTTCTCTTCAGACTTATGAAATGTCGCTGCCCAATCAACAGAAGAGCAAATCTCTTGCTCTTAAGACCATTAATGAGAAGGTGGAAGTCCATGACTTATCGGAAGAAGATGTGGTTGACAAAGATGTTGCATACCTTGTAAAAAATTTTCGAAAATTCTTGAAATTCAAGAATAATGGCAAATTTGGTGATAAAGAAAAATTCCAAAGTTCAGGAAGGGAGAAAAGGAAATTCAAAAAGAAAAATGGAAAAGAATCCCAATCTACACAAGGTGTCACTTGTTTTGAATGCAACGGGTATGGACACTTGAAGAAAGAATGTCCAAATTATTTGAAATCAAAAGGCAAGGTGTATGCCACGACACTGAGTGACTCGGATTCATCCAACTCTAATTCTGAGGAAAGCTGTGATGGAGAAGGGAATTACTCCGCTTTTATGACTATTGCTCATGTTGATTCTTCAAACGAGTTGAATCTGCTTATATAAGAGCTTGGAGTACATAGTGATGAAGAATCATTTGGAGCTGTTGAGGAATCAGATGCAGAAGAAGATGGAAACATAGCCAATCTTCAAAACAATTATAACTCACTCCTGGAAAGGTCGGGTGAGTACACAAGGATGACAAAGGCAGTTGTGAGAAAGATGAAGAAGGCAGAGGAGGACTATAAAAGTCTCCTAATTCACTATAAAGAAGCCAAGTGTGAGATAGAAACACTGAATGGTGAGCTGTCAGAAGCCTACACAAAAGTGAGATTTTTTGAGCAAGAGGTTGTGCAAGCAAATGCCAAGATAGAGAGGGTCTCCACCAAGAAGCTAGATGATGGTATTTCATCTCAAAAGCATTTTTTAGACAAATCCGGGTTGGGATATACCGGAGGGAGTAGCTCATCTGGCAATGTCACAAAAAAAGTGAAGTTTATAAAGGCCAAAGAGCCAGTTGAAGTTGGCCCTACTGCTGAGAAACCCAAGATAGAGGAGAAGAGGAATGTGGGGAACAAACGGTTATTGAATCCCCGTAATCAATCCATGGGCAGGTCTGAATCCCGAGCCAAGTCTCGTCCACGACCATAAAGAGGTCCTAGATCAAACTATGTATGTCATCATTGCGGACTTCAAGGGCATACTCGGCCAAATTGCCAAAAGTTGAGAGCAATGAATAATGCAACTGCTCCAAGGTCACGAGGACCTAGAAATGACAGAAGAAATTGGGCTGTTGAACCATCGAGAGATCAAAGTGGTGATACCAGAATGATGGACGTGATGAAGATGATTGGTGCTTTCACCAACTGCTTGGAGAGCTTCACACGAAGGTTTGAAAGCCCTAACTCTCGTACCCAATCCTATAAGAAAATCACCCCAAACGCAAGTGACGTGTGGGTGAAAAAGGGTACTCATGCATAAGCATTACAACATTTCCATGCATCAATACTTCCTATGCTTTGTGACTTAGTTTGGTTGTTTGCTTTTTAGTTGTGTTGGTTGAATTGTGTTTATTTATTTTTGCATTCTATCATTTATTCCTTTTTGTTGTTTTTGATCAATCTTTTCCTTCTTATGTGTCAAAAATCCAAAAACCACATAAAAAGTAGAAAATCAAAAAGTTTGATCGACATTGTTGAAGTTTTGTCTCAAAACTTATTTTGTCTTGTACCTTTATGCTAATGGTTTTGTGCATTTACGAGCGTAGCTTGTTTCTTTGCACTATTATCACTATGGAAGAAATCTTGAAATCTATATGACTGTTATAAATAGATTTTCAAACTTGTCATGAATGATTAGTGAATGGTTATGTTGATCTTGAGACATGCATAGACTTGTGCTTATATATCTTCCCACTCTTTATTTTTGTTTTTGCTAAAAAGAGCTCACCAAATGTGAATCTCCAAATAAAAAGAGATATTGAACTGCAAAAGCCTGTCGCACATACTAGTATTCGACTAGGAAAAAGGGAAAGTGACCAAAAATTAAAGTGAATGATTATTCAAAAAGCCAAAGGCTATCTCATCAAGGTGAAATATCAAATATCACTCTCACAATGGAAAGTGATTGTCTCAAAAGGATCAAAAAGATCAAATGTTATGATTGAAAGTGGAGTCAAATGTAAAACTCAAAATTATGTAATCAAGTCTTGTGGAAGGTCATATATGCATACTTCTATAATTGAGATGGGTCACATGATCTAGTGCTAATTGCGTATGCCTTGGTTGAATTGATCATTGAAACTTCACACTAGACAAAGGACTATCTCATTGTTGATACTCACACACAACACACAAGTTTATGTTCAATGAATGCCATTTTCATTTGTGTAATTGTACTTGATAAAATGTGTTTTCACATGCTCAATCTTTGTTGATTCAAGCACAAAAAGATTTTTGAGTGTTTTGGGTGTTTTTGGAAAGTATTTTGTTCTTCAAAAACTGAAAATTTTAAAAAAACAAAAAAACAGTATTGCCCTGTTTTGACGACTCAGTCACGAGTAAGTCAAGTCGCATGCCACAATCGCGAGCTTGCGGGTTAATTTTGGCGACTTGTTTGCGAGTGGAAGGTCCAATCGCGAGGGATACACAGAGATTTTCACAGCTCAGCTCGCGACTCCCTCACGAGTAAGACTTCCAGTCACAAAAAACACTTAGAAAATTTTTCAAAACTTTTGACTTGAAGTGTTTTGGCGAGTGTATCTAGCAACTATCTGGCGACTTACCTAAGCTGCGAAAAACATGTGTTTTGCACAGTGAGGGCAGTTTTTAAAATCTTTTTCAGTTTTCCCTTGAACTTTTTGTGACTGTTCACTTTCTCTCTCAACTATTCTTACCCAAACACTCCGTGTCTCCATTTTTGAACTCCATTGTTGCTTCATTTTCGTCTCAAAATCATCACGAAAAGGTATGGGTTTTCTTTCTCACACTCAGTATTTCTTGTTTTTAAGCTTTTCCCTCTTGAATATTTGCTTTGTTTTCCTGATTTGAGTTGGATTTGTGTTTGGGGTGTTGTTCTCTATCTGTGCTTAGCTAGTAGAAACTATTGATTTTTTATGAACTTGTTTTAGTTGCTGGTTTTGTTTTTCATCATGTGACTTTCTCTTAGCTTAGGGTTTGTCATCTGTCTTTTACCCATCTTGTCTGATCTCATTTTGATGTGTTGTTTCAAAATGTTCATGTTCTGTTTCTTGGGTTTTATTGATCTAATTTTGTGTTTGTTTATCTTGTGGCTCTGTGTTTGTTTGAATCTAATGTGTGCATCTGTCTTGTGTTCTCCGGGTCATTTCATACTCATCATAGTATATGTCTCATTGACATATGTTTGTCCTTTGGGTGATGTCAGTCTCTACAGCTTTAGTACTCTTCTGCATAATGCTAGTTGTTCTTGAGTATCTACCTTTGGGTTCATTCATCTGTGTGGTTGGTTTAAGTTATGAGGCTTGTCCTTTTATTATTGTCTTTGTTACTAACAAAGTACTAATTTGTTCTATACATGTATTGTACTATGTTGTAGTGGTCATTTCTGATTGTTCACAGATGGCTTCTTCATCCCCAAAAAAGAAAACTCCTGCAAAGAAAGCAGATAAGAGAATGAAAATGGACCCTAATCTGTTTTGGTCTGTTTCCCATTTTGAGAGATACAAGGATTTCTTCTTAAAGGCAGGAATCATTCAAGAAAGGTTTGTGGATTTTGAAGATTTAAAAGACACTTTTATCCCTAGCTGTTTTGAAGGGAAAGGATGGGAAAAGCTTCTATGTGATCTCTCAGTTGTGTGTGAACCCCTGATTAGGGAGTTTTATTCCAATGCTGTTATAAGGGAAGAGGAACTAAGCTGCTTGGTTAGAGGTAAAGAATTCACCTTAGATGCACATGACATTGATGATGTGCTAGGTCTTAAGAGGTTAGAAGATCAAGAGTTTGTCAACTACAAGGATAGGATTCTATTTATTGAAACTGTACAACGGAGGATATGTGGACAAAGAGAAGGGAAATGCCTGAATACCACAGCCTTTCCAGTGGACATGAGGTGTCTCACTATTATCATGATGTTTAACCTATATCCCATAAGGAAGTTAACTATAATTAACAATGCAAGAGCAATTTTTCTGATGGAGCTCAAGGAAAAGACATTCATTGACATCAGTTCCCACATATTTGACACTATTATGGATGAGACTAGAACCACTTCTAGGCCTAAACTGATCTTCCCTAGTCTGCTCATGAGGATTTTTAGAAAGAATGGTGTTGCAATCCCTCGAGACATCAGTCTCATGTCTACACCTTCAGTAATTAACAAACTAACCTTCAAAAGGATAAGTGTTCGTCTTCCAGGTGAAGAAGATGAAGGTGATGAAAGAGAGGGTGTCCCAATGGAGACTGAGGCAGAGGCAGCAGGCCAGGCATCAACTTCAACACCCAGAAGGAGTGGCAAGAGGATTAGAGCATCAACTTCTTCAGCTATACCTCCAAATGCATTTCAAGTCATTCTGGAAAGACTTGATGGACTTAGAGAGGTCCAAACAGTGCATTCTGAGAGGATGGCAGCCATGCAAGATCAGCTTGATATTCTCTCCACAAAATTTGACAGCTTAACCACACATCATGGGCAGTGACCCTTTGGCCATTCCGATCAAAAAGGGGGAGAAAGTTTTGAGAAGCAGACCTTAAGGGGAGCACCATGTTGAGGGGGAGCGGTAAAAAACACTTCCTTATTTTGTTTATGTTTTGGATAATTTGTTGTTATTATGGGTTTACTCAGGGATGGTTTTTTAAAAACTTGGTTTACTATATATATTGCTGATGTTTTTCAGTTTATAATTTATTTTGTACCCATGCTGCTTTTGTAAGCTTTTAGGGTTTCTTGTAGGCTTTATGGTTTGTACCATGCTTTATGCAACCTCTATGTTTTTGTTAAATCAGTACTTCTATCTAAATGTCATGCATTTTCTTGTTAAGTACTGTCACTCTTGTGCCCTTGTAGGATTGTTCTTAGATGTATATACTTAGTGTATTATGCATTGGTTGAGTGTTGGGCATACAAGTAACTTGCATTGTTCTTGTTAGCTTGTATGTTCAAGTGTTCATTCCAAGTGTGAATGAGTATTGTGATCACTACCTTGTAGTGATTACTTGTTTGATCAAGCCATGGTTTGTTTCTTAACTTCATCTTTGCTTGATCATTTTATGCTTGTTTCATATGCATTTCATGTTTTCTGTATACAATGATCATGGTGTATTGTTGTGTTTCAGGAGTTTCATGTTCATATGATTCAAGTGCCTCACAGTTTCTAGAATTACGTGTAAGTGAGTTTTGCTCAGCTGTTCCCAACTCACATGTTAAGTCTAGAGTCTGTTTTAGGGTTTTGTCACGGAATAGCCAAAGGGGGAGATTGTAAAGTTGAATTTATTCAACCATCTTGTTCGTTTTATTCCGTGCCAAATTTGCTTATATTTCAGCAATTAGTAACCCTGTATTTAGGTGGGTTTGTTGTAAGGGTAATGAGTGAGATAGAGTGTTGAATGCTCAAGAGTGTGCAAGAAAACAGAGTCTCGCAACTGGATCTCGCGGGTGACTCGCAGCTGTAAGCCGCCAGAAGCAACACACGTGACAAGCATGCCAGAAGTTGAAGCGTCATGCTAACTAGAGCACTACAAGACAAAATAGGATAACTGGCCGTTCTGTTATCGCGCGAATGGATCTCGCGACTCAGTCAAGCAGCGAGGCCAAGCCGCGAGCCACCCCTGTTTTGAAAACCTTGACTCTTCACATTCCATTCTCACCCCAGTATAAATACCCCTTATACCCACAAAAGAAAGTGAGCTTCCAGAAAGAATTTTGAGAGAGAAACCCTAGAGTAAAACAAGATTGATTCATCTACAATCTTTACATAAGAGTCTCTTCAAATTCCTCAACTCTCTTCCTCTCCATTGTTAAACCCTTGAGAGGTCTTTTACCAAAACCTGTTCTCACCATATCCATTACTGTGAGAGGGCTGTTTGGTGTTCTGGGAAGCAGTTAGGAAGGAACCGATCTACATTGGTTGATGCTATGGTCAAGTAGCGGAATACGGGAAGCTAGAAAAGAAATAGGTTCGGAGCAACCTCGTTGGAGCAAAAAGCTTGGAGGGCTTAGGTACACTGGGTAGATTAGGCTTGGAGGGTCTATTGCTGTCCATGTATCCCAACTACATTTTCTAGTGGATTACTTACCGCTTGGAGGGCGGCGGAGAGGTTTTACGCCGAGGGCTTCGGCTTCCTCTTCGATAACACATCGCGTGTTGTCCTTGTGTTTGCATCTTCCTTCCCTTTTATCTTTTCCTTTTATCATCTGATGTAGGTTATGATTTTAAATTGGCTTAGATTGTTTACCAATTCTGTTTTATAGCTTTTATCCATTTTCCGCACACTAGTTGTTTGACATAAAGTTTGAATTGGTTATTTTGTAATTAGGGGTCTAAACGTTCAAGGGTGTTTTACACACTATTTGAACTTTTACAACCAAACCATTAGCATCACTAATTATCACACCCACCCCAGATTCTTTTCTTGCTTTGAAACAGCCTCATCCACATTCACTTTATACAACTGATTTGGGGGAGGCAGCCAACACTATTGGACCATGGGTTTAGTCAGCCATGGTATTGCAGTAGCAGTGGCTTCCTAAAATTCCAGCAGCCAAAGTGAAGCATCACAATACAACACCAATTCACCAAGCCTTTTTCCACCATTATGAATTTCATTTCGGTTACCCCACATCCTCCAAGCAATCATTCACATCAAAGCAATTGCACTTTCATCACAACGATCAAGCATTATCATCTTCCATGCAAACTCCATAAAGCTGCTGAAGTGAACTGCAGAATCTGGATTAAAAATCCCTGAACAGCTCCGCACACTTTTAGCTCTCAGACATGACCAAAATAAATGGCTTGAAGTTTCGGGCTCTAGCAGACATTCCTCACAAAGATCTTCAGAGAAAACCTTTCATTGCTTGAGATTCACTTTTGTTGGAACAATATCCTTGCAAGCATGCCATAAAAAATGTCTTACTTTATGAGGAGTTGGTAACTGCCACAATTTCTTCCAAAAACAGCGCAAGTTACTATCATCTGAAGAAGATGCACCAACATAATCTCCAGAGCATTCCATAGCAAGTTTATAGGCACTCTAAATAGTAAACAAACCATTACTGTCCAAATTAGCTTATTAGGGAGAAGAGAAGTACTAAGTGGAATGCTTCTAATTTCCTCCACCTCAAACAGCAAGAACAATTGTTGCGATAAATGGAGATTCTAGCACTTATTATCCAAATCAATGAGCTTAGAAACTTGAAGATCCGCTGGGGAATTCAGCCCTGGGGAAACAACTCTATAGGTTGAAGAACTTAGTAACCATTTATCCTTCCACACCTACACATTGAAACCATTAACTATCTGCCATCTCAAACCATTTTGCACAAACTTTTGGGCTACCATAAGACTTCGTCATACATATGAAGGATTATTACCAAGTGAAGCTTCAACAAAATCATAATTAGGAAAATATTTCTCTTTAAAGACATGATAAACAAGAGAATTCTGTCCCATTTGCAATCTCCAACATTGCTTAGCTAATATAGCCAAATTAAAAGGTTTCACCTGCTTAAAACCCATTCCTCCATCTACCTTAGGCTTGCAAAGTTTATCCCAACTCATCCAATTCAGTTTTCTTTCATCCTATTTTTGACCCTACCAAAAATTACGAATCATTCTCATCAATTCCTCACAGAGAGTATCAGGAAGTTTGAAACAACTCACAGTATAAGTTGGAATTGCTTATGCCGCCTCCTTAATCAAAATTTCCTTACCTACTTTAGAAAGCAATTTTTCCTTCCATCCAGCTAGCCTCTTTGCAAGTTTTTCCTTGATGTCATTAAAAATATTTCGCTTTTTTCTTCCAACCAACGAAGGGAGACCAAGATATTTCTCATGTTGCCTAATAACTTGAACTCCAAATCTTCGTTTAATTTCCTCTTGAATTGATTGATTAGTATTAGAGCTAAAGAAAAGAGAAGTCTTCACTCTATTTAATTGTTGGCCAAAAGCTCTCTCATAAACCTGAAGAATCCTTTGTAGTGAGTCACATTCTTCCAAGGATGCTCTACAAAAAATGAGGCTGTCACCTACGAAAAATAAATAAGATAATTTGGGCCCACCCCTACAAACAGAAATACCCTCTAGCTAACCATCACTGACCCCTTTCTTGATCAAAGAAGAAAGGCCCTCAACAAATAATAGAAAAAGATATGGGGATAATGGATTTCCCTGCCTTAATCCCCTTGAAAGGACTATATGCCCATTTGGTTTCCCATTAATCTGAATAGAGTAAGTAACCGTAGAGATGCATGTCAACAATAACTTTCTCCACCTACTCTCAAATCCCAATTTCTCCATAATTTTATCAAGACAACCCCACTCCACCCTATCATAGGCTTTACTTATATCTAATTTAAGTGTCATCTCCCCTTTTTTGCCATCCTTTTTCATATTGATATGGTGCATAGTTTCAAAAGTCACTAGAACATTATCAGTAATTAATCTTCCATGCACAAAGGCGCTTTGAGTGTCATTGATAATAGATGGTAAAATCTTCTTCAATCTATTTGCAATTGCCTTTGAAGCTAGCTTATAAACAACATTACACAAGCTAATTAGGCGATAATTAGTAACTCTTTTAGGCTCTTTAATTTTAGGAGCTAAAACAATATGAGTTTCATTAAAGTTTAGAGGTAAAATTCCAAAATTAAGAAAATCAAGTACTATTTTAGTAACAACATTACCAATTAAAGGCCAAAAATGTTGAAAGAAGAGAGGGGGCATACCATCTAGACCAGGCGCTTTGAGTGGATACATCTACTTTAGAGCTGTCTTCACTTCAAATTCTTGGAAATCCCTAAGAAGCATTTGGTTCATAGCATTGGTGACTTTAGGCTCCACAGCATCAAGTAACTCCATAAAGTCCGTTGGGTTTGAAGAAGAAAATAATGCTGAATAATAATCAACAATTATACCCTCTACAATGCCAATATCCTCCTACCAAGTACCACCCGAATCCTCCATACCATCTATTATATTATTTTTAAATTGAGCAGAAGTTTTAGAGTAAAAGTACCTGGTATTTCTATCACCCTCTTGAAACCAGTTAATTCTAGATCTCTGTAACCACATGGCATCATCCTTTTCCAACCAACAATTCAATTTAACTCTTGTTTTCTGCATTTCAGCAATGATCGAAGGAGAAATGGGCTTTAACTCCAACCATTCAAGAGCTTCCTACAACCATGCAATATGCTGCCCCACATGCCCAAAGTCATTCTTATTCCAATCATCTAAACTCACATGGCATGATTCCAAACATGAGTTTAAAGGGAAGGCCGAACCCCTCAATAATCCCTCATCCCAAGCTCTTTGAACAACCTCTTCACATTTTTCATTTTTTAAACCACATTGATTCAAATTTAAATGGTCTATGATACCTGTGCATCTTTTTTCTTCTAACAAAATGCAAAGCTAGCGGACAATGATCAGAAACTGAAGAGGAAAGGTGATAAAGTTTTGTTGTAGGAAACTTACCCATCCAATCACATGTAGCCAATGCCCAATCCAACCTCACAAATTTGTGAACCATCAAATTTCTGATATAACTAAGTAAACTGAGGACCAATGAAGCCAAGGTCCTTAAGTCCACACACATCAATTACTTCCTTAAAACATGCCATTTGACTTGTAAGGCTAGAAGCACCTCCTTCATTTTCAGACAAACCCACCAATTCATTAAAATCACCAATAACAAGCCAAGGTAACTGTGAATAATTACTGAGAGATTTAAGTAAAGACCGAGATTCACATCGTCTAGATGTTTCGAGTTACCATAAAAACAGGTAAGATGCCACCACCCATCAACAACCCCATCAACAAATGCATCAATGTAGGAAGATGAGTAACTTTGAATGTGTACTGTTACCTCCTTCCTCCAAAATAAAGCTAGGCCACCACTAGCTCCATCACTAGGCACAAACGATCCATTTTTAAATTCACATTGATCACGAACATATTCCATCTAGCCTTTATCAAATTTAGTTTCCATTAGGAAAACTATGTTGGGAACTTGTGCCTTAATAATCTTTTTCAAGGCATTAACTGTCCATTAGTTCCCATGTCCCTGGCAGTTCCAGCTTAAAAGACTCATTGGACCCAGTAAGTCTGTTCAACAGCCTCCACCGATCCCAATTGTGAAGTCAAGATGTCACCTTGCTCATTTGATTCTTTCTCCAATTTAAGTTTCTTCTCCTTCTCAATATCCATAACCATTACCTTATAAGTACCAGAGAAATTTCGTTTTGCACCTGATTTGTTGAAACTGCTAGTCCTTAAATTGTCCACTCCAACCCTACTGCTTAATCTAGTCCACCTTCCTTTTTTAACTCCACTCATTTTTACACATTCCAATTTGACTCCAGTAGCATGAATTCCCATTAGTTCTGTACTTTTGTGTTTACCCTTACCTCCTTTTGCCTTATCATTGACAACCCAACCCAGTTAAAAGTTTGCTTCACAAGCCTGTACCACATTAGCATTCAATTTTTGCTCCCCTTGCTCCATCACAGCCACAATATGATTAGGATATGTATGACAATCCTTTTCATGGTAAGAATGTTGAATGGATAGAGTTTCAGAAGAAGACTGACTCTTAGGATCAATCTTAATCCCAATGTCTTGTGAACCCATCGTAACACAGGAAGCCTCTTTCCCATGTGACCCCAGACTTCTTAATGCAGTCAAATTCTCTTTGCTCCATGTGACACAGTCCTTACCATTTAATGAATTGGAAGACACGCAAGCTACATTAATGACGTTGGCAACAACTGGCAATTTATTCTCATTCAACGTAATAGGCTCTTCCTTATTTGTAGCTCCCTTCAAAATCGGATTAACATGCTAAAACCATTCCTCAAAACACTCCAACCGTTCACACTGTCGTCCAACTCCCACTGGAGGCAATTCCATGACTGTCTTTGAATCAACACCAACACTAAATTCCAACCCTTCAACAATTCCGGACACTGGCCTTAATGACACAATTCCTTCATGCATAGTCGAAGAACTTGTACCTGTAATACTTGAGATAACCAAGTGGCGTTGAGTATCTTTCTTTCCAAAGCCTTTGACATCCATGACAGACTTCCTAGATGGATTGACTTGTGCAGCCCTAATCCAATAACCGAATTGTTGATCATCAAATTTCAAAGACCCCTTAATACTCAGCTAGAGAGAGCATTCTTTGTCATCGTGAGAAACCGTTCCACACCAGTCAAAAATATTGGGAAGTCTCTCATACTTGAAGGATATAAATATGTCATCATTGATGCCTAAAGAAATTATTCTACCATGACACAGAGGACGTGTTATATCAATAAGCACTCAAATCCTCATAAAATTCCCACCAACCATGTCTAAGATACTGAAAAATTTGTTAACATCCCCCAAAGATTCTCCAATTTCCATAGCAACATCAGGGGTCAACCAACTAAGAGGAAGATTATGGATTTGAACCCAGAAAGATGACTTCGAGAAATCCACTTTTTCCATAGGCAATATCCCATCATATCTTTGCAAAACAACCAAATGTCTATCAAAAGACCATGGCTCTCCCATTAAGACCTTTTCTAAATCAGATTCAAGTTCAAAAGTAAAGAGTAGATGATTGTCACCCACATCACGAATATAGAAATCATTACTTTAAAGGTCTAAATGTTTTAGCCACTACATCAATACTAACATTACTTTTTGTAAGAAACTTGGCCGTAAGAACATACTCCATCCATTTCTTATGTTTTGCCAAGGCCAATTTCTTCCCCTCCTTATCAAACAAAGAGAGATTTTTTCCAGCGTATGGTAAGATCCTCCATAGTACCCCCAAAATATTAAACAGCAACTAGTAAAGCAAACCTGAATGTAAAGAACTAACTAAAAACTATGAAGAAAAACACTCATCTCCACAAAAAATGGAAGGAAACGGACTACTACAGCATAGGGAGTTAGGGGAAAACTAATTGCCAAGGCTGAGAACTTTGACAAAGATTTTAGTCGTAAAAAGTCTCATGATTTTGATTGCTATATATGATTTTGATTTATTTGTTGTATTATGAGTCCGTTTGGATAAGTTTTTTTAAAAAGTTCATTTTTAAAAGGCCAAATTACATTGTTGGTCCCTAAAGTTACTCTATGAGTGGTTCCTTAAGTTTCAAGTGAGTACTATTGGTCCCTCAAATTTAAAACATGAGTACTGTCAGTCCCTTTGTTAACTATCATTAATGTTATTACTTATGTGGGTAATAGAATAATGATGTAATTTTTTTTTTTTGACATAAAATTTATTTTTATTAAAAAGAAGAAAAATAGATTTTTCAAGTATTATGCCTTGTAAATTAACCTTAAAATAAATTTACATGTACACGTATAAATTAATTCATTCATTCATCATTATGTTAAAAACTTAAAAATAAAAAGTCTGCCCTCATCTCTCTCATCTTCTTCCTCTGCCATTTGTTAGCAATGCCCAAAATCAAACTCTAACCTGGTTGGTTCATTTGCACAATACCAAAGAGTACCTTTTTAGTCAGTAGTGAATATTTCAATTTCAAATTATCTTCTTCACAAATCTGAATCTAATCTAAGTCTCCACTTTAGTTTCAATTTCATTGGGTTTCTAATCTAAATCTAACCTTAATCTTCTTCTCAAATCCAAATCTATTTGTTCACAAGGCGTGATGAAGCCATATGAAAAAAGAAGAAAGAGGAACAGCTCCATATATAGGCATATACATCCAAATTCAAGTCCTATTTGTACTAAAGTACGATAATTGTTTTAGATACAATTACTTATATTAGGATCATATTTTTATGTAATTGGCATATTCAATGACAAAATACAATTTACTTGTTTATTATCTGTCATTGTTTCCACATGGTGCGCATAATATATTTGTTAAGTGCTTTCAGGAAAGACAGGTATTAATCCAATCAAAACAGTTAATCCTAGTTTGTGCTATGGTTTCTCAGGATTTGTTGTTTTTAGATAGGATAGTGTATTTGAATATGGGTTTATTCATTGTATTCAGGTTATTATTGTATTGAGCCTATTTTTGTGCTTAAGGTTTTGTCATGAATTGACAAAGAGAGAGATAGTTAGGGTCATGTGTTTTGGTATTGTCAACCATGCCAAATTATGTGTCTTTTATTAAGTTTTGATATGTCTTAAAGTTGTAATTGAAGACCAAGTTAAAGACACAAAGTTTGCTCAAGAAAAACACATTTTCAACATATACTTTGATAACAGCTCGATAGAAGCTAGAAACTTACTATCTCCTTGATAGTAGCTCGATCTATCAAGCTTCACGGATCAGCAAAAATCAGCAACACAAAAAAGCTCATAACTTATTCAGTTGAAGCCCGAATTGAGATTTGTTTGAACCGGTATTTAAAGGACATAATAAGCCATCGATTAGAAGGTTTTTTAGAGAAACAAACACTCCGTTTATGCAACTAGGGTTTTGTAACCAAGTTTTCTCTATTTTATCAAATCAAAGAGTTCTTACTGCGTTTCTTGTACACCTTTGGATTATATAACCAATAAAATTCTCTAGCACCAACATTGAAGATCTCATTGGTGTTTCTAGGTGAAGTTGTTGCAAATCAACTACAACAATCAAAGAGTTGTTGTGGAGTTAGTCACATACTGGGATCCATGCAAAGGAGTTAGCCATAGATTGGAGTTTTGTGCATCAAAGAAAAGAATGCTACTACAAGATCAAGTCCAATTGGGTATTGGAGTGAAGGTTCAACTGTAGGTTGATATTTTTGGACTGGCCAGGGTAGTGGTAAGATTTCTTATACTTGTAACCGTTTGATTATTGATTAGTGGATTCTTGGGAGTGGTGATCTTAAATTCACTTGGTGGTGTTTTTGCCTTGCGAGAGATTTTCCCCATTTGTTAACAAATCACCATGTCAATTTAATTTCCGCTACATTTAGTTTAATTAGTGATTTGTTAGTGCCTCCATGATTTGCATGCAATTTAACCTAATTAATCAACTTAGGTAATTGAATTAATTAACCGGGGTCAAGCTATCTTAACCCAACAACTTCAACAAAAAAAGAAAAAAAAAATCGAAAGAGGATTCAATTATAGTTAAGGACTAAAACAGAAAACCAGGAATGGTATTTGAAAGTTCAAATACTAAACTCATATACGGTATACGAAAGTTCAAAAACACCAAAAAATAATAAATAAATAAAAAAACAAAACAAAAAACAAAGACCCACTCTTGCAATAATAATAATAATAATAATCTCAAATCTCAAATAAAGCAAATGGAACTCATGGCAAAATAGATGATATGGCGAAGAAAGCAAAATGGAGATGAACAATTGGCTTACATTTGGAAACTTGAAAGTTTTTATTTTAAATCTTAAAAAAAAAAAAAAAAAAAAAAAAAAAAAAAAAAAAAATCTAACCTCTAAGTTTTTTTTTTTTTTAAGCTACCAGGTCAGTTTTGTAAAACATTTGTAATAAAAAGATATCGCATCATTGTTCTATTAGCTACATAAACAATAACAATAACAACAGTTAACAAAAGGACTAACAGCACTCATGTTTTAAATTTAAGAGACTAAATGTGTTCACTTGAAACTTAAAGGTCTAACTGTGTATACAAGGTAAACTTCAGAGACCAATAGTATAGTTTCGCCTTTTTAAAAACAACATTTTTTATTCTTGCGTTTTGAAGACACGGTTTTTAAAACTCTTGATAAGCGTTTGGTAAAACTTGTGAAAAATTATTCTTAAATTAGTCTAAAATTACAATGTTGAGTGCAAATTACCAAAAAGAACTTAACTATTTTTTTTTTTACAACAAAGATAAAAACTTTTATTAGCTTGTGTAAAATAGAACAAAAATAATAGTATATCAGAGCCCATTTTGTTTACAAGTGTGGAGGGAATTGTTTTATATTTTGCTGGCCGTTGAGCAAAAATTTTGCCGAAGCAAACATTCTCTCAACTCTCAAGATGGGGAAGATGTTCTTCAAAATTGTGTTTGCTTAATCATTTGGAAATTAAGCAATAGCTAGAGGGCAATTTGGGTATTGTGAATGTCTAAGGTGTTGGGCAGCAGCATGATTTTTGGTTAAAATTGCGCAATTTGAGAAAGGACCTAAAGTTGCTTTATCGAAACTTTTTTTTTTATTTTTTGCAATTTTGTAAATGCAATCTAGTTAAAAATGTAATGCCAAACGATTCTCAAAATTCCAAATTGAGATTTAATTGCACATTTTGTCCATGAAAATGCTTATCCAAATAGGCTCTATAACTATTTTTAAGACTATTAGAGCAATTGCAATTATTGTATATATGGTTTTATGGCAGCAAAATTAAGGAACTAATTTTTATAATAGGAATTAGGAAACATGGGGTGGGTTTTTTTTTATAAATATAAAGGTGGTGGGTTTTTTTTTTTTTTTTTTAAATAAGAACTTGGATAGGTTTTTTTTTCTTTTTTTCTTTTTTTAATATAGGAGAAGGTGGGGTAGGTTTTTTTTTTTTTTTTTTTTTTTTTTTTGTGATAAGCATTGGATAGGTATTTTGTATCTATCTACTACCTAGTGGTTTACACTTCAGGTTTTTTGTTTTTAATTGTTGTCGATTTACAATTTTAACCTTATTTCTTATGTTTTAAAAAAAATAAGTTAATTAAATTAAGAGTATTTTTGTAAACTCTCCGTATTTTATTAAAGTATTCACATTAGCTTGTATAAAATCTAGTATCCTCCAAACCTTCTAATTAGACCTTGACAATCGTTAGACCTCGTCATTCTGGGATAGTGCTGCACGCAAACCTTAATAATATGCTCACTTGCTGAGTCACTGAATTTCATTTAAGGGTGCGTTTGATTCGACTTCAAACGAATTCCGGAAATCAATTTCCGGAAAATGGAGCGTTTGGCTGTGACGGAAAACGTTATTTTCCGGAAATTGAATTCTGTTGACCGAAATTTTCAGCCTTGACCAAGGAAAATGATTTCTGTCTTCATTTTCCCTTCAAATGACTTCCGGAAAAAGAGAGAGAGAGAGAGAGAGAGAGAGAGAGAGAGAGAAGAGAGAGCCCAGATCAGAGAGAGAAAGGGACGATCGCGCCGACGAGCGGCGCGATCGACGATCGCGCCGCTCGTCCGACGATCGCACCGCGCCGACGAGCGGCGCGGTGGACGATCGCGATCGTCGATCGAGCGACGCGATCGTCGATCGCGATCGACGAGCACAGACGAGCGCGCTCGTCTCTCGTCGATCGACGATCGCGATCGACGAGCGCGCTCGTCTCTCGTCGATCGACGAGCACGATCGACGAGCGCGTTCGTCGATCGCGATCGTCGATCGACGATCGCGATCGTTCGTCGATCGCGATCGTCGATCGACGAGCGCGCTCGTCCATCGCGATCGTCGATCGACGAGCGCCGCTCGTCGGCCGCTCGTCAAACGCTCGTCGGCCGCTCGTCGGACAAGCGTTTCGCCGGATTTGATGTATTTTCTGGTAAACGGATTAAACGAACCAAACACCAAAATTAATTTTCCGTAAAATGAATTTTGTGACAGCCAAACACATGAAAACATTTTCCTTTCCGGAAAATAGCATTTCCGGAAAATAGCATATTTTCCGGAAATGATTTTACGCGAACCAAACACAGCCTAAATTAAAAAGTGAGTGGCGGGCTACCAACTATGAACTAAGGTCTCCGTGGCTTATTTTAGTGTTACTCAAGGTATGAGGTACATATGAAAATATATGAATATTTTCACAGATTTCATATAATTTTAATCTTATTATATTTTATAGATAAAATAAAAGGAGAATAAGAGAAGTGTAGTGATTTGATCATATCATATATGTTTACAAATTTGAAAATTGCATGATATAATTAGTCCAGGCAATTAAATTTCAACTCTAATTTAGTTAATAACTATTAACATTGATTTATGAAGGAGTAAAAAATTTACTATATATGAGGAAAGAATAATTTAATCAAATAGTTTGTAAGTAAGCTTGAGCTTGTTTGACAAGAAAGTAAATCAAATTTAAACATGTAAATATATAGTCTAGTTCCGCAATAAACTCAATATCAATTGTACTTGAATTACAATTAAACGAACCAATAATTTTATAGTCCTGCGGTTGGTATACAAGTTAGCAAGCTGGTTGGGCTGTAGTGACAAGATGCGTACGGTATGGTAAATTGGCCATAATGGTATTGTGAATTGTTTTACAGGTATTTATATATATATATATATATATATAGTTGTTCTGAATTGTGTGGTTTTTTTTTTTTTTTTTTTTTGTCAAAAAAAAAATCTGAATAAGAATATCATATACTATATAATAAAAGTTAGGCTTAAAAACCATGGTTGCGCCAAGTGATTTCACCAAATTGCAGAAATTTTTTTTTAGATTTAAAAAAAAATAAATATATTTTTTTTGGTCTTATCTTCTTTTTCTATAATTTCTAATTTGATAAAAATCTTATTGATTACAATCCAAATTCTAATCCTTTTATTATTAATTTATTTTTTACTAATTTTTTTCCTCTTCACACACGGTTACATTTTTTGTCTTTGGATTTCCTCTTCACATACCACTTATTTTTAGATTTAGATTTCAACTTCACACTTCCACAAATTTATGGATAAAAACTTCTTATTCGTTCTTATCAGCTATTTTTTTCACTAATTTTTAGATAAAAATAACAACAATTTTTTAGATATGTGCTAATACTATCTCACCAAATCTTAAAGTTTAAAAATTAAAATAAAATAAAATAAATAAAAAATAAAAAAAAACCAACATGCATAGTTAGGAAGAGTTAGACATGTGCATGAGTTGGAGAGTTATAACTTATATCTATTTGATTATTGAGATAAAATCAATCTTTATTGTGATTTTTTCCTCTTCACACATGGTTACTTTTTCTTTTCTTTTCCTTTTTACGTGAATAGGAGTTACATACACATTGGAATATACATCCTCATCCAAGTCTACTTGGTAAACATTCACAGCTAGGATCCTCTTAAATTATCAAGTTAGGATTATGGGTGAATTTTGAATCCTAATTAAGTTAGGATTTCTAATATATATATAGAGAGAGAGTTTTTTTTAGTGTATTCTTATATATTCCTACCACACTTCTTCTTCTTCTTCTTTTGTGGTTTTTTTTTTTTTTTTTAAATGATAGAAAGTAGAAACACTACTAATTATTCTAATCAATTCTCTCCCCCATTATCAATAATTCTCCTTCTCTCATAATTTCTATGTTGATTAGAAATCTAACACTCTTTTTGTTTTGTCTTGTTTTTTCTTATTACTTAGGAAATTTGATGTTTGTGAAATCCATTGTAGAAAACTTTATCAAACCTACCATCCACACTATTGCAAGTATGTATTTCTCTTCTTCGTTTGTGTGTGTGTGTGTGTTTTTTTAAGGTTTTTCTTATGAGTTATAAAGAAAATTTTAAATCCATGAAATCCATTATATAAACCTCTATAAATATTTACACTTTATCTATTTATTATTTAAGAATTATCAAATTTTGTATTCTCTCCTACAAAGGTTTCATCTTTTTATTTCAGTTGGTGTGTATTTGTGTCATGTTTATATGTGCCTTATTACATTTTTATTTTTGTTCAAAGAGTTAAAATCTATTTTATAAGTTCAAAATTTTTAATTTAATTTTTTTAGATAAGTAATTTAATTATGTTATTGAAATAATTTTTTTTTAATTTATATATACTTTTCTATTAAGCCATGCATTGCACAGGTATAACACTAGTGTAAAAATAAAAAAATAAAAAACCCTCTTCATCTCTCAATCTGAATTGTGTAGTTGTGTTCGGAATTCAGGAAACGTTTAATCCTAGGATGGCTGAATTTAATTCAGGATTGAACTTTGCAATCCAGGTCCAACTTTTAAGCTTAAAAAATGAAGAATCCAATCTTCCCTTGGGTTTAATCCTAGCATAGTCTGAATTTTATTCAGGCTTGAACTTTTCAAACCAGGCCCAACTTCTAAGCTTAAGAAAACAAATTCAAGATTCTCAACAACCAAAAAAAAAAAAAAAATTCTAATTCAATATTCCCTTGGGCTTAAGCCTAGCATTGTCTGAATTTAATTCAAGCTTGAACTTTCAAACCAGGCCCAACTTTTAAGCTAAGAAAAACCCAATTCAACATTTCCTTGGGCTTGAGTTTGGACGGTGATGGAAACTCCACTGGCAGCGACAGGTTGGAATTTCAAATAATCATATTAATGTTACTTACTAAAATAATTTGAAGAGTCAAAAATACACATAAAATGATCACTTAAATAGCCATATAATTTCTTCTTAAAAAAAATAGCCATATAATGAACTGAAAGAAATTCCTCCAAAATGATGTACAAAAGGTTCGTTTGGTTGGAATATGGAAAAGTGAGAGAATATAAGACTGTGTTTGGTTCCCGTAAAATATTTTTCGGAAATGCTATTTTAGGGAAAGGAAAATATTTTCAAGTGTTTGGTTGTATTATGAAAATTGTTGTAGAAAATATTTTCATGTGTTTGGTTCTATTTTGAAAATGCTATTTTCCTACCAATTTTTCACATTTTCTCAGCTATTTTCTCAACGTCCAAACAAATTTTATTACAAAAAATTTCAAAATCACAGCCAAATCCCAATCCACAAAACAAATCACAGCCAAATCCCAACACCACACACCACCGAAACTCCAATTCAACCCACGGCAGCAAACTTTGGCAATCAAAAGCCACAACCACCAAAACACCACTACCACACCACCACAACAACAACAAAAATCAAAATCACATAAAAATCAAAATCACACAAAGAGAGAGATCGGTGGGTTGAAGACGAGATAGCGCGGAGGCGAGATTGAGCGGCGCGGTGCGATCAGTGCAGTGCTGCGATCGACAAGACCGATGCGATCTGGTGCATGCGATCATTGGACTGGAGCTCGGGGTTCGCCGGCGACGTCGAAGGTGTGATCTGGGCTCCCTCTTCTCTCTCTCTCTCTCTCTCTCTCTCTCCGGAAATCATTTGAAGTGAAAATAGGAACGGAAATGAATTTCAGTGGTCAAAGCTTCTTTTTTACGATCAAATGAAAATGATTTCCGGAAAATTCTATTTTCAAAACCAACCAAATAGCCTATTTTACGGAAAATGATTTCCTGAAAGCATTTACCACCAAAACAAACGCACCCTAAAATATTTTAATTTTCCCTCGTGATGTTTGGTTAAGGGGTGGAAAAGTTGGAAGGATAAAAAAAACTCTTTTATTTATTTATTTATTATTTTTTTTTTTTGAGAAACAAACATACACACAGACAATGGAAACAGAAAGGGGTTCTAACACAAAAGCACACCACAACTCCACTCAAAAGTCATGGTAAAATTTAAGGAATGGTGGGACAAGTTATACTACACATAACACACTCTCTTAAGTAATGTGGGACAATTACCCTTTTTTTTTTTTTAGAAACAAACACACACGCACACAAGGGAGAGGGAAATAGGTTCTAACACAAAGGCACACCACAACTCCACTCAAAAGTCATAGTAACTTTTAAGTAATGGTGGGGCAAGTTATACTACACACAACACACTCTCTTAAGCAATGTGGGACAATTACCCATTCTTTTCTTCTTTTTTTTTTTTTTTTTTGAGAAACAAACACACACACACAAGGGAGAGGGAAAGGGATTCTAACACAAAAACACACCACAACTCTACTCAAAAGTCATGATAACTTTTAAGGAAGGGTGAGACAAGTTATACTACACACAACACACTCTCTTAAGTAATATGGAACAATTACCCTTTTTTTTTTTTTTGAGAAACAAACACACACATAAGGAAAAGAGAAAGGGGTTCTAACGCAAAGACACACCACAACTCCACTCAAAAGTCATGATAACTTTTAAGGGAAGGTGGGACAAGTTATACTACACACAACACACTATCTGAAGCAATGTGGGACAATTACCCATTCTTTTTTTTTCTTTTTTTTTGAGAAACAAACACACACACACACAAGGGAGAGGGAAAGGGGTTTTAACACAAAGACACACTACAACTCCACTCAAAAGTCACGGTAACTTTTAAGGGAGGGTGTGACAAATTATACTACACACAACACGCTCTCTTAAGTAATGTGGAACAATTACCCTTTTGTTTTTTTAGAAACAAACACACACACACAAGGGAGAGAGAAATGGGCTATAATACAAAGGCACACCATAACTCCACTTAAAAGTCATGATAACTTTTAAGCAGGGGTAGGACAAGTTATACTACATACAACACACTCTCTTAAGTAATGTGGGACAATTACCATTTTTTTTTAGAAACAAACACACACACAAGGGAAAGGGAAAGGAGTTCTAACACAAAGGCACATCACAACTCCACTCAAAAGATATGGTAACTTTTAAGGGAGGGTGGGGCAAGTTATATTACACACAAGACACTCTCTTAAGCAATATGGGACAATTACCCATTCTTTTTGATTGAGAAGAAAATTGAAATGATGGAAAATGTAGTTTTTTTAAAATTTACTATCATGCCCTTATTAGATTTTTTTAAAAAAAAAAAGGTAACAAATTATATTTTTATTAAAAAGATTATGTATGGATTTGCACTTCATGAAAAAAAAGTACAAGAACACCGAACAAAAAGAAAGAAAGAAAGAGAAATGTAATAGAAAAAGGCAAAAAAAGAAAGTAGAGAAGAATAATGTGGTTAGAAAAGTATAGGGGAAAAAAAAATCAAAGGTTACGTTGGATAGATACAGAGGCTATTTTTGTCTCTCTGAGAAAATACCTTTTCTGCTCCCCCTTTTCTCTTGAGTTTTCTCCCCAAATTGGTGAGCCTTTGGGAGAAAACACCCAAACCTTACGAATTTTCCCTTTTAAAATTCACCAAACCAAACAGGCCTTGGCTTAACTAAGAAAAATTTCTTGATATACATGGTCTACTATGTCCTACCTAGATGATTAATTCTCCAAGAGTTAGGTCATTTTGAATATAAACCACTGTAAGTTTTTTTAAAAAAAAACCTTCTCCCCTCTCCCCATATATGTGTTAAAAAAATATTTAGGTTATGTATGGTAACTGTTTTTTCCCCTTATTTTTTGTTTCCAAAAACAATTTTTTTATTTTTGAGACTAAAAGACATGTTTGGCAACCCAAAATGAACAAAAAACAAAAACTGTTCTTAAAACTCAATTTATGAAGGAAACTAAAAACATGCAAAAAGCTGTTTTCAATTTCTAATTTTCAAAAATCAATGAAAATACGCATTTAATTTAATGAATCTGTCTCATTTAATGAGTTAGTATTAGAGTTCAAATCCTAGTAATGACATATTTTAATATTTTCTTCTATTTTTTTCAAAGAACTATATTTTTAGTTTCAACTAACCAAACATATTTTTGATTTCAAAAATACAAGAAAATTGTTTTTTTCGTTATATTCTCAAAAACAAGTTTTTGAAAATAGAAAACAAAAAATGTTACCAAACATAACCTTAGTATTGTCAAAAGAAAAAATAGTGGGTTAATCCTACATTAGAAAATGAGTGTGAGTTAAAGAGATTTAAAGTCTATACTGTGTATCCAAGAGTTAGGCCATTTTGGATATACACCACTGTAGGTTACTTTAAAAAATCTTCTTCCCTCTCCTCGTGTGTGTGTGTTAAAAAATACTTAGTATTCTCAAAAGAAAAATATATGATTAATTCATAGAAAAATTTTATTTATAAAATAATTTCAATAATTAAGACAAGTGAAAACTGAACTCAGTTGTTTTTTAAAAGGAAAACACTTCATTCAAATATGACCAAATTATTAAATTATTATTGCACACTCGGAGTTAAAAGGCCTTAAATCAATTATAGTGATCATCATGAGCTACACTAGCTTGAAAATACAAATATACAACGCAATGACATGATAAACCAAAACGGCTGGAAGTGTTATTATGGGGTATGGGCCTTACTGGTGAGTGGTCCGAGTGGAACTTAATCGATTTTCCTCTTTTTAAGGCTTTCCGCATTTATGATTTATGAATGTCAAAAAATAAAAATAAAAAGCCCTTTTTGTTTTTTTGGGTGAATTTGCTCACAATGACTTGATGGCACTATAAGCATTTATCACGTTAGAGATTTAGAATTGCCCCAGCCTTTTTTTTCACCGAAGAATGTGAGAAATTTGTTCTTGGTCTCAGAATTACTGAAAGTAATGAAAGGATGCAGAGGTCTATTTTTTAATATAGAATATACGAGAGCCAATACCAGGTGCATAATAAGTCACAAAACAAAACACATACGTAAGATGATTACTTTAAGAACTCCTGCGTCACATGTATGTACAACTCCAACATAGAACAAAATATGTTAACAAAAAAAAGGAGACATGAGAAAGTATATGTATAAAAGAACAGAGGTGATAACCTCAGTGGAATGGAAATACAAAATCATTACAGATGTCAGCCATTGGAATACTTGGCAACAATACACAAAATCATTTTAATGAATCCATTGGCTGATTTTGCAGCATATGTATATATCAACCTTCTATAACATGTAACAATCTCAATATCAAGAGCCTTTAAAAAGTATCAAGTGTTTATTTCCATGACTAACTCTGTTATCATTGCCAAGCAGAAGCGGATATCAGATTCCTGTTTTTCCAGCCCAAGAGCATAGCCCCATCCTTCTCCACTAGATTATAATGTTCTGAATAACACCTCAGCAGGCTCAGGGACGGAGCTACCTTGGGGCTGAAGAGGGGGTGGGGGGGGGCATGGCCCCCCCGACCTTTGAAAAAATATTCCCTAGTATATATATTAGCATAAAAAATATACTTTTGAGTCTAAAATTAATATACTTGCCCCCCTCTCCCAAACAATTTACAAGCTGACCCATGAAATAAAAATGAAAAAAATTATCAAATCATCCCTTGTCTAGTTGTCCCAAGAATATCAAGAAAAACATTTAGCTAAACATTTGGACAATTTACAAATTCGGACAACAAGGAAAATCTACAAAACAATTCATATATTCAGATAATAATAATAATAATAATAATAATAATAATAATAATAATAAATAAATAAATAAATAAAAAACCAATCAATTATAAATCCTAGCAAAACAAATCACAAAAGCCCAATAACCTCTACCCAATTTCTACCTCTCATTTGAGAGCTTTTTGTCCCTCTCAAGTTACTCCACCCCATACTTACAAAGACAACTCCTATGCTGCTAATCATTCCATCCGCACACCAATTAGTGTCACCAACAACCTGGATCAATTTGGTGTCTTTAACTCAATCCTTGAAAAAATTTTATTTTTTTAAAAATCTATTGCTCACCTGGATCAGTTGGTGTCTTTTAAAAATTTACTTTAACAATGCATTATTAGCATTAGTTTATTCTTGATTATAATATCTATTATTGATTTTTTAAAAAAATACAAAAAATAAATAAAAAATTAATGCTAATAATGCATTGTTGTCAACCTTTAGTATTAATATTCTAACTTTTTAAAATTCTTGAACAAAGAAATTTGGCCCCCCCTAAATTTGAATCCTGGTTCCGTCCCTGAGTAGGCTCTTTATCACAAAATTGACATAAGTGCTCAATGGATATTGGCGAAACCCTGCCATTGTCAATCTAGACTTCCACTTGCCAAAGAGCTCATGACGCTCCTTTCCCTCACAAGCAATAACGTTCACCATACCCTTGGCCAAACAATGCTGCTCCACATTGATACGCTCCTTGCTGTTTCTTGGCAAGGTGACATCGATTGATTCAAACATTGCCAAGTAGTATTCTAGAGTTTCCACAAACCTATGGAAGAAAGGGATTGTGTTTGTGTTTGATTCTTGCTCTACCCAAGTGACCACCTTGGGAGAAAGTGACTTTATCCTTCTCATAAGACAAAAAATGGGTTTAGAGAGAGAGAGAGAGATAAGGGCTGATCTCAAAGATATCCACCGTGAAGGTGGTGATGGAGGGTGTGAAGTTAAGCCCTTGGAGTTTGCCCATGGAGGCTGTGGATTTAGAGAGAGAGAGAGAGAGAGAGAGAGAGAGAGAGAGAGAGAGAGAGAGAGAGAGAGAGAGTTTTTACGTTTAGTAGGGATTAGGGGATCTGAGATAGATCAAAGGCCCTGTTTGGTAAGTGTGTTTGAACACTCTTTTGAGCATTTTAAACAACATTACATACATTTTCACACACTTTTTCACCCACACGTATATCAAAAACACTCAAACTCCTCTACCAAATGCCCCCTAAAATTTGAAACAGAAATCAAAAGAGAAATAAGAAATAAATTATAGAGGATAATGGGTCGGGTCAGTCCTAACCTTAGGTCCAACCTGCTAGCCCAAATCCATGTTCAAGTCAACCCTAAATCCAGTTCAGCTCACTCATACACCAGCCTAGACCCAAATTGAACGCCTCCAAGCTCCAGCCGAGACTTCTTAAAATCCCAAGCCCACCACTTAGACTTGAGCCCATCAGGTCCTCAACCTTAGCCCAATCCGAAACTTTGCCTCCTAATCACATCAAAAGTTTAGCCCAATTCCAAAAATGCCAAAACCCTCATGCAATTATATCCAAGCCCACACCTAAATATGCCCCATCAGAATTCTTGAAGTCCAATCTCAATCAAGAAACCACCCAACCCGTGCGTCCACAAGCCACCAACATTCCCAAAATACCTTTTAACCCCAAATCTTTTTCAAATTTCAATTTGACCCCAAAAGTTTTTCAAATTCACTTTGACCCTACACTTTCCAAAATTACAATTTGACTCAAAACTTTTCCAAAATTATATTTTGAGTCAAGAGTGATATTGGGTTGGCCTGCAAACCGACCCGATAGAAATCAGGTTTGCCTAGCTGAAACCTGACCCAAAAATTCAGATCTATTATTGGGTCAGTTTTTAAATGTTGGAAAGGCTTTTTATTTTCAATTTTTTTTAAATGTTGTTTTGGGCCATGGGATTTTTTCTCCCATGTTGTTTTGGACCTCTCTGCTGTATATTGAAAACCTTTCTGATCAACAATACAAAAAATGCAAGTATACTAATTACAGAATTATATCCCACGAAGGAACTACTAATCTTCAACTTGAATCTTGGAATGAAAAAAATCCAACCTACCACAATTTTATAGATAACCTCATTAAATTGTGAAACTTTTTCCATTCTATGATCAATTTGACTCACATCAATACCAAGACTAGTACAATTTGGTGACATCCAAGTCACCATGACCAATCTGTTGAGTTCCAAAATAGCACACACTCAACATCCTTCAAACCTCAACAAATCTAAATCAAATAAATTAAACAGAACCATCATTCCCATCTTCAAAGAAAACCCAAATCATCCAATATTATCAAAAAAATCAATAATAAAACAACCTGAATTCATATTCCTTGAATGAAAAATAGATGGTACTTAAATCATCTTAACATTCACCATAACTGGGAATTTGTTAGTTTACATTGATCAATCAAAGCCTGTTTTGACAGAACTCCTGGTTTGTCTTGTTCCCTGGCACTAGCAATGGGATACCACTAATAGAGGGTTTGCTCAGCAAATCATAAAGCTCGCTACAAGTAAACACAAGTAACAAAATCGAGATGTCAATCTAGAAGTTCCATATTCCAAGTTATGAAACAAAATAAGAATTACATGCTTCAAGTCCCATGACAATTAAGATACTTTTTATTGAACTCCAAACTAGAAAGGGGAATGCTGAAATACAAGATCGCCCAAGCTTCCTTTCACCAAGAGCCCATCTGCAAGATCAGCTATTTGTCAAATAATCATTTCACAAAGAACATAAATTATTTTTAAAACACTAAAACAAAAGTAAAAGCAGTTTGGTTATCTCTTGTTTGCAACCAGCCTTTTCAAGTAGCAAATAACTTGTCCATGTTATAGCATGTATAATTACATGTTTCTTAAGCCTGTTACACACTTTTTTGAACTTAAAATAAACAGTGTAGGAAATGCTTTTGCTTCATGTACAGTTAATGTATTGCATCTCTTTTCCATCCTAGAATTCAGCTCTAAATTTAGTGTTTGGATGCAGCTAGAGTCATGTTCAGTCTAACTATAACTTCTGATTCTGTATTGCTTTTGCTTGCATTGAGAATTTGAGACACTTTGAATGGTACACCACTCACTCCCTGTAGAAAACTCAACAAGTGTGCCAAATGCACTGACTATTTTTTTTTTTGGGGGGATAAAATGCACTGACTAAAATAAAACAATAAAATTGAACCAGATTTAAATCCTACAAACATGGCACAGAAGTATTTCTAAGCAACACACTTGGATTCTCATCTCATCACCTCTTAAATTCTAGTCTATATAATCACAAAATCCAATGTACGTGTTAAATGAATATTAGGGCCGGCCCAACAAAATTTGGGGCCTAAGGCAAAAATTTTATATGAGGCCTTTTTATATGTAAGCATTAATTAAATAAAATTATATAATACTAATTAAATTAAGACTAATTTGATGTAAATACAGAAATTGATGTATAATACTAACTAAACTAAGGTTAATTTCAAATAAAAGATTGAATATTATAGTTGAATAAAAAATAATTTACTTTAACTTGTATATATAACTATGCATAGTTAACTACAGTTGTAATTTAAATTTAAATTTTATATATTCTTTTTAAGAGAAAAAGATAGATAGATATTATTTGGTGTGTGGCTTAGTAGGAGATTAGTCATCATTGGTGATTTATCACATTTGCAGCATTTTATTTGAAACATCTAAGGGTTTCAATTAGGTTAAATTTTTATTGGTCTCCTATTTTAAAAACCTTTTTAGAAATAAAAAAGAAAAATACTAAAAATACTACAAAATGTTCACAATAAATGTGATTATGACGGTAATTGATGAATTATTATTTGTGTTTGAATTACTTTTTTATGTGATTGGTGATATGTCAGTTAAATCTATAATAAAATTTGTGGTATTTTTAGTATTACTCTTAAAAAAAAGTACCAATTATTTAAAAAATGTTATATTTTTATAAAATTTTGGGCCTTTTACTAAGCGAGATGGGGCCTTTTTTTAGTAGGGAAATTTTTTATTTGTTGTGGGGTATTAGGCTTAGACCTAAGTTGCTTAGGCCTTGAGCCGGCACTGATGAATATATTATTAATATTAGCAACATGATGTGTGTTATACCATGTTGAGTATGCTAGAGTGGATGCGGAAGGGAAAGTATAGAATAGGAACACCGAGAACATGAGGGTTACGTGGTTCAGCCTTGACCGCCTACATCCACGGAGGAATCCCTTAAGGACCACATCTTTATTGTGTAAGAGTGTAGTACAATAACCTCCTGTGTTACAATAAACCCTAACGTGAGTATATATAGGCGACTAAATCCTAGACTACTAGTACAAGTAGGATTGGGCTTGAGCCTATTATATTGGGCTAATATATGTTTAATATATATCTCTAACAAAACGAAAAAAGAAAAAGAAAAAGAGAGAAGTTTACAAAATCAAGAGATTGCATTAGTCATGATATATTAACAAATCACATAATTCGCCAAAAATAAGAGTAACAAATAACATTTATTAGTGTATATGAATCCAGATGTAGGCCCCATATGTTGTATAATTGTATTAACATTCAAATTAAAAATGCTGGATTTACATGCTCAGATCACACTTTTCTTTTCATCAAGTTACATGCTGAGATTAAACAGTAGCTTTCTACACACAACAACCATCACAGTCTCAACTTCAAGCACATACTAAAATAAATTTTGTATTGAGCTCCAAAAATTATGGTTGGAACCTAAACTTGGGATTCCTTTTATTAACACAATATCGACACACACATTGTCTTTATCATCCCTCCTTTGTTGTGGGTCATTATTATTTTATCACTCAAAGTCACCAACTCCACACACAAGAAAAATTTTAAATATCAGCTTCATTTGTTTCAATCTAAAACATATCAAACTAAAACAATTTTCAACCTAAATTACCAACTCCACACACAAAAAATAACTTGGAAAGAACTCAGGTCCATCAAATATAGGTGGGGACTTGTCTATTTCTCATGTTAGTTTTATACCTTAAATTAACGCAGCAAGCAAACAAAGCTATTTAGTTTCAAAAGCAATCAAACTAAATACCTCAATGGTAAGTGGTAACACAGTAATATTCCAATTCTCTATAGTATTTCGCCCCTACGAGTTTCTAATGGGGCCTCATTGACGGTGACAAAGCCACTTACATTATACTTCATCACTCACACAACGTGAAGAAAGAAAGTATACTACTCAGGCAATGCAGAAAAATGCAAAAGCAACCCCATTTGAGTAAGATTCACGCCAAACCCAGATCACAAAATGCAAGAAAATTAAACCCAAACAGGATATTCACATAAAAATAAAATAAAATAAAAAATCAAACCCAGTACAGAATCAAAAGCAACCCCATTTGAGTAAAAACAATTATACCTTAGAATCCAATATGTTAAAGATCTTGCTGAGACCAAATTGCTTTCCTCTCTAAGATAAATAAACCAATGAGATAAGTTTGTGTTGAAAAAAAAAAAACCCAAAATCGGAGACTAAGGTGGTGTTTGGGTATTGCATTTCTTGCGTTGCGTTTTCTGCGGTTTTTTTTTTTTTTTTTTCCTAGACACGCGTCTGGCACTATTCATTGTCCATGAACAGTGATTTTAGGCTTATGAACAGTGCCAAACACATGAACAGTAACTTTTTTATTGTTTTCAGTTTTCAACAAAATAAGCGGTATCCAAACGGACCCTAAGAGAAGGAAATTAAAGAAGAAGATAAAAACCAACAAAGAGATAGATGACTTACACACGTAGAGAGAGAACTTGATGAGAATGAGTAAGATTTAGAGAGCTGAGAGAGGCGGAGGAGCTAAGAGAGGCAGAGAGAGCAGAAAGGTGTATGGTTTTTTTCTAAAAAGTTTTCGGGTCTAGAGGTATATTTATCTCAGCCTGACCCCGACCCGAAACCGAAAATAACCTGATATTCAAACCCAAACCCAACCTGAATATTTCCAGACCCACCCAAAACCCATTGGATCAAGTCGTGCCGATCGGGTGGGTTGGGTCCTGCTCAGCCCTAATTTTGACCCTTAAACTTTCATGAAATTACATTTTAACCCCTAAAGCTTCAAAAATTGAACAAAGGCTCTTGAGGCCACAAAAAAATGCTTTTTTTCTTGTTTTGCCAAAACAAAATGTTTCCCTTAAAAAATAATAAATTTGTCAAACGACATTTTTAGACTTTATAGGAATTTAACCTTTGTGTCCTTGATATTTTTTTGTGTCTTTTGCCTAAGATAAAATATATTGGGAAAATGAATTGCACCATTGCTTTTGTTAGGCAATATTTAGGAGAGAGGTTAGCTTTACTTAATTCAATAAAGCAGTTTATCTCTCTTAAAAAATGCCATGCAATCACATGTTTAGTTATGCTTGTTTTATCTTGCTTTCTAAAATAAATTGTTCACATGTCTATGCATGCACACGTCACCCTAGGGTAGATTATACATGTCATGCATTCACATGTCATCCTAGAATAGATTATATGTCATTCTAAGATTCTTCATCTATAAATTCATACACACGTCACCTTAGGGTAGATTATACATGTCATACATACACATGTCACCTTAGGGAAGATTATACATGTCCTGCATTAACGTGTCTCCTTATGGTAGATTATACATGTCATACATTCACATGTCATCTTAGGATAGATTTGTTTCCTTTTATTGCACATGCATATTATCCATTTTTGTTTAAAACCAAATGCAAAATATTTTAAATTGTTCTTTAAATGGTTTGTTTTAAGATTAATTTGAAACAAGGTACTATCCTTTTGGATAGGCAATGTGGGGTACCTAACACCTTCCCCAGACATAATCGAGCTTCAAGATCCATGTCTTCGAGTTCGAAACATTTTCTTTTATTTTTTTATTTTAGCTTAGGAGCCCTTAGGGTTTTCTAAGTCAATTTAGAAAGTAAAATTGACTAGACTTAGCCTAATAGTTAGTGGCTACTCCTTAAAATAAATATAGGTGTAAATGCTCACATTCACACACCCCACCTTAGTGTTGTACACTTACATAGGTTTTTTGCAATTTTTCCACTAACACGTGTCGCCAAAATCTGGGTACAACACACCCCCCCCCCCCCCCCAAACTAACTAGCTCCCAATGCCTAGTGTACCATGGTCGGGTCAATGGTGGTCTAATTAGCAAGTATCAATCACCAAGATCACCAATTTGTAAACAAGCTCTTATATTGTGTTAGGGTCATATTTTCTATGTAATTGGCTAATCATTTGACAAAACGCACTTTACTTGTAATTAGGTAGATCTAAGTTGGGTTTAATGCATCAAGAAGTATGTTGTTCAAACATATCAAGTGGTTTCATTAAAGTCATGAAAATTGATCCAAGAAACAAGTGAAGAAAAGCTAAATCATTAAGTCTTGACAGAAGCTTAACAAATATTGCTATCAATGTTAAATGAAGAAGCTCAACACAAGCTCGATCTATTGAAAATTACGATTTTAGAATTTCTAGATCTAAAATTTGGCCCATGCTGTATTATTTGATTAGGGTTTCTATTCTCACAACCCTAGTCATATAAAAGGCATATTTTAGAAATCATCACATACAGATATAAAGACCCAGAATTCATATACTCTCTGTGAAGCTACTGCCTTTATGCGCCATAGGGTTTTGTAACCAAGTGCTTCCTGATCTTCATTGTTTATGAAGTAAAGAACTTTGCAGTCAACAATAATCATTTAAGTTGCTGGAGTTAGTTACGTACTGGGATTCGTGCAAAGGAGTTAGTCACAAATTAGAGATTTTTGCAACAAAGGAAAGAATGCTACTACAAGATCAAGTCCAATTGGGTATTGGTGCGTAGGTTTAGCCGTATATTGGTAATTTGGAATAGCTAGGGTAGTGGTAAGATTCCTCATACTTGTAACCTCTTGATTTTCTTGAGAGTAGTGACCTTAAATTCACTTGGTGGGGGTTTTTCCTTGCGAGAGGGTTTCCCCATTTGTCAACAAATTGCCATGTCAATTTATTTTCCACTACATTAAGTTTATTTGGTGATTTGTTGGTGCTGTGGATGACTAAATTTCTTGTTCGAATTAAATCAAACGAGTAAAATAGTTTCACATATGCGACTTTGTATTGATGAATATGTGGTACAATTTTCTGTAATTACAAAAGAGTGAACCGCTAATCCGATCTCCTTGAAAGATTTGTTGATTGGAATTGTGGTGATGTGATTTTGATTCAAACACAAGATATCCTTCGATTTGGCTGAGGAATGGATCGAAGATCTTTGAAACGGAATTACAATTAATCTCTAGCTATGAGCTTGTTAGAAATTCTTTATTCTTCACGTTCTTCGTGTTCTTCGTGCGTTTTTCTTTTTTGAAGGTTTGTGGTGGAAGTTCTTTGGTGCTTTAGAGGCTTGAATCCGTAGAGCTTCGCTAATTTGTGGTTTATTGAGGTTTCTGGAGGCTTTCGAGCTTGATTCCAGTGAACTTTGAGATCTAGGAAGATGATTTGAATGATTTCTCTTCGAATGTTCTTCGTATTCGAAGGTTTGTGACTTAAGTTCTTCGGGGCTTTGGAGGCTTGAATCCGTAGAGCTTCACCAATGTGTAGTTTCTTGAAGTTTCTGAAGGCTTTTGGGCTTGATTTCAACAAACTTTAAGATCTAGGCAGGTAGTATAGATGATTATGTTTTGAATGTTCTTCCTATTCGAGGTTGAAGTTGTTAAAGTTCCTTGAGGCTTTGAGCCTTGATTCTTGCAAAGCTTCTATTCTTCTGAGTGCTTTTGAATCTTCTCTAATGTTGCTTGTGCTTTGGATGTCTTAATTGTGTAGAAATGCCTTAGGAAGGCTTCTATTTATAGGAGTTTAAGGGTGAGTGAGCAACACGTGGCGAAGCTTGATTGGTGACATGTGTCACAGTTTGATTGGAAGAGCTTTAAGACTTTTTCTCCAACACATGTGGCATCTTTTGATTGGCTGAAATGTTTTAATTTTCAATGTGACACATGTCAGCACCCAATTGGACTACCTATGCCATCACTTACACACGCTGAGCTACTTATGTCATTGCTTACACATGTCGATGTGTGATTGGTTTTTGCATGCATTTTATGCCCCTATTTCAATGATACTTAGTAAATTTCCGTTGGTTTTTGAGTAGTGATAGCAAAACCTAGTAGCAGTACGTGGCACTTTGTAGTTGGCCATATTTTGTGGACTTGGTAGTATGATGTGTTAGCTTGTGATAGGTCGGGAATTTTCCCTCTCTACAAATGCCCCCTCGAGACACATTCACGCACATAGTTTTGGAATGTGGTGTTGGAATGAGTTTCAAAAATGGATTTTTACACTTGACTCTTCAAGTGAAGTAGTTGAAGGTGGTGAAGCTTTCAACAAGATGAAATAATTTCAAAAGAGTAGACCCACCCATATGAAAGGTTTTGATGAGACCAAAAAGTGGTCAGCAAGTAATTGAATGTACCTGCATGACTGAGCCTCCTCAACAGAGGTTAAGTTGAAGTATTTTCAAAAGTGTGTTCCATGGTATTTGGAATAGGTTAGTGGGGCAAAAGTTATTTGCAAGTAGTTGGATGTACTTGCATGATTGAATCATTTTAGTAAAGGTTAAGTTGTGGTAATTTTAGAGGAGTATTTTGGATCATCAGCGACGATCACAGGGTGTAGAAGATGGTGATGAGGCGAGGATGTTGGCTAGGTACAAGATGCAGAGCTATGGGGCTAGTCTCGTGTTTTTAAGAACTCTTGGTGAAATTGTCTCAAAAGGACTTCAAGTTACAGAGAGGACATGTGGGAAAGTGGTTAAGTGTGCTTGTGTCATTGTATCACTTAAGTTAAGTTTAGGTAATTTCAAAAGCATATGGATTTTGTGCCTGCTGGTGGTGGTTATGAAAAGAAGACGATAATGATAAAGCAGAGTTGGTGCCTATGTGAAACATACGACACAATGGAGCTAGCCCTGTACATCGGGGAATTTTTAGTGTAGATGTTTCTAGGGGAGTATACTTTGGAATACGAGATTGACTGCATCCTAAATGAGGTCCGGTAGCAAGTCATCGAATATGCTTGTGTGATGGGACCATGCCAACAGAGTTAAGTTGAAGTAATTTCAGAAGTATATTTTTTGAAATTAATCAAGTTGATCTTAAGTTGGAGTAATTCCAGAAAAAATGTGTCTTAAAGTACCAACAACGATGACCTTTGTGTCCCGAGCTAGTGAAGACATGGAATGTGGCTTTGGAGGAAACACATCCTTGATTGACCGATACCAAAGGCTGATTTTTGATGAGTTGGGACCTTGGAGATTGCTGTGAGTGTTGAATGAGAGAAAATTTGTAGGATGCCCTAACACCTTTCGACACTTAACCAACAAAACTTGTTGAAAGATATGAACAAAGTCAGGAGGTTGGTTGAGAGATATGGAGTTGTGGCCTTGCAATATGTTGGAAAAGCACAGAAAATGAAAGATAGAGCTAACTTGTGATCCTGGTTTTAGAAACCAGCCAAGTTGCTATTTGTTCCAAACCTCTACTTTTGCTGTAAGACCAAGCAATTGGAGAGAGACTATAAGGTCCTCAAAGCAGTTAGGAGGTCTCCCAAGCTTAGAAACAGGTGTGTCTGCTAGACTTAAATCTCCTAACTAAGTAGATCTGAGGTAGCATGAGATTATGATGTGGGCTAGGTTATGTGAAATTTATGGACAAATGTGGTCATTAAGTGGAGAACAAAGTTTGTTCGGTTCTCAAAACTACAATGATTATGAAGCAATAGTGGTTGCTAGGTATTGAGAATGATGAAGTTATAGCGAGAAATGGCTATGAGAAGGAGGATTTGAAAATTTGAAAGAAGCAAATCTTCATTTCATGATTCAATGTGTTTTTCTTGATGAGTTTCAATGAATTCGAACCTTCTATTTATAGCGAAGAGAAGAAGAATGATAGATGGGTATGTTAGATGAGAATCATGGATGAGAATTTTTGGTGAGAATGGTAGGCACCGAATGAGAATGGTAGGTGGGAGACTGGTAGGCACCAAACGAGAATGGTAGGTTAAACTGGTGACCTAATGTAATTTCAAGTTTAAGACACTTGTGAGAGTTCATCTATTCTTTGAAAGGGAAGCCTTGATGAAGTCTAGAGGATAACCTTGATGGAATCCAAACTAAATAGGTGAATCTTAAATTTTGATTTCGGGAGCTTGAGTTTTGGAAACTGCTAGTACTTTGGAGAAGTGGGTCAGATTGGTGGTTTCAAAGTCCTAAACAAAGAAACAGATTTCAAAATCAGAATCTTCGCGAAAATCTGAGTGGGACAAGCTTTGCTCGGACATCTTGATTCTTGGTCAAAGTTCACATCAAAGCCAATAGTCATAGAATCACACTATTTGAGCACTTTTGGATTCTCATATGAAGGAAAAAAAAAACCCCAAAATCATAACCTACATGAAAAACAGAGCAAGACAGGTCCTTGAAAATTTTGACTTTTGGTCAAGATTTATGCAAAAATCAAATTTTTGGAAATTGGACTGTTTGCGCAATTTTAGAATCTCAAATGAAGAAATGGATTCCAAAATTGGAATGTACTTGAAAAACTGAGTAAGACAGGCTTTTTCTGAAAATTTTGACTTTTGGTCAAAGTCAAAGTTCAACCATAGTCAAACCTTTCTCCCTTTTTTATTTATTTTTGGCAAAAATGCACTTTTAGTCCCTACATTTTGGGTCAATTCCCATTTTGGTCGTAAAATTTATTTCATTACTAATTTCATCCCTAAAAAGTGAAAATCGTTTTTAAAATGGTCGTTGTCGTCAGTCAACCAATGGAAAAATCCTATGTGTCTAATGGAATGCCATGTTAGCATTTTAATTAATAAAAAAAAGCCAAATCAAATTATTTAAACTAAAATAAAATAAATTAAAAAACAAACCTTTAATTTCTTAATTTTAATTTAAACTGAAAATACAAATTTGATTTAAACTGAAATTTTAATTTCTCAATTCTCAGTTTTAAATTTTTTTTATCACAATCATCTGCACCAAACCCCACGAACCCAAGTTACCCAACCCAACATCAAATTTCTTGGTCACCAACATCACAGCATCAATTTAGTCCCTCTCTCTACCCATTGTTCTCTCACTCTCTGTCTCTTTGATTTCTCTTTGATCTGCTCCAAACCCAGACACCCATGGCCAAAGACACCAAGCTCTAAACCCAGAAACCCATGGCCAAAGACCCCAAGAACCCATGGCCAAAGACCCCAAGCTCTGCCTCTCATGATCACGAGCCGAGGAGGCGGATTTCTTTGATTGATGAGGATGACGACGACGAGGCCAAACACTATCTCTTCGATTAATGAGGATGACAACGACGAGGAGGTAGTCATTTGTCGGGACGGCGTCATTTGACGAAGTGGCCGAGGAGGTAGAAACGATGGGGTTTGACAGCGTTGTTGGATTTAAGGAGGCAGAAACGGTGCCGTTGGATCTACTCCAAACCCAAAAACAACAGAATTTGCTAAGAAGGTAAAGTATGGGAAATAAATTCTAGAAATTTCTTCACAAAGATAAGATTTTTGAGAAAGGGAGAGATATCTTAGTTGGATTTAGGTTGGTGTTTGGCACAAAATTTGAAGGAGATGTTTTTTTTTTTTTTTTTTTTTTTTTTTGTTACTTGTTGCTATGTTTGGTTGCTAAGAGATGGGTTTGTTTAGTTGGGATCGACTCTCCCTTAATTGATGGTGGTGGTGGGTTTGATTGTGAGAACGTGAAGTTTGCTTGGTTGCTCTTGTTTTGGGTTTGTTCTTGTTCTGGGTTTGTTTGGTTGGGTTCGACTCGCTCTTAATCAATGGCGATGGTGGGTTTGATTGTGAGAACGTGAATTTTGCTGGGTATATTGATTGTAAGAACGTGAAGTTTGATTCTGGGTTTGCTCTTGTTGCAGGATTTAGGAAGAACCTAAAGAACAAGTTTTTATGTTCTTACCAAAAAATAATGAAAGTAAAAAAAAGTAATAATAATGATAATAAAATTAGATTAAAGATTTTTTTAATTTATTTTTTAATTTAATTTAAATACTATGATCTGGCAGTTTTTATTAATTTAAATACTAACATGGCATTTAAAAATGCCAAATAATCTTTTTTTTAATAATATTTTAAAGGTCAAGTCAGCGCTATGTCAACAAGCAGGGCATTCCATCAGACACGTAGGATTTTTTTGTCGGTTAGCTGACGGCAAGGACCATTGTAAAAACGATTTTCTTTTTTTAGGGATGACATTAGTAACAAAATCAATTTTGGGACCAAAATGGGAATTGACCCAAAATGTAGGGACCAAAAGTGCATTTTCGCCTTTATTTTTTTTAATTTTTATATATTACTTTTTTTTTTTCATGGCAACAGTTTGAATCCAAGTTAGGGTGAACGGGTCAAACCGGGTTGGCCTGGACAAACAGGTCAAGCTAGTGGAGGATGACGTCATCTATGATGTCATGGCCCTGAAGGGCGCGTGTCAGCACTTGGTGCATGAACGTGCGTGAGGGAATGCTCACACGTGGGAAGTTAGAATGGCGCATGTTGACATGTGTTTCTAAAGGCGGCGAAGCCAAATTTTCTAGTGGTGCGTGGGGGTGTGTGACATTGATTTTGGATCCGAAATTTTTAGGTTTTGCGGATCGGGACTTTCTGGATCGACTGGTAATGCCACTTCCTTGAAATGAAGTCTAGATTTGTGAAGGAGTAGGCCGCAATCTCCAAAACTTTTGGTAGCACATGATAGCTCTGTTGAGATTGACTTTTCTAGGTTTTAGAGGTCGAAGTCCATTTAAGATCCTTATGGGTTCATTTTTTGTGAAATGATGTCAAGATTTTTACAAATCTAAAAGAGAAGACCGTGGGTGACCACTTGTATTGGCTTTTCTTGTTCTTTTGCGGCGGCGGCTCTAACAAGGCAGTACCTGTGCTTTGACTTGAGGGTCAAGAGGTAGTTGGTGAGCTACCATATTCTGTATGCCATCTTTCATTTCAACATTCAATGCAGTTTTCTTTGATTTTGAGTGCTGTGAACTTGCAAAATCTGACTTTGAACTTCAATTGTTTTCACATTTTTGAAACGTGAATATAGTTTTTCCACTAGTCAGTTGGTGGAACCATTTAATGGATTGCTGACTTTTTTCATTTTTCTTATCCGTTATCTCAAAATCTTTCGATATAAAGGCTCGCTATTGTCTTTCTTCATCACTTAAGCACATGCTCCGTAATTCACATCTTTTTTTTTTTTTTTTGGTACTTGTTGACTAGAGATTAAAATTGAAGCTCTCTCTCTTTGTTGATTTTTTTTTTTTTTTTTTTTAAGATGTGCCATCAAATTTTCTTCTAACAAGTTCTTTGTTGTTGCTTGTTTTTGTTATGCAGAATGTTTTCCTTGTTCTTTGGGCTTTAACGTCAAGCTTTACATCAATGTTCTTAGCATGATGTCCATCTTTATTCAACGGCTTACATTCCATTGAACACAACGTTCTTACAGTGATGTTTGTCTCCATATTACACACATTCTTGCCTTGCAATAAAAATCTCTTATCGATATCTATCCTTGACGTTCTCATAATGGCAGTCATCTAGGCAAAAATGTTATCACCGGTATTCATGATACAATGATGCTATTACTAGTACTTGACCTTGAAGTTGTACTGGCCTTTGTCTTGGCAATTAAGTTAAACCAACACTTGTCTTTGCAACGTAGCCATATCAAGTCTTTGCAACGTAGCCACATCAAGAGTCTTTACCATGAAGCGATGCCAGCATTTGTCCTTGTACGGCCATATTAACACTTGCCTTCACAATGAAGCTACATCCTTATTTTTCTTTGCATCGAAATCATGTCACCACTTATCTTTGTCATGAAACTGCGCCAACACTTGCATTTGCATTGAAGCATCACCATTACTTTGTCTACTGAAGCAATATTTGCACTTGTATCTGTTATAAAGTCACACCATCATTTGCCTTTGTAATGAAGCCGCACCAGCACTCTTCTTTTGCCATAAAGCTTCCTCCTTGACACTTTATTTGTATTGAAGCCAAGCCAATATTCACCTTTGCCATAAAGTCACGTCAACACTTCATTTGCACTGAAGTCGTGCCAACATTCATCTTTGCCATGAAGTCTTGTCAACACTTCATTTGCATCAAAGTCGTTCCAACATTCATCATGAAGCCACGTCAACACTCCACACTGGCACTTGCACTTACATTTAAGTTGCACTAATATTGGCCTTTATAATAAGATTACATTAGCACCAATTTTTAAATGCAACATAGCTCAGATATCAAGTGTACATAGCACTGTAGCCAGACATCAAGATTTTAGAGATGCCAACAAGACATTGAAGATGTAAGGAAATGTCAACAAAATCTTGAAGATACAAGAAGTCCTTATCAAGACTTTGAAGATGTAAGGAAATGCCAACAAAACCTTGAAGGTGTGGGAAAAAATGACACCACTACTTTGAAGACATCGGAATATGTTGGCAAGACTTAGAACATGCCACCAAGAATTTGACATTGCACAAATATGCCCTTAGAGGTTGATGTAACACCAACTTCAAATGTTGAGGGAAGGTGACGTTGTCCAGATTTCAAAGACATGATGTGAAACGACATTACTCAAAAGGGAGATGATGTGGTTCAAATTTTAGAGTTGTGAAGTGGCACAACCTAGAAGAGAGACAATGTAGCATAGGCTTGAAAGGTACATGAAGATGACCCCAGAAGATAAGTGATGCAAAGCATACTTCAGAGACGTGGGAAGATGTCCACAAAAGATGAGCAATGCCATGCAGATTTCATTCCTTGCAAAAGAGGTTGAAGATTTTATTTTACTCGACAACCAAGAACCAACTTATGTTTATCATTAGTTCAAGGAAAGCTGAGTAACATCAATTCTTTGCAACTGTCATTTTCCACCACAATGATCTTTTGAGCATCATATAGTGAGCAATTGACTGATCTTAAGCAACGCCTGCCAATCAAAGGGATCTCAAAAGCATATTGACGACCTTTGGAAAAATTCTTCAAGCTAAACTGGTAATTCTTCTTCTTTTCATGTTACTAAACTTAGTGAAAAGTACTAAGTTGCCTACGCACCTTAGAGAGGGATCAAATCATTACATAGTTCAAAAGATATTTTTGTGATTTTTTATATATTTATTTTTTTTTTCACAAAAAGGAAGTCTCACGTGTGTAATCCTCGCCCCATAACCCATGGCATTTCACGGGTACCAATTGCACAATAGTGGGTATTACCACTAATCAAACCCGAGACCTCAGTCTCAAGGGCGACAGAGGCATCCAACAACTATACCACACTCGCAATTGGTGACATAGAGGGGGATTAATTTCTCTTTATTAGTATGCTTTCAAAGGTAATGGGAAGACATCATGTACCTTTGCAACATTGTAGTGGGCAGTTTAAACTCTTACCGAGGAGAAATCCTTAATTTTCAAGCATAGAAGTGTTTGAGGAACCTCTCATTGATGGGGCCAATTCTTATGCCATCATTGTCAATCAATTTGTAAGCCTTGTTGGTGTTTGCCCCCTGCCTAAGTGTTATAAGTACATCACAAGAAATGGTCACATGGTTTGACCCGATAACTTCATCAAAGTCTAGATCAATCTTGTTTTCTTTGGCAAGCTTCATAATTTGTTCTTTGAAGAAGTAGCATTTTTGGATTAGGTGGCCAATGATGCGATGATATTTGCAGTTGTTAGAGTCATCAACTTTCCCCATGTCTTCTAGTCACTTGCTTTCTAGCAGTTCAATTAGCTTCATTTGTAGTAGTTGTTCTAAGATGTTTGGCACATCTTCATCAGGGAACAAATATCCTTTTTTCTCATATTTTTAAAAGTCAGATGACGCATTTCATTCATCCTTCAAGTCATTTTTCATTTGCCTTTGTTCCTCTTCTTCGAACCTTGACTACGGTAGTGTTAATAGTCACTGGGTCTTTGAGATTGCCTTTTGCATTCTTATTATTCCTCCTTACTTCCTTCCTTTCTTTCCTTTCCTTAGGTATGGGAGGTTTGGTATTTCTGTGGCTAGTAATGCTCAGCTCCATGTCATGCGCATGAGTTGCTAACTCTTCAAATGTTGGGGGCTTTATTCTTTAAAGGATGTAAATAAGTCCCTAATGCATGCCTTGGATGCACATCTCTACAACAGATATTTCAAAAAGTCTATCCTTGCAATCCAAACTCAAAGAACGTCATCGATTGATATAATCAACCATTGGCTCATTTTCTCATTGTTTGGTATTATTAAGCTCCATCTTGTTCACTGTGCAACGCGTGCTATAGAATCAATCAAGAAACTCTCTTTCAAGTTGTTTCCAATTGTCAATTGACTCAGGTTCTAAGTCTGTATACCAATCCAAGGCATTCTTCTTGAGTGAATAGAAAAACTTCTTTACAATGAGGCCTCCTTGAGTCTCTGCGTTCTCACAAGTTTCTACGAAGTGAGCAATGTATTACTTAGGATTTCCTTTACCATCAAACTGCAAGAACTTGGGGGCTTGATACCCACTTGGCATTCTCATGTTGTCGATGCGCTTTGTATAGGGTTTTGAATATGTAAGAGAACTTGTAGGAGAACCTCCATATTGTGCTCGGATGGTATTTGTTATTATGTCTTGCAATTGTTGAACTGATAACGAAGCAACTGAAGTAGATTGTTTTGATTGAGGAGTGTCTTGATTTTCTTTCCCTTTGTCATCCTCTGTAGAAGTGAAGCCAAATGGGAACTTAGGACCAAGGCTTGATTCACCAAGATCTTTTATTTCAAGTTTATTCATTCATTAGAGTTGCAATTTGGAGGTCCTTATCTTCAAGTGCTTTTGTTAGAAGGATGACCCTTTGTTCCATTTCAACCATCCTTTATTCCATGGTAAAGGTGTTAGTCATCATGACTGACACAACTTCCCAAGATGATGGAGAAGGAAGTGAATTGAAGTGAATACGTGAAATCTCATCTTTTGGGTTCCCTTTGATCGGAGATAAATTGTGCGACCAACTTCTTGTGAAGGAAGAAGAGGATTTACCCCCACACTTGAGGCGTTCCAAGGTGGAGATATCCTTGTTGAAGACCTTGTTTCTTGTAAGAGGGTCTAAGGAGATGATTGTCTGGACCTTGGCTTCCTTGGTTAATTGAGATTGAAGTTGATTGTGAGCTTTAGATTGGCTACAATTGATTGAACCAATGCAATTTTTGGTGGTAGCCATACCAAGTCTAATTGAAGTAGTTATTGTTGAAACTTGAATGTTCTTGCTAGAGGCCATTGAAGTTGGTAGCAAGATGATGATGATGATTTCTTTGAAGAAGAAAGAGATGAGAGGCAGAGATGTCCCACTAGGCGTGCCAGAATTTGTGGACAACTAAATTTCTTATTCGAATTAAATCAAACAAGTAAAATAGTTTCATAAATGCAAATTTGTATTGATGAATATGTGGTACAATTTTTAGTAATTACAAAAGAGTGATCCCCTGATTCAATCTCCTTGAAAGATTTGTTGATTGGAATTGTGGTGATGTGATTTTGATTTGAACGCAAGATATCCCTCAATTTGGCTAAGGAATGGATCGAATATCTTTGAAACAGAATTACAATGAATCTCTAGCTATAAGCTTATTAGAAATTCTTTGTTCTTCACATTCTTCGTGTGTTCTTCATGTTCTTCGTGCATTCTTCTTTTTGAAGGTTTGTGGTGGAAGTTCTTTGGTGGTTTAGAGGCTTGAATCCGTAGACCTTCGCTGATTTGTGGTTTGTTGAGGTTTCTGGAGGCTTTCGAGCTTGATTCCAGTGAACTTTGAGATCTAGGAAGATGATTTGGATGATTTCTCTTCGAATGTTCTTCGTATTCAAAGGTTTGTGACTGAAGTTCTTCGGGGCTTTGGAGTCTTGAATCCATAGAGCTTCACCAATGTGTAGTTTCTTGAAGTTTCTGAAGACTTTTGGGCTTGATTTCAGCAAACTTTATGATCTAGACAGGTAGTTTAGATGATTTTGTTTTGAATGTTTTTTGTATTCAAGGTTGAAGTTTTTGAAGTTCCTAGAGGCTTTGAGGCTTAATTCCTACAAAAGCTTCTATACTTTTGAGTGCTTCTAAATCTTCTCTGATGCTGCTTGTGCTTTAGATGTCCTGGTTGTGTAGAAATGCCTTAGGAAGGCTTCTATTTATAGGAGTTTGAGAAGTGGGTAAGCGACACGTAGCAAAGCTTGATTGGGGACATGTGTCATAGTCTGATTGGAGGAGTTTTAAGACTTTTTCTCCAAGACACGTGGCATCTTTTGATTGGCCGAAATGTTTTAATTTCAAGGTGACACATGTCAACACCCAATTGGACTGCATGCATCATCACTTACACGCACCGGGCTGCTTATGTCATTGCTTACACGTGTCGATGTGTGATTGATTCTTGCATGCATTTTATGCCCCTATTTCAATGACACTTGGTAAATTTATGTTGGTTTTTGAGTAGTGATAGCAAAACCTAGTAGCAGTACATGACGCTTTGTAATTGACCGTATTTTGTGGATTTGGTAGTATGATGTGTCAACTTGCAATAGGTCAGGAATTTTCCCTCTTTATAGGTGCCTCCACAATTTACATGTATTTTGACCTAATTAATCAACTTGGATAATTGAATTAATTAACTGAGGTCAAACTATCTTAACCCAACATATTACTACAAACATTCCTATTTAGAAACTTGTTAAAATTTCTTCTTCTTTTTTTCATTTATAAAATTATTTATAATGTCATCGGCTCAACCATATATCCAATCTTGGACGAACTAGAGAACTAGGAACGAGTTCCATTCCTGGTTTTTTGGTTGGTCTGGATATTAAAACCGTGGTTTCGTAGGCATCACAAACGTCTTTAACCAAAAAGAAAATTATTTGTTTTCAAGAGCAATAATTCTGTTAAGATGAGTGTGGACCGTGGAGCTACACATGAAACATAACCATATCAAATTATTGTTTTTGCAATATTGCATAGGTCCATGCTTATAACGGTACAGGATCAATGAGCATAGACCTTATGAAATCTTTGAGCACAATTCCAGCATTTGTGTAGCCATCTTGGCCCTTATACACGACATCCATCACACGTGAAAGGTTGACAATTCGCATCAAAACTGGCATGGGGACAGTAGTTGGGTAGAGGCACTCTTTGTTTATGTCCTTCCATGCATCTGTAACTTGTTTACGAAACTCATTGATTGCTTCTTCTTCTGTAGCACAAAATTGTGCCATGTAACATTCAACAGCTGAAGCAACATGCCCTCTAGCTTGCTCAAACTACAAGTAAATTAATCATTATGTTAGAAGGGCCTCATGTGTTTGGAAAATTTATGTAATCTAATTATGCTCCCAATTACAGCTATCATACTGAAATAACATCATACCTTATGTGACACTATGTCATCCATTAGTCTACAAACCACTGCAGAGGCTCTGACTATTTTGGGGTTGCTAGACACCCACTCGAAGCAATCATTTGGAACAATGTCTCCCATTCCAACCAACGATGTGGTTGCTAACATTGGATAGCCACTTGTAACAAGTGAAATCTGCATATATATATTCATCCATTGTTGGTATGTGATTTTGGTGGAACCATTTGGCTTCATCAAAGTAAGCTCGAACTTGATTCTTCATCTGATACAATCAGCAGTTTACAATCAGGGTAACTAAATTTCCTTTCTTTATTTCCTGTCCCCCTCAAATTCATGATAAGATTATAAATTTATATGTACATATAGAGCTTACTGCTTCTATTGCATGTCTAATGCGGTATGATCTTCCTTCACCTATTTTTTCTTCCATCTCACAATAAACGTCTAGGAGTGCTTTGTAACACACTTTCATGTACTCCGGAAGTTGATCAGTGGCACTAATGTCCCACCTATAAAAAAACGTAGACTATTCATGTTAAGAATAGTGGTCAAATGACTGAATTTATTATTAAACCAACAAAGGAATAAAGTAATGATCCTAAGATGTGAATTAATTTCAACCTCTCGATTGCTTTAGTAAAGACCTCAATCTCTTCAAGTGTGCCATACACATCATAGATGTCATCAATAATCGAGGTCATGGCTATCACTTTGGTTAGTATTCTTCTAGCAAGGAAATATTTAGGCTCGAAGTACACTCCCAATATCCAGAAGTAACACTCAATCACTCTGTCTCTAATGAAGGGCAACTTCTTTGAAAAGTTTAGCTCTTTCCACCACCTACAAATACAATTTGATAGAATCATGCATGTTGTCAACCTACAGTGATGTTCAAGCATAAAAATATTAACTCTACAATTGCAACTCTGGCATTAATTAATAACTAACCTTGCAATATCAGAAAGTTCTTTCTGGTGCATTTTCTGCAATAGGTTGAAATCTAACTTTGCAAAGTTCAGAAGAACTTTATCATGTGAAGGATCTTCTTGGTAGATAGAAAAGTAATGCCTTGCCTCTAACCTTGGTAGTCCTTTGCGGATAGGTTGCTTTAAGGCATGGCTTACTTGTGCAGCTAGTGGAGTGCTTAAATTTGATGCTACAAACTCAAGATGTGTGGTAGTGAATATAAGAGCTTCATCTAGTATATCTTCCCCGTGGACCCTGACATGTGTGGCCTCATACAAGCTTAACATTGCCCGCGTATCATCGATAAGTGATTCTTTGAAATTCCCCTTGCTATCCTTGAACTTGGTGAACTTTTCTGCATCATGATCCAATTACATTAAATGAGTAGAATGATATAAAAAATTTTAGAGATATATTATCACAATAGTATAGGCCAAAGTCCAATTTTATCTTACGTGCTTGATTTAAAATTCACATTTAGGAATTAACATTTAATGTGACACGCTCCACATTTACACTCTTGTATTGTTAAAATAATACTTACTGTAACAAGTCTTTTTTCTTGTAGTTCTTATAAATGGCAGCATAATTGTACAAACAGTTAAAACTAACAATCATTGTCAAAGACAACAAAAAGAGGGGGAAAGGGGGAACTTACCACTTGAAATGTTATAGCCTTGTTGTCTAAGTAATCGAAATTGGAGAGCAACAATATAAAGGTCATCATCATTTTCTTGGTCATCACTATCATGAAGCGTCATATGTAATTGTTGCAAAGTTTCTTCAATTTCATTTTCAAAATGGTAAGACACGCCTAAGCGCTGAAGTGCATCAATCAAGTTTAGTTTTTGTGAGGGCTTCTCAACTGGAGATGTTAGCATTGACCACACCTCTTCCTTCAATTCTTGAACTTGTTGCTTCAAATTGTCCTCAGTTTCCTGCAGAAGCAATTAAATTAATGAATAACTTATGCATTGTGTATCATCAGTTGAAGATGGCATATATGCTCCAATAAAAAGCTTAGCTTATTAATTTAATACACAACTTGTCCTAAGACATGAGATAGGAGGGTTACAATATGTTTAACAACCAAGGTAAAACTTAGTCATTTTTTATGAATGGATTTACACCGATATTAACAAAATTTAAAATGGGCAAATTACAACTTACCCACCTATGGTTTGACTGAAATTTAAATTATTTACCTGTAGTTTGCAGTTTGACACTTTAATCACTTGAGGTTTGATCGAAATTTAAGTTACCTACCTGTGATTTGAAATCCCATTATTCAAGTGTTTTGCTAGATTAATTTTATCTTATTTGATCTTGTATTTTTATATATATTTTTGTGTTTTTGGAGGAGAGAGATATAAAAGTGGAGCAAAATTACATATTTAGTCATATGTTTAACCGAAGTGGGTTACGGAATTCTAATTGAGCTAACCTTGGGTAAATAAAGTGTCAAATTTCAAACCACCCTGACCTGAAAATATATATATATATATATATATATAAATTTGGGAACACCCTCAATTTTTTTTATGCCAATAAAATTAAATTTTGCTCCATTATTTGCTCTACTTTCAAGCAAAAAGAAAAAGCCAAAAAAAAAATTAAAACTAAAATTTGAAAAAAAAAATAAAACCAAATTACCAATACGCATCCGCCGATTGATCAAAATCATCAAATGGTAAAAACTAAAAAAAAAAAAAAAAAAAAAAAAAAAAAAACTCATCAACAACCAAGCTCCAAGCACATTGACGTGACGGTGCCTCCACTTGGACTGCCTCAAACTCGAGCAACAGAGCACATTGGGCCTCAAACTCGTGCAACAGCGATGACAAGATCGGAGATTGGATCAGAGATTGCTTGGCTTGCCTCATCGTCTCGGCCCTCGTCCCTCAAGTCCTCACCTCAACGTGTTGTCGTGGCGCCGCCCCTCAGGCCTCAAGGTATTTCAGTTCTTTACTTCTCTCTCGTTTAGTCTATCAGTCTATCTCATCTAAATCTTACATCTTTGGCTTTGCTAATTGCTATGCTCTGATCTGAGAGTAACTGAGTGAAAGCAGAACTCTCTCTTTCTTTCTTTCTCTTTGAACTGAAATGAGATTCTCTTTATCTCTCTATTTCTCTGTTTTTCTATGTCTAAATGTCTAATTGCCTTTACTTTATAAGTTTATTTGACATTTTGACTTTATTGGTTTGTGAGTTTGTCATTTTGTGTATTGTGAATTTTGTGTGTTGTGAATGTTTTATATGCTTAATATTTTGTGGAATGTTGATTGGCTCTTATGACTCTTGTCTATTAAGTGGGCAGTGGATAGGGGCCATGGGGCCGTGGGTGGGATATTTGAATTGGGGAAATGGACAGGTAGAGGCAGTAAAAGCTGAAGGCATTTAGAGGCAGTATAAAAGACAAAAAATTAAATTATGTTAGGCACTAGGCAGTGGGTTGAACGTGGATAATGCACACTAGAGTATGTGCTAGACTGCTAGTAGTCAATAAAGAAAAATAATGAAACAACTAAATAACAATAATTAATAATTTAATTAACCAATACATTATAAAAGACAAACAAATTAAATTATATTAGGCAATGGGTTGAGCCGTGGATAATGCACAGTAGGTTGTGTAATTTATACTCGTAAGGAACACCCTGAAAAAAATTTCTGGAACCGCCATTGACCATAAGTAGGTAAGTTATAATTAGCTCTTTAAAAATTGAACTAAAAAACACCAAATAAGCTCTACTTTTACATGTATACACAGACTCAAAATGAAAACTTAATAAATTAAAAGAAACATTTTTACCAAGAACTCAGCACCATATGTGAGGAAACGATCACCCCAAATGCTAGGTTGATAATTTGCTGATCGACGAACAGTTTGTGGCATATCCTTCTTGGTTGGGGAAGCTACTGCTGAAACTTGAGCATACATTTTCCTTACCAAATTTTATTATATAGAACAACGGACACCTTGGTAGGCAATATTTTGGGAGTAAGAGGTTACGTACTCCGCTATTTATAGATAATACTACTCCTAGAAGCTAGAAGAACCTCCCACCTGAGTCACGTGGTGACTAGAAAATTGACAATGCCTTTTGCTACGCTATGAACCACAGAACCACACATCCAAGATTCATGTATATATTTGTGGCTTTAAAGCACTCACAGCAGTGGTGCTATATAAATATAATACTATTTTTTAGCTCCAAATATCAAAAAATCATCACGCAATAATGGGGCTAAATCTAAAAGATTTAGCTCCTCAACTACAGTGCACACCTATCTTTAGATGTACACTGTAGCTCAAAGTTAAAAAAAAAAATATTTTTTTATTACACTTCTCTCTCCTCTCTCCTTAAAATATTCTTTTCCTTTTCTCTATGTCTCTCTCTCCGGCTTCTCTTCTTTCTTCTTTCTTCCTCAAATTTTTTTTTCTCTCTAGTTCACTGGTCTCTTATCTCTCTCATCCCTCAGCTCGCCGGTCAATTTTTTTTTTCTCTCTTTCCTGTTGTATGTAAATTTGTGTACATGAGCTTAGCTATCTCCTCCATTCTAACAAAAATTCATTACAGTTCCATTAAATTTGACTTGTGAAAGCATATACAGCAAAATCTTAATCCATTGAAATGCAAATTCCAAAATCAATAATGTAAAAGCAAACACAAGTGGAAACCATTTTCTTCTTAACTCACCAACTTTGCTGAAATTCTCATTCATTGTCTCAAATCTGGATTGGTAATCACAAACTTGCTTCTCTGCACTGCTTAAAGCATCTAGAAACTCCAATTTAACCTAAAAACAACCATAGCAAAAAACTGCTTCAAAAAATTTGGTCCAAATTTCAGCGAAGAAAAAGCAAAATGTGGAACCGTACCATTTGGCAGCATTGGTAGGTGCAGAGGAGATGATCGGAGTGCTGGTGCGGCGACTCGTGGAGCGGCGCCGCCAAAGGAGAGTCGTAGATGACCATACGGCGGTCCGACCCGGCAGCCGATGGGCTCTCCAGGGGCATCGTTTCGGATCGCGGCCTCTTCGAAGGCGGAGTCCGAAGTATCATCGTCGTCTTCTCTCTCTTTGTCTCTCAATCGCAGATTCTAAGGGATTTTAGGCTGTGTGTGTGTGTGTGTTTTAAAAACAGGGGTTTTGAAATGAAAGTGAAGAGAACCACTTTTCAAAAGGGTGCCTGTGAAGCAACAATGGCCGACAGTGCCACCTCTAGTGTGTGAGTTTGTTTTTTTTTTTTTTTTTTAATGTATTTTCATATAGGAATGATGTTTGATTTTTTTTTTCTTCTGTGGGTTTGATGGCTGTGGTGGTGGCGATGGTGGTTGTTGTGGCTATGGTTTGGTGGTACGGTGTTTGATTTTTTTTTTTCCTGTGGGTTTGGTGGTTGTGGTGGTGGATTTGTGACTATGATGGTGGTTTGATTTTTTATTTTGTTTGTGGGTTTGGTTGTTGGTGGTGGTGGTGGTGGTGGTGGTGGTTATGGGTGTGGTTGTGGTTGTGGCTGATGGTAGAGGTGGTTGTGGATGGTGTGGGTTGTTTTTTTTTTGGATAGTGGGATATATTATTTTATTGTAGGTGGTATATTATTTTATTGTAAATGATATATTATTTTATTACGTTGATAGCTAAAATAGATCCACTGCTGCAGCATATGTGTAGGTATAATAGATAAAGTAACTTTTGGTGGAGTTAAAAAGCTAAATTTTTAGCTCCACTGTTGTGGATGCTCTAAGGCAACTAGTTCTACAAGGATTGTCCTCAAAAAATAAAATAAAATAAATTTCTACAAGGATTCCACACCCTCGGCATGTCCTTCAATATTAGCCGATTTAGTATATGTTTGGCTCCAACTTAAAAAGTTAATTTATTTTACTATTCAGCTTATTTTTGTTATTATTTATGGATCCCACTGCACTTTTTGATACTATTTATCAGTCCCACTGTACTATTTCAACTAATTTTTACTTTTATTTATAGTACTTTTAGCAAAATAAATGAATCTCAAACAGATCCTTAAATACAAGGCAACTCTACGCCTAATATATACATCATGCTTAATTAGGTTCCCTCTTGTGTCATTACAATTCACAAGCATGGTTGTCAATATTATATGAACTGGTATGCACCGTGTCAATTGAAAAAAAATATATTGTACCATATATGGTATATAGAGCTCAATAAAATAATATGTCTATGAGTTTTTTTTTTTTTTTCTCCTGCAAAATTTTACTATATTCTTGACTTAATTTCATATTTGTAAATTTATGTCCTATATTATGAATAAGATATTACATGACAACATAATTACTTTTATTAATGTTATTATTATAATGTAAGAGATGGTTAAATTAGTCATTAGTTAAATATGGTTCGAATTTATAATGAATATACCTTTTATATATATATATATATATATATAATTTTATTATAGATGTTTTTATATTTACAAAAACGTGAAAAGAAAAAAGCAAAAATCAATTTACAATTTGAGAACTATGGTTAAAGAGTAGTGTCGGTTTAAGACCTAGGCCTAAGTTCTCATTATAAAAAAGTCCTACCTAGTTCATAAAATGACTCTACCCCCATTATAAAAAGTCCAAGATTTTACAATAATAAATGGTCTAAAAAATAAAAAACTATTTGCACATTATTTTTCTCATATTTAAAAATACCTCTAAAATATTACACCAACTTAATCCAATTGAAACTCCAAAATGATGTTTTTTTTAAAAAAAAAATTTAATTTGTCTAATCATTTGATGGATATTTTTTTATAATGCCTTAAGACTTCAATTTTTGTAAACTAATATTCTATACAGTAAATTTTCAACATTAGCAATCTAATCTTCTACATAGCAACACACTAAACAATCTCTATCTCTTTCTTAATTAAACATCAAGATTTTATCCATAAATAAATAAATAAACATCAAGAAAAATTTTGAAAAATTAAATTAAAAACTTTACTTTCTTACTGAGTTTTTTTACTTTTACTTAACCATGTATAATCTTATCCAAAATAAAGTAAATCCCAATTTTTTTAAAAAAATTATTTCTTTTTCTTAAATTTTATACTTAAATAATGAGATTTGATTCTTTATATGAAATTAACCTTAGTCTGATTAGTATTTATTCATCTAATTATGCATTTAATTCATCATAGTGGGCTCTTTCCAATTTAAATATAAAAAGCCCCACTTTAATTTATCCCCTCAAACTATATTGAGTCTGCTCTTCATAAGAAGATTAGGTTTAACATCAATTCTTCACTCTCCTGAACCAATCTATATGAAATTAAACTTACTATTGGTAATGAGGAACGATATTTTGAAGCAAATAGACCACAGCCATCGTCCTCAAGTTAAGGCCATGTTGGAAATGAGGTTTTATAAAGCAAATTTTGGTCCTCAAACTCAAACGTATGTCGTCCTCAGGTTTCATATTTGTGGAAGAGATTTGGCGAATAAAAGAAGAGAGAACGAAAAATCTTTTCAGAATCGGACCTATTACTATTTTGGCCAATTGTACACATCCTTAGGTTTCATATTTGTGGAAGAGACTTGACGGATAGAAGAAGAGAGAACAAAAAAACTTTTCAGAGTTGGACCTGTTCCTTTTTTGGCCAATTGTTTCCTATGGCGTTCCTGCAGTCTTGGATAGGATAGAGTCACAACTCACCACATCAATATAAGTAATTCTATTCTTTAAAATAAATAATAAAAAACTAGTAATTCTAATACCACATAAAAGCCACATTTAATACCACATAAAAGCCACAATTTTTGCTACAATTATCTTACGTGACAAAATGTGATTGGTTACTTTCACATGAACCATTACTCTTTCTCCATGACTTACAACCTACCACATGGATAGTTATGATAAAAGTTGTAAATTTTTATGTGGTTGTAGAATTTTTGCCAAAAATTAAAGAGCCACAAACTTTTAGACATCTTTTGTCCTTACAATTCTATGTGGCTCATTGTGTGTAGTGAAGTAACATTGTGTGTGGTAGAAAAAAATTGATAGGTCCATTTGAAAAGTGACATAGTGCCCGTTTGTTTCAACGTTTTGGACCCAAAAAGCCCGCTTTGAAGAAAGCTGGAGTGAAAAGCCCGTTTGGTTCAGCATAAAACGCAACTTTTTGGAAAAAGTTGCGTTTTGACCAAGGCTGAGAACACGCAAACCATTATGGAGCTCTGGAGGTCCATTTTAGAAAAAGTCCATAAGCGTTCTCAGCTATCGGTTGGACTCTTCGGGCAATTAACAAATTATCCTTCAATAAAGCTCACTCACACCTCTCATCTCTTCTCTCTGCTCTACCCTCTCTGTGCTGCTACAAACACAGCACCACCCAACTATCACCGGTCTACCACCACAACCCATTTCAACATTTGATAATCCAAACACAAAATCAACAAAATCAAACCAAAAATAACTCAAAATCAACACAAAATAACTTAAAATCAACTCAAACCCCATTGAAAAACCCATCCCAAACCCAACTCAAAATCAACCCAAAAATAAATCAACTCAAAATCAAACCCAAAATCCACAGAAAATCAACTCAAAATTAAACCATTAACTGAAAACCCATAACCCTAACCCAAAATCAAAATCAAATACAAACCCAATGGTGGTAGAGACTTAAGGGATTTGAGAATTAAGGAGAGAGATGAGAGATTTCCTTATGTTTCAATCATCTTCATCTACTTCATCATCACCTTCTCTCTTCCTTGATCCTTGTAGCTTTCGAACTGTCAAAAAAAAAAAAAAAAAAAGATGCAGAGAAGTGGAACGTCCTGGAGTGTGAAGTGGTAAGGAAAAAGACAAAAGAAGGAAATAAAGAAAAAAAGTAAGGGCATGTGTGTGAAGGAAGTGGTAGGGAAAAAGATGAAAGAATGAAATAAAGAAAAAAAAAAATTTAAGGGTACATGTGTGGAGGAGAAAAAAAGAGGGAAAAAAGAAGGAAATATGGATAAAAAAATAAAATAAAATAAGGGAAACATAAAATAAAGAATAAGAAATTAAAATTGAGAAATACTGTCACAATACTTTTACAATAATTCTTAAGTGGTAGGTTATTATTAGTTAATATTGGTGAGAAAAAAATAATTTGTTTAGAAAGAGAAAAAAATAATTGTAATAGTACGTTCAAATTAAAATCAATATAAATTATCACAATACTTTCACAATATAAACACTCAGCTTTTTCAAAAAGCATTTTTTAACAGTTTTTACCAAACACTCAGCTTTTTGAAAAAACACTTTTTCATTATACACTTTTTGAAAACTCAACTTTTTCAAAAAGCCCAACTTCAAAAAGCTGAACCAAACTCACCATTAGTATAATTGTGAGAAATAGTATGATAAAGATTATGGCCTTAGAAGTTGAAAAAATAATATAGATACTGAGAAAAAATAATATAGATACTGAGGTTGTTGCCCAAAACCAGCATTTTATTAATATTTTGATTTTTTTTTTTCTTACTCCTAAAAGTACATCATGGAAGCTTTTCGCAATTAGATCCCCAAAAAAAAAAAAAAAATCTCTCACATGAAAAATAATAATAATAATAATTTGGGAAGAACTCGCGAAAATAACTTAATCCTTTGTTGGTCTGTGGATGTGTAGGAGATAAATCTGGGATAATTCTCATTAATTAAGCAAATTATTACAACCATGTTATTTGTATACAGGAAACAAAGCAACGAAGCTAACAGAAAGCAATCACACATACACTAACCGCTAATTCTAATCATAACATGAGGGCTGTACAAACAGTTCTTTCCAAGTATAAGCTTATGCCTTTCCCTTTGTAAGAGCCCCTCTCTCTCGCCTTAGCACGAGTTCTTACTCCCTCATCTAATACGAGTTTGTCCTAGGTCTCAAGTAGCCCTCAGGGCTTGATATTTCACTCTCACCGAAATGGATCAAGTAGTCATTGATGTGTTACAGCATCTCCAACTCACTAAAGAAGAAGAAAAAGAAATCTCCATATCAACCACTGGTAGTTCAAACCTTTTGGAAGAGTGCGAGCTAAGTTTGTTTGGTCGACTTCTAGTAGACAGGCACTAGAATACGAGAGCACTAAAATCCACTCTAAGATTAGTCTGGAAGATGGGCTCAAATTTAAGGATTGTAGATTTGGGAAAAAATATCTTCCAATTCAAGTTTAGCTCAAATTATCAATTGGAATGGGTAGAGAGAAACGGTCCTTGGAATTTTGACAATAACCTCCTGCTCCTCTGCAGATGGAGGAAAGGTTTATCAATAATGAATATCTCGTTCACTCACTCTCCTTTCTGGATTCAAGTTTGGGGCCTTCCCTTTGAAAGTATGATAGAAGAAGTTGGAAAGGATCTTGGCAGCAAACTGGGGAAATACATTGAATTGGATAGGCAATCTTGGTTGTCAGAACAAGTTAAATTTATGCGAATACGAGTGGATATACCTATTGATAAGCCTCTACGAAGGGGTGGAAATATTGTAAATCTGGAAGCCTTTCTGCTTCCAGATTTACAATATTTCCACCCCTTCGTAGAGGCTGTCAGTGAAAAATCAGAGAAATGACAATATGGTATGCCCCTTGAGCCCTGCACCCTCTCTAGAAAAGCACCCACGTGATCCCCAAAAGCCTGTAGAGGCGGGAAAGGAAACAAAAGCTAATCCTTCTATTGTGGGCTTTCATGTGCACCCCACTTGAGGCCCAAAAGCCAACTAGCCCAAAGAAACCCATAAACAACCCCTCCCATACAAATGAGCCCACCAACACTTCTTTAAGGCCGAGGAGAGGAAATTTGAAAAGAGTTGCTAGAGCCCAAGGAAGGAAAACTCAAAACACTAACATGCAAAAACAAAGTCCAACTGGACTTTCGGGTTCAAAAAGAGTAGCAATGCATGATTGTCTGGATGAGAATGTTTTGGATGAGAATGTAAACAAACCCCAAAAGAAGCAACGTGAGTCATGCCAAACTGAAACACAAAATAACTTAGAGAGATCAGCGGTGGCTGCTATGCAGCACTGCCAAGAGCAATGAATTCCCTATGCTGGAATTGTCGGGGAATTGGGAATCCCCAGACAGTTTTTGCGCTCCGTGATTATTTGCAGCGCTGGAATCCCAAACTTGTCTTCCTTTCGGAGATAAAAATAAAGAGTAGACGAATGGAGAAAGTAAAATACAGGCTGGGTTTTTCAAATGGATTAATTGTTCCTAGTAGGGGTCGCAGAGGTGGTCTTGCTCTGCTCTGGTCCAATGACACTAATTTGGAAATTAAAAGTTATTCAGACTATCACATTGATGTGGTTATTACTGAATCAGACAATGGTTTTTTGTGGAGGTCCACTGGGTTTTATGGGCATTCAGAGACTCATCTCAGGGAAGATTCTTGGAAACTTCTTTCTTTTCTCAATAGTCAATTTAATTTTCCCTAGTTTTGTTGTGGTGATTTTAATGAAATTCTTTCAATGAATGAAAAAGCAGGTGGTATCCTTCGTTCTCAAAGCCAAATGGACAGATTCTGACAGGTTGTGAACTTGTATGGCTTTAAGGATTTAGGGTATTGTGGCCCTGATTTTACCTGGTGTAATATGAAAGAAGGGAGTAACAAAATTTTGCTCCGTTTAAACAGAGCCTTGGCTACCTCAGAGTGGCTTGATCATTTCAAGGATCCGAAAGTACATCATCTGGTCGAATCAACATCAGATCATTGTATTCTCATCACCATAGGCTCCCCCCTCCTAGGTTATAAAAGAAAACACCGGTTCCATTTTGAGGCTATGTAGGCCAAAAGGGAAGATTGTAGAGAAGTCATTGATACTGCTTGGAGCTCAGGCACCCTTGCCACCACTCCGAAAGGGATTTCCTCCAACCTCCAAAGATGTACAGTTGTTCTAACAAATTGGAATCAAAATGTGGTGGGCAATATTCCAAAGAAAATTCTAGAAAAGAAAAGAGCTCTCACTTCACTTACAATTGAAGACAGAGGCACTAGAGGGGCTGAAGTTAACCAGTTTAGAAGGGAAATTAATGATCTCTTGGATAGTGAGGAGACCATTTGGAGGTAGCATAGCAAGGCACATTGGTATAGGGAAGGGGACCGAAACACAAAGTTTTTCCATGCCCGAGCCTCTAAAAGAAGGAAAAAAAAAAAAAAAAACACCATTTTGGGGCTATGGAATGATGATAGTGTTTGATGTGAGAGTAAGGACAGCATTGTAGCCACTGCAATATCTTACTTTGAGAAGATTTACTCCACTCCCTCCCTAAGTGGAATCAGTGAGGTCACTTGTGCTTTGCCTAGGTGTGTTACGGATGATATGAATGCTGAGCTTACCAAGGTCTTTACAAGAGACGAAATCACCAATGCGCTTAAGCAGCTCCATCCAACCAAAGCACCCGGACCTAATGGTATGTCTACAATCTTTTTTCATAAATATTGGGACATTGTGGGGCTAAATATTACAAACATGGTTTTAAATGTCTTGAACTAAAATATGGCTATAATTGAAATCAATAAAACCAATATTGCTCTCATTCCAAAAACCAACTAGCCCTCTAAAATGGCAGAATTTCGCCCAATCAGCCTCTGTAACACTACATACAAGCTCATATCAAAAGTCCTAGCCAATATACTCAAATCAATCCTTCCAAGTATCATCATTGAAAATCAAAGTGCTTTCATTCCAGATCGTCTTATCTCGGATAATGTCCTAGTGGCCTTTGAATTCATGCATTATTTGAATCACAAAGATGAAGGGAAGGATAATTATATGTCAATTAAATTAGATATGAGTAAAGCTTTTGATAGAGTTGAATGGAAATTTATTCATGAGGTTATGGTTAAAATGGGTTTTGCTAAAAAATGGGTGGACCTTATTATAAATTACATCTCTTCTGTGTCTTATTTAGTTATCATTAATGGCGAGCCCTGTGGAAACATCATCCCTTCAAGAGGCATAAGGCAGGGAGACCCCCTTTTCCCTTACCTCTTTCTTCTTTGTGCTGAAAGCCTTTCAGCACTCATTCATAAAACTGCTCGAGACAAGCAGATCAATGGAATTTCTATTGGTAGGGGGTGCCCAATCCTCACTCACCTCTTCTTCACCAATGATAGCCTTCTTTTTTGCAAAGTAAAGGTCCAAGAATGTCAAAAGCTTGTCGACATCCTCAATAGCTATGAAGCGGCCTCAGGGCAAAAAATTAATACCGATAAGTCTTTTGTCTTTTTCAGCTCAAACACCCCTCAAGAGAGAAAGGAAAGCATTCTAAATATCCTTGGTCCAATGCAAGATTCCAGGCACAACAAATACTTGGGGCTCCCCACTATTATTGGAAAATCCAAGGCTCAGGTGGTTGCAGAAGTAAAGGAAAGGGTGGCAAAGAAGCTTGCTGGTTGGAAAGGAAAGCTTCTATCAATTGGGGGGAGGGAGATTCTTATCAAGGCAATAGCCCAAGCAATGCCCACATACACAATGAGTTGTTTCCAACTCCCTAAGGCTTTATGCAAAGACCTTGAAAATCTAATGAGGAATTTCTGGTGGGGGCAAAGGGATGATGAGAACAAAATAGTGTGGGTCAACTAGAAGAAGATGTGTAAATCAAAGTTTCATGGTGGAATGGGTTTCAAAAACATCCAAGCTTTCAACTTAGCCATGTTGGCCAAGCAAGGTTAGAGAATTCTCACCAACCCAAATTCTTTGATGGCTCGGGTTTTTAAAGCCAAATACTTTCCCCATGATGATGTTCTCAATTCCAAAAAAGGAAGCAACCCCTCTTATACTTGGTGAAGCATTCATAATAGTCTTGAGGTGATTAGGAGAGGCACAAGATGGAGGTTGGATAATGGCATACGAATACATATATGGGAGGATAAGTGGCTGCCAACGCCAACATCTTACAAAGTGATTACGCCCTAAACAGATTTTGAAGACTATCTAATGGTATCCTCCCTTATTGATAATGATACCAAATGGGGGAAAGTAGAAGTGGTCAGGTCCATCTTTTTACCCTTTGAAGCTAGCACAATTTTAAAAATCCCTCTTAACTATAATCTACCCAAAGACAACCTCATTTGGATAGGCAATAAACTAGGGGTCTTTACAGTCAAAAGCGCATACCACATTGCTTCAAGCCTTGTGGACTTAAATGAGGATGGGGAGTGCTCATTGTCTGATTTAAAAACATTGTTGTGGAAGAGGATTTGGGGCCAGAAAGTTCCACAAAAGCTCAAAATTTTTGCTTGGCGAACTTGTGTAAATGGCCTTCCTACTATGCTCAACTTAAGTCACAGGTGTATTCATTGCTCAAGCTTTTGCCCTCCATGTGACAAGGCTATCGAATCCACTGCCCATGCTCTACTCCTCTATGATCACGCCAAGCTGACTTGGACACAATGGCACAATTGTCTAGTTGATGTTACTTCCTCATCCAGAGAACCAGTGGACATTGCCTTAGACATTATTGAGAAAGGTTCCCCAAATGATTTGGAGGTTTTCTTTGCAGTGGCATGGTCCATTTGGTGGAATCATAACCAAGCTTTACATGATGACTCGGGCACTCCTTCAAGGCAGGTTTGGGAGATGGCAAACAGAATTCTTGGTGAGTATAAAGATGCTTGTTCCCTCCCTGCTTTTTCTCCAACCCCTACCCCATTGGCTTGGCAAGCCCCTCCCTCGGGTTTCTTCAAGGTTAATGTTGATGGTGCTGCTTCAGACGATGGCAGGCCTTCTAGTATTGGTGTGGTGATGCGTGATAGTCGGGGCTTCCTCATTGCAGCATCAAACAAAATTCTTCCAGCACCTTTCTCTGTTGAGATCACTGAAGCAATGGCACTGCAAGAAGGGGTGTTGCTTGCTTTAGATATGGGAATCTCCCATGTCATTGTGGAGTCCGATGCTCTCTCAATTATTCAAGCTATCTCTGATTGTGATCTGGGCGGTGAACAAGGGCACATTATTCAGAACATTAAAGATATCTCTTCCTCTTTTTCCTAGTGCTCTTTTCAGCATTTGAAGAGGAGTGGCAACAAAGCAGCCCATGAAGTTGCAGGAGCTGCCAGAATTTCAGGTGTTTCTCAGGTTTGGAAAGGTGTGTGTCCAAGCTTTGTGAGGCATGTAATCTTAGAGGACTGTGGCTTGTAACTGCTTCTAGTTTGTTCTCCCTGCTATATTTTGTCCTCTCTATTGTAACTCAATTTCAAATGAATGAAATTTCATGTGTTTCCCCAAAAAAAAACACATGATGGCTGTACATCTAATTCTAAAGGCACGTGTTTCATATAACATGGTTGCTAAAACTTCAAAAAGTTTATTATTTTAGCATATTAAACATCAAAAAAGCTTCTACATCTCATGTGCTAAAGTAAAAAAGATTTTGTTGCTACAGTAATTCTACTACTAGTAGTAAATTAATCATCAATGTAAGAAAAAAGATACTCACTTGGTCTCTCGTCTCTCTCCTCTCTCAAACCAACCACCGAAATCTCGTCGTTGTTTCTTGTTATGACTTATGAGCAAGGTTGTGTTGCTGATGTTGGGTTCGTTGGTACATGGGTTTGGGTTGAGATTGGATGGCCTAAGGCAAAAATTTTAAAGAGGCCTTTATACATCGAAATATCACTTAAAATAATATTTAGTTTAGTTTTTATTATATTTTTATTTTAAATTTATTGTTAATTCTTACTTGTTAATATGAATAATTCACTCAAAGTGAGCTAATAATACTTACTATATAGGTTTTACAAACTAGCATATCGCTAATAAAAAAATGTTATTCAAACATTCATTTATTATATTGTTTAAGTGACAACGATCATATTCTTGTCACATCAGTTTGTAAGTTTTTTGTTGTAAAATTTGTATTAGCTTTAGCATTTTTCATTCACTTAATGGTGATTGGGTTGTATTTCTATTAATTCTTTTTTCTTTTTTTTCTTTTTGAAGAAAATGCTAAACTTACTACAAATTTTACTACAGAAAGCTTACAAACTGATGTGGTAATAATGTGACACTTCAACAAAAGAAGAAATGAGGATTAAATTACTTCCTGTGACATATCAATTTATAGGACCTATGTAATAAAAATTGTAATATACTAGCATAACTCTAATATTTTAGGCATTCTTAAGAGTGGGAAAAAAATGTACAACTAATTCAAATTTTTTTCTTTAATTAAACCAAAAAAAAAAAAAACTTACTGCCCCCATATTTGGGGGCCTTAGGCCATGGCCTAAATGGCCTAGGTCTAGGGCCAACCCTAGTTGCGATGTTGGCACAAGTTGTAGGGGTGGTGCAGTGGGTTGTGAGTGGTGATTGGTTGGTTTCAATCTGTTGTTAAGTGGGTTTTATGGTTTGTGGATTGCAGTGGTTGAGTTGTTAGCTGATGGTTTTTTTTTATTTTTTTATTTATTTATTTTAATTTAGAGAAGAAAGAGAGAAGGAGAGGAAAATAGAGGAAGAGACAGAGAGAAAAAGAGAGTGAAATTAATAAATAATTTAATAGATAAAGAGTAAAATTAATATTAAAAAAATGCATATATGTAATAAATAAGAAATAGGATGTAGGGTAAGGTATAGAATTGTGCGTTAAAATAGATAAGGTGGCTTTTTTGAGTTGCTAAAAGCTAAAATTTGTAAAATATCATATGTAAACGCTCTAACAGGTTCACATACAATACAACACATCATAGAGATACAATAAAAAAGACTACTATCTTTTAGATTCTATATCTTCACTAAAATAGGTCTTTTACAGTGTAATTAAGCAAATTGAAAAAAAAGGCATAAATACAATTTACATCCTAAAATCTTGATCAATTATCATTTTAGTCTATTAATTTATTCAAACTTTCATTTTTGTCTATTAACTTTAATCAATTTTCATTTTAGTCTGTCAAGTTTAAAATTTGTCATTTTTTTCCATTAACTTTGAATAATTGTCAGTTTAGCTTACTAAAGCTTAAAATTTGTATGTTTTGTTTGATAAATAAATAAAATTAATTTTTTACGTTAAAAAAAATGTGAACCAATTGTTTTAAGGGAGTTAATAGAAATTTGTTAATGCCGATGGACAAAAGAATTTAAGTTTTTGTGTTATCAAAGTCAATGGACTAAAATATCAATCAATCAAAGTCATAAGCCTAGAAGTATATTTTTTTCCCAGTGACTGATTACGAATTTATTGATTTGGAGTTCTAGATCTATGTGAATATATTCACCTGGTCAAATAAGAGATGTGTAAAGCAAAATATAAAGGAATGAATCGACAGAGCTGTAGCCAATAGTGCATGAAATTAATGTTTAGCAAAACCTAAGTCAAGCACCTCCCAGCCATTCTCTTTGACCACAAAGCAATAATTTTGGACACCTTAGGGGGGCAATCAAGTGGGCCGAAGCCTTTCCAAAGAGGCCTCAATAAGGAGAAAACCTTTGTGGTTCCCTGCAAAAGTGGAACAAGAATGTTTTTGGCTTAATTCAACAAAGATTGAAGGAGTTAAAAGAAGAGATAGATACAACGCAAAAGAGAGAATACACCAATGAGGTAGAGAAATAGAGGAAGTGCTTCAAAGAGAACTCCAAGAAATACCAAAGAGAGAAGAAGCTCTTTGTGGAAAAAAATAAAAAAATAAAATGGCTCATATTTCCATATCGTAACACTAGGTTCTTTTTGTAAATACAAAATCTCAAGTTTGAAAATCAAATAATTAAAATTGATTAACAAATATATTTTTTTGTTTATGAATGATTTGTATTGATGAATAGGTACATTTCTTTGTATTTAATTAATTTACAATAGAATGAGATCTCCATGAAAGTCTTTCAATCCAAGAATTATGTAAATGAAGTTTTGATTCAAACACAAAATTTTCTACACTTTGGTTGAAAGTTGGATCAAATAGTCTTTGGAATAAAAGTATGATGAATCTCTAGCTATGAGTTTGTCAAAGACTCAATGTTCTTTATATTCGAAGGCTTTTGGGTGGAAGTTTTTCGGAGTTTGAGAGGCTTGAATTTGTAAAGTTTCAATGATTTTAGTGTTTTTTTTTTTTTTTATATAAAATTTTTTGGAGGATTTTGGAGTTGAGGTAAGAAAAATATATGTGCTCAACAAAGACCGGCTCTATACCTTTTGCACATGCTAGAATTATAGTGAAAAGCTAAGGCCAACTCAATGCATTTTGGGATGTAAGACAACAAGTTAAATGGAACCTTCTCTTATTTCTAAAAATTAATAGTATAATTTTTATATTTTTTTTCATTTAAAAATATATTTTTTATACTTTTGAGATGCAAAATTACTACTAGTTGTGTTTTTGTGTTCAATTTCTATAATATTTTATTTTCAATTAGTAATATGGCTAATCCACTTAATTTTTCTTGTAACATAGTTGATCTTAAATAGGATTTTATTGATTTCGATTTGGGAAAAAAAAAATTATAATATCATGTATATTTTCAAATTTGTAAAACACATATAATATGATCAAATCACTACACTACTCTTATTCTCCTTTAATTTTTGTCTATAAAATATATGAAATCTGTGAAAATATTCATATATTTACATACATACGTTATACTCTCAGTGCCTCTAAAATAAGCCAAAGAGACCTTAGTTCATAGTATGTAGCACAGGCTTCTTAATTTAAATGAAATTTAGTGACTCAGTGAGTGAAATAGCAATGTGTTATTAGAAGGTTTGGAGAAGATACCAGATTTTGTTAGTATTCACATCAGTCTTGTGGGTTTGTGTAAAATCTGTTAGTTTGAAAATACAAATATACAATGCAATAACACGATTAACCAAAACGGCCCAAAGTGTTATTATGGGTTATGGGGCCTTACTGGTGAATGGAACTTAATCGATTCTCGTATTTTTAGAGCCATTCCGCACTTATTGAATGTCAAAAAATAAAAAATAAAAATTTCTCACAGTGAGTAGGATGATTACTCTAAGAACTCCTGCATCACATGTATGTACAACTCCAACATAGAACAAAATATGTATTAAAAAAAAAAAAAAAACACGAGAAAGTATACGTATAAAAGAACAGAGGTGATAGCCTCGGTGGAATGGAAATACAAAACCATCACAAATGTCAGCCATTGGAATACTTGGCAACAATACACAAAATTACATAATGAATCCATTGGCTGATTTTGCAGCATATCACCCTTCTATACTATGTAACAATCTCAATATCAAGAACCTTTAAAAAGTATAAGTGTTTATTTCCATGACTAACTCTACACCTGTCTCCCCCTATTATCATTGCCAAGCAGAAGCGGATATCAGATTCCTGTTTTTCCAGCCCAAGAGCATAGCCCCATCCTTCTCCACTAGATTATAATGTTCTGAATAACACCTCAGCAGGCTCTTTATCACAGAATTGACATAGGTGCTCAATGGATATTGGCGAAACCCTGCCATTGTCAATCTAGACTTCCACTTGCCAAAGAGCTCATGACGCTCCACCCTCTCCTTTCCCTCGCAAGCAATAATGTTCACGATATCCCTAGCCAAACAATGCTGCTCCACATTGATACGCTCCTTGCTGCTTCTTGGCAGGGTGACATCGATTGATTCAAACATTGCCAAGTAGTATTCTAGAGTTTCCACAAACCTATGGAAGAAAGGGGTTGTGTTTGTGTTTGATTCTTGCTCCACCAAAGTGACCACCTTGGGAGAAAGTGACTTTATCATTCTTAGAAGCTCATCTCTTGGATTGTTCACATCAACACTCTCATCCGGGGTGTGATGGAGCTGCAGAGGGAAGTTTACAGCCAAAGCCTCACCAGGCCTGACATTAAGCATATCCCGTGTGATATCTGGAGCAAATTCTGGCACCCCGTGAAACTCAACTGGGATGTTAAATTTTGCAGAAATGGCTGCCAACCGTCTCCCTACTGCCTCCAACCCATCACCACGGGCATACTTGTTAATAGGGTCATCAATCCCTGTAATCCGAACATGGGGAGCCCCTCCAGGTCGTGCTGCAAGCGCTTGAAGGAGAGTCATCCACTGGGTTCCCATAGCAATCTGAAAATCTATGATGTGGATGCGGTCCTCATTTTTGCATGCATCAGCAATGGCCCCATTGGCTGCCATGTAACCAAATTTTAAGTAGGGGCAGATTTCATAAAGGATATGCATGTATGAAAGCAAGTCCTTGCTTTCAGGCTCCCTACACTTAAGAGCATGGTAAATGTTAGTCCCTGATGCCTCCTTCCTTGCTACCAACCCTTCAACCATGTAAGCACCAAGACGCTGGATTGGTTCTCCTGTGATAGACACAGCATCTCTAGCCTTTTCAGTCAACTTATCAAAATCATCCATCCTGTTGTCAGAGAGAGCTTTAGCACATGCAGTCAGCAATTGCTTAAGATTCCCCTGGGCAAAACCCTGCAAAGACAATTCATCCATCGCTTTATGACGTTTCTCTACATGAACAACCTCAACTGATTGTTGCATAGGAACAAATGATGGCTGAGAGTGAAATACATTTACCCCTTGTGGTTCCTGACTCCATGACCTAGATCTTTGGACAGGTGTCTCTGGTATACTAATTTCCCTTGTAGTGACTTCTTCACTATCATCAGGACCCATTAAAGCAGTTTCTATATCCAGTAAAACGTGCTTTATGTTCGGGCTACAATTTGCATCCTGTATAAAACAAGCCCCACCTGAATGGAGCTCTTGACTGTCTTGATGACAGTCTAGAGAAAGCCTTGGCCGATTAAAATAACTGTTGCTTTCAAGCGAAGAATTACAGGAAGGGCTGACTCCTGATAGATTCTCTGTGGAACTCTGCTGCTCCTGGCCGTCACTTAATGCAGTCAGGGTATCAGAATCAAAGTGAGACGAAAAGGGTGAGTTTGGTGAGTTTCCAAAATCAAACTTCAAGGATCCAAGTAGTCTACTAGGTATTGATGGAACAGTGGGATGAGAAGATGTGAAGGATATGCCTGCACTAGTCACTCCAATTCCAAATAACTGGCGTGAGTCCATGCTATGAGGCTTGCATTAGCAGATTTATTTAATAAGATTTCTTTATAATAGTCCAGCAAATCAGGCAAGAATCACCCCTTCTCCAAAAAACAATAATCAGCACATCACGACCTTCTGCTTAGGATCCAACTTCTTTTACCTTCAAGATTACAATCAAAACTGCAACACCAAACAAAGAAAAAGCTAAGTTCTCCCTCAAATTTTATGTTTGAAAAAAGTTACAGCTCTTATGCAAAATCAAGCATTCAACAAATTTCCATATCATTCCTAACCAAAATTCAAAGAGCTTACGTACACATGAACAAGCAGGATAGAGACAGAGAACTAAAATAACAACAAAGCTGGATGGAATATCTATGGCCTTATAATTGGTGCAAAAAAGAAAATGATTTGTCCTTGTAAGATATTCTAAGCAGAGGAAAATTTTATTATGGGATATCTTCACATGTATAATTGTAGAACAAAAAGAAACTGCCACCAACAAATTGAACCTCCTGGTGGCTTACAGAAAAAATCAAAGAAACCATAACATAATGAAAGTTCAAGTCTAAAACAGAAATTTTGATGGGAAGGGTACTTAAATGGACACCCCTACCATACCACCCTATACTTGAAAATCCGCACATTCATATACCCTGGCAAACTAGGAAATCATCCCCAAAGCACTAACTTTCTTGCCTTATAAATGTTTTCTTATTTAAACAATAAATACCTCATTAAATAATTTTGCTACACAGACTCAACTTTTTAGATGACTAATTGTAATTGATAGCAAACTTCAAAGATGAGAGCTTTAAGTAGCAAAATTCAGCAGAGAACCTAATATCATATTAATTAATCCTAACACAAACAGAATACAAGAAAAAAAAAAATTGATAATTGCATCATAGGAATTGAACATATCAAAGAAAAAGATTGAAGAAAACAGAAATGATAAAAAAAAAAAAAAAAAAAATACTATGCATAACAAAAACGAAAATCAACTACAATTACCTCACTACATATAGATTATAAAACCCCAACAAACTCAAAGCCCCCCTCCCCACAACCCAATGGAACCTAAGCTTAAGTTGTTTCATTTCAGCAGAACCCAAAGCAAAAACAAGAAGAAATTTTAAAAATATACACTTATATTAGTCAGATTGGTAACTTACCTGAAATTCCTTTGTGCAAGAAAAAGTGGACTTTTCTATTGTGTGGGTCTTCGGCGTGAGCAATGGTCAAATACTTTGATTTTGGGTTTTGTATTTTGCCTTTTTTTTTTTTTTTTTTTTTTGGTGTGTGTGTGTGAGAATTTTGTTTGGAGTTTCGAGGCGTTTGAAGCTGAACGTGAAGTTGAAGTTGAAGTTGAAGCTGAGAGTTTCGAAAGAGCAGAGGATGAGAGTGTAAGGTATTTATAGAGAGAGAGAAGAGGGAGTTAACGGCAATGTTGTACGGAAGATAACGGTAACGGCGAGTGATGGTCGTTATTGTACTGCGTCTGCGGGTGAGATGGGAGTTTGACGGAGTCATTCACACGTGGGTTTAACGGCTGAACCGCCGACCACACGTTAGGACATTACTTTAATGTTAAGGAGAACATTCGTGGGTTTTACGAGTACTAGATTTTAATTTTCTTTATTCTTTTTTTTTTTTTTTAACCTGTCTCGGTACGCGGTTCTTTGGAGAGTGAGCTAAGCTTTGTGGAAATTGCTATTATCCTAAATTCCCAAATAAATAATATATTTTTCATTTCAGTTTCTTCTAAAAAAAATAGTATATTTTTCAAACACCTCTATCTTCTGCTACTGTTTAACAGTTTGGTCGGAGAGGAAAATAGAAAATAATATCCTCTCATCAGTCTCATGCCTCCTGTAGGAGAAGAGCCCAAAATAGTATATTGAGACTTGGGTCTTATCCGAGAACATCAATAGATCCGAGGAGAAGCAGGTAGTTGTTAAACGTTTCCAATTAAAATCTCAAAGATGGGGAACAAGTGAGAGGTTATCCAAGGAGGAACTACTCATCGGATATGATGAATACAGTTCACAATATGTACTCCATCCGTTAGTGTAATCCTCTAAGAAACTCCAGTGATAGAGATACGTTTCAGGAACATACGAGAAGAAAGGAAACCTACAAATATCTAAGGGAAAACTGCCACCACATAATTAAATGCACTACAACTACTTTTCTGGTCACATTTATGTAGAAAAGACCTTTGAACAGTACTATCTTGATTACCACAACTCACAAAAAATCAGAGAGGATATCTGATGGGACAGGTACTCAAATAAAGGTTCGGATAATCAATAAGTGAAGGGTGAAGATGATCTAAAGGAGGATATAAAAGGTGAAAGACCCTTCATGGAAGATGGAGAGAGGAGGAAAACAGAACACTGTAGTAATCAAAATCATCTCTGCATTTAACTATGATCAATATACATGATTATAGCCTCCTCGAACCAAAAGTTTGTTGATGTCAATACATTTTTTTTACACCTGATTGTCATTTAATTCCATAATAGTCATTGTTCAATTCATTAGGATCTAATTCTTTAACCCACTTTCTACAAATTTATTTTATTGGGCTTATTGGGTCAAGATCCCCTATACTTTAGGTTTGGGCCACAAATCGGGACCCCACACCTCCTATGTGAGACTGTTTCATATGAGTCCAACGCATATGAAATTTTCAAATAAAATAAAGGGTAAGAAGGGACAAAAGAGAAAGGGGATAAACAAGAATAAAAATGAAAATGGAAATGATAAGACAAACATATAAATTAAAAATTACTATATATCATTTTTTGTGTTTAATTTAAAGAAATAAATATATATTAACACCATAAGAGAAAAATTGAAATAAAAATATTTTCTTTTAAGTCAAATTATAATATTAATACATAATAAAAGTTGGGTCAAAATTGCATTAAATGACTATATTCTCTATATGTCATACAATTATGCTCTCATTGACTATTAAATTAGTTTATCTTATTAATTTTTAGGATAGTTTAATTTAATTAAAATTTTATTACATAATTTGGATTAAATTAAAAATTATACTTCAACTAAAACTCTATTTATCTTATTAATTGTTCCGATGGTTTAACTTAGTTATAACTCTATTATCAAAGTTTCAATAATTTTAAAATTCTCATCCTACTAAATTTTATTACCAAAAAATTTAAAGAAATTTTAATATTTATTTCAATTATTTTATTTTTTATCATAATTTTATATTTAAAAAAAAGAATTGCAAAGTACATATTGTACCTGCATCAAATAACTCTCTCTCTCTCTGTATATATATATATATATATATATATATATATAAAAGAAATCAATTTAAATAATCATGTCTTTTCCTCAAAAAATAAAACGATCATGTCTCAAACACATGCTAAATAAGTTGTATAATTTATGCTTTGTTTGGTTACAAATGAGGAAGAGAAAAGAAATGAAATGAATAGTAGCAAGGAAATGAGAAAGAAAAGAAAAGAAATCAATTCTCTTATGTATGTTTGGACATAGGGAGAGAAGGGAAAAAAAAAAAAGAGAAGAATGTATTCCTTTTTCCTTTGTTTGGTTTGCCATATAAAAGGAAATGAAAAGAAAATATATGTTTTTTCACTTTTATGCCCATATAAATGTACAAGATGCGTAAAAGTTATAGGCAAATATGTAACTTCATGTCATACTATATTATTTATGTGGGTCCCATTTTTTAAAACCATTTTCTACCTTCAAAATCAGCCCAATTTAGGTAGATTGCAAATATGTGGGCTCAGGAAAAATGGTTTCTTCCATTTTATTTGTTCCATGATAACCAAACAGAGAAAAGAATTGCATTTCTTCTCATTTCTCTTCTTTTCCTCTCTCCTCTAGCCTTTCCAAACATACTGTTAATGGTTTTAGTTATGGGTTCTTTAAGTTATTGTTAAACACACAAGCTTGAAACCAGCATTATAATTATTTGTAAAATCATAAGTAATCAAAGTGTAACTCTAATCTTATTTTTAAATCCTTTCTAAGAATAACTTTGAATCTAATGAGCTCGAATCTGGTCATGATCAAGTTTCAAGATGGATAAGACAGTGATGATTTAGAAAATTATTTTGGTTTTATGTTAGCGTCAATTCTTAATTATTTACATAAACCAAATAATTGTAGAAGATTGACTAAACTTAAATCAGTATCATCATAAGATCAAAGAAATTCAAGTAAGAAACTGTCTTTTTAGCAGCATAAATAAAATGTTTAAACGCGCAAGACACTTTTTGAATAGTTAGTAGGTCATTGTAACCCATTTTTCACTCTCTTTGTGGAGCAAGTTTTCAATTTATTTTTTGGAGAGAATCAATCATTTTATTATTATGTAAACATTTTCACGCGCTGTAAGTGAGGGTAGGTCCTGCAGCTCACTAACATGTTAGGTAAACATTTGGAGTAAATATTTTTTTTTTTTTTTTTGAAAAAGAAAAAAAGAAGAAGAAGAAGATGTTAGGTAAACATTTGGAGTATATATAATATTTAATGTCTTGTGACATAAAATTATTTGAATGATGTTAGCCATTTTTGTTCTCAAGAGAAATCAGATTTTATTAAAGAAAACAAGAGACAGCTAAGGAAGGGAGGACCCCTCCAGACAACCTACCTGAAAGCAGGTCGACAAAGGCCAAGACCAAAAAGCCAAAGTTGTCCTACTATAAAATTTATTATTGTATAAACTAATTTTTGAATAAAATAATAATTAATATATTTATATTTATATTAGTTTCAAAATAAGAAGAAAAATTAATAATTTTAAATCCATTTATCAAGTTGATAAGTGAAATCAAATTTTTTTTTTTTTTTTTTAAATGTGACATCAATTATAAACATTTTCTAGTGAAGTTTAATGAAAAAAATATATAATATATTTTACAACTATGGGATGGCATTTTGTAAGTTGTGTTAAATAAAAATAATTTCAATCATAAATCTAAAAATAAAATAGAAATGAACAAAACTTAAATATAGTATCTTAGCATTTTTAATTAAAAAAATTCAAATACCTTACCACATTAAACAATAAAACAAAGATAGTGTTATTATTTTAAATAAAAATTAGGTTCAATCCATTTATGTCTTAAATCTAATTGAAGAACCAATGTATTACACTCAAGATATAATATTAGTATATTTATCTAATAAAAATAATGTCAATTATTAAAAATGATATTATGCCCATATCACAATTTGTACTACTATCCTATGAAAAATGTTTATAAGAAATATTTTTGGTAATAAAAGGGGTATTATTTATTTATAATTGAGTACATAACAAAATTGGCAATCTATGGGACTTTTCTTGGGTCCCCAATTGCATAAGTGGTACTGAAAAGTCAAACAATAATCATATTGGAAAAACCTATTACATGCAGAATGTGGATTTACACTTATGTATCATGTGTATAATAAATACTACTCTAATTACTAGAAAGTATGGACACTTCTTTTAAAGTGTCATACTCGTGTCATATCTGATATTTATACCGATGTTATACCGACTTTTTTTATTATAATTTTTCAAAATTTATTTGTGTCATCGTGTCATCCCCGTACACATATCCATATCCATATCCATATCTCTATCCATGCTTCCTAGCTAATTAATCATACTATTTCAAGCTCTTGGTCGCTCTTGTCCTCTTTTTGCAAGTCCATCTACGCAACCATTTAATTCAAAGTAAACGTGACGGTGGAAGGATGGTTCATTTTTATTGCTGAGTCGCATTCAAGAAAGGTTCATGTAACCACAAACCGCCATGATGATGATCTCGCACTTGACAAAGGTTGCAGTGAAAAATGGGGGTTCGTTTTTGGTTGAGCCGTCTCCGGTGTGCGCGCGCGTGTTGCACGTAGTGAGGTGGATGATGTAGACTTGCGGTAGTAAAATTTACGTCGGCTATATGTACCACGCCAGCAGTGACACGTGGCGATAGCAATCTCGTTCTTTTGACTCATTTGACCCAGACGTGGCACGCGTTTGGTCCATCTCCCCCATTCTGCACTTTCCTTATTACTATTATTTTTTGCTTGAAGAGGGAGAACTTTCCTTATTTAATAAAGGCATCCCAGCCCATAGGTTTAGGATAATGTTCACATGTGGTCGTTTCTATTTTTTTTTTTAATTTTTTTTTCCTTTATGTTATAATTAATTAATTATGAAAGTTGTTGTTAATGGGTGACTCTTAAAATTGTAAAATATCCATAAAAGAAATTTGTAAAATAAATAGATTAAAATTAAATGTTCAATTATGAATATATATATCACAAAATACAAGATAATTCACAAATAAAAATCAACATTATTTAGAGTAGATAAATCAACACATGCAGAGCATTTTTTTTATACTTTGACTTATCCGATTTACAACGTTTTACTTTTAATTCATAGATGTTATGGAATCATCCACAATTGTTGTTTCTTCTTCTTTTTCTTGGGATATTGGATACTCTGCTTTTTTCTTTCATGGACCATTTGCAAAATTTCCCTCGACACTGTTTCAAATGTGGTCTTTTTAAGTCGTACTCCTCAGTATATCTCCCAAAAAGTATATCTCCCAAAAAGCATGGCAATAAAGAGACAAAGAATACTTCTTCTTCTTCTTTTTTCTCAAAAAGGAAAAAAAAGAGAGACAAAGAATACTCATTCCAATTGGAAGCCAATACCATTGCTGGATCATATTAAGGGTGCATTTAATATGCTGTAATAGCTCCTATAATAAAATAGTTATTCATGTTGAAAGTATAGTTTGGAAAATTGTCCAAATTGATTAACAAAGTTACAAATCAATATCAATAATATATCAATAAAACAAGATATACTCAAATTAACTTATAAGTAAAATAGACAAGTACAAAAGCGTATAAAATTAAAGATTAATTAAAACTTATCACCGAGGCACGGAACTAAATCTGCTGTCCTTAAGAAGCAATTTCATCCCCACTGGAATGAATCCATCGGTGCAAATGGCTCAGGCGATCGCTCTCCAGGATACAACGACAGCTCTGTTAATGTGCACTCACAAACAGAGTTTCAAACTCATCACAAATGCCCAAGAGAAAATTTTCAGCAAAAAACAAAGTAGCTAGAATATCAAAATAATGTTTTTTGTTTTTTATTGTTTTCAACTAATATCATATATGCAGAATTTTGATGGTCTTAGAGCTCTAAAAAGAAAAAGGGAAATAGCTAAAGATGATTAGAGTGAAAAAGAAAAGGCCAAAACAAAGGAATTTTTTTTCCCATTGATGTCACAAGCCGCTATGTATTTTCTACAAAACATGGGAAGGTGCAGCTGACTATTTTATAAGGAAATATGAGAAGATTGAGGGTTTTGTTTGCTGCCAAAAATTCCTACACCAGCTAAGAAAAATTCTAGAGCATGGGCTTGGGCTTTACAACAAAATATCATGAGCTTAAATTTTAAAACATACCCAACAATTCATGTGTAATAGCAATCCAGTTATTTGGGGCATGTTTGATAGACTGGAGTGGGCACTATAATGTAACAGCTATTCCTATGGTTTAGCTATTCAATAATTTGATTATATTTTTATTACGGGGAATAGTCATTCCTTTTTTTTCTTTTTTCTTTTTGAAAAGAAAACTTGTATTTCAATAACAAAGAAAAGGAGTACAACAGAGGACAGGAGCTAACAAATCATCCTAGGCCAGAATGAAATAAATGAGCAAAGAAGAGCGGAATAACACCCTTCCATAGATTAGAAGCTTGGTTACATTTAGCAAATTGGGCTAGCTCATGAGCAGCCTTGTTGTAATCCCTTTTCACGTGACTGAAAGAACAGCAGGAGAAAATCGACTTCATGGATTGAATGCTATGCACCAGATGGCCCATAACGCCACCATAACAAGCTTGAGAAACAGTAGAAATGACAGAGGAAGCATCTGATTCAAAAATCACCTTTGAAATATTCATCTCTTGAGCCAAGAGTACCCTGTGCTCCAAGGCAAAAACTCTGTCAACTCGACTGGGTAGTGCACAGGAAGAGCTTTACAAAGAGCAATGACGACCCTTCCCATTTCATCTCTAACGATGACCCCAGTACCAGAAATTCCACTACCATCAATGGAGGAAGCACCATCAACATTTACCTTGAAGTAGTCGGATGGAGGAGCAACCCAACTGCTTTGAGGGGACGGCAGAGGGGGAGTGTCCAACGAGGATGCCTCCTTGTAATCCTCAACAATGCTCTTGGCTAATTCCAGAATTTGCAGAGGCAGCAGCCCATTCTCACCATAGAGAAGCTTGTTCCTATTATATCAAACTGACCAAGAAATGGCAAAGAACAATTCAAGGTTCAAGGCAGACAAGGAGGAGCAAAATTGGAGCACTAAATCATTGAAGTTCTTCGTCTTAAGAAGCAGTTCAATAGGGCAATCTTGCCAAAGGGACCACACCGAGAAAGCAAAATCACAAGAGGTCAAAGCATGTACAAGGCTTTCAGGCTCCTCATCACAGATTGGGCAGGTACAGGAGGTTTGAATACCTTTTGCAGCCACATTTGTGAGCACAAGAAGGCCATTCACATAAGCACACTAAGAGAAAATTTTAATTTTTCCTGGGAGTTTTAGAGACCAGATTTTCCTCCAAACTCGAGCATTTGGATCACCAGACGAGCATTCCCCTTCAACTCTTGTGTCAAGAATTTTTTACTACAACAAAGTAGGCACTCTTAACTGTGAAATCACATCTTTTATTTCCCATCCAAATGAGCTTGTCCTCAGGTAGATTGCAACAAAGGGGAATTTTTAAAATTGTATCATCCTCAAAAGGGAGGAAGAGCACGGACAACCCCCTGTTTCCACCATCTAGTCACCGAATCAATGAGGGAAGAGACCATTGGATATTCTTCAAAAGGGCAGGGAGGGGAGATGACTTTGTAGGTTGTGGGGTTTGGGAGCCATTTGTCATCCCAAATGTGGAAAAGCTGTCCATTTCCCACACTCCATCTTGTCATCCCAAATGTGGATAACTATTATTTAAAATGAGGAATAACTATTCCTCTCTAAAAGGGTTATAATAACTATTTTTTTAGTAGATTTAATCATTTATAACATTAATACATTTCCAAATAAATAAACTTTTCATATCTACCTAACAATTAGGGAAATAAAAAATCATCAAAAAATAACTTGTCTCTCTAAAATTTAAAATATATTATTTTCTAGAAAATATAATTGTATGAATAAAATATTTCCTAAAATAGATTATAAGTTTTATTCTAATGTTATAACTCACAACCAAACTAATGAATATGTTTATTTATTCTATTACAACACATTTTATTTCCAATAATAAAAATTACCATTCCTATTATAATCCATATTCAGTGTACCAAATATATCATTGGTTGCATCTTTATTATATAGATTAATTATTACATTAAAATAACTATTTTTTAAATTGAAAAATAATTATTCCTCTTTAAATGGATGTAATAGTTATTCATTAGTATATATAATAAGTTTTAAAATTAATATATTTTAGAAAATATAAAATTTTCTTATACATCATTATTTACAAGTTTTTCATATATAATAACCAAATTTATAAATAATAATAATTATTTTATTACAATATTTTATATTCTCTATAATAAAAATTACTATTCCTATTAAAACCTACGGCATACCAACGTACCCTAGCTTACCTTAACACGGCCATGAATAGGGAACGGAAGTTTGCACAACTGGCTCGAAAATTATATATGCATAAAGTATTGCTTACGTATTTTAGGCACCATCAAAGGATGTGACTTGACATTGATGTTGATACGTTAAAGAGTGAAAGCAATTACTTGACCTTGATGTCATCCCTGTCGTCACAGACTTCCTTTCATACTATCAAATATTCCCTTCCCAATTCAGCTCATACCGCTAAAGACAAATAGACAATCATATGTCTTATGCATCAAGAGGAATCCCAGTTGAAAATTACAATTTTTGTTTGACATGGAAAGTAAAGAACAAAACAAATCATACACCTTTAACATTTTGCTTTGAAAAAAGAGAGATGAAAAGGAAAGAAAATATAACTCTTTATTTTTTTTAATAAAAAGAGAGCATTATTTTTATTTATGTAATAAAAAGTTTTTATAACATCCGGCTGATAAGCCTCCAAATGACACATTTTAAACTAGTTCTAAGTTGCTTCATATACCAAACAAAAGTTATAAACTTCCAAAATGCTTTATTGTTAGCTATCCCTTTTTGCTAACGTGTCCGTATGTCTAGAGCTTTGTGATATATATGGACAGTCTATACTTTTTACATAAGGTTCCTGCAATAAAAAATTAAGGAAACAACATCTAGCGGTTTAACACTATTAATAGTTAGCCAATTGAAAATAGTAGTAGAATCAATTTCTAGATTTATAAATATAAACCTCATATCCCATGCTAACATCATAAGTCCCTGCCACACTACCTATATTTCAGCAATATTATTAGATTGCGTTTGAGATTTGAGAAAAAAACTTAGTTTATTTTAATTTTTAGCTTATTTTTACTTTTAAAGTGGGTCTCATTGCAGTGTTAAGTGGGTCACATTACTTCAAAAGTCAGTTTTCAGCTCTTTTTTTTTTTGGTTTTGTTTTGTATACTTTCTTAAAAAAGTTTTAGTTTCAAAAAATTAAGCAATTTTCAAATGAACCCTCAGTAGCTATTACCAAATTCAAAGAGAAACTGCAGATCTATAAACTTGAGCTATTACGCAAAATACCACCAGCTCCGGCCTTTCCTAAAGAACTTCCATCTATATTTAAGTTTATAAAGGGTTCATTTGGAGGAAACCATTTTATTATTTGAGGAACAAAAACTTTTGCAGATTTATCTAGGCAAGCAAGATGGTAAAATTCAAGAGCTATAGATGTATAGTTTTGTAAATTAGGCAAGATTGATATATAGAAGAATTATTAAAATTTTGAGCATTTCTAGCTAGCCAAAGTTGCCAATAGAGAAAACAAATAACAAATTGCAGGGAACCTGATGATCAATACTGGTAACAGTTTCAATCGTAGAGTTATGTTTAAGCCAATCTACTTTACTTGTGCTTGTTTTGATCCCAACATTTTCATTTAGCAAGAAAAAGGTGATTGTTTCGTTCAACATGATATACTTTTTTTTTTTCCCCTTTTTGTTTTTTAATAGACTTGAGTTTATGCATAGCTTCACCCCTGTGCATATGGATAAGGTGAAGCATGTTATTTGATACACACAATCAATTTGAGGAAAGTTCACAATAGACCAAACCAAATATTAATTGGAACAATTCTCTTCTCATATATGTAAATACTAGACAAAATTGAAAGCAAATTTCGTACCAACTGGATGATCTTGATGGGCATATGTTACTCTCTTTAATTATGTGAGCAAAAAAAAAAAAAAACTATTAAGAGTGATTTGGCATTTCCACGCCATTCTTATCTTAAACGATAATATATATGCAGTGCCTCATGAAAGAAATAATTATAATCCCATGCCACTTTTAGTGCTTTCTTTTGTCTAATCATTAAATAATGACAAGCCATGATTATGAAGTGTTACATATCACAAATTTGCGTTTGTCCTTATCATATAATATCAGAAAGATAAAGAAAGATCAAAAGATTGTGTGGAATTTTGAGTTCAAGAACATGCACCTAGCCAGAAAAGAATGTGGTGGAACTGAGTTCCCTTAGGAATAATATTTCACATCTGTAAAAAGAGAATTTTGAAAAAAGTGTATGTGAATCACTTATCATCTTTATGTTATTGTGATTGAATGAGTCATCATAAAAAGTATCAAATTTCAAAGAAGTTTCCTAATTCACACTGCCATTTAATTAAATTGATTCCAGCAATATCATTCTGTTTCTTGAAGGTGCCCACCACCTTAAAAAGTTAGTAGTTCTAATAAAGCTTATTGGACAGTTGGAGATAAGATAATACCTCATATTTGAGATTTGATTTTCTTTTTACTTTTCTATACCAAAATTAAAAAGAAAACCCAACTCCCACTAACACCAATAGTGTTTGAATCCAAAAGCTTCTTGAGATACCTAACTTGTATTATAAATTAGGCCTTTAGTGATCATTTACAAATTACTATAAATTTTTACCTCCTTATGCTTAAGTACCAGAATTATCATTTAAAAAATCAACTTAATTAAGTTCCAGAAGTATCATGATAGTGCTACTTCTTGTGAACATGTATATGCATTTACTGTTTCGTTACGTAACGCAAGCATGATTTTCCATACAAAAAAGTACAAGTGTATAGCTATGCCTATGAGTGACAAAGAAGAATGTTGTTATGTTACATTTATAAGATTAAAAAATATACCTAATATATATTGGATGATCATTCTACACAATATATATATATATATATATTTATATTGATAGGCGTGTCCAGCCACTAAGGCACTTTTAGGGCTTTAAAATATTTCAAGGTTAAAGTTGCAAATTTGAGCTTTTAAAGCTCAACAATTAAGTATTCATGTTTTATAAATCTAAAATTCTAAAATATTATATATTTCGAAACTCTTGCTAAAACTCTAGGTTTGAAATTGTATTATATAAATCGAACTCTTCCAACTCTAATATATATTTCGAACCTTCTGAGTTGTGACCTCCGTTTTCATCCAATGGAATGCCTTGTGTTTCTTTTTTGTTGTTTATCACTTAGTACAAGTCAAACAAAATGACTTTTCCTACAAGTACCAAACAAACAACAATTACAAGACCTTCTTGAACAATACCAATATTAAATTTTAATTTGTAGTGCATCAATCAACGCCTATTCCAAATTTGGTCAACTTAATCGTTCTTGGATAATTCTTTTTTCTTTGGTCTTTGTATATAGGACTCACCTTCACGTGTTCTCACTAAAACAATTAGCTAAAATGGTGTGTAGATATGGTCAAGAACAAACACGCATAGATATATATTTTCTCAATTCTCAAACAACAAGTAATCCTTGCTTAGGACTTAAAGAGTTTCTTATTAATGCGTATTAATCGTGGAGCAGTGAAATAATTAATTTCTCAAATACCACATGCGAAAAAGCTATAAGTGGCCGGTGAGGTAAGCAAACAGAGATTGTGTTCTCATTTCACATATTTAAGAAGGTACACACGTGATTAAAATGCATAAAAAGATTTGTCTGCATCCCACTTCACAATGCCCAATGTAAGACCCATATCGTCACATTGGTATAGATGTGTGACCCAGATTTTATATCAAGCAGCGCTGTATATTTGTAAATTGGAATGGGTCCCCTTCACGAAATATACAACCAAAGCTGACTAAAGATGATATCTATAACACATCAACAATGTCAAACAGAGACCATTGAATCTGAGAAAATGTCATGCCTTTGACTAGGCCTTACATGGTATTTATATTTAAGTGAGATGTTGATACTTGATATCTTTGAATTGGTCATATACTTGTTTTGTAAGCTGGTTGGATGTTCAAACTTAAACCACATGCATATATGATATATTAATTGTAACTTAAATTAAAAATAAATACACTCCATTTTTGACAAACTGTTGCAGTTTCCAAGCATGCGAGAGTATCATAAATAAACCAATTATGTTCCCATCAAAAAATAATTAATAAGTTGATAAAACCAGTTATGAATTACCCATTAATTAATGCAAAACTCAGAATGCAAATTTCGAAAGTTGAATAGAGAAAAATTGAAATTTAGACGACTGAAATAACAGATTGCAAATTTAGAAAACTGAAGTGAAAAGTGGTAAAATTTGAATGTTTTATACTTTGGCCTTAAAATTAATACTCCATTTTGGACACACTGTTGCAGTTTCCAAGCATGCAAGAATATCCTAAATAAACCAATTATGTTCCCATCAAATAGTAATAATAATAATAAATAAATAAATAAAATCCGATTATGAATTACTCATCAATTAATGGGGTTTTCAAAGACGTGCAGGTAGAGAAGTCAAAAAATTCAAAAAATTAATCTTTGTCATACTTCTTTTGAATTTGATTTTGATATCCATGTTAGTTATATACTTGTATTCAATCATCCTTTTGATCAGTCTTTATAACTATTAGAATCTTAAAACTAAGAGAAATTTCCTTTTCTTTTTCTTTTATTGGGTAAACCAAAAACTAAAAGAATTGATACTAGTTTCAATTGGTCAAGTACTGGACTTATAATTCAATGGTAATGGTCTTTTTTCTTCTGATGGAATTTTTGTACTATATGAACCATTGGATCCAATTGTCAAGAATTATCGTCGGCATGGCCCACTAATATTCTTAGTTAGATAATAGTGATAATGCCACCAGTGCCATAGACTTTGGGTAGAGACTTCTTAGTTCTCTACCAAATTTTATTTATTATTGTTTTCGTCACTCTACCTAATTTTCAAATCGTAATCAATAAAAAAAAAAAAAAAAAAAAAAAAAAAGTCAATAAGTTAGTATTTTCTTTTCAAAAATCAAGGTGAAGACCTTTTTGGCGCAAGTGAATTTTTTTTTTTTTACAACAAAGAGGAATTTTATTTAAAAGAAAACAAATTACAGAATCACATATCTAAGTTACAAAAGCACTTTTCTATGAGTGTCTATTTCAAAATTGTCCATAATGTACGGCTCATAAACAAAAATAGGGCGGGTTTCATAAATAAAAATTGTCTTCTTTATTTTGGCACAAGTGAATTTTCTCATGCTACATGATAATAGCATCTCCATTGAATGCATTTGCAGAGGGGTTTTAATTTTATGTTGTCTATTTTGGGCCAGCTTGAGTTTTGATGCCACAGAAATCCGGACTAGCCCACTCTTGTAAATACTAAAATGAAAGGCCACGGAGGTATTTTAGGCCCCAATAAATTGATTTGGGCCAGTCACAGATCCTTGCCACTGCCAGACCTTCAAATAATTCTTTTTTCTTTTTTTTGGGAAGGAAGACCCTTATTAATTTCTAGTCTAGGCCCAGATTAAATCATGACACCTGGCTGTATGAAGCGTATTGGGCCACAAGCCAGCCCTGTTAAACCTTTTTTTTTTTTTTTTTGGGAACTGATTAGAAATACTACATAAATATTAAATATACCCACCGGCCACCCCTCCCCTCGATAATAAAGTTAGTAATAATTTTAACATTTTCCATTATAAATTTCTTAATTTTAGTCAAATATAAGGTATCACAATGAACTTTCATAGATGACCTTAGTTTTATAAATCTATGATGTTAAAATACTTAGATTAATTGTATAGTGTCATACAAAAGATATAATTTTTGGTAACTTTTATGCTAAATATGTGACAAAAAGTTAAAAACTAGCTTATTTTCAAAAAATTTAATTTTGTTCAAAAAATTTAATTTTGTTAAAAAAAAAAAAAAAAAAAAAAAAAAAAAAAAAAACAAAGACAAAAGTCATAAAACTAAAAACTAAAATGTTTTTTGCCAAATTATTATGTTTCAAACTAATGAATGGAACAATTCCCTAACATTTGTTTCACTTTTGGAGTTATACTTCTTTCTCTGTTTTTTCACATCTATTTAATTTTTAGTCATTCATTCATTTAAAGTAATTACAAATAAAAATCATTTGTATTACAAAAGTATAACATCATAAGATTAACTTGTGGAGTATCTATTAGATGGGCATATATTTACATACTTTTGTAGAACGAATCATCCACTTTTCAGATCTTTTTTTTTTGCTTTTCAAATTCCTCCTCACAATCTCTACAATTCTTGGAGTACCTTTTTGTCCTTGAAGAGGCTACTAGAATCTCTTCTTGAATTCCATGCACCAAACTCCAGGGTGTCCCTAGAGAGAGATGGCTCAGACATTGTAAGTGAGTTTATATATGTTCACACAATTTCATAAGAATATTTAAATACAAATAGGAATAAACTCACTATCAAAATGAGTGATCCTAAAAACACTCAATCGCTCATCTTAAATCATTTTACCGCTGATCTTGACCACTGATATCAAAATCAGTTTACATTTACAAAATCACTTATTAAATAATTCATATAAATGATCCACGAGTCATGGTTATGGATCAGGTCAAATTCGGCCAAATTACTAGCACCTTTTTTTCCTCTAAGCTAAAATCACATGTATGCAAGTGACTTACTCTTCTTTATTTTCCAAGAAATGGGGCCTCAAGCTCACTAGGCTAGGAGTCTAGGACCCATCCAGTCATCCCACAAGATGGAATTGAATGTGGAGAGAACAAATGCACGTGCTCCTACATGTGCATACCACATGCCCCATGGTCCCCGGGCAAAGAGGGCAGGCTTGCTTGCTTCAACCTCATGCGACTATTAATTGTATCTTTGCCTCCAAGCTCAACGTGACCACAATCAATTGGGCAAAAATGGAACCTAATGCGTGATCTACTGTTGGGGAGTGGTTTCTTATTGGTGATCCACTCCATGCCTTTTTTGCACTATACAATACTGAGAAAAAAAATGAAATTGGAAGGGTATTAACTATTGTAGTCTATTATTAATATTAATGTCGCATTGAACAGCAAGTTAGCTCTCAACTATGGCATTTGTAAGGTCCACATGCACTTGAACTATTGTCAACCTCATTGAGAACAATCTCCTACCTTTTACAAGTGAATTGCTTGCTGCCATTGTCTTTGATTGATGGAAGCTCCTGTTCATGTTTCATCAAAGCACTGTTGATCACAATTTCAAGAATGGCAATAAGTGTGCAAATACCTTATTGGCTTGGGAAGGATATACACAGTGAAGATTTTGTTTATACGGGTCCCGATCGATTTAGGACCCCCCTTAATTTGTTTGTCAGATATGTTTGATGTTCACTTTACTCGCATTGTAAACCCTTAATTCCAGTTTATTTCCCCTAATTAACAAAAAAGTACAAGAAGCGGAAATTCTGTTTTTTGCTAGTTTGCTGCAGTAAAGCATTCATGAAGAAAAAAAAAAATGCTAATGATACATATTCAAGTGGAGCCCTCCTATACTCAAAGTTGAAAAAACCTTTTCACGTGTGGTCATAAAAATTTTCAATTGCCAATGAACTCTAATTCAAATTCAATTCGACTTCTCCCCATTCAAGACCAATTAGATGTATATATACGTATCTTCTCAATAAAATCACATCAAATCAAAAATGGTAAATACAAAGAAGTAACATGATTAAAAGGTCTCATGAAATAGAAATAAATGGCTCAAATATTCTCCATTGACTCTCTTTGATACTGAACTCAGTAACTCACTCATTTAAAAATTGTACATATAAATTGTACTAACATCTAACCACATTGGTTTTGTCAATATTACAAAAATTACCCTAAATTTTTGAGAAGTGCCCTTGTTCTTGTTCAGATTCCCACCTAGCTAATATATCTTAATTCTGATTAGGATTTCGCATAATCATCACAGCCAACTTCAGTTATGGATATAGTCCAAGGACGACAAGAAGTGAGATATTCGTATTGAAGAGAGTATTTTTGTTTTCTTGAAATGGACTATTAATAAATATCATAAAAATACTCATTAACTAGACCCTTTCAATAATACTATTAATACAAATTATGCATGTAGCAGTAGTGGGTTGGAGGCAAACTGAAAATTGGAGAATTGCTATCTTTTATGGACAAATATAGCTGAGAAGTTTAGAATTTTGAGGTACAGATGCAAAAAGAAAGTTCATCCATGCCTAGAAAATCAACCTTATGTATCTGAGTCTAGAAAAATTTTCCTTTGGGAGAAACTTTCCAGTTGTAGGCTGGGGACAAACGTTACCGATTTCAACGTACCTAAAGCCTCTTTTTAATGCTTTTGTTTCATTGTTTGGGCACACTCGACCGTTTTAGCAATAATTAATAGTATACACTGCCTTACTTTTTTGTGCATTGAGTTGGTAAAGTTAAGGGAGATCCCAATATTTTGCTCATTTCAAAGACAATTATCACCAAAACATTGAATTACTCCTTTACTTTTATCCAGACTTCTAACTTTGTACCTTATGTCGTTTGGTTTTGTATTTTCAGTAACCAAATTGTTGACTATAAAGTATTTTATTTTTCTTTTTTATTTGGTAGGATCTTAACTTTGTGCACTTTTTTTTTAATCAAAAGCGATAGCATTTCTTAACTTTGTGCATTTTGGTTATGCTTTTCTTGAGCCATTCTTTGGTATCCCCGTCAAAATATTCTGTCATTTTTCAAGGCAAGATTACAAAATCAACCCCCATATTGGGCTTGGCTTTTTCTTTTTGTCTTTTTTTTAGGATCATATAATATATATATGAATGCTTTAATTAGCCTCCTTTTTTGGCATAAGGATATACTCCATATAGAGAGAGATTCATTTATTATATTGTGTGAATTAGTCAATACGTCGTGACCTCCACCATGTCATGCCACTGTGTTTAGATTTAGATTAGGTGGGTGTTTCATAATCAATCGTTATTCTTTTTGACTCGCAGTTCTGCCTCTCATGCTTAACGTACCACTTGGGACATTGTATATTGAATTATATCCTTGTATTTCATTTCGATGAAATGGTCAATGACCTCCTAAGTTCAGCAATGTCGCATTCCCTAATGAGCAAAGCTTAGCCAAAGTGCTAAACAGTCTTATATATTCATAAATATACTCATGTCTAAGTAGAATGCGACACTGCACGTACCTTCCAAAGCTCAGTTGGACTCCAAGAATGACTAATTAATTGAACCAAAAAAATTTGAATACACCAATGGTATACAATCTTACATCTGGCTGAACATGTATTGTGCTAGATTCTCCAAGTTTTTTATACTTCCTATTTTTATTTGACCCAAAAAGATTAAAAATATATAATAGGTCACGTTATTAGGCGAGACAGATTGGAATTTTGATGTATCTTTTGGTATAGATATATACATCGATCAGGTGGGTATTGCAGAGTGATGGGCCATATATAGTTTAAGAAAATAATTTATCATCATTGATTTTTCAAGATGTCAATCTTGATTGTAGTGACAGGATTTTAGTCATTTAAATCAATTTCAGAAGTGGGGTTCACTTGCCATCACCTAAACTTTGCTGTTATGTTATTGTTTATTACCTTTTTTTTCTTTCAATCTATCAGATTAGGTGTGTTTCTTAAGAAAAAAATAAGAAGAAAAGGCAGATTAGGTGTGTTTACCATTTTGACAATTGCTCACTACCACTCTCAAAATTTTTTCGTACCTATTAACCGCCAACATCAACAACCAATGCATTTGTCATATGAACAATTTCTTCTGTCGCTATTGTGGTGAGCACAGCACAATATAATAAAAGCTTACTCCAAGTCCATACATTCATGAGCATGTACAAGATTCATGATTGTCCAAATAATTGCTATTCCTACTAATTAAGCTCTCATATTAAAAGACTTTTATCACCTATCAAAATTTATATATATGAGTGAAACTTACGTTAGGAACTATAGGTCAAAATATTCTATGCAGCTTAAGAAACTACGATCCTAACATCAAAGAATGTTACAGCAGTAAGAGTGAGATAACTCTCAAAAAAGGGTGTCAATATTGTTATCCTTGAAGAAGTCATCATCTCAATTAATGACTTATTATTATTCGTAGAATAAGGTTTAGTTTTGGGAATCACCTTTTAATGTTATGACTTATGAGCTAGAATGCGACCTCTTCATGATCATCTCAACTTTTCTTGTATTAGACCTAGTTTTCATGCCTTGGAAAGTTCCTTGCAAATACCTAATGATAGTCATTTAGGATTGTACGGCACATGCAGACAATATACCCTTTTTTGTTCTACATAATTGGTTGACTGTTACCTAATTTATCATAGTTTCATATTACTTTGTGAGATTAAATGTTATTGAAATTCTATTTTTAATTTATTATATATAGAATAAATAAATTTGATAAAGAAATAAAATAATTCAATTTTGTAAAGAGTAATTACAAGAAAGGAAATAAATATAAGAAGAAATAGACATTAATAAACTATAGTCATTTTATTTGCAAACATAGCATGCTGAAAAAGATTCTTCAGTAGTCCTAGGTCCCAAAAGTGTATGAAAAATACTGTCAAAAAACGCAATATTACAGAGGAAATTAAGTAAAACAGAATCCCAATGGGACTTAGGACAAGTTACTTTGTGAGATTAAATATTATTGAAATTCTATTTTTAGTTAATTATAAATAGAATAAATAAATTTTATAAAGAAATAAAGTAATTAAATTTTATAAAGTGTAATTACAAGAAAGGAAATAATTATAAGAACAAGTAGACATTAATAAACTACAAGTCATTTTATTTTCCAACATAACATAATGAAAAAGATTCTTCAATAGTCATTTTTTTTTACAAGATAGAAATTATACTCTGGCCTACTCTAAGTGTATATATATGTAAAACTCTTTCTTAGAGACATGAACCTCAGCTCTTACCCTCTATACCCCACAAGCACTTATACTTGTGGGATGATCATTGCACCAAAGATGTATGCTAGTGATTCTTCAATAGTCCTAATCCCTAAAAGTATATGACAAAAACCATCAAAGCCCAATATAACAAAGGAAATTAAGGGCCTATTTGGATTGAGGGGGGAAGGAGGGTAATTGGGAGGAGTACTGGAGTAGAGTTGGCTGAAACTAGACTAAGTTTGGGCTAATTCTACTCTACTTTCCTCTTTCTCCCTCAATCCAATTGGACCAAAAGTAAAACATATTTCTAATGGACTTATGACAAGTCATTTTCAAAAAGAAAATTAGAAAGATGTAGTCTATTTTCTCTTTAGTGGTATGTTTCTCATTTTTGTGGTCTCAATTTTGTTTAATCACTTGTTGAGGAATATATAGAGGTCTCAAATTTCAACCTAATTAATTTTAGGAAGGAAAAAGAAAAAAGATTTTTTTTTTTATTTTTTTATTGGGAGTTTCAACCTATGATGTCCACTTCTGATTATAACTATTTATCATCAAACCAAGACACCAATAAGTTTTTTGTGTAGGTAGGGTTGAACCCCATATCTCTTATATAACCATTAGAGACTTTACCAGTTGAACTAATCAGAACCAAAAAAAAAAACCCTAAAAGACCTAACATAATGAAAGTACACAAATAATTATTTCCCCTTGTGCTATTGGACTATTTCCGAATACTTAGGAAAAAGTTGGTAAATACTAATAACTTGATGGTACCTCATCCAATCACCATATATTTTTTCGTAGTTTCCGAACCACGTAGTGCGTAGTGTACGTTGCATCAATGAATAACCCAACCACTTGCATAGTTACCCAACTAAAAGTGCACCCTGTCCCAATCCAAAAAGCAAAAATTACACTTGCACTCGTTATTTTAGGACCATAATTAATTCTATACCAATTTTTACAATAATTCTATATGGATATTGTAATGGATTGTTAATAACTTTTACATAAATTACTACTATTTTTTTCTATTCATATTTAAAATGAGTAAGTGCTATTAGAACATATGTTAATGGACTATTTTTTAAAGAAAAATGCTAAAATGCCCTATGAGCATTTTTTTTTAAATTATTTATAGAGTTTCAATCTATTTTAATGATTGCTCTCTTTATCTTCAGACCAAGACACAAATCTGTTTTTCGTGTAGGCAAGAATTGAATCCAAATTTCTTATTCAACCATAAGAGATTTTAACAATTAAACTAACTGGGAAAATGATAAAACAATTAATTTTTCTAACTTTTTTATATTTTTCATGAAAATAGTGTTAAAATTTTTCTAATATGGTTCATTAACGATTGTCTTAAAGAAACCTGTTAACATAACATTAAAAAAAAATTAATATCACTTTCATGAAAATTATAAAAATGAGTCAAAAAAATCAATTACTTCTTTTTTTCTCAAATTTTTTTTTTTAAATAATTACTAAATCATTCCCTCTATATATATATAAATATAAATGTATTGCTCTATAATTTATAGTAGGAGTAGACTAATAGACACAAAAGAAATTGAAAAATCCCCAAAATCCCTCCATTTCATCGGGGCATTTTGGTCATATTACATAAACCGAGGTCATTTTGGGAACACCAAAAAAATCCACCTCGAGGCGCGTTTTTTTTTTATTACAGCCAACGGCGACTCACGGAATTTTAAAACGCAGGGAAATAAAAACCCACTTCACACTCTGCTTTTTCATTCATTTCTTGGAGATACTTTTCCTTTATTAAAAATCAATTTCTCACAACAACTTGCTTTTTTGTTTTTGTTTTTCTCGAAGTACTTAGCATTAGCAGTAGTGTTTCCATTTTGTTCTTGTTTCCAAACATACAAAATAAAATAAATAAATAAAGAAGTTCGTATCTGGTTCTCTCTTTTCTTCTCTTCTCTCATCAAACAAACACATATTCCTTTCTTTCTCTTAAAAAAACAAAAGTCTCTGAAAAATCACTTTCAGAAAACATGTAGTAACTGCCTCAACCGATGTCGATTCAACAGGTAACGTGGAAATAATCACTGTCCCTTCTGTCAATGCAGTTACTGTTTTACACTGTCTGTTTTTATTTCCTTTTTTTTTTTTGTTTTTTTTTCAATTTCTCTTTGCTTTTTGGTTTTTGGTTTCTGGGGTCGATTCAAAAAACTTTTTTTTTCTTGATTCATTGATTGTTTGGTTTTTCTTGAGCTGTGTTTGGTTGCTGAGGAAAAAAAAAAAGCTGACTTGAAGAAAAGAAAGTGTTCATGAGCTTGATCAAATGCTTGTCTATTTTTACGAAGTAATTGTATATTCAGTTGTTTAACCATTTTTCTGTGTAGTGATCTTGATCATTTGCTCTATATTTAAATTTCTACTTAGAAAGATTGAGCATCAGATAGATAGTTTAGTAAAATATCTATTGTTGCCAGATGGGGGTTTCTCGTTCTAATCAAATTTAATAAATTCAGAGCAGAAATGAGGTAGTTTATGGCGTACAAGTCTAATATTGCTAATTGATTAATACCCTTTTTTTATTTAGAAGTTTATATGGTAACAAAGTCAAATTGAAACTAATTGGAAAGATAGTTGTATTATAATCTAATCTGAAATCTCAATCGGGTCTTCTACGTTGTTGTCATTGTGTGCTTGTATTGAATTGTGCATTAAGACTTTTTCTGGGTTGTTTTAATGGAATGTTCTTCTGGCATATTTCTGTTAGTTTGTTGTTGAAATCTCTATTTGACTTCTTGGGTGGCTATGAATATTGAACAGTTGATCTATAAGTTGACTTCTTAGTTTTTAGCTTCTTCGATTGAGTAGTAGGATAGGATTTCTAGTGGTTCAGTTTTCTTTTTCGACTTAGTTTTGTTGAAACATTGTTGGGCCAATATGCAGGGTGGTCAAAGGATTGGACAATTGAATAGGGAGTATTGAAGAACAGAAGAGGAGATGAAAGGGGAGTCATCGGGGTTGATTATTGGGATTTCCATAGGCGTGGTGATTGGAGTGGTTTTGGCTATTTTTGCACTGTTTTGTTTTAGGTACCATAGGAAGCGCTCGCAGATAGGGAATAGCAGTTCGAGGAGAGCAGCAGCTATCCCTATCCGTACAAATGGTGCTGATTCTTGTACTATATTATCTGACTCAACCATTGGTCCGGAATCTCCTGTGAAGTCTGGACGTAATGGCAGGTCCTTATGGCTTGAGGGATTCAGGAGGAGCAATGTGGTCTCGGCATCTGGAATACTTGAGTATCCTTACAAGTATGCTTTCCTTTGCACTTTCTGCACCTATACACCATGGTTTTGGATTAAATAGTTTCTTATCATTATCATATCTATATATGTCTTAAGATTTTTAACAATGATCAATTGTATATATAGAAGTGGCATTTTGGCCTCTTTTTTTTTTTTTTTTTTTTTTTTTTTTTTTTTTTTTTGTGCCCTTGAAAAGGTGCAACTTTATACAATTTGTGAAAATGTTGACTATGCTCAGTTGAGACCTATCATGTCTTTCCAGTATTAGAATCTTAAAATATATATATATATATATATATATATATATATATAAATGATGATAATCTGTCAACAATCGAGAGAATTGGTTAGAATTTTTCATGAGTATAACCCATGTTACACCATTCCAACGATTATTAGATTTGTCATTTTGAGATGTGCTCTTTTTGTGTTTTGGTGGCTATTAATACAAGTAGTAGCTGTTCTCCACACCTAGGTTTCTTTGAGCTTTCCTTTTACCCCCTTTTTAATTAATTTTGGCTTAATGGTTTTCATGCAGGGATCTGCAGAAAGCAACCCGCAATTTCACAACTTTAATAGGACAAGGTGCATTTGGTCCTGTTTACAGAGCTCAGATGTCAAGTGGTGAGACAGTTGCTGTTAAAGTGCTTGCAACTGATTCTAAACAAGGGGAGAAAGAGTTCCAGACAGAGGTAGTGATGCTTAATGGATGATATTTTTTTATATTTCATGTACCCAACAGCATATATTTGTCTACAAAATAAATTTGGTGGGAAAATTTGGTAGAGTATGGGAGCTCAATGATCAGTCAATCAGGAAAGTGAGACAACGTAATAACTATCAGGAAAACTAATAAACAAAATCCTCCCAGAAATTAGCTGCTTATAAACATGTATGAGAGCTTTATTCCATCCTTCAAGAAAAAACTACTCCTTTTGCCTTTGTGTAAACAACCACCAGTTTGAATGTGTCTTAGTTGCCATTCATTGACATGTAACTGATTTCTTTATGTAATATTTTTCTGTTCTTAAAACAGTTTCATCAGTTTTAACCCCCCTTCTAATCATTCTCAGGTTATGTTATTGGGAAGGTTGCATCACCGGAATCTTGTGAATTTGGTTGGATATTGTGCAGAAAAAGGCCAGCATATGCTTTTATACGTCTATATGAATAAAGGCAGCTTGGCTTCTCATTTGTACAGTAAGCAGCCTATCATCTTAATGATATAACTCAACTATATTGAGTTTCTACAAATGCATGATTTGTATGTCTCTGGCATGACTGAATTTTTTGGTCTTCCTTGACCTTTTTTTTTTTTTCCTTCTAGTGACTTGAGTCATCCTTTCATAATGCATTGGTGCATTGAACTAACCTTGTGCTAGAATAACTCTGTGCATTTTATTGTTTTATTCATATATTTAGTAATAAACATCATAATTTTCTTCTTAATGCAGGTGAAGAACATGAAGCATTGAACTGGGATTTAAGAGTTCATATATCTTTAGATATTGCAAGAGGTTTGGAGTATCTTCATGATGGGGTAATTAGACATCTTATGTCTACTAAATGATGGATATCTGTCTTTTTGTGTGAACACCTGTACATGCATATGATTTATTTAAGGTGCTTATTTGTTATTACCTATATTATCACTTCAGGCAGTTCCTCCTGTAATACACCGTGATATTAAATCTTCCAATATTCTATTGGATCAGTCCATGAGAGCCAGGGTACGTCTCTTTTCATGATTGTTGATTATCTTAACCTCAAAAGAGTGTAATTATTTTGCTATTTGAAGAGGACCTTTATATTTAAGCCCTTGATAGACGTTCCTGAGTTTTGGATCATTTGAAATAAAACTTTTCCGAAGATACAAGTAATTGGTTAGGCCACCCCTTATATTGTTGTAGCTTGTTGTGCTGGATCAAGCAGGTTGCTGATTTTGGGCTTTCAAGAGAAGAGATGGTGGACAAACACGCAGTTAATGTACGGGGTACTTTTGGGTATCTTGATCCTGAGTATATATCCACAAAGGCTTTCACTAAGAAAAGTGATGTTTACAGTTTTGGAGTGTTGCTCTTTGAACTTATTGCTGGCAGAAATCCTCAACAGGGTCTCATGGAATATGTTGAGCTTGTAAGCTCTCTCTCTCTCTCTCTCTCTACGTGTGTGTGTGCGTGTGTGTGTATTAATGCAAATAAAGCAATATAGGAATATAGTACTGGAAGTAGATTGTAATTCTTTTTGAGTAGTTTTAATACAACCCGTATTTGAGCTTCTTCCTATGTTTAATATAGTTATTTTACTCAGAAAAAAGTGTGATACTGGAAGTGCAAGGGTCATTACCTTGAAGTTTTGAATGATATTTATGATTCCTCTATTGTTTTTGTCATATAATAAAATTCTAGAATAAGTGAAAATGCACCGAATGTTAAAGAATGGCTGAAGACAAGCTTTGCAGTTAAGGCCAAAGGTCACAATTGTTTTATCCAATCCCAAAGGGAAAATTTATGTTACTCAAAGAAAAAGGATCATTGTTGACTTGTGTTGCATAAGTGCTGACCTGGTCACAGTCACGTATGCTTGCTATTTTAATGCATTTTCTTGTTTGATGAATAGGCAGCAATGAATATTGAGGGAAAAGTTGGATGGGAGGAAATTGTGGATTCCCACCTGGAAGGGAAATTTGATGTGCAAGAACTCAACGAAGTGGCAACTCTTGCATACAAATGCATCAACCGAGTCCCAAGAAAACGACCTTCCATGAGGGATGTTGTGCAAGTGCTGTCGAGGATCATTAAGTTGAGACACAATAGGAAACATCACAAAAATTCCTTATCTGCCACAGCAGATGAAGTCTCCATTGATGTTGACCAACTAGAAACCAGGTCTCCAATCTCTGAACACCGAAGAGAGGAATCCATGGATAGCACAGTTGACACCTATGAACTATAGATGATGGTTTTTCCATTTGTTAATTTGTTTTGTTCCTTGGTTTCTTGGTTTTGCTTTTTGCTGTATATCCAGTCTAAAAGGAGTTCAAAGGCTAGCAGATCTGTTGTAGTTCTGATTTACTCTCAAGTGACTTAGGATTCAGATCAGCGTCTCATGAATTTTGTGCAACATAGTTGATAGTTGTCTTTTTCTTTAGGAAGCATACACACTTCATTTGGGGTGCCATACTGGTGTCTTACCAGTATTGTACCTTGCTGTGTCATTATAATTTTTCAAAAATTGCTTGTGTCGCCATGTCTTATAGGCAACCATGTCTGTCTGTGCTTCCTAGCTTTTGCCCCCCCCCCCCCCCAACCCCTTCTCTCTCTCTCTCCTCTTTCTCTATGTTCGCTAATATGACACGACGCATCTTTATGTTTGTAAATTCATACTTTAGAAATGAAAATGAAGGAAAATAGCTCTTTACCTCTATCTTATTTTGGAGTGGTATTGGCTTTCTGTCAACCCAATCATTATCATGCTTGTCTCTAGTATTACACCCTCCTAAGGTTTCACTGTGATAACTGATAACCTCTTTAAATCAACATACCTTTTTAAGATAGGGTGCTCTTTTCTTTAGTTTTCTCTCAAAATAAATGACTTGTGGCAGTTGTGGGAGAGATGACTCATTCTCATCATTCAACGGTACCACCACGGGCCCATTCATTATAGAGTAGATTGTTGCTTTTCTCGGTCAAACCTTACGGCATATTTAGTACGAAAGAACATACTTAGAATTGGATGGCTATAAATTTGTAATAAGCTAATACTCATTTGGATGTGTTTTCATTATAATGACTTCTTTTTTAGGTGTAAACATTATAAGGACTTTAAATAAGGATTTTTTTTTTTTTTATTTTTTTTATATTGAAACTCTCTCCCAAAAAAAAAAAAAAAAAATTGCTCCTTTATAATATTGTAAGATCATTTTTTGTTAATAAAAAGTAACATTTCCAAATATTAATTGCAATAATTTAATACCATAATAATTTTATATTATAGTGTTAAATTAAATAAAAAATTTAAAAAAAATTGCAAACTCATTTTCTTTATGTATTAATTTAAATTTAATATATGTACTACCTTTTTTTTTTTTTTTTTTTTTAATGAAACATGTATTTTTTTTTTTTAAATCAAACTTGTTTAATATATAATCATGCTAGTATTTAGGGGAGATATTAAGATAGCATTTTTTTAATTTATAAATAAGATAGTATTTCACGCCTATAGTTTTTGTTCTTTGATTGCTTTTATTAATCAGGTTAAGAGACTAATTGTTTTTTGGTGCAAGTAGAGATTAAACTTCAAATCTCTTATTTGTTAACACGAGACTTTACTAGGTGAGTTGATTAGATAGTAATCTACATATATATATATATATATATATATTTATATTAAAAGCCAAAGTTTAGGGAAAACTCAATTAAATTTCAATTTGATTCTCAATTTTGCGCCACGTGTTCCATCTAATTTTTAATTTTTATACCAAGTGAACTATTGAGTGTAAAAATCGAAGAGTCCAAATCCAATTAATTGGATTTCAATTAGAGTCCAATTTTGCGTCCATCTAGTTTTTTTAATTTTTGTGGCAAGTGAATTATTGAGTGCAAAAACTAAAGAGTCCAAATTCAATTAAATTCTAAATTATATATATAATATATAATATATGAGAAATCATTACATATTTTAGAAATGTATTGTTTAAAAAAATGTGTAAACTAATACCATATATAATTTGGACATCTTCTCAAGAAAATGTATAATTTGAATTGTGTAATTGTGATTGTTTTTAATTGTATCCGTACATATATATTGGGTTGTAAACACAAAATTTCTCAATTGCAGAAAATCAAACAAATTGAAAAAGGTGTCACAAATTTATTTTTGTATTAATCAAGTAGTGAGTAAAATCTCTGTTTCGATTCTTTCACAAAAGAATACTCTTCTGATTCTATCTTTTTTGTGGTCTTGACTCAAACAGGAAATCCTCTTGGCATTGGTTGGAAGATGGATTAAACGGTCTTCACAACAAATCTTTGGCTTTGAGCTTGTTAGAGATTTGTTGTTCTGCAAGTTCTTCAAGTCCTTCGATTGTTCTTCAAGTTCTTTGAAGATTTTTTGATTTTAGGTTGAAATTCTTCAGTGCTTTAGAGGCAAGATTTCTCCAGAACTTTGACTTCTTGAAAACTTGGTCTTGAAAATGATAGTGATGTCCTCTGTTTATAGTGGTTTTAAAGGATAAACTCCACTTTGAATTGATATACTTGAAAAGATGTAGTAGACTCTGATTGGCCCAAATTTTTCTTAGAAATAATTATCTTTATTTATCTATTTTGATAAATGTCATATTTTTATAAAGATAATAATCAACAAAGATAAATAATTATCTCTGTAGGGTCCTTGGGCCTAGAAGTACATTATTTATTCATATGTTGGGCCTATGGCCTAAGCCGGGGACAAAGATCCGCCCGAGGATGAGATGTCTTCATTAGCGGAATTTACACTGATGAATAAATGGTGGGGTTTAGTCCTAAAGGCTTCGGAAAGTTTGCCGAGGACGAAAACTTCCTCGCCCGTCTTAGCTGAGGTCCTGGGAAATAGATTGATAGCAAAGATGGCAATCCTTGAAATTCGTTTGGGGTGGATAAGCACAGCAGAGATATGAGATAAAGATGAACCCCAAAATATCTAGGGAGAAAGCTGTTGCCTCCGCATTAAATGCATTGCAGCTAATCCACCAGCTGCATTAATGTGGACGCAATGCTTGAACAGTGTATTTCAGTCTTACAGCCACTACTTAAAGACTTATAAGAAGGACTGATGGGACAACTATCAACCCTAACCATCTAGCATACAGGTGGACGGTTGAGGTGAAGAGAGAAGAGAGTATAAAAGGAGAGGAGAAAGAACAATGTAGGGGATCGGAAATGAGAGAGAAAAAACACAGTAGCAATCCACAATCAAACTTGTAACACTTTCTAAGAACATTATATTAGAACTGTTGTCCTCGGACTTCGTTGAGGACGTTCCTTCTTCATTTCTTAATAGTCCATTTTTATCTTTTTGTCGTGAAGCCTATCCATGTCGTTGTCTGATTAACTAAAGCCTAGTGTCTCAACCCATTCCTCTACAAATTCATTATTTTGGGCCTCTTGGGCCAAAGTCTGTCCACATGCTGGGTTAGCTTTTTCAAGTCGGGTCCCTACAATCTCTATTTAATTTATTTATTTTAATTAAGATAATTATCCATCAATTTTGAATAGAAAATTTAACTTTATTTATTTTAATAAAGATAATTATCCCTAAATTTTGAATAGGAAATTTATCTTTGTTTTGTGGGCCAAATGACATGTGGCAAATTTTAATATACCAATGTGATGTTAATTTGGATGACACATGTCATCATTTGATTTAATTAATTTAATGACATATTAATTTGGAATTTGTCACTAAACTTTTGATGTGGCATTTTGTAATTGGCTTGACAAATTTTTGTCTCAATTATACAATTATTTAAGTTATACATTATTGAATGTTAAGCGAGACCCACAAAGAATATTAAAATAATTATGTAAGCACTTTAGTAAATTTGATTGAAATATGACTCAATTATTATCATCAAATCTTGTTATAACATATTGTGAAATACATATTTTGGATTCTATTGCTGTGTTATCACCACACCAATGCAGCATATTTATTCCATTACAACTTTTATAACACTTATTCTTATTTCTAACTTATCATTATTATTGTGTACCAAATGTGCCATTAGTTACAATTTTTTAGGCATTGTATCTTAGAATTCAATCTCGTGGTTAAATTGACCAAAAGTGATACAACTGAATTTAATTATGCTAAAAAGAAGATATATTATTTGTGTTATATTGTTTAATACAGCCATATGATTGATATTATTTAGAGAACCTAATTTACTTAAAAATAGTAGAGAACCTAAGATAAGAAACTACTCATAATTTTTATCTTTTATATTTTTCTCTAATTTTGGGGCCAAAATACTAGATGACTGAATTTTTCATAATACAAAAGGATTAAAAAAAAATCATTAATTAAATTGGTTAATAAAGAAAAATGGAAAAATAACCTTTCCTTGCTCTTAACTGTTGACGGTTGATGAGAGAAACATGCATTGCTAATCCAAAATGAAAAGGGCTAATTTTTTTCTTCATTTTTATTTTAACACAAGTCATAGAAAATAATAGTATTTATTTTTTCAAAATCTGTGGATTAAATTCAGATCTCTTTGTAAAAAAAAAAAAAAAAAAATTTAAGGTCATTGCTCTATTTTATTAAGGTGAGTATATAAATGATAATTAATATATATTTTTACTCTTGTGAGAAACAAACAGTCACACACATGAAGGTAGTAGGAATGATATTTTAATACAAAAGAACACCAAAAACTTTACTCAAAAGTAATGATAACTTTTAAGGGTAGGTGAGACAAATTATATTAGTATTCATAAATATACTCTCTTAAGGAATAAAAATAAATAAATAAATCATTATATATATCTTAATCAAATTTCAAAATATCAATTCTAATAGATTTTTTTATATTAAAAAAATTCAAAAATACCAAGCCTAAAATTCAAAATTCCATTCATCCATTTATAAATTTTTTTATTTCCAAAATGGTTTTGAAAGAGAGCAAGAGATGGGTTATCTCAGCAGCCCAATTTAGAGACCCACAAAACCCAATCTATATCCAGATTCGTCGTCGTTTTGTATACAATCTTGTTCCACTTCTTCCAGTTGCAAGGAAAAGCTATCTGTTATTATCCATACATCCTCATCATCAGCGAAAGTCACTGAGAGAAAAAGAAGAAGCATCAAAAAATGGCAGCCATGGCTGCACTTCAGAGCTCCATGACCTCTCTTTCCCTCTCCTCCAATTCCTTCTTGGGCCAACGCCTCTCTCCTCCTACTCTCTACCCAGTCACGGTACCTTATCCTACAAATCCTCTAAACCTTTTTTTTGTTTTCTCAATTTTATTGTGCTTTGTAGCTTTTAAACTCGTTGTACATTGCTATATGAAGTTCCATCATGATTTTCTTCTCAAATTATAATTTTTTGTTGGTCATATTATAATGGGTGTTTCACAACTTGGAGCTTTTTCTCAGTTTTTTTTTGTACTGTGTTTCTCTTAGCTCATTGTGTGTTGGTAATTGAAGTTGCCATCATGTCTTTTCCGCTCATGTTTTGATTCTTTACTGGTAATAGTTTAATGGGTTTTCCACAAGTTAAAGATTTTTGTACTGCTCAAATTTGTTGCGCTTTGTGGCTTTTAACTAATTATTTCATGGTAGTTGAAGTCACAATTTGGAGATACATGCATTGCTAATCTATTATGTTCTTTGTTGGTTGCATTGAGGTGGGTCTAGCACAAATTGGAGCAACTGTTCATTGTTTGGTGTTTGAGTCAAAAAACCCACACGTTGGTCACTTTATGTGTGTTATACTTGGATTTATAGATATCTATGGGTTTTGCACATATTAATGTAGTATTCCCTTTATTTTGTAAATGAATTAAAATTTAGATGTTGAAATGATTGCTTTAACTTCTCTCAATAACTGAATCCTAGAAAAAATTCAAACAGGTTTATCTAGAGTGAAAAAGAGGTTAGTACCCAAAGGTTTCTTCTACAATTGGAAGAAGTTTTTCTTTTGGTTTTCTCTCATTGTATTTGGGCTCTTTGTTGATAGTTTGCAGGTGGGTTTAGTAACTATATTTCATAGTTCATATCTAATAACAAAAAGATAGGCCTTACATGAAGGAGGAAAACTTGTAGTCTAATCTATAAACCATTTAGGAAATTTCGAAGTAGTTTTAGTTAGTAGGGATTGTGTTTCTTAGTTGGAGCATTGGTCATTTATCTTTGTGTGCTGTCTTTGCTTCCTAAGAATACCAATGTGCTTGAGCCTTGGCCGCAGGTGGTACATGCATCAAAGGGGTTTGGGGTTTGAATATGCTTTAGCATCAAATATAAAATAAATAGAAGATGGAATGCAAAGGTGCTAGGTCCTTATAGACAAGGTGCTGTTATCAGTATATGTAGTAGACTCCAAGTCTGCTTTCCCAGGCTTAATAAAGTGGAAGTCATTACCCTAGTTTAGTATATAAATATAACTTCATTGATGTGGCTGCACCATTTTTTAATCTGTTTAGTGAATAGAAGTTCATGCTAAATTGAATTTGAAAACTTTTAGCCCTTTGCTGTTTTGTTGTGTAGTCACAAATTTGCAGAAACAATTGGCTGGTAAATCATGGTGTCTACATTTTTGTGTCTGTGCTCAGTAGGGACACTCTAACACTGCCACAAAAGTTTTCCTTCAATATATAACTGCGGCTTGTCCCCTCTAGGCTTGCAACTTAGCTTACTGGAAGTAGAGGCCATCTATTTATAGCTGAGTGATTTTAATCATTTTTCAGATCTCATCCTTATTTGTGTAAATGCCTCCTGGAAATTTTGCAAGACTTTGATTCAACCTGACAATTTGATAAGCCAAAATTCTGTAATAATTTCTTATTTGTCATCTTTTTCTTGAATCTTACCCGTTAGCTAGGGTATAATAATCCTTTAACTAAAATTCATCCATTATAAAAATGACATATAGATGCTTTAGTTTTCTTCTTTCCCATTCAAGGTCAAACAACAACACCACCCCCCCCCCCCCCCCCCCCCACAAAAAAAAAAGAAAAGAAAAAGAAAAGGTGATGCATTCTGGTGATTATAGATCCTATATTCCTTGCTATCATAATTTAGAGAAAATCTTAATTGACCTCCTATTAGCATAGGATTTTTCTTTCTTTTTTGTCATTCACCATAGAGTCAGAATTTGACCGCAGCCACCAAAATTGGGATTACTTGATAACATCTTTTCTGTTGATTTTACATGCAGGCCAAGCCGTCAGAGAAGCCATGTCTCATTGTAGCAAGGGTTAGTATTGCAGGTCCTATCCTTATATTTTCATGTTGATAAACTGTTTCCTTTGTTTAAACAAAATATGATGTGTGCTCCACCCCCCAAAAAAAAGCTAAAAGAGAAAAAGAAAAGAAATGAAATTGCTATCTTCGAAGGGGGTAGAACAAAGAATTGTTTGAAGAACTCTACTATATCCATTATGTGCAACTCGGTCATTTAGGGGAAGTTATTTGATTGCAACCTAAAGGTGAATTGGAAGTCATTTAGGAGATGGATAAATTAAAACTATTATTCTTGTGAAACCAAGATAAAAGTTTGGTTTAATTTTACATGGTATGGGCATACCATAAATATTGTGTTTCTAATAAATACTCTCTTTGTCTGTGCGTGGTGCCTTATATTTTGATCACTTCATTATTGGTAGCAAAGGGCATGACTTTGGATAGAATAAAATGACAAAAAAGAATACATGTGACTAATCTTGATAAGTCTATTAAGGATTCATAGTCAACTACAAAATTTTGGGATAATGACTTGGTTGTTGTTGTTGTTGCTTATAAATAATTAGTTTTTGTTTACAGGATTGAGTTGTCATCTTATGTAATATGGATCTCTTTTTAATTGTATGGCAGCTTAAACGATGGGAGCGGAAGGAATGTAAGCCAAACAGCCTTCCAGTCCTACACAAAATGCATGTTAAGGTGGGAGATACAGTGAAAGTAATATCGGGGCGTGATAAGGGTAAAATTGGAGAAATTACCAAGATCTTTAAGCATAACAGCTCCGTGGTAGTGAATGAGATAAACTTAAAGACAAAACATGTGAAGAGCAGAGGAGAGGATGAACCTGGCCAGATTCTTAAGGTTATTTTTATTCCTTTATTGGGAACATGAAATCGTCAGTTTAATTTTATTTAGTTATTGTCATACTCTGACATTCTACCATGTAAATGAAAGAAACAAAGTATTTGAATTTCAAGGGTACTTGATTACTTTGATTTTCTCATCATGTTAGGAAATACATTGATAGCACAAATGAATATCTTTTTGAATTTTTATTGAGGTGTACGGTTCTTGTTTGCTAGTTGTTTGTCACAAACAGATGTTTTAAATTTGGTGTTGCAGATTGAAGCCCCTATCCACAGCTCAAATGTGATGCTCTACTCAAAAGAACAGAATGTAGCAAGCCGGGTGGGTCATAAAATCCTTGAAGATGGTACACGAGTCCGTTACCTTATAAAGACTGGGGAAATAATCGATAGTGCTGAGAACTGGAAGAAACTGAAGGAAGAGAAAAAGAAAACTGAAGTAGCTGTTGCTTCGTAGAGATCGAATTCATGACTTCACAATTTAAGTAATTTCTGAATCTCTAGATGTATTTCTGATCTTCTTTTATCTTCACTTGTCTAAATATTTTGTTACTGCTCTTTGCTGATCCCCATACACTAGAGTAACATAGTTTTCTTCATCCTGTATTGGTCCTATCATCCACTGCAAATTGGAATATGGATCTCTAGCCTAAACATTTATTTTGTAATATCTTGGGAGTTCAATGCAATTGATAGATATGTATGTGCATATGCCTTTTTTCCCCCTCTTTTCCATGCATTCAAAGTGAGAATTTTCTTTTAAGTCCTCTGCATTTTGAAGTGCATATGGGTCGAGGATTGAGGATTCTCTGTTTGACTAAGGATTTTTTATTCAAATAAATTTCGTTGATTGCATGTTTTATTTTTCCATCTATTAAATTGGGGATTTTATGAAGGTGGTGATCAGTGAGAGTGAGAGTGGAAGTTGGTGAAAAAAAAGTATAAAATAATAGGATGAAGAACTACAGTGGCTCCAGCAACTGCAAATAGGGCTGTGTAAACAAGTTTAGTTTTGTGGAGTAATGAAAGTTTGAGCTCATTGTCAAGCTCGGCTCAAACTCAAACCAAGCCTACAAACAATGATCAAGATTGAGCTCATCACAAAGTCTAAAAGATTGAACTCGGCTTGGGTCAATTTGATTCATTACTCAAGCCGAGCTCGAGCTTAATATCATGCCTTTGAACTTGAGATCCAGTACAAGTACATTATCAAGTCATATAAAAGCTTATTTTGTTTGGATGAGTGGTCTCAACTCCTAATTAATTAAAGTCTTAATAAGATATGAATTTATTTGTCAAGCTCATATCAAGTTATTACCAAACCTATAAGCAAGCCTTGACTCAGTTTGTTTTTATATTGAGCCTTAATGCTCACAAGCTAGTTTATAAACATTTTTTTTTTGGCTTGGGCTCAACTCGTTTATCAAACAAGTCTAAAACTTAAGTTCAAACTTGGCTTGTTTATAAACAGACAAACATGAACAAACTTTTTATAAAGCCAAGCCCAAAATTTTTATGAATAGCTTGATTGGTTTGCAACCCTTACTGCAAATATTATTTGCTCAAAAGCTAGATTGTTGGAGCTTTAACGTTGGGATTGACTCCCTAAATTTTAGGGTAAAAGAGGGGTTTAGCTCATTGTTCAAAGAGCATTGCTATAGAAAATTTACACTAACTTATGTGGGATGCCATTCACCTCATTTTAGGCTCCGCTTGGGAGTTCATAAGGGAAGGGAATTGAATGGAATAGAATGATCATAAGAGAATGGAAAGGAATTGAATAGAATGGAATATATTTAAGTAAGGGAAAGGAATGGAATGGAATGGAAATGAATGAAAATGAATGGAATATAAGTAATCTTGTTTGGGAGCAACATGGAGGGAATGGAATGGAATAAAGAATTACTATTCTTTATGACAATATTACTATTAGACCCTTATTTTAAAATAAAGAATTGAATATACAGGGGTATTTTGGGAATTTTAGTAAAAAAATCATTAAATCTAATTCTATTCCCTCCCATTCCTCCCAATTTCGAGAGGAATGAAAATTTGAGATTTTAAGGGAATAGAGAGGAATGAGTGTTCCCTCCTATCCATTCCATTCCCTTCTACTTAAACTCCCAAACAAAGGAATGAACTTTCCATTCCTTCCATTAAAACTCCCAAACAAGAGAAGGGAAGAATATTCTAAAATGATTCTTTTAATTCCTTTCCATTCCCTCCTCCCAAGCGGAGTAGGCAAGGTGAAAATTTTCAATGCCTATATAAATTTATAATTACTTTAAGTTGAAAATGCCTAAAAAAAAAAAAAAAAAAAGAAGAAGAGAGGGAAAAGAGGTTTTTAATCACTTTTTTTTGGGCACTAATTAAAAGATGTATAGTTTCTTAAATTTCTTGTCCATATGTGGGTGACAAGAGATGGGGAATCTTCAACCTCTTCATTTAAAGTCTTTTTCATTTTATCTAGGTTAAAATGCAAACTTCACCCTATATGTTTCGCCAAAATTCACTTTAATTTTCTAACTATGCTATTGTTCATTTCAATCACCTAACTTTCAAATTTATTTAATTAAGGCTTTTTCATCAATTTTTGTTATATGTTGTGATTAATTTTCCAATTTTTTAAATTAAAAAAATTTAATTAATTATTAAAAAATATTTTTTAGATTTTTTAAAAAAGATTTTAACAAAAGTTGACAAAAATGCCTTAATTGGATAAATCTAAAACTTAGAGAATGAAATGAACAAAAACAAAATTAGAAAACTAAAATGAATTCTGAAAGAAACTTAGAAAGTGAGTTTTGTATTTTAACCTTTTATCTACTTTATATAGTTAATATTTGTGCAGATGGGAGAAACCTTTAAATGGGTGGAAAAAATTAAATACAGATGGGTCTTGTGCAGGAGGAACGGGTAAGGCTGGATGTGGAGGTATTATAAGGGATGAAAATGGGGATTGGGTAGCAGGTTTTGCAAGACATATTGGGGTAACTAACAGCCTTGTTGCAGAGTTATGGGGATTGAGAGATGGTCTCATTCTTTGCTGTGATCTTAATATTCCTTGTGTCATTGTGGAGGTAGATGCTAAGGTGGTGGTGGATGTCTTAAAAAACACAAGCTACGTAAATAATATTGTTTCCCCTTTGCTGGATGACTGCAGGCAGCTTGTAGCCCGTCTCCATCAGGTGCAGATCATTCACTGCTATCGTCAAGTTAATCGGTGCGCCGACTTATTGGCAAAAATGGGCTTGGAGCAAGAGTTAGATTTTGTCCAATTCCATTGTCCGCCTGTGGACATTTTGGAGTCTCTTTTTTTTTGATAAGAATGGCTTGTTTGTTAACAGGGTATGCCCTGTTATAGCTGGTCCTGTTTAGTGTTGGTTCTTGTTGTAATGCATCTTTTTCTACCAAAAAAAAAAAAAAATAGTTAATATTTTATTTTATAGATCTAAAACGGCACAAATTGTCATATTATTTAAAATTTTAAATAATTTGGTGACCTAAACACTTTTAGATTTGTAAAATGTAAAAGAAAGGAGTGATGATCAAGAATAGTGAAGAGGATGAGAAGAGTGAAGCTTAAGACTTAAGAGAGGAGTGATGTGGCTGAGACTCATGTGGTGCCAAGCACCCAGAGAAAAGCTCCAGCCACTTCGGCTCTCTCAGGCAATTGCAGACAGAGAATTCAGTGCAGCAAGTGTATAGTACAAGGCATATGGTGAGGTTGTCGGAGAAATATCAAAGCTTTCTGTTCAATTTGAAAAGGATATGACTGGTAATTTAAACTCTTTAACACATATTTGAAGGTTTTTTTTTTTTTTTTTTTTTTTTTAAATAAGGAATTATCTTTGATTATTTTGTGTGTGTGCTTGGAAGTCTCCTATTTGTTTTGATGAAAAGGAGATTGAAAGAGGTTCGTGTGGGTTGTGGGTTTAAGCTGAAGCAGGTTTGGGTATATGTGATTTGGAGAATGGGCTTTGAGTTTTTGGTGTTGGGCGTGGGTTTTTAATTTTTTTTTCTTTAGCTAACGACGTCGTTCTTGAGCCAGCAATGGATTTCAGTTTGATGTGAAACGGTGCTGTTTGGGATGGCTGACATGACAAAAAATTACACTTGGAGTGTGACTTGGGTGCAAGCGTGTCACTTTATGGCCACTTAGGCGAGTCCACTAATAGAGGGGCTGCTTTTTGCTAATGGATGGAAATTTGAAGATGTAAAATTTAATTTTCAAATTTCAAAGTATAAAATTCAAACAATTTTAAATTTAAGGGATATATTTTGGAATTTACCCATAGAACTATTCAATGACTAATGGGGTCTCTTAATATAGCTATCGTAAATTGAAATTTTGTCCAAAAGAGTGAAAGACTCAAACATTAAAAATGCCACCATATGGGGTAAAATCTGAGAAACCCAAGGATTGAGACCTAAAGCAAAACAACTAATTTGTAGAGATCGGTAAAAAGCTAACTCAGATATGTTTAAGGAAAAATCAAATGAATTAATAACAAGGATAGATAAAATAGGGTAGAAAAGAAGATATTTTGCTCTTATAGAACTTTCTCGATCAATCTAAGGAGAAATACAATTATTTGATATCATAACTTACAATGAAACTTATACTATACTTTTACAATCATTTTCCTTAGATTCAATTTTTTCTAGATGCCTTGTGCACGGGGGATCAACTTCTATTTATATTGAGGTTGGATTCATTTCTACCATCCACCTTTAGGGTGGAAATGTGTGGTAGGGAGGATACTTGTCCCGTCCCCTACTTCCCTTTCTTTTGAGGTTGAGAATATGAGATTAGTGGGTGACAAGCTACTAGAGCACCATTTGGGGGTGTCATTTAGTTATAAATGCGGCACGATTGTTTGGTGAAGTGCATTTAATGCGGATAAGATGGCTGCTTCTTCCTGAAATTTCTTCACCCTTATCTTGGGCTCTGCTGATCCCCTGCCAAAATGGTTATATGTCAATAACTTATCCGTTGCATTGGTTACAAATGTATTTTCGAGGTCTGTCCGCTCTGGCTTATCTGGGTTGGATCTTTGGACGTGATCAGTTTGAGCTTTGCCTGGGCCGACTCCCTTTTATTTGGGCTCGTTATGTTTGGTCTAGGCTTTTTCTTCTATTATTAAATGATTGAAATATTTTGGGCCTTTAGGCCCACTCTTTTGGATTTTCCCCGCACAGTCACCAAACATGTATCTGTGTTTGTATGTTTGGTATGACACTTTATTGTCGTATGAGACCAAACATTAAAAGTTTGTGACTTCGTATTTTGGTGCTGTCATGATGTTTGGCTTGACCTAAAGAGTTGTTATATTATATTATATTATTTATTTATTTTATGATTGGGTGTTTTATTTTGTTTTGTTTTTTCAACACTGATCGATTTTTTAGTTTTCCTTAAAAAAAAATTGATTTTATTGTTAGAAGAATATTGCATATATAATGACATTTCTGAATTTTAATTCTCCACCTCTTCCCTCTACTAATTCTTTTTCAAATAATATCTGTTTATTAACAGTGTTTAAATATTGTTATTTAATTTTCAATATTATGAAAATATGTATTTAAATAATATAAAAATACGTATAAAAAATGTTATTATTGTTTAAATATTAAAAATGGTGGTTCGGCTGTCGTTGAACAACAAAAAAAAAAAAAAAAAATGGTGGTTCAAAAATGGGTACCAAATAGCCCCAAATAATAAAAACAAAAAGAAATAAATGAGGGAAAAAAATCATTAAGGCCTTTTAAAGATGAAAGGTACATGCGTCACAACAGCGGTCGTGATTTAAGTGTAAAATCAATACACATGTTCTCCTAGGAATTGGGGGCACCGTTCATGATCAAATCATGGGCCATATGTTTGTAGTCCAATCTGTCCTCCACTATATAGTAAATTATTCGAATTTCGCCATAGAATATTCACAAATCACAATCCCCAATTGTTTATCTAATAATTTACTATTACAACTTATATATATTTATATATATATATATATATATATCTTTAACATCCTTTTTTTCCCCCATCTAATGAATTGGACTTAGAAAGGAATTCTAGGTTTTGGATTAAAAACATTGTAAATAAAACATGTGTAATATAATATAAATTTATTAATTTACATAAATATTCCTTAAAAATAACTTCTATTTATAGTAGAAAACTCAAATACTCTTAAAACTACTTCTCAAAAAAAAAAAAAAAAATCTTGAAACTATACATGGTTTTATATTTAAAAATACAACATGCCAAGAGTTTTGTAACTTAAAACCTGCACTTCTTAATATTTCTAATAAAGACATATATGGTTCAAATCTCCTCACTTTCAATAATTGATGTATCAAAACAAAAAGTATAACACACAATCATAATTATTTATATATATATATATATATATATATATATGTATATATATTTCTTGTACAAAAGTACCCAAATATTACATTTTAATACTTTATCAGCACTAAATTTAAATGTTAATCTCTTATCAACACTAAATTATTATGCCAAGTTGTATATTATAATTTCTAAAAGAATTATTAAAATCAATATTTTTTTAATTATATGTTTTCTATTTATATTAACTACCCATCTTTTCTATATATTCATTTTATCTTATTTTATTAATTTTTTAAATAATTTGGATGATTAGATTTTAATGTTATACATACATTCATACATACATATATATATATATATATATATGTGTGTGTGTGTGTGTGTGTGTGTGTGTGCGCGCGCGCATGCGTGCGCAATATATTAAATTACTTAATTAACTAATATCATGAATTATTTAGTTTCTGAAAGTATCTTACAAAATTATATAAGATGACATATGTATGCTACTAAATTGAAAAGTGACAAAATTTGGTTACAAACTTAGTTGTAGTCTAAGGCTAAAAATTCCTTTAAAAAAATTAACATTGCTCATGCGCACACTATATATTAAATTACTTAATTAACTAATATCATGAATTATTTAGTTTCTGAAAGTATCTTACAAAATTATATAAGATGACATATGTATGCTACTAAATTGAAAAGTGACAAAATTTGGTTACAAACTTAGTTGTAGTCTAAGGCTAAAAATTCCTTTAAAAAAATTAACATTGCTACATATTTTGAAAATTTAATCGTTAGATTGCATATTTTTTACACTCTTAACACACGTATCAAATTCTGTGTTAATCAAATGTTATTTACTTTATGATCCATAAACTTATTTTTTAAGCATAATTTTAGATTGCAAAAACTTGTAATTTTAATAATTAATTGATGACATAATTATTGATCTTCGATCTTCTAGAAATTTTGCAAGTATAAAGGATATGTAATCCAAAGGTAGATTTATCAAAATTTATATCCAATAAAAAGATATTAAATAAAGCTATAACCTTAGGTTAATTGAAAAATAGTAAAGGAATATTTAGTCTAACAAAATAGTACTTTTTAAATAAAATCTGTAATATAATTATAGATATTTCTATTTATTTTTTTATTCCTATTTTTTTTCAAAATTTAAAGTAAATAAAATATGTATATGTTATAGAAAGTATAACTAGCTCAATTGGCATTTTTCTTCTCAAAAAAAAAAGAAAAAGCTCAATTGTCATTTTTGACGATGAGATTTCCAAAAAATTGAAAAAGAACGAAAAAAAGAAAGAAAAATAAAAATCTAAACGCTTGGTAGAGTGGCAGTCCATGTTGCGTCACGGACTCACATACATGCATTTGACATAGTCTGATAGTCATTAGTCACACAACAAAACATGTTTTAGTTTTACACGGTTAAGAAATCAAAGATCAAATCAAATCATATGCTAATCTCTAGCTAAAATGTCAATTTATTAGTTTTTTTTTTTTTTAAGAAACCAATATATATATATATATATATTAATAGGCAAAGTTTAGAAAAAAAAAACCCAATTAAATTTTAATTAGATTTTTAATTTTGTTCTAAGTGAATTATTGAGTGTAAAAATTGAAGAGTCTAATCTAATTAGATTCTAAATTGAATTTTAATTGATCCAAATTTTCCACCATGTGTTTTTTTAAGTTTTTAATTTTTGTGGTAAGGAAATTATTGTGTGCATAAATCAAATAGTCTAAAATCGATTAAATTCTAAATCATATATATATAATGAAAACCATTTCATATTTTAAAAATATATTATTTTAAAAAAATGTAAACTTATTTGAATTGTATATTTATGATTATTTTTAATTGTATTTGTGTAAGGGTTACATGCTACTTTATTGATAATAGTAGACAATTGATGTATTTAAATGATAATCTAATAATAATAATAAAAAATAGCAAACCCAAGGCGTATCACCTATACTATTTAAATAATAATTTTTAATATTTAAATAGTATTACATGTATTTTATATATGTATTTTTAAAAATAAAAAACAACGTTATTAGAATAACAATACTAAATGAGTCCAGGTGGCCAGTGGTGTACTTGTATCCATTGATTTTGTTTTTTATTTTCTTTATTTTGTATTGGCCGTTTTTTATTTTCCAAACAAAATTTGACTTTTATCTTGAATCCTTGATACACCTGAAACAACTTTGGTGAGGTCGGTAGTTAAACCAGATGAAATAGCTACATTTTAGTGTTATACATACATACATACATACATACATATATATATATATATATATATATATATTATTGTGTGTATATTTATACATGCAATATAATAAACTACTTAATTTACTGATATCATGAATTATTTTGTTTCTGAAAGTATCAAATACAATTATATAAGATGACATATATATGCTACTTAATTGAAAAATATTTAAGGAATATTTAATCTAACAAATATAGTATTTTTTAAATAAAATCTATAATATATATATATATTTCTATTTCTATTTTTCCCTATATTTTATGCTAAAATTTTTATATATTTTTCAAATTTTAAAGTAAATAAAATATGTATATGTTACAGAAAGTATAAATTCCATGTTCTATATTACTACTAATTAGCTCAATTGGATCTTTTGACGGCGAGATTTCCGAAAAAAAAAAATTGAAAAAGGAAAAAAGAAATCTCAACGCTTGACAGGGTGGCATACGTGTTGATGTCACGGCCTCACATGCATGCATGTGACCGTCACACAACAAAACTTGATTTATCTTTACACAATTAAGAAATTAAGGTTTCATACATGTGTTTAAAAATTGAAAATTATTATTTAAAGATATGTATGAAAATATGTGTGGACAAAAAAATATGTGAATATATGTATAATGTTATTTAAAAGCTGAAAATTGTTGTTTGAAAACACAATCCAAACACCCCCATAAAGACCAAACCCATTAAAATGCAGATACATATCTAAAACTAAACACATTTCTGTGTCCCTTTTATTTTACAGCCACCAAAAAATCTTCTGTCCCCAATGTAATATCTTTGCCGTCAGATGAATATGTACAAATGGCAAAGATAATTTAACATGTAAAAGGCATGCATTGATGACATAGACCATCATAATCTCCAAATTTTTTAATGTTTATCCTATGATGTAATTGCATTACCATCTTAGTCAGCCATATCACATTTAATATAAAATGTACCATTATGACCCGCAAATATGCTTAATTCTTTTTCTTTTTTTTAATATGACCCGGATATATGCTACACCTGTGTAGTTGTTCTTAATTTAATACAGTAATTTATAAATATAAAATATAAACAATCTTATGCAGTTATGAATGATGGGAACTTTCACCATCATTAATGTTATATAATTCCCTCATCATAGACAGTTGACCAGAATGAAAGATTTATAAGAGAGGTTTCTACTGGAGTGAGATGGTTTAATCTTTAAAGGAAATGGAGAGCCAAGAAGAAATTTTGGAGGGCAATAGAGAGAGGGAGAGAGTTCCAACATACTGTGTTACTGGTGCAACAGGCTATATTGGGTCTTGGTTGGTTAAGACTCTCCTTGACAGAGGCTACAAGGTTCATGCCACTATCCGAGATCCTGGTCAGCAACTCTTACTCAAAACTCAAAACTCCTCCTTTTGCTCTTTTATTTTTTATTTATTTATTTATTTTTTTAAATGTTTTTGGCTTGCTTATAGATTTGCTAATAAGAAAGAGAGAGAGAGAGAGAGTGTGTGAGCTTCTGGTTTGATTACTGCTACTATTAAGGAGAGAGATTTGAGCTTTGAATCCAGCTTAGTTGAAATGGAAATGGTTGAAAACATGAGAGAAGAAAAGGTTTAATTGCTAGGGGCGGCGCCGCCTTAAGGCTAAGGTGGTTCTGACCTGATTTTTTTTTTTTTAATATAATAATTTAAATTTTTTTATTTGTCTAACCTTTCAAAAAAAAAAATTTTTGGCAACACCCTCTGTTTTTTTATGCCAATAAAATTAAATTTTGCTCCATAATTTGTTCTATATTGAATGGATGAATGATTGTTTGGTTGTGTACGTTGAAAGAGAAGTAATTTGTAGCATTGATAATGAGACTATTATGCAACGATTTCAAAGTATGAAAACTTATAAAAGATAATCGTAAATTTTATATATTTGCATTTTTTTTTTATTGTTGTTGTTGTCAATATATGAATTTTTCTTTTTATTAAATTGTATAATTTATGCTTCTTAAGAAACCCTCTAAAAAAAATTCCTAAAGCCGCCACTGTTAATTGCTGATTTTTTTTATAGATGAAATTGCTGACTATTAGTTGTGTATCAAACTATATATAGAGCATATAGTTGCAAGAATATTTTTTTTGTCCACATTAGAAATTTCGGTGTAGCTTTATAGGAATTTGTTTTGGCATGGCATGGAGGTCACGCTTTGACTTTGCACTATCCACTGATTAACCATTTTCTTGCAAATTATATGACATAAATTCTCAATTAGCATGACAAAATTTCTTGCCAAGGTAGAACAATCTTATAGATTAGACTAAGAAATTAAGAACATTATGGTTGGTGATTAACAAACTGTTCTCAGAAAACAAGATAACAAAGCAGATTTTCCTTTTTCTTTTTTTAGGTGGTTGAAACTGGAAACAGAAAGCCTCAAAACACGATATTGGATATTGGCTGCGTTTCTAAACTATGAATAGAATCATTCTTGAACTTGAATCATTCAATTCCTCACCGAACGTGAAAGCCTATCTTACCATTATATGTTGGGAGTCCACTCTATCATTCTAATCTATGGTATGTTTCTAGGAGACAAAACTTGATCCCTCCAATTCCCCAACTAGGACTTAGCTTAATCATGTTGCTGTTGAACCACATGATTTTTTTATATTTGATTTGGGATGAAATTTTTTTAATTCTTGAAAAAGACATTTCGTTAGTAAAATACATGCTGAGGTTGTAGGTGGCCTATATTTATTGCATACATACCTATGCATTTGACTTAAGGGAGAATTTAAAACATTTAAGCCCCCATAAATTATTTTTTGGTAACTTAAATTATGGGCCAACATAAAAGAAAAATTTTAAGCATTTCATATAACTCCTATATACCAGTAGGTTTGTCCTATTTTAATATGGATTTGATGAAGCAAAGATCCTTGCAAGTTGCAGCATGCCAACCATGTCTTGGTTCAAGTGGTAAAGGACCAGGGTCATTTTGTATAAAATTTAATAGACCAAAAAAAAAAAAACAACAACAACAACAACAAAAAAACAAAAACAAAAACAGAAAACGATATTTCCAAACCATGTAGCATGGTAACGTTTTATTTAGGCTTTTCTTAGTTAAAATCCATTTAAACCCGATTTTAACCCTTCATTACTTTGCAGGCACATAATGTTGTTGCTCAATTCTAAGGAGGCAGTCATGTTTTTGTGATCGATGGCCCATGGGATGGTCAATGGTGTATCTACGGAGTCAATTAACTCAATATATGTTTGAAGTAGACCACGCATGAGGAAAAATTATCTTATAAGACAGTTTTATAAAATATATTTTTCACAACATGTGTGAGTTCCTCACATATTTGTCTCATATGCTGTGAGAAAGAAGTCTTATGAAACTGTCTCATTAGATACCTTCTCATGGATGAGAGGTGTGAGAGTAGGAGAATTAGTTATGTGTGCACCAAATTCCCATGTATGGCTCATTTCCAATTGGACCTACAACGATTATCATTTGTGTCCGTTTCATAGAACAAGCCTCTCACAAGCTAGATCCTAGGGAAAGAGATACCTCCTCTTGGACTTGGGATTAATATATATAATAAGATTACAGAATCAATAATTTTTGTAACATTTTTTACAATAATTTAGTTGACATTTTTATGAGTTCTTGTTTGGGCCATTCACTTACATTACTTTATCTTTCTTTCTTTCTTTTTTTTTTTTCTTTTTTTTTTAAGATAAAAACTTTATCATCTACGAAGGCTCTAGAATTATTGTAACATATATTTATAACTGGGGGTAACATATGTCTAGTAGCTTCAAGAATTGCTGATTAGTAAAGGTCTGGCTCGCTGAAAATTCATTCCCCTGGTAGAACTCGTAAAGTCAGAGGCTTTCTGCTCCATAAAGAAACTAATTTACTCCTAGATGTGTAGGGAAAGTTCCACTAACAAAAGGTTTAAGCGATTATAGAACCTCCAGACCAAGATTTATTTATATATCATGCACATCTCATTACTGTATACAAGAAATTGTACTCCTTGTCACAAAGTATTTGGTGTAGTGGTCAATGTATTGAGTTGATCATGTAGCCGCAATAACAAGTACTATCCATTTCGTTACCAATTCAAATTGCCTTTTCCACCTTTGTTTGAAATCAGATATCTGTACATCCATTTCATCTTCTTGTAATTAGAGGTAGTATAAGTAGACTAAATGGTTTCCTAATTTATCTCAGCAAAGTCATTATACCTATTATCCTTGTGGCCGAGCAGTAACCGGTTGAGATTGTTCCGAGCTGATTTGCAAGAAGAAGGGAGCTTCGATGAGGCTGTAAAAGGCTGTGATGGTGTGTTTCACGTGGCAGCTTCCATGAAATTTAGTGTTCTTGCAAATGAAGACATAGGTAGTTCCATGAGAACAAATTCCCAAGCTATCTAAAACTTTTCAGTTAACAATTTAACACTTTGGTTCTTTTCTGAATTTGAAGAGACTTATGTTCAAACAAATATCATAGACGTTACAATCAAAGGAACCTTAAACCTTCTTAAAGCCTGCTTGAAATCGAAATCTGTGAAAAGGGTTGTCTTCACATCTTCCATTAGTACTATCACTGCCAAAGACAACAGTGGCAATTGGAGACCTGTTGTTGATGAATCTTGCCAAACTCATGTTGATCATGTGTGGAAGACAAAAGCAATCGGATGGGTAATGTTCCCCCTCCCTCTTTTATTGTTGACATTGTTGTGCATGTAGTAGTTGTATAATCATCTACTGTGGGGGATTTTGGTTTCATAGGTTTATGTCCTTTCGAAGCTTCTATCGGAGGAAGCAGCATTTAAATTTGCAAATGAGAATGGTATTGATCTTGTATCAGTGATAACAACTACCGTTGGTGGCCCATTCCTCACTTTTGATGTCCCTTCGAGCATTCGAGTTCTCTTATCACCAATAACAGGTGATTTTGCAATTATCTTATGAGCTCTAAGTTACACATGCTACAATTTCTTTAGGTTCTGATTTCTTTCAGTTTTACTCTTGTACGCCTTTACTGTGTTTTGTGTTTTTCTGCAAATAAACTTATCATTTATAGAAAAGAAAATATAATCTCATTACATATTACTCAATGGCTTACTGCTCTCTACAAGTCCAGAACAAAAGAAATAACTTGCTTACCGGAGGCAGAGGCAATGTCAATATGAGGACATTCAATACCTTATCTACAATGACTAAAAACATCAATACTTCCAAAACACTTTAGTAACCTACTTCTCCAACTAATTTCTGAGACATCCTAATGTACAGTTGTACACACCAGTCCAAAATATCTCAGTTCAAATAAATCTGAGTTTAAAACTTGTTTGCTTTGCATCAAATGCATACCTAAAACTCTTCTAGGGAAAAAACTGCATGTACAAACAAAGTAAAGATGTTTAAGCATGTGGAATTGATGATCTATATAGGTGACCCTGAGTTCTTTGGGATATTGTCTGCCGTGAACACAAGGATGGGGTCGATTTCTTTAGTTCACATCGAAGATATATGCAGTGCCCACATGTTCCTCATGGAGCATGCTAAAGCAGAAGGTCGATACATATGCTGTGCCCAAAATTGTAAAATGCCCAAGTTGGTTGAGCTCCTAGCTGAGGAGTACTCCAGCTCACATATTAGGTAGCTCCTTTTATTTTTCTATTTTAATTTTGAAGTTAAATGATATATCAATGGGGACTTTGAGATTTCCTATAATACCCTTACATATGCAGGTCGGTGGAGAATGAAAACGATTTAGTACCTCCTGAAATTTCTTCGAAGAAGCTAAGAAATTTGGGTTTCAATTACAAGTATGGAGTAGAAGACATAATACATCAGACAATCACTTCCTGCCTAGATTATGGCTTTCTATCTCAAAATGTTGAGTAATGTTTTTTGCTATAGTTAAAAAAATTGAACTTTTGAAATAAAAAGATGTAACTTTATTGTTGGTAGAAATAAATCAAAGAGAAAAATCAAATGATCAAATTCAAGCTTGATATTGGTATGTGTAGTTTTCTGATATCCCAGTTTAAAAAAATTCAAAGCTATTATTAATGATCGGAATATGTGGGCCTGGATTCAAATTGATTGTAAACATGATTTGCGGTTATGAGCTGACTTTGTAGGTGTTGATTCTAGATCCGAATTAACCTATACCTTCATGTTGATTTGAACTTTCAACTAACAAATGTAGGGTTAGTAGGTCATTATCAAAACACATTAACTACTAGTCTTAAAATTTGTTTGAGTTTAGGCTTCAAGAATTGAATGGCCATAAGATGCTCTTTAAGTGCCAAAGGCAGCCATATATAGTATATGCTGCCTAAAAGTAGCTAACACATTAAATTGAAATGATGATGTGTTGCAGCATAGCAATAACAAGATCTAACAAGAATATCAGAATAATACGAGGAAGTCATTTTACAAGTCAATAGTTGTGGAAATCATTGCGGAACAATAACAAGAAGATCTAGCAAGAATATAAGAATAATACAAAGAAATTGCTCTACATGCCAATAGGTTGGAAATTAATGCAGAACAATTATATTCAGGCTACGCAGCTTTAGTCAAAAGACTAGCTCTACTTAATTAACAAAGTTCTACATTTGTTCCCTGAGTTGATTTTGGATTTTTATTGTCTCTCATTAGGACCATATTTCAGTTATAGCCTAGGCCACTTTGAGCTATCTACTTGCCCCACCATTTTTAGTTTCAGGGGTTATTGCAATTTGCAAGTACCATTCTAATCATCTAGAAATGTGAAACACAATGTGCAAAGGGTTAGTTTGTTTATTCCAGTAAGTTTAAGTTCAGAGAGAAAATAAATAAAACAGGCTGTTATTAGTTGACTCAGGAAGAAGCAAGACCAAACTATAGAAAATCATTAGGTGGCACTTCTTTATATCTTTGTGCTCCTATTCTATTTGAGTCCTGGTTTGAAGGCTTCCTATTGTGTTTTTATACACTAGGGCCTGTTTGGTATATGTGTTTAAAAACTGAAAATTGTTATTTGAAAATATTTATTGAAATACGTGTGGGTGAAAAAGTATATAGAATTATGTGAAATATTGTTTAAAAACTAAAAATTATTGTTTGAAAACACAAACTAAACACTTTTAGCCAGTGCAGAAGATTAAAAAAATCTTGACGTAAATGCACTTTTAGTCCCTATATTTTGCATCTTTTTCATTTTGGTCCTTCCATTTTCATTTCACCACTTTTAGTCCTTAAATCAATTAACCCGTTCCATTTTGATCTTACCGTTACTTAACAGAAATGACTGATGTGGCAAACGAAGTGCATTATTGGTCTATTAAATGTTAATGTGGCCAATAAAATAATGTTAAAAAATACCACGTCAACATAAAATAATGATTAAAAAAAAGACACATAAGCATCACATAAACTTTTGATTTTGAAAATTAATTTATCTATTTTAACAAAATAAATAATGAAAAAAAACAAATTTAGAACCTAAAATACATTAATTTAGATCTGCCATCCTCTTCATCAAAAAGACAGAAGAGCACAAACCCAAAAAAAAATATATATACAAACCCAAAAAATCAAACATAAGAACACAAAAAATCAAACCCAAAAAAATCATAAATGAATATTGTACAAACAAAATTAATCCATTTATGTATATATACATAAACCAAATTATCCAAAACAAAATCAATTCACATATACCAACACAAACCCAGATCAACCATATCAACACAAAGCAAAATTAAAATTAAAATAAGAACACAAACCCAGATTAAACATAAGAACACAAACTCAGATTTTCTAGGATTTTCTTACCCTTTCTTGTCAACCAAACACAAACACAAAATGATCTCCAAGAAGAACACCAAAACATCTCAAACCTAAAAATCAACGATCAACAAACCCACCATTCGACCCACCACCAGACCCAACCGACCACTGCTTCACAACCATCGACCACCACCATTGATTTTTGTTTCACAACTACCACCACACTGATCTCAGCCTCTCTCTAAACCCAAATCAAAACTATGGAAGGTTGTGGAGAGGGGAGGAAACAAGGAGGGACGAGCAGAAAGGGGAATCAGGGAGGGAGAGACATCGGTCTGAGACAAAGAGACCCACCGAGTGAGAAAGACATCAATTTGAGCCACAGAGAGAGAGAGCGAAGCACCGATCTTAGCGAGGAGCTTGAGGCATTTGGGTTTGGGTTTGAGCAAAATCAAGAGATAAAGAGAATGGGTCAGTCAGAGAAAAAAAAAAAAAAAGCACCACAAATAGTTGTGGTGGTGGCAGTGGTGATGAGTAAGGAGGTAGAGCTCGAAGCTTTTGGCCATAAACGTGTTTTGGAAGAGAGAGATCTCCGTTTTTTGGAAGAGAGAGGGGAAGCTTTGAGTTTTGGAAGAGAGAGGAAGCTTGGATAATGTTTTAGAAGGGTTGGGGGAACCGGTTTTTGATAAGGAAGTTTTGGGTTGAAGTTTTTTTTGGGTTTGTGTTCATGTGATTGAATATTTTGGTTTTGTTTTCTTTCTTGTTCATGTTTAAGATGAGACCAGATCTGAATTCATGTGTATTTTAGGTTCTAATTTTGTTTTTTTTCATTTTTTTTGGGTTAAAATAGATAAATTAATTTTTAAAATTAAAAGTTGATGAGGGTGCTTATGTGTTTTTTTTTTATCATTATTTTATGTTGATGTGGCATTTTTTAATATTATTTTATTGGTCACGTCAGCATTTAATGTGTCAATAGTGTATTCCATTTGCTACATCAATAATTTCTATTAAGTGATTAACGATAAAGTCCAAAATGAAACGCGTTAATTAATTTAAGAATTAAAAATAATAAAATAAAAATATAAGGACCAAAATGAAAAATATGTAAAATGCAAAAACTAAAACTGCATTTACACCAAAAATCTTTGTATGACACAGCAAGTGCCAGCCTAACAGATGGAGTGTCTAAATCAAGAGTCATAGAAACTGCACTAAATATCTTTCATTTGTGCTCATCTGCTACCAAACTACCCCATCTAAACATTCAAGAAAATGAATACCAATTCAATTTTCTCAGTACAAAAATTCAGACAAGAGTTGCTAGGTTAGGTTAGCATACATTAATGAGATGCATGTGCCAGAGAGCTTTAAATGCCCTGTACAGATGTTGAAGCAAGGAAATGAAATCAGCAATACATATCCAGTTGGAGGTCCTTGAAGGCCTTTCAAAAGTGAACAATAAAACTTACCACTATAAAACTGTAAGATAGAGACTGAGAGAGAGATGGGCCCCTGACCTTATCTTAAATTTTAGATGCTCCTGAGCCAACAGAATCCTTAAGCTCCAGAGGAAAGAAAACCTGATAATTAAAGAGTAACACACAGCATTTACAGCACAAAATTAAAAGTGACAATTTTTGAAGTGACACAAGATATGCCCGGAATGTTAGCAATATAACTTTTGATCCTTGGTTTTTGTCTTCTGGTTAACCTTTGAAGCATAACCCTCCAACAAGGACCACATACACATGCCCCTTTTCACAAAGAATAATGCTTGTGGCTATTATTTACTTCTAAATTTGGAAGTATGCATACTGAAATACAAAAAATGCCAATAAGAGTCTTATCTTCTTAAGCCACTAAGCCTCCCTTATATCACGATGGTTCCATGATCCTTCTATCTATAACTGAGATGCTGTCATTATAAATTTCTTTAAGAATAAAAATGGAGTCTAAGTTTGAGTTCATTAATTTAGCGGTTTTTTTGGTACCCTGTCTCCAATTGTTGTATGGCTAGTTAATATATAGGGTAAACAATTGATTTTGTTTAGTTTTGCATTTTGATGCACAAAATTCAAGCTGGCATCTTTTTTCAAAACTCATTACGTCTTTGCCTTTTATTACTTTTATATTATTCCAACATTATAGATTTAATCACCATTAGCACTGATTTTCAAGCTTACACCTGAGATTTGGATGCTTATTCATTATGACATGAATATAAAAATTTTAAAAACTATGTTAGTTTGAGCAACTTGACACTGCCATGTGCATCTGAATAATTCAATAAATATCATAATCAAAAGACTCAAATTGTTTCATGAAATTAATAAATGATTTCAAATGATTTTCAAAGAAGGCATCTTTCATTATATTATGCCATGATTTAACCAATACTAAAATATAAAATCTTTCATTCTTGAATGTTTCAGTACATACTCAAATTATTGGTGATAGACCTTTTCACTTAAACTTCCTTCCTCAACAACCCAATGCTAACTACCCCTAGGCATATCTAGAAGTAGCTACAAAATGTTTTGTTTGTGCAGTATTTGACTTCAAACATGATCAAGAATATGTACAGTTTGGTATTGATTTCTGCATTAACAACAACATGCATTGAATAAAGAGGAAGAATGGTAGTGTACAATAGCATGATAACTGCAAACTTAGGAAGAGCCTGATATAATTAACGCAGAAAAGTACAAACCTTTAATATATTTGAAATTGAATAGAGGATAGAAAAAAAATCAAATTCCTTCCACAACAAAGAAGGGGGAAAACCTCTAGACAAAATTTCTAGAATAACCAAAACAGATTCACGTAACTTCAATGTGATAATGTAAAGCATCTTTTATCTTTCTTCAAGGTTTGCATATTACCACAAAGCAAGGAAGGAGAGCTCTAGAATTGAGCAAATAAAGCTCCTCAATATTTGAATAAAGACCCACTTTACCAGCCAAAGAATCAAATCCTGTTTGTCCAGCCATTTCTTGTATATTTTCCAAAGGCCTATGGACCCTCCCAGCAATTACTCTGCAGACTATTAAAGCTTTCCTTGCAGCTGGTTCTTCCTCAAGAATTTCAATAGATTCAAAAGCTCTTCCACTTGTAGAAGTTGTGAAAACTCCTATTCCACCCTTGAGCTCCTTCTTGGCAGAGAATCCATTTCTAATAATTCGACAAACACAGCATCTTTCTGATATACATAGACTTGAGGAACCATTTAGACCAAGAGAGCACGCCACAGTTGTGCCATAGAACCTCAAAAGTTCATTACCATCAGCGAGGCACCGGGGATGTTTCTTGGGGAGTTTGCTGGCTTTGATTTTCACCATCTCCCTATATTCTTCGAATCGAGCAAGAGTTTTTTGCATATTATGAACTTTCAAAACTCTCTCAATCCGACCACAATGGTTTTCTGACTTTAACCAGCTTGTCCGGCATATAATTTCAACAATTTTCCTAGATGAGTCACCTTCCACAAGTTCAGTAACTGTCAAAAAGAATAAATAGTGAGCTGCTGTCACCCTTTAAACCTTAGCAATTTCAAAATATCAAAAAAGTACTTCAGGAAACAGATATGGAACTGAAGAATGTAAGATCATTAGAACAAACCCTCAACATGCAAGCAATTTTTGGGAGAATAATGAAAAAGACAAACTACTCATGATACACTACTGAGATATTGATAGCTTTCAACTGAAACAAATAGAAAATTTAGACTTTACAGCTACAAAATTGCAAAAAGAAAGACATGGTTCTAATTAGAAAGGCTTATCTCAGTCCATAAAAAATGAAGGAGTTTTTTTTTTTTTTTTAAATAAATTTTAATTCTGGAAGGTAAAAATTGCAGGTGAATCCAGAATCTAGTTCCAAATCAAAAAGGAGATAAACCAGGCAAACACTTACTGGACATAAAGCTGAAAAGGAAGCTTACATTTGTAAAAGATTCCTTTGTATCTCAAAGTACTGATTTTGTGGTCAGGAGGCAAAGCAAAAAGAGGAAAATACCTCACCAAAATTTAGAAAGTACCAGTTCATCAAAAAAAAAAGTACCAATGAAAAAGTTTGGGAGAACCAGAATGAAGACAGCAACAAGGAATAAAATGGAAATCTAAATTAGGGTTTGGGTTTCTTTACCAGCATGCTTGGAGAGATGATGAGCTTCAGCAGCTTCCCATTTGCTGAACTGCTCACCACACTTATGGCAAGTCACTGTAGAAGACCCATTAGAATCTGTCTCAAGAGAGACCCTATTGCTTGAATGGATGCCACCACCACCAAAAATGCCAGACCCTTCTCTATCTGATACAAGAAAAGGAGATTTCCTTGGAGGAGTTGATGAGGTCCTAACAGAAGGATTAAAGTAGTGCATTGTTGGGTGTCCACCAGGCCCAGGTGTACCAGGCCTTAAAGTACCCACAAAAGTTGAACCACTACCACCATTGCTACCATTAGCACCAAGAACACCACCACCACCACTAACACCACCACCACCACCACCACCACCACCACCACACCCTTCTTGGAAACCACCAAAACCACTGATTTTGAGCTCACACCTTGAGTTACTCAAAATTACTTCATGGGCTATTGGGTTTAGGAACTCACTACTCCCAATAGATCTTGGACTACAACTTGGTGGCTTCTCTAAGTGTCTCTTACTTCCATGGATGACATCTTTGAGATTTGCTATAGACCTTGAACACCCTGACCTTCCTGCTTTTCTAGTCAAGATTGTGCTCAACTGCTTCCTTGATTTTGGGTCATGAACATCTGACGGTTCTGATTTGCAGTGTAAAGACTTCTTTAGAGAGAACCACACCGTTGGCATATTATCCCCTTATTTTCTTTTCCTTTTTCTAGCTAATTAGGCTCCAAAAGCTTCAAACACCTTTCACTTCAACTTTATTCCCACATTCTTCAATCTCAAAAGCACATCACTTTCCATTGCCATTATCCATCCTTTTCCCACCATTGAAAGTGGAAAAGGGTATCTTGATACCAACATTATCTCTACACTTTCTTGCTTATAGAAATCAACCGCTTATCCAACAACTCAAAAACTAAAGAACCATTGAGGAAAAACCAAATCAAAATTTTTCATGAAACACCAAGAAAAAAATAAGATAACAAGAATTCAAAATTCTCAAAGTATGCTGTTTTTGGAGTCTACTACTAAAGCCACCACACCATCATCACATGGAGCATTTTTGGAACTTTCTCTGGAATGGCTGTCTACGAGGCCATAAGGAAGGAACCAAGAGAGACAAATGAACTTGAAAGTTAAAACTAGAAACCAAGGGTACCCATTTGATTTGATTAAGATTTAAGATAAAGAAATAAATTCAAGAAATGGAGAATCTTTGGCTCTTGGGGAACATGACAACCAACAAAGAAAAACCTTGTTCTATGACACACCAATAAATGCGAGTTACTGTGAGGTAGGAAACAGTAAAAAAGACTCAGAAAGAGACAGTCCAAAAAAATTGATGCCCAGTTAGGTACTCATTAGTCAAATTCAATTGAATTGAGGTACTCAAAACTTCAAACTTCAAAGAACACATGCAGGCAGGGTTGCTTTGGATGTGTCTGAAAGATATTGAATGGTAACTCACAAGTAAAGCCAAAGATGTTATTATTATCATTAGCTGAAATGGTTATTATCCAAGCAGAATGCTCTTTATATCGTCCAATCTAAAAGCACAGTAGTCTTTGGTGGACTTTTTAGGTGCATATTATTTTCATTCTTGCTATTATTAAAAAAAATACATGATGCGTAAGCAGTAGCTTTTGATTTTCATTTTGGGGTCACTTGGAATATTCTACCATCGTGTGACATTCCATAATAATAAACTGTTCAGATTTTGATCCTTTAGAAGTTTCAAAAGGCAGCATGTAATTTGTTAGATTTTATTATTATTATTTCCTATAAACATATAATTTGTTAAATTATACTTCTAAGTTTCTAACCTCTTTAATATTACCAAAGAGGCAAAGAGGAACAATATATTTTAGAGATTAAGTATTCGAAGAGTTCTATATATATATATATATAATTAAATTAAAAGATATTACTTATATTTTGACCCAAAAAAAAAAAAAAAAAAAAAAACACCATCATCACCTTTTCTACACAAGAAAGAAGTTGGGACGTTTCGGAAGATTGAAAAAATGGTGAACTTTAAAAGGGAAATAGTAAAATGTTCAGAAAGGAAAAAATTAGCAAAAAGGATTTTGGCCAATAGGAAAATGAGAATGAAAAGGTAAGAGAAAGTATTTGAGATTTTAGGCGCCACCCAATTGACTCGGTGAATGCATTTAAATCATTGTAATACTTCTTCTCCCAAAAAAAAAAAAAAAAAAAAAAATCACAGTAATATTTGATTTTATTGTTTATCCCGTGACCGTTAATCACTCAGGCTCGGGTCATGTCTTTACCTTATTTTTGGTTAGAAAGCCTATTTTTTTAAATAAAAAAAATTAGGTACTTATTATTATTTTTTTTTTAGAAAGGTACTTATTATCAAATACACACCAAGCACTCTCTAATTTTATTTTTATTATATTTAAATATGCTTTTCATATTCTTTATGATACTGTGGAAATAGAGAGAAAGAGGCAGGTGAGGGTGGAGGATTTTTTTTTTTTTTTTGGTTTAAAAGAGTAAAAATACTATTTTAGTCATACATCTTGGTAATGATTAATTAATTTATTTATTTATTATTTTTTAACTTATAGTCAATTTCTATTAATGAGTTGACTATAAGAGCTAAATTGATTATGATTGAAAACAAAATTGACCAAATTGACTATTACTAAAATGTAAGGACAAAATTAATAGTAACTCTAAAATAGTATTTTCGATATAATAGAAAATTTTGAAAAAAAATTATTTAGCAAAAATAGAGTATATTGTAGCTATGCTTCACACCAGTTTGTTAAGGGATGGTGAGCTTATTAGAGGCAAATTAAAAATAAAAAATAAAAAATCTGTTGATTTCATTGGAAATAATCTTAGTGCTCGTTTAGTTGGGGTGATTATTGTGGATAGTAAATGGGCGAGAGAAGAGTGAAGCAAAAGTAATATGATAGGGGTATTTGGTTGAGGGGGAAAATGGGAGAGAAAATAGTAGGGCCGATGAGTTTTCTCACCCGCCCAACATTTGGGGTGATTTTGGAATCTCCTTAATTTGGGGAGAAAATGTGGAGGAAAGAGGAGGTTTGATGGAAAATTACCCATCTCCTCCCACTTGTGTTTAACACTGGTTTCTCTTCTTCTTCTTCTTCTTCTTCTTTTTTATTTATTTTTTAATTCTTTTCAACTTTAATGTTTAGGGTTTTTTTTCTTCCATTTTTTTATGTTAACATCAATTTTTAAAAAAATATATAATTTGTTTAATGTAAATGGACACAATAATAAATTTATACAAACTACATTTTATATCATCTCATTTTTCTTCTCAACCAAAAAATATATATATATATATATATATATATATATATTATCTCTCTACTTTTCCATCCACTACGTTTTGTTGGGTGAAAGGAGAGGAACGAGAAAAGAAAAGACTTATAATCCTTTGTTACATTGAAAGGAAAAAGAGGAGAATGGAGAGAAATTGTTTCCATGGGTCCACCAATATTTTTTTTTTTACTTTCCCTCCAAATCCATAAAATTACTCGTATACCCTTTGAGAGTTTTAATTTTTTGTGAGATTACATTTTTTTTTTTGTGAAAGTGAGATTACATTTATATCCTTATAATAAATTATTAGTTAATAATTTATAAGAATAGAATTGTAAAATAAACTCTTATTATTATTTTTCTTATTCTTTCCCTCTTCTTTCTCTTCCCTTTTTCATCCAAATACACAAAGGAAATATTTCCCTTTCCTTTTTTACTTTCCCTCCCTTATAAGGATAGAATCGTAAAATAAACTCTTATTGTTATTTTTCTTATCCTTTCTCTCTTCTTTCTCTTCCCTTATTCATTCAAATACACATAAAAGAAATAAATTTTTTTCCCTTTCCCTCACTTATTCTTTTCTCTTCTCTTCCCTACCCTTCCACCCAACCAAACATAGCCTTAATACTTTTTTTTTTCTAAACAACAAAGAAATTTAGGCGAAAATACAATTTCGGTCCTTACGTTTTGGGATTATTATCAATTTGATCCTTACATTTTAATAGCAATTAATTTGATCCTTATTATTTTTAATTTGTAGTCAATTTTCATTTGTGAGTTACAAGTTGGGGCCAAATTGACAATAATCTTAAAATGTAAAGACCAAAATGGTATTTTTGCCAAAATTTTATTGATTTTGGACCAATAAATATAAGGTGTGGGCCTAGCTTCAAAATGCTCTTGTATTAGTGATGCTATTGCTATCTCATATTTGTCTCATTTATATTATCTCTCTCTAGAGTAGGAATAGCAAAACTCCTTTGCCCTGTCCCTACTCTATCATCCTTTCCTTTTCTCTCGCACGGGCCTTCTTTAGAGAATGGATATGTCTTCCTTACATGGCCCATCTTGTTCCAATTTGTCCCAAAATTGTGTGCGTATATATATATATATATATATATATATATATTACATTTCTACTACTTATCTCCAAAACTATCTCTCTCTTTCTCTCATATTGGGATCATTTCATTAATGATGGCATAATTCCATCACTCCACCTCTACCTTTCCTGCTCATGTCTCAACGCAATGCGAGGATGGGGCACCCATGATTTAATCATGTCTTATCATGTACTTATTTAATATACACACCAATAAATAAAAAGATTATTAACTAAACATAAATTTGGTAAAAATAAAAATAAAAACTAAACATAAAGCTATATATTCCTTTCATAATTTACAACATTTTTGGGATGGGACTCTAATTTTTTTTCTTTCAAATTTTCAAAATAATCCTTTGTTTAATCTTATATTTTCAAATTATTGACCATCTACTTAATATGACTTATTCAAAATCAAAAGTTTTTTAAGATAGACTTAAATAGATGAATGAAATTTAAAAAACAAATACATATCATTGGGAATATGACCTCAATTAAGAACATGAGAGCTCATGTTTTCATTGTATAAAACAAATAATCCTTTCTGCATCATAGAAGATAGAAATATTAACTAAGCTTTAACTAATTAACTATTTTCAATTGACTAGCATCTCTTGGTATTTTCAAGACATTCAAGATTGAAATTCCTTCTTTCCATTTTAACTATCAAATTATCAAAAAAACTATAAAACCATTTTCAAACAAAGTTGATAATTTTGTATACAATATATTTATAAATTATAACTTACTCTAGTATTAAAATATTAAGGTTTATTTATGCATGTGTGTACTGTGTGTGTGGGTTTGTTTTGGTCGAATACTACTCTTGGCTAATATATTAGTATTCACAATTTGGCCCCCACCCTGCATTGTTTGTCCCTTTTCTTTCAATCAATTTTCTTTTTCTCACTTTTTACCACTAGAACTTATTTATCATAGAATTTAATCCCTTGCAAAGCATAATAGGGAATTCAATTAGCCTCGCCTCTTGGAACTTTTAATCCCCACAAGAACTTTTATAGCCTCCAGGAACACAACCAAGTTTTTATTGAAAGAGCATGGGCTATATATTATGTAGCATCCAAGCCTTGTCCGTAGGATCACTGAACTTGAATAGTAAAAAGTTGTCTACTATGTGAGCGTTTGGATTCAACTTAATCCAGTGTTTTCAATCTGCGTTTGCGTTTCTCAAGTTTTCAGCCGCACTATTTGACCAAGTCAACCATGAACAGTGCACTCGTATACTGTTCACGGACCCATAAATTTCACTTTTCAGCAACTTTTTTATTAAAAATGGGTCCCACAGCACTATTCATACATTTAAAAATTATTTTGCTACAGTATTTTCAGTTTCAGTAAAAATAAGCTCAATTCAAACGGACCCATATGTCTTTAGCGGTCACTCCATTTTGAGTTCCCCACATTTTCACTAGAGTCATTTCCATAGTTAGCTTCATGTGTTGAACGCTGCTGTTGTTAACAATTTTGTGAAGGTCTTCCACCTCTACTTTTCATGCTCGGATGCTCCCAAGTCCCAACCAATACTTGTGCTTCTGGCTCTTTGCATTTATCAAGGAAATTCTTAAGAGGGGAGAAAGACTTGTACTATGAACAAGACATGATATTTCTATAAACCTCTAGCGGCAAGAAGCGGTTAGGGTTAAGAGTGTTGGTGTAAGTGTGTGTTCCAAACACTTTTATTATTATTTATTTTTTAGCTGTTGTTAATTTATGAGTAAAATAGACGTTGACAATTATGAGAAAAATAGTCGTTGGACAATAATTGATAATATAGCCGTTGGGCTTTTATGGGTTATTAGTTATCAATAACTATAAGTTATTATTGTCATGAGTAGCATATCTAATACCCATCACTACACCCATTCCTATAAGTCTTTTGACTACTCTATTTTTATAAATATATAATTTCTATTCTTTTTCTCTCCCACATATTTTTCTATAATATATATTTGTTCTAAAGAAAGGCAATAGAGGGTTGTTCTTTAACCTTCGTGAATGGAAGTGCATCCATTATGAATGTTGACTCTATAGTCTAATCCTGGGGGTTGTTTGATCAAGAAAACCAGTCGCACCGAGTTTTACTCCAGATGGCATGAATTAACCTTTAAGAACAACACTTTTGCATCTTGATTCTATAGCTTTGTGAGATTATTCTAAACTTCTTTTTATTTTATATCCTTGCTAATTATTAGGGATATTATTTACTATATCAAAACTTATTTATTCACTAAAATATTTCCAATAGAGAGTAGACAATATGAATAATTTAAATCATAAACGTCTTGGTTTGGACAAAATTTAAGTATTGGTTTTTATCCTTTTTAGAAGTCATATCTTAGTGTTCTTAATTAAATACAACCTTATGGTTGTATTGACTAATAAATTAAATAATTAATTTTTTTTAATTGTTCTAAGAGAAGATAAAATACTATTTGTGTTGCATTAATCAATACAATCATGTAGTTGATTTTAATTAAAGAATCTAACTTACAACATTAAATAAACTATATATGTATGTGTGTTTTTTAATGCTTTTGTAATATAAAATTGTGAGCACTCTATGAAACCATGGGGCTTTGGGCACACGGATTAAAGCCAAAGACAAAATAACCTTACTAAAATCAGTAATTTTTTTTCTCCTTTCTTGTTAGTACTTTTTTAATAAAACAAATAAAAAAGAACGCAAGAAAATTAGTCCTTACATGTGCACATGTAATTTAACACCCATTCAAAGTTCAAAAAGTACGGACCCAAAGTCCCAAACCATTGCATTAAACACCACTAGTCCAAAGTTCTTGCGCCGAAATTATCAGCGTATGGCATTTATAATTGTGGATTAGAGGGGAACAACCATAATGAAAACCCATACTCCAAAAATATGTAGTGATGTTCGCATAAAGAACTCATTATTATTAGATTTGACTCCTAATCCCCACATGCATTACTTTTTTTAATTCAATTTTGAATACCAAAAAAGTTTATGAAACTGAGACATGTATAATAAAGTTAACTATTTTTTTTCTAATCACAGTCTACCGCATAGTATGTTGTGAAGTTTACTATGTTTCTAGCATTGTTTGGGATATTTTACTAAGGACAAAACTTAGATATAGTATTTAGGTGTTGTTCCCTAGATTCCTTTTTTAAAATTCAACAATGTGGTTACTTAATTAAAAATATACTTCTATTCCATGAGAAAAAAGTCATATAACTGAATTTTAATAGGGGAACATTTGTGTGCATTTGTGTTAAAACTCATTTTTTCTCTCCCTTTTGTGGGGGTGTTTGTTTCTCAAAAAATTAATAAGGGAATCTAAGATACTGTACCTAAATTTTGTCATTTTATTAATAAACCATTTTAGGAAAGTTTTAATTATTACTTTAATAAGAAATAGAAAAAAGTTAAGAGATGTCTTAAGGACATTGGTTTAGAAAATATTTTTAAATATTTTTATGAGAAAATTAAAAAAAAAATTAATTTTTTGACATTTTTTCTATTTACCATAAAAGTAGTGTCAAAACTTTCCTAAAATGGTTTATTAACAATTGTCCTAAAAGCACTCATTAACATGAGCATAAGAAATATAAAAAACCATTAGAAAATTCAGTTACCTTCTTCTTCTTTTTTCTTTTTTTTTTTCTTTTCTCATAATTTTTTTTATAAAATATTTCCTAAATAAATACTCTTTATGGCATCAGTTAATTTTTTTTACATTAATGTTTCATCACTGAATTCTCCTAAATAGGTGAGACTTTATTTACATTCTACTAATTTTCTACAATGATGAATCATATGCTTTTGGCTTGAATTTTTTTTTTTTCATTTATTTTTCTTATTTATTTATATATAGTTTTTAAAATCTCACTAAAAAAAAACTATATTTAGCCCAATTTATTTTTATTCAAAATTAAGTAATAAAAATAGTTATATCAAACCAACACTTAACTGATTTATAATAAGGAGCCTTCAAACTCTTCATATATATTTTTTTATTATATGTGTATTTTGAAAATTTAATCGTTAAATTGCATATTCTTATTATATGCTCCATGCTTGCAAAACTGAGAATGCTCCAATTGGTAGTAATTAGTTATGAAATTGAGATTACAATTTTGAGATTTTCTTGCGAATTATTTTTCTTCCTTTTTTTTTTTGTTTGTTTTTGTTTTGTTTTGTTTTGTTTTGTTTATGGTTATACATAATAGATGCAATATCATGTCTCATTAGGGCTGTCCAACGGGTAAAGGACCCAACCAAACTAATTGAAACCAACTGACCTGAAGCTTAGCGGGTGGACCCGAAGCCCATGGTCAGTCGAATTTGGGTCCTTCTCTCACAAAAACTAAATATTCAGTTTGGGTAGTGGGTTAAGGGATTAAAAACCAGTATAACCTGACCTGACCGAAGGTTTCAGATTTAAAAAAATATATATATATATATATATCTTTTCGGTTCTTTCTAGGTGAACACGTGAAGATTGAAAATGATATGACTAAGCACTGACTTATTAAGCCTTACATGCTATCTAAAACTTACATGCAAAGACAAACTCAAATCAAAATGGCTAAATTTCAAATCAAAAACAGAGTTCTAGAGGATTCAGATGTCTTCCACAGTTCCATTTCCACATGACCTCATATTTTTAAACTTAATCCTCTCAATCCGCGTCTCACTCTCTCATAATCTAATATCCTTTCTCTTTCTATAGTCTCAATTCTCTCTGGTCTCTGCTCTTCACTCCACACTCTCCATGCTCCTCTCCAAACCGTAGTTGCTGCCGCTACCTCTTCCTCATCACCAAACCTTACACCACAGCTTCCTTGCCTCACTCTCTCCACCGTGGGTCAAGTCTTCTCAGCCTCTAGGTCTCAGCCTCTCGGTCTCAGGTATATTTTCTTCCTTTTACATCACCCTTTTTCTCTATTTAGAGATATGAGTTTATCATCTTGTTCAAATTATTTTAAACTTAAAGATCATTTTTGTGAGAAATTGCTTAGCCGTAGAGTTGCATGTAGGCACTCTCTCTATGCTTTTCTATTTGATTCAAAGATTAAGGGAACAAAACTAAGCAAGAGATTGGATTCAAAGATGAAACCCTAATTGTTTTGATTTGATTTGTTGGGTCAAAGACTTGAGTTATCACTTTTCAAGGATGAACCCCTAATTTAAAAAATTAAATCCTAACAAAATTTTATTTTTTTTATTTGATTGTATTTTATTGCTCATTTGTTTGATTCATTTTTTATTTATTTTTACCTTAATTCCACTACAAAACATAGTATCCAGTGTAGTCGATCTCTCTATACTTTTCTATTTGATTCAAAGATTAAGGGACCAAAATTGACCAAGAGATTGGATTCAAAGATGAAACCCTAATTGTTTTTATTTGATTTAATTTGATGACTAATCACTAACCAAGCAAGTTTCTACCCTTACTGTTATTTCTATTGAGTTTCATTACTGCCCTTTCTATAAATTTTGCTTACTACTATTATTGATAAATATCTCTTTGCCCTTTTTATTGAAGGAGGAAGGACATATTTTGTATAGGAGGCAGATTTTTGGATGCATTTTGGGAAGCTAATATATTGCTTTTCTAACTTAGAAATCAACTCTTGCTTATAGAAAGGAAAACTTATAGTTTATAGGTTTTCTTTTCTATAAGTCATGGACTTAATTATAAAGAATAAAGTAGTTGTTCATTAATGCTATAGAAAAGCCATTTTTTGGAAATACTTAGGTATTTCATAATTGTAACTAATTATATATACTGTTGGAAATATTGTAACTAGCTTACTGCCTTAGTAGTTTACTGCCTTACATACTTGCAGGATGCTCTTCTTATCAGTTGTTGCCATACTTCTTGTGTGTTTGTGATTGATTTATTTGTTGGAATTCGTTACATGTGTGGAATGGTGGGCAAATTTAATAGGTTGAGATTGAGATGGGTTTTCATGCCTATGAAACTAGTATTTTCTTGATTTGTTTCTAGTTTTTTAAGGTACTGCCCAGGTCTTAGGCTAAGGCATTTTAAAAATGTGCTATTATTTGCTTGTTTGCTATTTTGCCTAGGTTTTTACATGCCATTTTATGTATTTGTTGTCATCATTTGTTTATATGTGGGGACTAGAAGCATTAAATTTGGACTGATATGGTTTGGAGGCCCAAAAGATTCAAAGTTGTGTAGTAGCATATAAGTTGAGCTTGAAGGCCCAATTTGAAATAAATGATGTAAAAGGCATACATACAAGCTAAGCTTGAAGGCCCAAATTGAAATAAATGATGTAAAAAGAGGCCCATTTGATAAGGTTAAAAAAATATAAATCTTTGTGAAAAGTAAGTCCATTAATTTGGGCCAAAAAGGCTTGTAAAAATAGAATTAAAAAAAAAAAATCAAGCAAATTCACAAAATTAGCCCAATTTGAAGCCCAAACTTACCTAACCAACAAATTCGACCTGCTCAACCCGCGGCCCGAACTGTTGGGTCCAACCCGTACATTCGGTTGAGTACGGGTCAAATTTTAAGCCACCCGACTTGGACGGGTCAAGTTTGGATCAAGCTCAAATCAAAGCCAACCCGATCTGTGGACAGCCCTATGCCTCATGGTTCCTAAGCGTGGAAACAAAGTGCAAAGACAATGCTAGCATTTATTCCTCAAAAAAAAAAAAAAAAAAAAGATATTGAATTAATGATAACATTTTAAAATTTCGTAACCATTGTTATTATTACAATTCTTGAGTTTCTAAAAATTTCCAGATTGTGGATGTGGGGGCCTCATGCAGGAGGACAACAAGTCATATTTAAGGGCCCGGTATTAAAGTATTCTTTCATCCATTAATGCAATCACATGAGCATTCTATGTTACACTTTTGCCCTTTTATCTTCTTTTAAAAAAAAAAATTATTATTATTTATTTATTTATTTATTAGAATCTATCAGGGATTCTGGAATTAAAAAAACTTTTTTTCTTCTTCTTATTTCTGTTTGGTGGTTAAAATTTGAATAATTTGTTCAATATAAAAATCATTGACTAGGATATATATATATATATATATATATATATTAAAGATTGCATCAAGATCAGGGGAATGCCAACTTGAAGAGGAAGGTCACTATTTGTTCATCAAATAAAAAAGAAGAGGAATATTATTCTTCTATCTAGCAGGATTTTATAAAGAAAAGAAGACCTTAAAATAAGAAAAGAAAAAAGAGGGAAAGATTGGTGTGATTGAAATTTGAAACATAAAAACACAACCCTAAATAAATAAATGAAGTTCAGTGGAATTGGGAAGAAAAGAAAACAAGAAAGTTTATGTAAACGCCTTTTTCTGGTTTCTCAACTTTTATAACAAGTATGTGAAAAATTGTATCAATCATAAACCTTATTAAGGTAATGTTAAATTACTCACAACTTATCACTTCGATAAAATTTTTTTTTTTGGTGTTTACTGTTTAGCATATATATATATATATATATATATATTTTAAAGAATTGTTAATTCGTTTGATTCATTACTGGGACTTGGGCCTTGGATTTTTCTCCCTCTCTACTCTTGGGCCTTGGATTCACTAGTAGGACTTCAAGTGCAGGGTTGTACCTTTGATTTCAGCCCATATAAACTCAAAAGAGATCCACTAAAACATCAAGATTCTCAAAGTCAGGAACAAATTCGATTTCACACTCTAACACTCACATGGAAACAAAATGAACCGGCTTGGGTTGAGTATACAAGAACACTTAACCCATGGCAGATCTCAACGGGCAACCATCGATGTGCAGCCCCCATGAGGGTATTTTGAAATATTTGGACTATAAATTCCTCGTAGCTCCCACTGGTTTTTCAACTAAGCGCGACACGCTGAAGACCAATTATGCGAATCAATAGTTCATGTCATTGTGTGCCCACACGGGGTTGTCATGGGTACTAGACCCCAGGGTAGTCCTAGGCCTACGCCACTTAGGCCATTTCCTACTGTCCTCTACTAGAGAAAGACACCCAAATTTGGGTGCAAAAATTAAGTTTATATATGGAGATTTGGAGATATTTAAAAAAGCCCATAAATTTGAATAATGGTATAGATAAGACAAATTTAAATACATAGGTTTTACAAATAGATGTGTCACTAATTACAAAGTAATTTGAATAAGAATATGCTATAAATACTATAAATTTTACTGTATAACTTTTACAAATTGATGTAATAATGAATATGATTGGTGGATTTCAACAACTTATTAAATGCATTTTTGAATTACTTTTGTAAGCTCTATGTTGTAAAATTTATAATCTCCCTAGTATCATTCATTCAAATACTTGTTTATTACTAGTATTTTTTTGAAGTATCACTAATCAAATTAGTTACTACATCACTTTATAAGTTTTTTATAGTAAAATTTGTTATAATTTTAGCATTTTTAAAAAAACAAAAATCCATATTAGAAAGTAAGAAGATTGATTTTTTTTTTTTTATATATATAAAAAATTATGATATAAAAATATAAAACACTAACAAAAATGCTGCATTTGAAAATATTGTCTTAGGTCTCCAAATCTTTTTATTTTATTTTATTGGTGATAGGCTTAGGTCTCCAAATCTATTGGCCGGCATTGCTGGACCCAATTCTTACCAAAAACAAAATGATTTCATACTGAGTTTTATTGTTACGGCTGTATGACTATGACATATGATATGACTACTTAACCATGCCAGGGAATTCATGCAAGATTCTATTCTACTTCTACAAACAAATTAAAATTAGAAAAACAAAAAACTATACGACCCTCTCCTGTTCACTGCGGATGGAGGCTTCGAATTCGAATATTGCATAATGATCATGGTGTCGCTGGATAAGTTGCTTTGATCCTCAGTACGGACACACCAAATGAACAAATATAAAGTTCTCCCTTCTTGCCTTTTTCCTTCTCCTCTATCATTCTTTGACGTGTAATATGATTTTTAATCTTGAACCGTTCAATAAACTATAAAAAAAAAATTAAAAATTTTTAAAGTTGAATCGAGGTTAAACCGAGATAGAATCATAAAGATATCATAATTAATTTAATAATCATTTAAAATATAAATATATATATTAAATTAGTAAAAATTGAAAAAATGCATAAAAAATCCAAAAAATATATGAGATTTAATAGAAATTTTACATTAAATTAATTTATGAAACCCAATAAAAGATTTAACAGATATTTTCTCAAGAAATTAATTTTTTTTAAAAAGAGCAGCAACTTTTTTTTTTTTGGTCAATAGGTTGCATTATATTAGATTAACTAGTCACAAAAGGCAACGTATTGGCTGTAAGCCTTAGAGAAGAGCAGCAACTTGAATAGTGGGGACATTAGCATCTATAATGTTATACATTTTTTGTTGTTGTTGTTGTTGTTGTAAATGAATATAATATTGTGTGTATTTGTTTAACCTATAGTTTAAATCTTACATAAGATTGCTCATGATGCACTCTGTGACAGTTGCAAGGTGCGGAGTGAAGATGGCTCACATTCTATTTTCTTTTGTCCTTTGGTGCAGGTCTTGTGGCAGTCCGATCCTCAATGGCATTGGCTCCTTACATTGGACGGTCAACCAATGAAAGACATATTCAACTATGCCATCTCAGGAAAGAAAGAGGTAGAGCTTCTGGCCTTCACGGGATGGGCAATCTGGAATCATCGAAACCAGGTCCGGCTCAAGGTAGATGCATGCCCACTGGACCAAATTCTCAAACTGTCGGAGGGAAGGCTTGCTGAATTTAGGGGCACTAGATCACTCACCCAAAAAATGGTTCACCATAACCATGTACGTTGGAGACCACTTGTGGGCGACATGGTGAAGATCAACTATGACGGTGCAATTTTCTCAGAGGAAGGACGTGCCGGCCTGGGAGTTGTATGCCGCAATTCGGAGGGCGTAGTCATTGCCTCTCTTTCTGAGCAGATTCTGTTACCAGCGACCATTCCTCTAGTCGAAGCTCTGGCAGCAAGAAGGGCTGCCGTTTTTGCAGTTGATCTTGGCATCACCACGGCAGTTTTGGAGGGAGACTCTGACATTGTGTTTAAGGACTTGGCAAGCACTGAACCTTCCCTTGCGCCCCACGGGCATATTATACAGGACGTTAAATTGCTAGCATCTTCTTTTTCCTGTATTAGCTTCTCTCATACACGTAGACAAGGGAATGGTGTCGCCCACGTTTTGGCTAGGAGGGCAATCAACTCGCCCAATCAAAATTTCTGGATGGACAATATGCCACCAGACGTACTTCATGTAGCTCTGGCTGATTTAGCCTCTTTGGTTTAATATTATGAAAGCTTTTCTTTCTCAAAAAAAAAAAAAGAATTAGACTAATGGCGGAGGTCCAAAACTTCTTTTCCAATCTCGTGTGGCGTGCAAGTTTTAAGTAAAAAAAAAAAAATCCCAAAAATTCACAACCGTAAGTCCACTGTTTGTGAGGTACACACATGAATAGCTTTCAAATCTCACTTTTATTTATCTCTTCTCTCATCATACATCCTCTTCTCAATTCTCAAATCCTACTTTTCTCTTACTCTTGAAACACCCAAAGTTGGGCTATTTCAAATCTCACATCTTTCATGGGATTTGAACCCGTGTCCTCAAGGTTAGAGCATTAGTAAGAGCACTCATAGTAGATGTGGGATATGTGCCAAATGCTAAATATTTGGCACGTATCCCACACCGAACACAAAAAAAGCTCCCATCAGATATTGCATATGTTGTAAAATTATATCATTTGTGTCCGTACCGTTGCAAATTTGCAACGGTACGGACAGATGTGGTAAACCAAAAATTATTATTTTATTCGACTTTTCTCTCTTCTCTCATTTCTTTATTTGATTTTCTCTCTCCCTTCTCAGAATCTGTCTCTCTCTCTCTCTCTCTCCCAAGTTCCCAACCCGTTCTTCCTCTTCTCACAATCGGACGCGAGCAAGAAGAAGGCGGCGGTGGCAGCCAAGAGAGGAGAAAAGGAAGCCGCGACTTCATCGAAATCGGTAGTGGCGGCGGCGGCGTCGGATTCGCAGAACGGAGCGGATTTGATTTCTGATTTCTAATCTCTCTCTTTAGCTTGATTTGTTGGGTTGTGGGTTCACGGTTGTATGATGATGGTGACTAATTAGCTTGATTTGTTGGGTTTGCCATGGTGGTGTACAGTTAAGATTGTGGTGGTGGCGGTTCGTGAGCTTGTGGTGGCTGTTGAAATCAGAAGCGTGAACGGCTAATTAGCTTGATTTCTGATCTCACTCTTTCTTATTGTGTTTGGTTATTGGTTGATTTGGGTTTCGGTTTGTGCGATGGGTGGGTTTCGGTTTGTGTCGTGTGTGGTGGCTTGTGTTTCAGTTTGTGTGGCTTTTGTGGGTTTCGATTTGTGTCGTGTGTGGGTTTTGGTTTGTGTAGTGGGTGGACTTCAGTTTTTCTGGGATGTGCAATGGGTGGTGGCTGTGGCTAATTCGGTGGAGCTGTGGCCATGGCTAGTTCGACGAGGCTGTGACTGGGTTGGATAGGTGGTTGTGCCGTTGCTGTTGATGATGATAATGGGGGAGGGGATAATATATTATTTTAATGTGTAGTAAATATTATTCTAATGTATAGAATTGAATTATAAAACATCTGATAAATGAGATGTTGTAAAATGATGTGGTAAAATAATAAAGTAAGTCTTTGATGTGGCAAAATGACATTTTTTTTGCCACATCTGCTATGGATGCTCTAATAGTGGTGCTAAATAGCTATATTTAGCACCACTAAATATCAAAATGTACCCTATAATAATGAAGCCAAATCTATATTTTTTGACTTCATAGCTACAATACATAGCTACTTTTGGCTGTACACTATAGCTGAAAGGTTAAAAGGAAAAAATTTATTTTGTGTTCACACTGCTTTTGTCTCTCTCCTCACTACCTCTCCGTGTCTCTCCTAATGTCCACCATGCATTCACACTACTTTTGGTTGTGGTTGTGTTTTAGTAGTTGAATGAAATATTATTTTATTGTAGTATTTATATTATTTTATTGTGTTAAAAGCTAAAATAAAACCACCGTTGTTAGATGTGAGAAGGTAAAATAGATAAAGTGACTTTTTGTGGTGCTAAAAAGCTAAAAATTTGGCTTTACTGCTGTGGATGCTCTTATGAGCTGATTTTGCCGGCTACATGGTAGCCATCAACATTTTCAGTTTTGCCAGTCACGTGGTAGCCATCAACAACTAGCAAGGGGTCTACTCCGCAGCAAAACGACAGTGCCCTTTCTTTTAATCTTTGTTCTCGTCGTCATCTTTCATCTTTTTTTTTTTTTTTATTATTTTATTTTTTAAGAGATTAGGCTTGAACGGGTTAGACCGAGGTTCGCACGGTCCATTGGGTTTTTTGTTTAGAACGGGTTTTGGAGTTTAAAGAACTGTTTTAAGAAGCGATTTCCGATTAAACTGGTCGGACCGTACGGTCCAATATGAGTTTCAAAACCATATTAGTATTATTCTTATTAGGTATACTATACCATGGGCACGTTGACTTTTAAGTTTCTTTCTTTCTTTATTTATTTTTTGTTTCTTCCTCTTCCTTTTAATTTTTTTTTTCAATGGAAAAAAAAACCTGAAAAATAACACTTTCTCACTTTGTATCCAATTCACATATATTTTTTATTATAAAAAATATTGTAAGACAACATATAACATCCTCATTTCTTTGGGAGTACTATTTATTTGTGGTGTATTTTTTGACAAATCCATTGGATTAAATTTTTCTTATAATATCTTTTATATTAGTAAAATTTGAAAATAATTAAAGATCAATAGCTATATCATCAATCAAATATTTTATTTTAAAATTTTTGTAATATAAAATTATACATAAAAAATAAATTAAGCTTTCAGTGGTACACCCAAAGGCAAAAAAAGATAAAATCTCACAGTAAAACTATGGAGGGAATGCTCAAACCATGGTTTCCCAAAAATTATTGTTTCTTAATGTTCAATAAGTTGTACGACTTTTTACATCATTGATCCAAATTAAAAGAGTACTTTCATGTATGAGTTTGGCTTACTTCTACTACTTTTTTAATTGAAATCTCATTTTGTTTTAATGAGGAACTACCACATTATCACTAATTAAATAAAATGTAGAGATTAAAATCCACTACTACTTGCCATTGTATATTTAAAATAATAGGAGATGTCCAATTAAAAAAGCACGGGAGGTAAGCCAAACATTTCATGTTAGGGTTGTTTATAGGTCGGGCCGAGTCGGGTTTGTGCCCAACCTGGAGTCGACCTGATATTTTCGGGTGGATAAAATCAAAACCCGAAATTGACTTGGAATTCTGTCGGATTGGCTGGTTTGGGTTTTAGGTTGTACTGGTTGGTTTCGGGTTTCGTCACCGGGGTTGAGATTTGGCTGGATCCATTGAGATTTGGTTGATATCTAGCTTGATCAATCAAGATCTCACCGGATCTGGACTAGATCTCGATGGATCTCAACGAGATCTGGCTGGATATGGTTTGGATCTCGACGGACCGAGGATGTGATCGTAATACTGTTGAGTTGGTTCGATTTTCATCGGGTTTTGGAACCCAAAACCGCAACTCAACCTGCACCTTTCGGGTTCTAACATCGGAGACTCGCTACTGTCCCCAGGTTGCTCTGAATGGTTCGTCCTCGGTTCGGGCGGCGTCGGGTCGGTCAGTTTCAGTAGGTCACCAATTCACCTAGATAGCCCTACTTCATGTATATTCCATCAAATGAATTACAAAATTATTTGGGTGTAATTCAGTAACACGTCTATAATACGTGTATCCATTCACGTGGGGTTTACACTTTACGAAAATACAAATAATGTACCCTAACCATGAACAGAATCCAAACTTGCAATGAGTGATAATAAAAGTGGTGGGTTGACAAAGAAGTAGTTGAAATTTCTTTGTCACATTAATCGCTCTGTTTCCTCAAAAAAAAAAAAAATTGCTCTAACAAAAATGAAAATGGATACCCCCATACCAAAAAAAAAAAAAAAAAAAAAAAAATACTAGTATCATACAAAAACCTACAATTTGTCCACATGGCGAGTTGTGAGTGGTGGAGTTATGGACCTATTAATATAATTTACTCTATCACTCACAACTTGTCATATAGGTAATTTGTGGCAAGGTTGTGGGTTCTATTAGGGGAGCCAAGTTATAGTATTTATACAATAATTATAATTCATAAATATATTGAATACAAAGTTATTAACTCTAATATATATGTCCATAAATTTTCTAGTTCACTATAGACATACCTAATATCCAAAAAAGAATATTTTGAATGAAATTTATGTATGACAATAATCTTTCATAGAATAAAATTATTCTATTATCATCAAATTATGAATTCTAAATGTTGCTAAAGGCATCTTAAATTCATCCACAGTCATCAAATCATTAAAGAAGAACATTTTACATTAAAAAAAAAAAAAAAAAAACATTTGTTGCAACAGGTGTTCGAAATTTTAAATTACTAATATATATATTTTTTTCTTCTTAAGGAATGCATCAATTTTGTTTTGGCTTTAATATGAGTCAAGAATTAACCTAAAAAGAGCCTTAATTTTTTTTCTCAATTATATAGATGTTACAACAAATTCACCTATTATTTTAAGCAACATCCACTTCATCATTCATATTATTTATTTTTAAAATATTTTAATGAATTATCCCCCAACAAAAACCCACATCCTCACACAATTCCAAGTTCACTCTACTATAGCAGCAATGAGATGGAAAAAAAAAAGTGACAGATTTGTTTTTACTAGTTTTGAGGACATTTAGTGTGGCTGTGTTGAGATGACTTTTGTTTTGTTAATTATAACTAAACAATGAGGCTGGCAGCAACATTGAGGAGAAAAAAGCATAAGGCACATAGCTTGGGAGTAGGTCATTGGGCTATCATCTATTCTATTTGTAGAGAGTAGGTCATTGTCTACTAGATTAATTATAAGTCTTTGGATAATTGGAGAGCTCAACTATTCTTTTATTTGAGGAAAAGTTTCATCTGTTGGACAAAATTTAAGTCTTTTGGACAAACGGAGGGCTGGTTATCGTTTTTTGAGGGGCCTATATCTTTTTGTTATAAATGCTGTGGAGAAAATTTAAAATTTTGGAGGGGCCATGGCCCCCAAGGAGCAACATGGCTTCGCCCTTGGCCACTGAAGCCCATCCATAATCAATTAGTTTGTTTGTCTTCTACCTTCTTCTTCAAAGGGCCATATATCTCTACTGGTAGCTCCAAAGTTGCAGACATGGCAAAAATAGGTGTTCTTATTGTTTGTCTAGTACTTGTGGCTATGGACGTTGTAGCTGGTATTCTCAGTGATGATGCCGGAAATAATACCACCAGTGAGTCACACGTTCCTCGTATGATCGCCAATGGCACCTGCACAACGAAAAGGAATAACCTAGCAGAGAGTACCGGTGTGGTACCGGCCAAACACCCTCTGAAGGTCAAGTTAGAACTATTCTCACTGCTCTAGAGTGTTAGAGAGGGTAAATTATGCGTACCTCGGTTTGTGAGGGTGCTTGGGTTTTTATACTAGTAGAGGGTTGACCTCTTTTCCTTGGAGTAAAAGTCTTTTCCTTATAGGAGTCCTCTTGAGCGTATTTTACGGGATCTTTTCCTTATGGGGATCCCTTGAATATTATCTAGCGTGGGAAGCGAGACTTTTCCTAATCCGTAGCGTGGGTAGCAAGTAAACTTATGCCCGGTCCGTCAGCCTCAATTTACCTCCCTCACCTTTTTTATACCATCAGCCTTGGAGCCGTCAGCCTTGGAGCCAGCTAACCCTATGACCGTCAGCATAAACACCGTCTGTTACGCACAAAGAAATTGCATTAAACCGTCAGTTTTATGTCCGTGTGGTTAGGTTCTCCTTTTATCCTCATCAGTTGCCCCCTACTCTACATGTTCGACGCCTAAGACCGTCAGCATGTGGAGTTAGAACGAAAAGATGATTAGAGAAAAACCAATTATGAATGACTCCTCGATCTTCGAGCTATTAAATGCAAGGTTACGTGGCGCACAGTTGTTGGCCTCGTTCCTGGACACGGGCGTCGCCTCGCCTTCCGTGCGTTTTCCCTCTTATATAAATACCATGCCCCTTGCCTCATTTCGCCATTTCAACCTCGCTGACTTTTCAAGAGAGAATCCGTCGCCCTTACTCCAAATTTGATCCGTCAGCTGTTATCAATACCGTCACTTCCAAGGTCGTTTCATCAATTCAAGATCTGTTCCACCTGTAAGTTCTTCTTCCCTTTTCTTTGCTTTTTTCTTTTTCACTTTTACCTGAAATTTTTTTTTTATTGAGAACGTCAGTCTAGGAACTTAGAGTATATTCGTCACTTGTAGGTAGTCAGATGTCAAGTGACACGTCGAGTGATCAGTCGCCAGTCCGCGATGGAGCGGGCTACGACGAATTCTTTGGCTCAGGTCAAGAGTCCGACGGCTTTTCTGAGTCGTCAGGAAAAGAAACGTCAGCCAAGTCCCCTAGTATTGACGTAGAAGACCATGTCGAGGGAGTTAGGGATAAAGTGTTAAGTGAGGTTGAGGTCGAGGGGAGAGGCGAGGAAATTGTTGTTGACAAGAACGGGGATGAAGGCGATGAGGAGATTTATAGTGACAGGGATAGGGATGAAGGTGACGAGGTTAGTAGTGACGGAAATGGGGATGAAGGTGACGAAGAGTCCTGTGAGGGAACTTCAGGGAGTTCCGGAGGTAACCGTCCCTTCATCCTCCCGGAGGAGTGGGCCGTCAATAAATTCCTTCCAAAGATGAGCAACAGAGTTTTTAACGAGTTGCGTACCCGTTTCCAAATCCCAGACCACATTCCTATCCGTCTCCCTAGAAAAAATGAGAGGTGTTATACATGGAGGACTGCTGATGTGGGGATGTACGATGCCATGTTCGCAGCAGGCCTTAGATTACCACTGACGGCTTTACACCGTCGGCTGGCGGATTTTTTGGGATTGTCCGTCAGCCAAATTGCTCCGAATTCCTGGAGGATCTTCATTGGTGCTGAGATCCTTTGGGGTCGCTTGAGTGGGGGGAACCGTCACCTTTCGCTAGACGAGTTCTTTTATTGCTACAGACCCCAGCATAAAGTATCTGCCAAGGGAACCTACCATTTTGCTCCTTGTGAGAAGAGCTTAAGATTAGTGTTTGATATGCCAGACTCCAATAGGAATTGGAAGAGTAGATTTTTCTTTGTTAAAGGGACAGACTGGGTGTGCCGTCCAGATGAGTGGGATACGCTGCCCGGCGGTTATTTTGATAACACTTGGGCTTATATTAGGGAGTCAGGTTGCCCCCTTGTCTTTCTTTCTACCGTCTCTTCTTATTCATCAGGGGGTTTTTTCAAGACCGTCTCTTTTAACACCGTCTATTCCCTTTTATTTCAGCTAGCGCTCGCCCGGAGATATCTGACGAACAAAGGGAATTCATCCGTCGGATACTTGGCATACCGCTTGAGCAACGGAAGTGTAGGGATTTGATCACCCTAGACACTCTCCATCTGTATTGTGGGGGTCCAGAGCCGACGGCTGAAGCTCGGAGGTTGGAAGAATTTTCTCAGAAACGTAAGTCGATGCCTTACTTAACCCGTCAGTTTATTTATTTCGTCTGCTATTACTGATCCGTCAGTTTATTTTGCGTAGAGATGGAAGCTGCGAAGCAAAGGGTGAGGGCCGCCGCTGCCCGTAAGAAGGAGGAAGAGAAAGCCAAGGGAAAAGAAGGAGCGTCAACCCCTCATTCTTCTTTGAAGAGTTCAGCTAAGAGGAAGGCTGACGGAAAGGACGATCCTCCTTCTAAAAAGGTGGCCGTCAGTCCAGGGGATGTGCCTTCCAAGAAGTCGCCCCCCAAGTCTAGTCACGGCGCTGGGAAAGGAGTGATGACCTCTTCCGGTCCCGTCATTGGGGGACCCCGTTGCTTGTTGACTCACAAGGATTACGCTGTTGAGGGGGTGGAATCTCTCATAAAACAGATGGATCTGGATCCTTGTGCTCAGCTAGGGACGGAGGACCTGGGAGCGTCAGCTTTCTTTGACATAGCACGGGTATGCTTCTTACTTTGAACAATTTAATATTTGCCTTGCCTAATGGCTGACGGTTGTACTTCCTTCAGGCCTTAGTTCGTGTTAAAGCACTTCAAGACCGGTGCGTGGCCAAAGAAGGCGTCGTTTCTCGGGTTATGAGGCATAACTCCAATCTGATGGATCAGCAGGCGCAATATAAGGAGGCCGTCCGTCTCTTAAACTCAGATCTGAAGGATGTGAGGGAGAAGCTGGGAGAGGCTGAGGGCCAGCAGAAGAAGCTTGAGGAGGAGGTTTCATCCTTACGTGCACAAGTAGAGACGGCTGGGACTGACACGGTCCAAAAATTCAAGACAACCCAGTCATTTATTGATTCCTGCGCTGATTATTATGGCACAGGTTTCGATGATTGTCTGAAGCAAGTAGCGTCAGTTTATCCGGAGTTGGATCTATCTGGAATTACCATGGATGCCTCTGTGCCAATGACTCCAGCTGGCGATACTGTTGCTGACAAAGGTGACGAACCCCTCAATTTGGACTTTTTGCTTAATGATGCCGGAGTTATTTTAGCCCAGCCTGCCATCACTACCCCTGCCGAGTCTTCAGATAAAGCACAAATTGCCAAGGATAAAGCTGACGGGGTCTCTAAGGACATTCCTGCCACTTAATCCTGGCTTATTTATTTTAATTTTTGAACGATGTTTTTAAGTGCCCTTACGTTTATTGGGCTTTTTACTTGTAACTTTATCTGCCCATTTTATGGCACTTGGAATCCGTTGCTTTGAACATGTATACTGATGTTTTTATTCTTCTATTGACTAATTTCTTATGGCCCCATTTATTTGATGAGATCGTTACCTTTTGATTTTTAGCCTTTTTTCGTCATTTCTACAGGCTAGTTGGTTTGAGAACCACGTTTATAAGTAAGGTCTTACTTTTTCGTCAGACCGTCATCTATTGGACCGTCAACCTTATAGGTCCGTTAATTCTAGGACCTGGTCCATATGATGATATTTTCATCCATTGGACCGTGAACTTTTTAACGTTGACTTTATTGGACCGTCACTCTCTTGGTGTTAGCCTTGTTGTTTGGCTCTTTGTTGGTTCGTCAGTTTATAAGGCATGGTCCATTTGATGATAGCTCACCTATTAGACCGTAACTTTCCGGACCGTCATTTTATTGGCCTTAGCCTTGATGTCTTTGACACCTTCGTTAGCCCGTCAGTTTTTTTAAGGCCTGGTCCATATGATGATAGCTTCATCTATTGGACTGTTAGCTTTTTCGCTTTAGCCTTTCCGGACCGTTATTTTCTTGGCCTTAGCCTTGATGTCTTTGACACCTTCGTTAGCCCGTCAGTTTTTTTAAGGCCTGGTCCATATGATGATAGCTTCATCTATTGGACTGTTAGCTTTTTCGCTTTAGCCTTTCCGGACCGTTATTTTCTTGGCCTTAGCCTTGATGTCTTTGACACCTTTGTTAGTCCGTCAGTTTTTAAGGCCTGGTCCATATGATGATAGCTTCATCTATTGGACCGTCAGCTTTTTCGCTTTAGCCTTTCCGGACCGTTATTTATTTATTTTTTTTGGCCTTAGCCTTGATGTCTTTGACACCTTTGTTAATCCGTCGGTTTCTTTCTAGTCCGTGTGTTATGGACTTAGTCGTTTTGGTCGTGAACTAAGTGGATCGTAGAAAAAATATACTTCAGCAATTTCTGAATAAAACTCCTCTTATTGTCATGCATCTAAATGAAAGTAATTAAAACCAAATCCTGCCCCTTGGGCTAAAAAGAAGAATTGTTGCAAAAGATTAAAGTAAATGATAGTTCTGAGGAGTGAAACTAAAGTTTTGCTGGAATGTAAGATAAAATAAGAAAATGTTGAACTTCATGCTGCCGCTTCTACTGGTAGTACTTTCGTAGGTGTTCGGCGTTCCATGGGTGCGGCAGTTTCTTTCCTTCCAACGTCTCTAGATGGTATGTGCCTTTCCTTTGCCACGACGTGACTCTGTAGGGTCCTTCCCAATTGGGGCCGAGTTTCCCTTGGGTAGGGTCCCTAGCGGCGCCCATGACCTTTCTAAGAACAAGGTCTTCAACCTGGAAGTCCCTGTGTCGGACCCGAGAGTTGTAATGTTTGGCCATACGGTCCTGGTACCGAGCGAGCCTTTGTTCTGCTATTGCTCTGATCTCGTCTATTAGGTCCAGCTGTAGTCGCATAGCCTCGTCGTTTTTGTTCTCGTCGTGGTTGTGCACCCTGTAGCTTATGAGCCCAATTTCTGCCGGAATGACCGCTTCGCCTCCATACGTCAGTCGAAATGGTGTTTCCCCTGTGGGTGTCCTTGCTGTCGTCCTGTATGCCCATAATATGCTTGGCAATTCATCGAGCCATATACCCTTTGCCCCCTCGAGCCGAGTCTTGATAATCTTAAGCAAGGATTGGTTCGTTACTTCGACTTGGCCATTAGCCTGAGGGTGGGCGGGGGAGGAATAGTGGTTCTTTATTCCTAGTTGTGAGCAGAAATCTCGAAAGGGGTCGTTGTCGAATTGCCGTCCGTTGTCCGAGACAAAGACTCTAGGAATGCCAAACCTGCAAATAATGCATCTCCAAACAAAGCTTCATACGTTCTTCTCCGTGATTGTGGTCAAAGTTTCAGCTTCCACTCATTTTGTGAAATAGTCGATGCCTACCACCAGGAACTTTAGCTGTCGTGCTGCTGTAAGGAAGGGTCCTATAATATCTAAGCCCCACTGTGCGAACGGCCATGGGGCCGTCATCGGGGTCAGCTCTTCGGTTGGTTGTCTAATAATATTGCTGAACCTTTGGCACTTGTCGCAGGCCCTGACATAGGCTTCGGCGTCCTTCTGCATAGTGGGCTAATAGTATCCTGCTCGCACAAGCTTGTGTACCAACGACCTGGACCCTGAGTGGTTTCCGCAGATTCCTTCATGCACCTCTCTCATGACGTAGTTTGCTTCTTCCATACCCAAGCATCTCAAATATGGTCGGGAGAAACCTCTTTTGTAAAGGACGTCTTTTATCAGGATGAACCTCGCTGCTTGGACCTTAAGTTTCCTTGCGGCTTCCTTTTCGTCTGGTAAGACTCCCTCTTTCAGGTATGAAACTAACGGCATCGTCCAGCTCCTGTCGGAGCATATTTCCTGCATGTTGTTGAGATCTATTAGCGGAGAAAGCTGCACGAAGGAGAATACATTACCAGGGATGACCATTTGTTTTGCTGAAGCGGCCTTCGCGAGGAGGTCGGCTCGCTCGTTTTCTTCTCTGGGAATTTGGACGACTTTGGCTTCTAGGTCATCCACTCTCGCCTTTACTTCATCAAGGTATTTCTTCATCTTTTCGCCCTTGCACTCGTAGTCTCCGTTTATTTGGTTAGTGACGACCTGTGAATCGCAGTAGATGACTACCCTCGCGGCTCCTGCTGCTTTGGCGAGGTCGAGCCCTGCTATCAGAGCCTCATACTCTGATTCATTGTTGGTGGCAGGGAAGTCGAGACGGACCATACATTCAATGGTGTCTCCTTTGGGCGATAATAGCACAATGCCGGCCACTGCGGCTTGTCTGTTGGATGAACCGTCCGTATATATGCTCCATTGAGGGGACTCTGCTGCCCCCTTGTCTTCATCATGAGTGAACTCAGCTATAAAGTCGGCGACGATCTGTCCCTTGATGGAGGACCGCGGACGGTACTAAATATCAAATTCGCTCAGTTCTATAGCTCATAATGCTAATCGTCCTGCGGACTCAGGACTGCTCATTGCCCGCCGTAAAGGCTTGTCAGTCAGAACGTTCACCGTATGAGCTTGGAAGTATGGTTTGAGCTTGCAGGCTGCCGTAACTAATGCAAAGGCAAGTTTTTCCATGGGCGAGTATCTTTCTTCGGCACCGTGAAGCGCCTGGCTGGCGTAGTACACCGGCTTTTGCACTTTCTCTTCTTCTCTGACCAAGGCCGCGCTAACGGCTGCGGGGGAGACGGCTAGATAGAGAAAAAGCTCTTCTCCCGGCTGCGACGGGCTCAGCAATGGTGGGGAGGAGAGGTAAGCCTTCAATTCTTCAAATGCTTGCTGGCATTCGTCAGTCCACTTGAAGGATTTCTTCAATGTTCGGAAGAAGGGCAAACACTTGTCCGTTGCCCTTGATACGAACCTATTTAGTGCCGCTATCTTTCCATTGAGGCTTTGCACCTCCTTCACATTTCTTGGTGGTGCCATATCCATAATGGCCCGGATCTTGTTTGGGTTTGCTTCGATTCCCCTCTGAGACACCATGAATCCTAAGAATTTTACCTGCCGTTACTCCAAAGGCACATTTTCCTGGATTGAACTTCATGTTGTAGGAGCGAAGTGTGTCGAATGTTTCTTTAAGATCTTCTAGGTGATCTTCCTCCCTTCGGCTTTTTACCAGCATGTCGTCCACAAAGACTTGGACATTCCTCCCGATCTACTGTGCGAACATTTTGTTCATGAGTCTCTGGTACGTTGCGCCTGCGTTCTTCAAGCCGAAGGGCATCACCTTGTAGCAGAAGAGGCCTTGGCTGGTTACAAACGACGTTTTCTCTTGATCGGCTTCATGCATTCGGATTTGGTTGTACCCCGAGAATGCGTCCATGAAGCTCAGCAACTGGTGTCGAGCTGTAGAGTCTACTAGGACATCGACCCTCGGGAGGGGGTAGCTATCCTTGGGGCAGGCCTTGTTGAGGTCGGTGAAGTCCACGCACATCCGCCATTTCCCGCTCGCCTTTTTGACCATCACTACATTTGCTAACCAGTCGGGATAGTATACTTCTCTAATGAAGCTTGCTTCCCGTAGCTTTCTGACTTCTTCTGCTATGGCTTGGTCTCGCTCGGGGGCAAACACTCTCTTCTTTTTGTCTGATAGGTGGAAAGGTGGGCGATACGTTCAACCTGTGCACCATGACTGAAGGATCTATTCTCAGCATATCTTCATGACCCCACGCGAATACATCTCGATTGCGTCTGAGGAAGGTTATGAGCTCCTGACGGACCGTGGTGTTAGCGAGCGTTCCAATTTTGGTCGTTCGGCCAGGATCGGAACTGTCAAGGGGTACCTCTTCTAACTTCTCAACCGGCTCTGTTACCGTCCGGTGCTCTTCTATGCTTAAAGCCTGAACCTGATCCTCCATTCCCATCATGGCTATGTAGCATTCGCGCGCGGCCATCTGACTTTCGTGCAGTTCCCCTACTCCGTAGTCAGTCGGGAACTTTATCTTTAGGTGGTAGGTGGAAGTTACTGCCTTCCATGAATTTAGCGTGGGTCGCCCGAGGATAGCGTTGTAGGCTGACGAGCAATCGACTACCAAGAATGTCACGTCCCTGGATATCTGTTGAGGGTAATCGCCTACAATGACGGATAATGTGACTGCGCCCAATGGGAATACCCGGCTCCTACCGAAGCCAACAAGCGGGGCATTTGTTGGGATCAATCGCTCCCTGTCGATCCTCATCTGCTGGAATGCCGTATAGTACAAAATATCTGCTGAACTGCCATTATCGACCAGCACCCGGTGCATGTTGTAGTCTCCTACCCGCAAGCTGACGACAAGCGCATCGTCATGTGGATGGTGAAGGCGTCGCGCGTCTTCTTCTGAGAATTCGATTATAGGACCTTCTCTTCGTGCTATCTTCAGCACGACTCCCGTCAGCTGAACATTTTGTACCATCCGAAGATAGGTCTTGCGGGCTTTCCTGGATGACCCGGCGGCAGCCGTTCCTCCTACGATCATCCTTATATCCCCGATCGGGGGCCTCGGTCGCTCATTGTCCCGTCGGGGGTGTTGGTCTTGTGCGGGGGGATCCGCTTTCTCCTTACTAACGAATCTCTGCAGCTTTCCTTGTCTGATAAGGGCCTCAATCTGTTGCTTGAGGTCATAGCAATCAGCCATGTCGTGGCCATGGTCACGGTGGAAACGGCAATACTTATCCCGGGAACGTTTGTTGGGGTCACTCTTCAGCTTTCCCGGGAACGTCAGAGCCTCTTCGTCCTTGATTTGCATAAGGACTTGATCTATCGGGGCTGTTAGTGGAGTGAAGCTCGTGAACCTTCCCCCTAGGGGTTTAGGGCGCCTTTCGTCCCTTCGGTCTCCTGTTCTTGCTTTCTTTCGGCCTTGGTCCTGCCGAGTGTCTTCCTCCCTTTCTCTTTTCCTGGGCCTCTCTTCCCGAGCTAACAGCGCGTCTTCAGCGTTCATATACTTTGTGGCGCGATAAAGTACTTCCGACATGGTCTTCGGGTCGTTTTTGTATAGGGAGAACAAAAACTTACCCTTCTTCAAGCCATTCGTGAATGCCGCAACAAGTATCTTATCGTCGACTTCGTCGATCAAGAGCGCCTCTTTGTTGAAGCGGGAGATGTAGGCCTTTAAAGTTTCATCTTCTCGCTGCTTCATACTCATCAAGCAAGCCGTAGACTTCTTGTATCGATGGCCTCCAATGAAGTGTGCGGTAAACTGAGCGCTGAGCTCTTTGAAGGTGCTGATGGAGTTTGGTGTCAGTCGGCTGAACCAAATTCTCGCTGCGCCCTTCAGCGTTGTAGGGAAAGCCCTACACATGATGGCGTCCGCTACTCCTTGAAGGTGCATTAGGGTCTTGAAGGTCTCCAGGTGGTCCAGTGGGTCCTTGACCCCGTCATAACTGTCTATCTGTGGCATGCGAAACTTACTTGGTAAAGGGTAGGAGTTAACGGTGGTGGTGAACGGCGAGTCAGTTCGGTTGACAAGGTCGTCAAGGTCGCTTGATACTCGTCCCTTGAGAGCGTTCATCATAACCTCCATTTGTTCCTTCATGGCCTGCATCTCCGCGATAACAAGTGGCGGAGTGGTTTCTGCGAGGGAGGGGGTGCTTATGCCCTGTCGTTTTGGTTTGCTCGGGGCATTGCTGGCCTGGGGTCCCTCCTGGTTTCTTCTGTCGGCGCTGGTTCCTTCTTGATCCGCTCCTTGGTTGTTGGGAGCTGCATTTTTCTGTTTCAGTTGCTCTTCTAGGTCGTGGTTTTGTTTGGTGAGGCGCTCCACGGCAGTGGCGAGTGTCCTCACCTGTCTTTCAAGTGCAGTCGTAGGGGCTTCTTCTTCTTGAACGTCGTTGGTGGTCGCCATTGAGCGAGTGAGTACCATGTAACTCTTTTATCTAGGAAGCGATAACGTGCTACGCTTCCCACAGATGGCGCCAACTGATGATGCCGGAAATAATACCACCAGTGAGTCACACGTTCCTCGTACGATCGCCAATGGCACCTGCACAATGAAAAGGAATAACCTAGCAGAGAGTACCGGTGTGGTACCAGCCAAACACCCTCCGAAGGTCAAGTTAGAACTATTCTCACTGCTCTAGAGTGCTAGAGAGGGTAAATTATGCGTACCTCGGTTTGTGAGGGTGCTTGGGTTTTTATACTAGTAGAGGGTTGACCTCTTTTCCTTGGAGTAGAAGTCTTTTCCTTATAGGAGTCCTCTTGAGCGTATTTTACGGGATCTTTTCCTTATGGGGATCCCTTGAATATTATCTAGTGTGGGAAGCGAGACTTTTCCTAATCCGTAGCGTGGGTAGCAAGTAAACTTATGCCCGGTCCGTCAGTCTCAATTTACCTCCCTCACCTTTTTTATACCGCCAACCTTGGAGCCGTCAGCCTTGGAGCCAGCTGACCCTATGATCGTCAGCATAAACACCGTCTGTTATGCACAAAGGAATTGCATTAAACCGTCAGTTTTATGTCCGTGTGGTTAGGTTCTCCTTTTATCCTCATCACTCAGCATGGAAGCTGAATTTGCCAAAAACAAGGTACACGATTTATCTTTATAAGTCAACGTATAATAGAACAGTACTAGATATAATACAAATTAAGTACAATACAATTGTGGCTATTGATTCATAACTTTATATAGTGTTACTATTATATGTTATAACTATTTCTCTCTACTTTAAGATAGAATTCAGTTTTAGTATATAGATTCATGCTAGCTATGCTATCTTTTATTTTCTTTATCCTCCTCCTCTTTCAATTTCATTAGTTTGAGCTTTGTTTCCATAAAGGTAATTACCCTTAAGAGGCTACGAACATTTGAGAGTATGGAATCGAGACGTGAAGCATTTAAGCTTGGATTAGCTTCAGCTGTACTTCTAGCTCTAGCACACGTTACATCTAACTTGCTTAGCGGGTGTATTTGCACTAGTTCCATGGAAGAGCTGGAAATATCATCTGCTAACCGGAAAATATGGTTTGCATGTCTTATTTCCTCATGGTACGTGTTTTTCATCATTACTTGCTTATAGTAGTAAAAGTATACAAATTACATTTGCATATTGATATATCTTCGTGCTTTGGCTAGCTAGATGTAAATTTAAATCACAATTAACGTTTGCTTATTCACTCCAATTCCGTGGAAGAAGTTGTCCCTCCTCTCATATGGGAGGAAGTATACTTTGTTTTGAGTGTATGCTTCTTCTTCCTTATAGTCGGAGGGACCCACCAGCAGTGAGGGAGAAGAAACATACACTTAAAACAAGGTATATTTTCCCCTCATATGGGGTGTGAACTCCTATATAAAATCCATGATAGGGCCATGGTTGGACATAGGAGGGCAACGGCCCCCCCAATTTTTTTTAAAAATATATGATTATATATATGGGTACTTAGGGGGTAATGGCCTAAAGGGACCTGAACAGCACTTTTGCAGGGGTTTGGGCCTAAATGACCTAGAGCATCTTGCATGACTGAAGCCCAGGATCATTGGGCTAGAACCATCCCACTGGGAGGCATGCTGGGGTCGGGACACAATGGTCGGCAGCACCTCTTTGACCGGGATCATGTTTGGCCCAGCGTAGGTACCGACCTGGTGGCCCAACAAGAAAACAAGGTTGGTCTAGGTCGATAACCGAACACTAGATAATGCCCTTGGGGAATTCACAACCGAACACTAGATGGCGTCTGGAACAAGTTACGAGGGAATCCTCTAAAATTGTGAGGATCCCTGGGGATTTACATGGATGTGGGAGGACGTGTGTAACAGGAAAATAATGATGATCCACCCACTAACAAGGTGCTATAAAAGGTGGAGGAGGCAGAGAGCTAGGGGTTAGTTGGGAAAAAGAGGGAAGAAACTAAGGGAAGGAGAGATAGAAAGCAAAGATAGAGGGAAACACTTGGGAATTGAGGGAAGTGAGGGAGAGGGTCTGAGATTAGGGGTTAGAGAGGACACACCAGGCTAAGCTGAGAGCTCCATTGGTAGGATCAAGATATAACCCATGAATAAATTAATTGGGGGCCCAAATATTGTCACGCAAGGGGTATTTGGTGCCCACAGGTACTAATTTTAACAATTTTATTTTATGAAATTATACTTTTATGCATCCTTAACAATATCATTATTTCTTTTAAGAGTATTGTTATAGTCACAAAATTTTCTACATCATTTTTACAAACTATTAAGGTAGCAAATTCTTATTGGTTCGCAGTTGGGCCCAACATTTACATTATTTTTTTTAGTTACCAATAACCACTCATCACATAAGTAATTTGTAAAAAAGTTTATAGCTCTAGCATTTTCCTCATTTTAAAGACCAAATCTAAAACAAAATATACAAGCCCAAAAAAATTAGTCCAACAACAAAATTACCAATAGTAAAACTAAAAAAAATTAAGTCTAGTAAACCAATTTTAGCCAAAACAAACAATCTGACCCTTTAAAAAATTTTAAACAACTTGCAGCTAAGTGGCTAAACAGTAACAAAGTCGGAGGCTGAAGCCATTGCATACAACTAGCAATAAAGTTGCTCCTCCTAACTCTAAGTTCTAGTCCTGTCCTTGGATAGGGCCTACACCACTTGTGAGAGGAATGAAGAGAATATGAAACAGGAATATGAAAACGTAAATGAATTATGTTAATAAAGAAATCTCAGCTAAACTAGCACTTTCTCATCTTTTATCCAATTCACGAGTGTGGTAGGAGACTGCATTCGATTTAATGTTATCATGTGATGACAAAATTATTATAACAATGTTGTACTCTTTTAACTCAAAAAATAGTTAGAAAAGTATACATGTTACATGTTGTACAAAAAGTTAAACATGAGTGTATTTTTTAAAATATTTGAAATATATACGCTTTTTATAATTAAAAAAATAAAAAAGTATTAAAATATTCTCTTTTATACTTATACAAAAAAAGCTCAATTTGACTAATTAAGTTTTAATACTCTTTAGTTTGCGAATGTTGCTCTATATCATGTATGACGTTTAAATTATGATCGATATTTATGGTTCTATATTTTATATATTATTTACAATCTTAATCTTTTATATATATATATATATATATGTGTGTGTGTGTGTGTGTTAAGTTTATTTTTTTTATTTATGAATATTTGGTTGATTAGATTTTAAAGTTATGCCAAATATATTAGACATACCTAAGATAAGTATATATACTACTCAATTGGAAATTAAAAAAAGAAATAATTTAATACATACATTCATACATATATATATATATAATTTTTTTTTGAGAAATAATTACAACATGCTGCTAACCTTGCAGCTCGAACCCTTTTCAAACATTTCCACATTATATCAGTTGATACGTGTATTCAATTTTTATGCCAAAAACATTAATATAAATGTGGGGCCCAACAATTTTTGGGCTAGCTCCATTTATTCGTTGGAGCCTAAAGGCCCAAGTCGAGGAAGGTTATGGTCCAGGCACGATAATGCAAGTACAAAATAGCATTGGGATACAGCCGAGGACGATTCAGTCATCGGCCTGTCTGAAGTCTCCTTGGAAGAAAGGGCAAAAATGGTATAGAAACAACTTGGGAAAAAATCTAAAATATCTGTGCCAATAGAAAAAGGTATGTTGGAAAGTGTAACGACCGGAGAAAGCTGTCGTTACTGCCATTCAATACTTTGCACCTGACAGAGCCATACTCTCCAGCTTTTTCAACCACCCCCAACCACTCCGGGTATGGGCTGATGGGACAAGTGTCAGTCTTGGAATGTCGATCCTACACGTGGACGAAGGATAAAAAAACACAGGCTAGTATAAAAGGAAAAGTAAGTAATTCATAAAAGGGGCTGGGAAAAATGGCCAAAAACCTGAGCCTCCCAGCCCGCCTCCAGGAGAAAGACTTCTAGGGCGAGAATGACTTAACCATGTATGAACACCACGAAAAACCCACCGCCTGGTGACCAAGGCCTAGCTTTTCAAACCCACGCTCTACAAATGATATTGTTTGGGCCTTTTTACGTGCGAACCCAACACTGTTACGGTTCGTTACTAATCGTGTCCTTACAATAAATAATTCAAAACTACATTAATAATTAGTGAGTTGCATGAAACTTTAGTAATTTTACCAAAACTAAAATAACTATCTTAATGAGTTACATGATAAAGAAAAAAACATTAATTTTACTATGCGTAATACATGCATATATTGATCCACTTGGAACAAAAACAATGTCTAGTACATAAAATTTACCATATTAGAACACAAAACTATGATATATAATCAAAATAATGAAAATAAATATTAAATTTTATTTTAAATTACTTGAAGCTATTTGTAATAGAATTTTAAAATTATTGATTTTTAGGACAGACAAAAAAACTTAAGAACAACTGTTTGGAGAGTGGATTTAATTCTGGGTTGAGGCCCAAAATGCTTGAAAGTTCATACTAGAAAGGACGAGCTAGGCCCATCTCTATGAATCATAAAGGGGAGTTTCCCTCCAGATAATTCCCAAGGAGTTCTGAATGTACCACCAACATTAAAACTCTCATCTAAGGTAATAAACACGGGCGACCATGGAGAATACAAAGGAGTGATCCCGGAGAACCAATTTCCTTTTCTTAAACCGATGTGCCATTCTCATTATGTACACCTTGGGAAACTCCCTAAGTGGATAAGGATCACAGAAACTGCCTCCTCTACATTAGTGAGAGGTTCTCCACCTAATCTTTGCCACATTAAATACATATAAGACAACCTGAACAGTACAAACACTCCCCAAAAGTCCTGCTTTATGATAAGAATGGAGGGGAAACCAATAGAAGAAGGAAAAATATCCCAAAAAGATCCAACTAGGGGTAAGCCAGTTGGAGGGATAAGGAAAGGAGAAGGCCTATAAAAAGGGGGTGGGGGGGGGGGGGGGGGGGGGGGGGGAAGGGATGGCAACAAAAAGAGGGCATGAGAAAAAAGATACTAAGCAAGAGAGAACAAAAATAGGAGATAAGAGATTCCTTTAAGTTTGAGTCCCAGTACCATGAGAAAATAGTGTAATGGTTGTTTTTTTTTTTGAGAAACGCGTAATGGTTGTTGTTAGTAATATTAATACAATCTTGCTTCCATAAATTACTTGTTTGAGCTTCCCATTGTGGAGTTTTCACCTTATTCATTAGATAAATAAATTGTGCTAATCGGTTATCTAAGTAGGAATTTCTCTTCAAGGTTTTCGGAATCTTTTTGATAATTTCTGATCCTCACAACAACAATTAAGCTTTTATATTTATCCAAAAAATTGATAAAGCTTTAGAGGAGAAGTTGATAAGAACAATTGAGTTGTTGTTTATATTTAATAATAAATTGCTATAATTTGGCACAACTAAGACTTCTAAACCCAGTTATTAAAAAAGAAAAAAAAAAAAAAAGAGGCTTCTAAACCCAATTTTATTATATGGTATATGATATGATATGATTTAAAAATCTTATAAATACAATAGAATTTCCTATGTCATCTACTTGATGATAATTGCTCTTATCATTATTTATTAACTATTTATTACGTTGAATAAACAGGATTATAGTGGCCATTGGTCTTCCTACGCTGATTATGGGCATATTAGAAGATTTCACATCAAGAGGTTCATGCCAACTCTTACACCTTCATTTTCAGTCCATTGGTGGGATATCATGCTTCATACATGGTCTGTTATGCATAGCATTATATCTTTCTGCGACTTTCAACTTTGGAATTAATAAAAGCTCTACTACCTCTTCGGGACATGAAGTACTTCCTTGATGGTTAGCCAAAAAAAAAATGAAGTACTTCCTTGACTGTCATTTTCTTCTCTCTCTTTTTGTATATGGGTTTTTCTTTGAGAAATGACAATTCATATCTCTTTCTCAGGCGATAATAATAAGACATCAATAATGTCTAATAGCTCATGATAAGACAACAGAAAATATTAATCGGAGACTTAATTAATTAGTTACATGCAACATATTAATCAGTTACATCTAATCCAATCTAACTGGCTCCTGACTGAATTAATTACCTCATGAAGATAGATGGGTGTTTTTTTCTTCCCTGAATAACATTGAAATCCAAGATGCACATTACATGGACAGTGGTCTCAATCCATCGCCATCCAAAGAAGCAAAAGCATAATAATGCTTTAAAATCATACAGAATTTTGAGCCAAAATTGAAGTTCCTGTGCACAAAACAAAAATCCCAGCCTTGAAAAGAATCTAAATCTAACATATAGATATAACAAAATGTTATATAATATTTTCTCAAGTGTGGTGTCAACTTACCATAAGTCAAAATAAAACAAAACAAAAATGATAGCAAGACCCACCAGTCCACCACAACTCATAAATAAGAGTATTATGAAAATGTTTTGAGATTTTATTGTGTCTTTAGACTTTCTCTTCTTATACTTGATATGATTGAGGAATTAGACCAAGCAAATTCTACACCATTAGAACTGATCATGGCTTTGGATCGTAGTTAGTGCCTCATCCTCAAATATCACAAAATGCAAACCCAAATCTATATTGTGTTCTTACGGTTTGGAGAGATGCTTTAAACTCTACTCAAAGAGCATCAACGGGTGCTTCCTTGATTCTTAAAAGCAAGAACATGGGTGATAATTACCAAGGTCGGTCCAAGGCCCATGCCTAAGGGCTAAGGTCCTACTAAAAAAAGCCCAACCCCTTCACAAAAGATGCCACAAAGCTTATGATAATAAATTTATTGAAAAAAAAGGTTGTGCAATTTTTTTTTTCTCATGAGTGATGCTAGAGATGCACAAATTTTACTACATAAGGTTTATAAATTAACGTGTCAACAATTACAAAAATTTAATTCAAACATTTATTAATTATAGGTTGTTAAAGTTCATTAATTGCATTTATTATTACATCCGTTTGTAAATATTTTATAGTAGAGTAATACTAGAGACACAAACTTTTTTACAAAATATTTTACAAACTGTTGATGTGGGTAGTGATTATTGGTAAATGAAAAAGTGATGTTAGTAGTAAGTCTGGATAAAAACTAATGAAAAGTTGCCCACAATAACAATTTGTAAAAATATTGTAAAATAATTTGTATCTGTAACATTACTCTTTGTCGTAACTACAGTATTTTCCTTTTTTTTCATCTCTAAAAACCTCTAAAATACTAGACTAATAGAAAGTTAATCCAATTGAAAAGAAAGAGATGAATTGATTTAATTGTTACCTTTTACGCTTACTGAATCCTATAAATTAAACAAATAATGTAATCACTTACTTTAAAATAAGCATTGGTTTCCTTGTTTGTATAAAAGTCCTAACAAAAATCGATATATACCATCCTACTACACACCAGGATAGAAGAGGTCTATTACAATTTTTATTCTTTTCTTCTTCTTTGATTATAAAACAAAAATGATGCCTATGAGTTTATATATAAACTAGTCGGAAACCCGTGCAACGCACGGGAACTTACTTATTTATAATAGACTAAAATAATTTTATAAAATTTTAAATTGATTATGAAATTATACTATTGCATGAATTGCTTCTATCTTTTTGAGTTACAATTTGATGAATAAGCCAAATTTAGATATTGAAAAAAAAATAACTAAAAAGTTCTAATGTTAAAATGTTCGAAAGGGGAAAAAAATCAGAAAATTTATTGGCACTACCTAGAAATTATTGAAACAAAACAAAATATATATGACTACCAAATAGAGAAATATAAGAGAAAGATAGGTTACCTTCAAGAGAATAATCCATAGTTATAACAGTTGAAATTTGCTAAACTGTTTCAAATATTGCAAAAAATTGAACCCAAAAATTTAGATGGTCAAACTTTCAAAAGACAATAAAATTAAAAATCAAAGCATTCAGAACCTACAAATTATAAAAACAAAACAAACAAAAAAAGTCATTATTGCGAGACAATTTCAGTAAGGATGGAAAACTTTTCTAAGTTTTTTTTTATCCAATTCTTCCTAATTGATGAAAAATTTGGTTCAAACATTGTCGAACACTTTGAAGGTGCAAATAATATAGGCTTCCAACATAATCTTTAATTAATAAACAAAGAAGCATGACACCATAAGAGAAAACATAAGATAACATATAGTGCATATACCTTACTCCACAGCTGTAAGAAAATATCCACACAAAAGGAATTGAAAACTTGTACATACGTCTCCATAAGGTAAAGTTTAAGGTTATATAATCTAAAATAATATAGAATATAGCATCTTTGAACCACACAAAAAGTTAGCAAACTTACTACAATACTTGTAGTTATACTATATATTGTAAAGTACTACTCCATACAAAACAAAAGCAAAAAAAACTAATTCACAAAAAAGAGAAAAAGCAATAGCAAGCGTACCAAAGAAATTTAAACTTAGGGTTTTCTCTCTTAGTGGAGACGGACAAAGGAGATTGCTTTAGGGTTTTCAAAGATTTTGTCTCTTATATATATATATATATATATATATATATAAAAAGAGACTCCTGTTAGGAAAGAAATTGAAGTTTAGGGTTTTCTCTCTTAGTAGAGACAGACAGAGGAGATTGCTTTAGGGTTTTCAAAGATTTTGTCTCTTATATATATATATATATATATAAAGAGACTCCTGTTAGGACTCTCTCACTATTTAGTTTTAAAAATTAAAATTTTTTGAAATTAAAATGATGATGTGGAAAATTGTGGGAGTTTCAAAGGTTTCGGTTTTTTATATATATATATATATATATATATATATAGACTAGCATGTGCATTTAAAAGTAAACAATTTTTGTTAATCATAAAAATATCCACAATTGATTGAATTATCAAAAAAAATAAACGTAATTAGATGCATATTAATATTCCTACCTAAGTTAAATATATTTGTGATAATTTTATTCTAAATTTTAATAAGATAGAAAGTGTGGTAATTTTTGTTGAGTTATGTGATTGGTGTTTTTTTTTTTTTTTTTTTTTTGGGGGGGAATATTTGGTTGATTAGATTTTAAAGTTATATTATAAGGGTGACAAAGTAAGTCCAAACCCATTTGCCCATCCAAACCCACCCACTCTAATTGAACCCAAATCCACCCAATTATTAGTTGGGTTAAATGAACATCAACTCAATTAGATCCAATGATTATTGAGTTTTAACTAAAAACTCATCGAACCCCATTTAACCCAAAAACAATATATTCAAATTCAACCCAACCCTTCCCACTAAAAAAAAAAAACAGCCCTCAAACATTTTAGTGTTTCACGATATTTTTATTTTTCCTCATTTTCTTGGCCTCCAATCACATTTTAGTCGGAGGCCCAGTGATTTTTTTTTTTTAATTTCTTTCTATTCACCACTTTGCACTGTTTGGTCTCTAAGAAATGATCTGGTACTCACTCCCCTTGTCTTTCTCTCTTCCCTTTGTCTCTTTCCTCCCTAAATCTATTCACTTTTTTATTCTCCTTTCTCTCTCTCTCACTTTTTCTATCTCTAAAATTATCTTTCTCTCTGATCGCTTGATCATGCTTCAGAGATTGGTTCCGCAATCTCCAATATCTAACATGAATCCGAAGCGCATGGATTGTGACGACAGCTCAGGCGACGAAACCACCACAGCAATGAAGCGTAGAAATCTCTCCGACGAAGCCTCCATTTCCGACGAGAAAGCGCTCGTCGAAGAACTACACCGCGACGAGAGCGAGTCGAGTGGGCTTAGACTTTTAGGTCTCCTTCTGTAGTGCGCCGAGTGCGTCTCCATGGAAAATCTCGACGACGCCACCGATCTCCTCCCCGAAATCTGTGAGCTCTTCTCTCCCTACGGTTCTTCGACACAGAGAGTAGGTGCATTCTTCGCTCACGCGCTCCAAGTGCGCGTGATCACTTCGTGCTTGGGCATTTGTAATTACTGGCCATTATTGTCCTCTATTTGGTTACCGAGAAAGTGGAGGTAATGGAAGGAAAGTGATGTTTGCTTAATTTCAATGTTGGTGTTTTGCTGGCATTTGAATAATGAGAGATCTGGATTTCTCATTTCTTAAATTTCTCTTCCCATTTTCTCTATCATTTTATCGACAACCAAACGTGGAATAGAGGTTTTGTCTTCTTTTATTTTTGTTTTCTTTTTTTCTCGGCAACCAAACAGTGGACCACTTATAGTTTCTTATCTTATTCCTCCATTTTCTTCTTGTTGAGCTGTTACTGTATTTATGCGCATTTCGGTAATTTTGATAATTGAGTCATTGGATGAGTTGGAGTTTATCCATTATAATTGGGTTGGGTTGGGTTTAGGTTAGAAGCAATTAGTTAAATGAGTTTTAATGGGTGAATGAGTTTTATATGCCCAACCCAATTATGTCCATCCTAAACCCACCAATTTGACACCTCTACTTATATATAATTATTTTGTAAAAAAAAAAAAAAAAAAAATTTTGAGAATATATATAGTTTTGTAAGTTTTTAATTTATTTGAAAGCACAATGAAAATTTGCAAAAAATGCATACCAAATATATGAGACATTCCTAAGATAAGTATATATACTACTCGAATGGAAATTAATAAAAGAAATAATTTAATACATACGTACATATTAATATCTATATGTTTTAGAATTTCAAACATTTCCACATTATATCAGTCAATACGTGTATTCAATTTTTATGCCAAAAACATTAGTATGAATAATTCAAAACAACATTAATAATTAGTGAGTTGCAAGAAATTTTAATAATTTTACCAAAACTAAAATAATTATCTTAATGAGTTACATGATAAAGAAAAAACATTAATTTTACCATGCATATATTGAGCCACTTGGCGCAAAAATAACATCTAGTGCATAAATTTTACTATATTAGAACACAAAACTATGATATATAATCAAAATAATTAAAATAAATTCTAAATTTTATTTTAAATTACTTGAAGCTATTTGTAATAGAATTTTAAAATTATTGATTTTTAGGATAGACAAAAAAAAACTTAATAACAACAATTAAGCTTTTATATTTATCCAAAAAATGGATTAGGCAGTAGAGGAAAAGTTGATAAGAACAATTGAGTTGTTGTTTATATTTAATAATAAATTGCTATAATTTGGTGTAATCACTTGGTGGCAATTAAACAAGATATCCATTTGGCACAACCAAGACTTCTAAACTTAGTTATTTAAAAAAAAAAAAAAAAAAAAAAAAAAACCTTCTAAATCCAATTTTATTATATAGTATACGATATAATATGATTTAAAAGTCTTATAAATACAATAGAATTTTAACCTATATCGTCTACTTCATGATAATCGTTCTTATCATCATTTGTTAACTATTTATGTCGTTGAATAAACAGGATTATAGTGGCCATTGGTCTTCCTACGCTGATTATGGGCATATTAGAAGATTTCACATCAAGAGGTTCATGCCAACTCTTACACCTTCATTTTCAGTCCATTGGTGGGATATCATGCTTCATACATGTTCTGTTATGCATAGCACTATATCTTTCTGCGACTTTCAGCTTTGGAATTACCGAAAGCTCTACTACCTCTTCGGGACGTGAAGTACTTCCTTGACTGTCATTTTCTTCCTTCTCTCTCTTTTTGTATGGTTTTTCTTCTTTGAGAAATGACAATTCATATCTCTTTCTCAGGCGATAATGATAAGGCATCAATAATGTCTAATAGCTCATGATAAGACAACAGCAAATATTAATCGGAGACTACCATATGTACATGCAACATATTAATCAGTTACGTCTAATCCAATCTAACTGGCTCCTGATTGAATTACCTCATGAAGATAGAAGTGCATGCATAGAATATTAGAAAGGTGTTTTTTTCTTCTCTGAATAATATTGAAATCCAAGATGCACATTACAAGGACAGTGGTCTCAATCCATCGCCATCCAAAGAAGCAAAAGCATAATTATGCTTTAAAATCATACAGAATTTTGAGCCAAAATTGAAGTTCCTGTGCACAAAACAAAAATCCCAGCCATGAAAAGAGTCCGAATCTAACATATAGATATAACAAAATGTTATAATATTTTCTTAGGTGTTGTGTCAACTTACCATAAGTCAAAAAAAAAAAAAAATGATAGCGAGATCCACCAATCCACAACAACTCATAAACAAGAGTATTATGAAAATGTTTTGAGATTTTATTGTGTCTCTAGATTTTCTCTTCTTATATTTGATACAATGGAGGGATTAGACCAAGCAAATTCTAAACTATTAGAAGTTAGAACTGATCATGGTTTTGGATCGTAGTCAGTGCATCATCCCCAGATATCACAAAATGCAAACCAAAATCTACTATTGTGTTCTTACCCATTGGAGAGATGCTTTAAACTCTACTCAAAGAGCATCAACGGGCGCTTCCTTGATTCTTGAAAACAAGAACATGGGTGATAATTACCACAGTCGGTCCAAGGCCCATGCCTAAGGGCTAAGGCCCTACTGAAAAAAGCCCAACCCCTACACAAAAAGGTTGCCCAAAGCTTATGATAATAAATTTCTATTTCTATTAACTATATAAAAACAGTGAATGAGCAGGGGAACAGTAATTTTTTTTTTTTGGTTTAGTCAAGTGAGCCAAAACGGTGCGTATTGGTTTTAGTAAAATTCACCATTTCTAATGAAGGGAGGACAAGGAGAAATGAGAAACGATAGGATAAACAAGAGAAATCAAATTGATAGAGAGTTTTGGCGAAAATCCAGGAAGTGAGATTTTGTGCACATCTGCAGACTGCCATGGCGGCTCCGTTTTTGACTTCTCGCTTCAAGCAAGATTGGACAGCTTTGCTATGAGCTCCCTCAATCTGTTTGACGAAATGCCTGAACCAAAGTCTCTCTATTTGTTTGACAAAACCCTTACTTTTTTCTTGCCATTTATTTTTAAGATGTGATGTGATGATATTTTATTTAGTTAGTTTCAAAACATAATCTGAACATTAATTTGGTCGTACAATAATCTAAACCATGATTGTAGAAACACAACTATAAACTCAGCCTTATTGATTCAAGATATTTGTTTCAGTTGTGATGTTGTGTTAATCTTGCTTTGTTCAATTTTATTTATTAATAATGCTTAAGTCAACATATTGGCATTGATTAATGCAACAAATTTGAGGATTGTGTCATATACCTATCTATGCTAGACCATTATAGGAGCAGTTGGTGACCGAGGCTCTATGTCATTGCTGTATAAATGTTTTAGAAGCATCCCTTTAGATCTTAGAGGACTAATTATTAATGTGATTTGACCATTAGTCGTATGTGTGTAGGGAGTGTCTTTGGATTTGAAACCAATCATTGTGAACTACAATAAACAATTGGGGGGAGTGTGAGACAATGATGTTTGTTTGTTATATTTCGATAGTGGTAGTGGGGTTTGTATGATGAGCACCACATGGTGATTTATTTATTTTTAGTTATTTATATTTATTTTCTTCGAGTTAAGTTGACTAGCTTTTGAAGTCTGGTTTTATCAAATATGTATAAAGTGCCCGTTTGGATTCAGCGGAATCCTGTGTTGCGTTTTCTGATTTTTTTTTTTTTTTTTTTTTTTTTTTTTTTTTTTTTTTGTTCCAGCCGCACTATTTGACCAAGTCAACCATAAACAGTGCACTTATATACTGTTCACGGACCTACAAATTCTACTTTTTAATAACTTTTTCATTAAAAATGAGTCCCTCGATACTATTAACACATTTAAAAATTAATTTGTTACGGTGTTTTCAATTTCAGTTTTCAGTTTCAGTAAAAATAAGCTCAATCCAAACGGACCCAAAGAAAGTAAAATTTACTGGATGTATATTATGGCTATTATATTATACAGGTAATTATATTAACTGTAGGGATATATCTAAAAGCAACCCAATCAGCTCAGACTTGCTTCAAGTTTCTCTGACTCTTCTCTATTGATTGACAAAGATGTGAGAAGGACAAAGATTGCTAGTTGGACTCTTTACCAATGGAACATCTAAGTTTTTGAGGTTCTTTGCCATTGATGAATGGTTATGGGACAATTTTTAGTAGCATATTTGTCTTGTTAAGAGTAGATTTTGCCATGTTATGGAGAAAGCTTTTTTTTTTTTTTTTTTTTGAGAATCATGTTATGGAGAAAGCTGTGTATAAAGGTATGATTCAAGTACCGGGTTGCAGTATGGCTTAAGGCTTTTTGTACTTAAAATTGAGCTCCAAAATATCCCCATTGTGTTCAATATTTGCAAATATATATAATAATAAAAAAATTTATTCCATGCCACAATTTTAAAATATTGTCCTTTTTTTTTTTTTGAGAAACAAAAAAATATTGTCCTTGTTTGTCACAGCAATATAATTCACATTTAAAAAGATGAAAGAGCTCTATCTACTTTGTTTTTCGTTTGGTCAATTTTTGTTTTCTGTGGAGCCAAAACCAGTGCCAGCTGAATGATAGAGCAAAAAATGCGGTTGCCTAAGGCCCCAACTAAAAAAAGACCCCTAAATTTTAACCAATAGAGCTATATATAATCAATAAATAAAATAATATTTTTTTACCAGATAAAAAATAAATAAAAGAGAGAGAAAAATGCAATGTCCACAATATTTTTCACAACACTTTTACAACTAATATTAAGTAGTAGGTTGTTATTGATGACAAAAAAAAAAAAATTATAGTGATATTTTCAAATAGAAAACAAAAAGCAACTTAAAATCTAGGATTTGTTGTAAAAAATATTGTGAATGTTGCACTTCTAAAAAAAAAAATAATAATAATAATAAGAGTTGAGTTTGCAAACTTTTACTAATTTTCATCTAAGTCTACCACTAATACTGTTTTTTTACTTACCACTATCAATCTACCACAACAAGTATGAAAAATTTTGTCAAACTTTTTCTATCTATAAAATTTCTAAAAAAAAAAAGAAAAAATTCTACGTAGTTCATATTAATTAGTAGAAATTTTGCATCTAAAATAAGATAATCAATTTTTGCCTTAGGCCCCCAAATGCATCAAGCCGCCACTGGCCAAAACGATTCGTTTGGCTGAAGTGTGAAAACAAAATAAAGAGAAAAAGAGGGCAGGGGGAAAGAGAGCAACAGTGCGAGAGAGTTCTAGAATAATGAGAAGGTTTATGATGATACAAAAGAGTTGAATTTTTGGATGGTTTGACTGCGTTTTGAGAGGCACATTGGCCAAAAGGTCATGATTTTAGTGGTTTGAGAGAAAGGATTGTGTTTTGTGTTTCTAATTGTAGCTTTTGCTTTTGTGCTTTGTTGGCCAGTGGCAAGTTTGAGTCCTTTGTGGGAGAAGGCTTGGCTGTGAGCAACGAGGTTGGTTTTGGAAAATTTGTGTTTAATTTTTTGTTGTTGTTTAATGTTTTCATTTGTTTATTCATTAGTAGCTTAGGATAAAATTGTAAATTTAAATTTAGAAGTGTAAGTTTGGTTGATAACTAAGGGTTCAATCATGTAATATTGCACATACAAGAACTATATAAATGTGAATCTTAGAGGGGTTTAGGGAACTACAAAGGATTGCAATACATAATTGTGCAATTTACATAAATTTCGCTGGTAAGTGATATTGGTAGAATGAAATCCTCCAATAAACCAAGCACATGCCTTTTTTTTTTCTTTTAAATATTTATATCAACTGACATATATATTGTTATACTGATACAACAAATTTCACAATATTTTCACAATAATTGAGGTGTCAATTTCTTATAGGTCGAAATAAAATAATAAAATATGAGACTGTGACTAACCACAAATAAAAATAAATGTTTTGTGAAAATGTTGTAACACTTGTTATCACAATATTTTCACAATTTTTGAGATCTCAGTTTCTTATAGATCAAATAATAAAAAATGCTAAGTCTACAACATTTTCACATTAATTTCACAACAAGTCATAGGTAAGTTACTATTGATGGATAAAAAAGTGATATCAGTCGTGAGTCTATTTTAAAATCAATAACAACTTGCCTACTAGAATTTGTTATGAAAATATTATAGATGTAGATTTCTATAAAATAAATAATAATATATCAGACTGAAACTAACAATGGCTGAAAATAAAGGTATTGTGAAAATATTGTGACAATTTGTTGTGTTCTTAGACTTCTTTTTTGGTTTAGTCAAATTTGGTGAGTAAAAATTCACTATTTCATGCACAATTTTCTTTTGTTGATTTTTTTTTTTAATGCATAGTTTAAAGTGGTTGTTCCAATTAAATCTAATAACAATTTATCACTTAGGATTTGTTGTTAAAATGTTGTGAATATAGTATTACTCTAAAATAAAATCATAAAATATCATACCAAGACCCACCATAGCTAAAATAAATGTATCGAGAAAATATCGTGACATTTATTGTGTTCCTAACCTTTTTTTTTTTTTTTTTTTTAGCTATTTGTTGAGCCAAAAATTCATAGTTTTACGAACAGTTTTCTTGGGCTGACTCTTTTTTTTTTTTTTTTTTTTTTAAAAAAATTTATTAACACATTGTTTAAAGTAAAAAACACAGTTTACCAACAAAAAAGAATTATGGAAAAACGTATTTTCCCCCTTTATGTTTGGGGTAGTTTCATCCCCGCCAATTTTAAAGTTGAATAATTTCCTCCTTTATACTTTGTAGACAAGTATATAGTTCCTACTATTACTCTCTTAGTTAACCCCTAACAAAATCTAATGATTCCTAGAATATTTCATTGTGCAATAACTAAAATGCCTCATTAAATTTTAATGTCCCAAAAATTTATTCATTTATTTTGAATTTTATGTGTTAGTCATACATAGAAAGTGAAAATGATGATGTACGGTATTCTATTTGTTACCTAGAAATACTAATTTATTAATGGTTTAAATCTTCTAGATTTATAATTTTATCTAATAAATACTTTAATGACATATGTCTTTTGTTATTTTGTTCTTTTATATATATATATATATATATATATTTTCTTTCTTAAAAAGGTGTTCATCAAAAATTAAGTAAGCTATGCATTGTAGTTAGGCTCATAAAATAAAATGATAAAGAAGGAAGTATGAATAACAAAATATTCAATGCAAATGGTTGTAGGTATTTGATTTGATGAAGAGTTTCAATTGTAACTTATGTTATTGTGGGGGGCGGGGGGGTATAAAACTGGGAAGCCCATGTCAATGTCTGTGCTGGGCCCAAGGCCTGATCCAAGGAAGGCCCACCCCTCCTCGGCCATGGGAAGGATCCTCCTCGGCTATGGGAAGGACCCTCCTCGGCCATAAATGTAGCCGAGAGAAAAGGGAGCAACTTGGTCCTGGTGATGACATTCTGGGTCATTTCGCCGAACAAGAAAAGTACTAAAACGACAAAGAACAAGGGAAATGCTGCCCTTACTACAATTAAGTACTCTACACCTGATAGAGCCATGCTTTTCAACTTTTACAACCACCCCCAACCACTTTGGGTATGGGCTGATGGGACAAGTACCAGCCCTATAAAGCTGAACCTACACGTGGATGTTGGGGGGAGGGAAAAAGCGAGTATAAAAGGAGGAAGAAGCAGTCCAGAAAGGGGATGAGGACCAGGTCCAAGAACCGGAGCCACCCAGGCCGTGCCAAGGAGAAAGTCTTCTTGGATAAGCTCAGTTCACCTTTCTGCGATCATCATAAACACCATGACTAACGACTATCCGTTCACCAAGGCCTAGCCTTTTAGCCCACTCTCTACAAATTCATTGTATTGGGCTCGCTGGTCCAAGATCCCACCCACCGTGTGGTATTGGGCTGAAAAACGAGTCCCTACAATTGGTGCCGTCTGTGGGAAGGCTTATGCGTTGGCGCAAGCGGGGGTTAGTCATGGTAGGATCAAGCCCCTGTCAACAAGGGTCCCTCGAAGAAAATAATTTTGGCAGTGGTGCAAGCTATGCGAAAGCCTCTCTTTCATTTCCGGCAGCACGCAGTTGTTGCCCTAACTCAGCTCCCACTCAGGGCTACACTTCGAAGTGCCAGTGGCACGGGCAGTACTAGGGGCTTCTAACATCAAGTCTATGCCCCACACATTTGCCAAGGGGCTAATCCTCGCAGGTCCAGTAGCCTGATTCACCGAATTCCCATAAGTGTTGGACAGAACCATGGTCTTGCATAGTCCTCGGACTCAAACCTATGGGGAAACCAGCTACTTCAAGAAGAAAGTGTTAGACAGAACCAAGGTCTTGCATGGTCCTCGGACTCAAACGTATGGGGAAACTAGTCACTAGAAAATATAAGTGTTGGACAGAACCAAGGTCTTGCATGGTCCTCGGACTCAAATCTATGGAGAAACCAACTACTTCAAGAAGAAAGTGCTAGACAGAACCAAGGTCTTGCATGGTCCTCGGGTTCAAACCTATGAGGAAACTAGTCACTAGAAAATATAAGTGTTGGACAGAACCAAGGTCTTGCATGATCCTCGGACTCAAACCTGTGGGGAAACTAGCTACTACAAGAAGAAAGTGCTAGACAGAACCAAGGTCTTGCATGGTCCTCGGACTCAAACCTATGGGGAAACTAGTCACTAGAAAATATAAGTGTTAGACAGAACCAAGGTCTTGCATGGTCCTCGGACTCAAATCTATGGAGAAACCAACTACTTCAAGAAGAAAGTGCTAGACAGAACTAAGGTCTTGCATGGTCCTCGGGTTCAAACCTATGAGGAAACTAGTCACTAGAAAATATAAGTGTTGGACAGAACCAAGGTCTTGCATGGTCCTCGGACTCAAATCTATGGAGAAACCAACTACTTCAAGAAGAAAGTGCTAGACAGAACCAAGGTCTTGCATGGTCCTCGGGTTCAAACCTATGAGGAAACTAGTCACTAGAAAATATAAGTGTTGGACAGAACCAAGGTCTTGCATGATCCTCGGACTCAAACCTGTGGGGAAACTAGCTACTACAAGAAGAAAGTGCTAGACAGAACCAAGGTCTTGCATGGTCCTCGGACTCAAACCTATGGGGAAACTAGTCACTAGAAAATATAAGTGTTAGACAGAACCAAGGTCTTGCATGGTCCTCGGACTCAAATCTATGGAGAAACCAACTACTTCAAGAAGAAAGTGCTAGACAGAACTAAGGTCTTGCATGGTCCTCGGGTTCAAACCTATGAGGAAACTAGTCACTAGAAAATATAAGTGTTGGACAGAACCAAGGTCTTGCATGGTCCTCGGACTCAAATCTATGGAGAAACCAACTACTTCAAGAAGAAAGTGCTAGACAGAACCAAGGTCTTGCATGGTCCTCGGGTTCAAACCTATGAGGAAACTAGTCACTAGAAAATATAAGTGTTGGACAGAACCAAGGTCTTGCATGATCCTCGGACTCAAACCTGTGGGGAAACTAGCTACTACAAGAAGAAAGTGCTAGACAGAACCAAGGTCTTGCATGGTCCTCGAACTCAAACCTATGGGGAAACTAGTCACTAGAAAATATAAGTGTTAGACAGAACCAAGGTCTTGCATGGTCCTCGGACTCAAACCTATGGGGAAACCAGCTACTACAAGAAGAAAGTGCTAGATAGAACTAAGGTCTTGCATGGTCCTCGGACTCAAACCTACGGAAAACTAACTACATCAAGAAAGGCTTAAGTCCTAGACAGAATGGATATCCCGCGCAGTCCTCGGACCCCCAGCTCTAAGGAAACTAACACAACCAAGTGTTTAGACTTGGTACAGTCATGCCTCGTCCTCAGACCAGATGCCCGAAACAAGTTAAGGCTATGAATATCATCTGAAACGTGGCAAAGCACTCTAGTGCCCGGCGACTCCCTCAGACGGTTCATTTTAGGTTAGACGTCCTCGGGTGATCACCCCATACGCAATACAGAACATTTAGCTGTTATCCCGGTTAGTCTCATATGGTTAACCTACTTGAAGTCGGCATTGTTGTGCCCATCAGTTTTTATAAGTTCAAAGTGATAACTCTTTGCTAACAAGAGCATCGGCCCTAAGTACTGTTCGAAAGAAAAGGACACCAACACATCCATTCATAAAATAATTATTGCAGAAAAGAAAGAACACGCAAAATGGGATAAATTCATCTTTTATAAGACAAAGAAGTAGTACAACATACAAAAGAAGGGCTTAGACAAGCCTATACCAGAAGCTAACTACAGAAACAAAAAAAAAATTGGGGGGGGAGGGATACATGGGAACGATAAATCCTTCAATTTTGCTCTAGCAGTGACTAAACAAGTCTAGATGGCACCAGTGATGGAAGAGAAAAAGAAGTAGAGGCACCTGGTCCACAACCTTGCTCTAGCAGCGATTAAGTAAGTCTGGATAGCACCGGTGATGGAAGAGAGGAAGAAGCGGGGATGCCAAATCCCCATACCAGCTCTAACAGCAATCGAGCAAGTATCATATTAGCAGCAATCAAGCGAGAACAGCTGGTACCGGCAATGGGAAATCTCAGTGCTGTCGCACCAAAAATCTGATGCGACCTCCACTTGCTTTGGATTTTGGCTGAAGGAAGAAGAGGCTCGTTTCTTGTCTTATCGAGGAGAAGAAATGTCTTGAGTCTTTGTCTCCCTTGCCCTGACCGGGCCATTTTGAATCTCGAAGATACCCAAGGCTTCTGAAGAGGGTGTGGTCCCTTCACCCTCATTCTGGGCTCGACCATGTCACCCCCTAAGTCTCAGTCACACTGGTAATGGGGACTTTGGGCACAATTGGAGGGTTAAGAATTTGAAAAGCTTAAAGGGTCTGCAAATAAAGGGAATGACCTCCCACCATGCTTCTTAAATGGGGGGTAAGCCTGGTGTTCGGATTTTGGCTGAAGGAAGAAGAGGCTCGTTTCTTGCCTTATCTAGGAGAAGAAATGTCTTGAGTCTTTGTCTCCCTTACCCTGACCAGGCCATTTTGAATCTCGAAGATACCCAAGGCTTCTGAAGAGGGTGTGGTCCCTTCACCCTCATTCTGGCCTCGACCATGTCACCCCCTAAGTCTCAATCACACTGGTAATGGGGACTTTGGGCACAATTGGAGGGTTAGGAATTTGAAAAGCTTAAAGGGTCTGCAAATAAAGGGAATGACCTCCCATCGTGCTTCTTATATGGGGGGTAAGCCTGGTGACATTTAATCTATACAAATCTTCAAGAAAAACTACAAACGAGATAAGTCCCGCTCAATTCCCAAAGCAGTCTTCAGCCGTTGGATTTGTGTTGCCTCGTAAAGGGACCCTAATAAAGGCACGCCTCGTGTACCGAAACATCAAGAACGCGGCATGGGTAAACTAAAAGAATGTCTCACAACCAAGAACGTGCCCCTAGCAAACGAAGAGGCTCCGACATTGATGAAGAACAAGACTTGGCAAGCTATGACATTAGCCCGACGACATCAAAACCCTCCTCTCCGTCCGAGAAGCCGGACAACAGTATTTTGAGGGGCTATTGTGAGGGGGTATAAAACCGGGAAGCCCATATCAATGTCTATGCTGGGCCCAAGGCCCGATCCAAGGAAGGCCCACCCCTTGGCCATGGGAAGGATCCTCCTCGACCATGGGAAGGACCCTCCTCGGCCATAAATGTAGCCAAGGGAAAAGGGAGCAACTCGGTCCTGATGATGACATTTCGGGTCATTTCACCGAACAGGAAAAGTACTAAAACGACAAAGAACAAGGGAAAGATTGCCCTTACTGCAATTAAGTACCCTACACCTGACAGAGCCATGCTTTTCAGTTTTTACAACCACCCCCAACCACTTTGGGTATGGGCTAATGGGACAAGTACCAGCCCTATAAAGCTGAACCTACACGTGGATGTTAGGGGGAGGGAAAAAGCAAGTATAAAAGGAGGAAGAATCGGAGCCACCAAGGCCGTGCTGAGGAGAAAGTCTTCTTGGATAAGCTTAGTTCACCTCTGTGCGATCATCATGAACACCATGACTAACGATTGTCCATTCACCAAGACCTAGCCTTTTAGCCCACTCTCTATAAATTCATTGTATTGGGCTCGCTGGTCCAAGATCCCACCCACCGAGTGGTATTGGGCTGAAAAACGAGTCCCTACAGTCATCATATTGCGAAAATTTAAATATTATGACAATGCTTTATCAAAACTTAGTTGTTAATTGTCGAAAGATAACGGCATTTGTTATCATTCTTATTAGAATTTTTTTTTTTCTTTTGTGAGTAGATACCGTCTTTAGTAAATAGGTTCTAAGAAATGAAAAAGTATTTTGTATCAAATGATACTACGTCATCCATATCAAAATTCAATAAACGAGACACTTGTGTGCAAAAATAAATACTCATTAACACATGTCTTTCAATTATTAGTGGGTTAGTTATTTTTTGCGGACATACCTCATACTTATTAGATTTTTATATATCATTTGATACCAAATACCTTCTCTTAAGAAATTATCACACTAAATAGATAGTCACATGTTAAATAACTATTCTAAATTAAAATACACGATTTAATACTACTTCAAAAAAAAAAAAAATTATATCTTAAATTTTCTCACTCAAGGGCAACACGTGCCTTGCATGTGCAACCCTTACTAGTCTATATATTAAAGCACGAATGTGTAAACAGTGATTTGCTATAGTGCGTTTAGTTTGTTCAACCCGCACTGTTCATCGGCCTTTGTTTGTTTTTCTTTGTTGGTTTTGCTTTTTTTACTTTTTTGTCTTTTCTTTTATTTCTTTTAAATATTTATTATTTAAATGTGCATATACAGCTACACCGACTTAATAAATTCTTACAATATTTTCACAATTATTTGACAATCTACACTATTCATTGGTTTTTTTTTTTTTTTTCATAGTACGCCCGCTTTTGCTTGTGCTCTTTTTGTCTTTTCTTTTAAATATTTATATGTGCATATGCAGTTACACTGACACAACAAATTCTTACAATATATATTTTCACAATTATTGAGATGTCAATTTTTTAAAGGTCAAAATAAAATAATAAAATAAAAGACTGAGAATTACTACCATCTAAAACTCAAAATACGTGAAGAAAATTTTTGGGATGTTAAAATTTAGTGGAAGTATTTTAGACATTAGATAATAAATATTTTAAGAATCATAAAATTTCATTACAGTTTAATTGAGAGAATAATAATATGACACATTTGCTATTTTCCAAAATATTAAGGAAAAATTGCTTGATTTTAAAGTTTAAGGAGTAATGCTATGTCCACAATATTTTCACAATAATTTCGCAACAAATTTTATGTGGCATGCGAATGCACAAACAGTGATTTGCTATAGTGCGTTTGGTTTGTTCAACCTGCACTGTTCATTGGCCTTTCTTTGTTTTTTTTTTTCTTTGTTGGTTTTGTTTTTACTTTTTTGTATTTTCTTTTATTTCTTTTAAATATTTATTATTTAATGTGCATATACAGCTATACCGACTTAACAAATTCTTACAATATTTTCACAATTATTTGACAATCTACACTGTTCATTGGCTTCTCTTTTTTTCTTTTTTCTTTTTTTTCATAGTACACCCGGTTTTGCTTGTGCTCTTTTTGTCTTTTCTTTTAAATATTTAAATGTGCATACACAATTACACTGATACAACACATTCTTATAATATTTACACAATTATTGAGGTGTCAATTTTTTAAAGGTCAAAATAAAATAATAAAATAAGAGACTAAGAATTACTACCATCTAAAACTCAAAATACATGAAAAAAATTTTGAGATGTTAAAATTTAGTGGGAGTATTTTAGAAATTACACAATAAATACATTAAGAATCATAAGCTTTCATTACGGTTTAACTGAGAGAATAATAATATGATATATTTGCTATTTTCTAAAATATTAAGGAAAAAATTGCTTGATTTTAAAGTTTAACGAGTAATGCTATGTCCACATTATTTTCATAACAAATTTATGTGATAAGGAATTTTTAATAAATAAAAAAGTGATATTAGTAGTAGGCTTTGTTTAAAACCAATAACAACTTGTCATTTAGAAGTTGTTCTAAAAATTTTATGGATGTAGCATTTCTCTCAAATAAAATAAATAAAATATCTATTCGGATCCTAAAAATGAAGGTATTGTGAAAATGTTGTGATATTTTGTTATATTCTTAGACTTCTTTTTTAGTATAGTCAAATTGGGTGAGCCAAAATTGACGGTTTCACACACAATTTTCTTGTGTTGCCTTTTTGTTTTGTTTTTTGTTTTTTTTTTAATGCATAATTTTAAAACCAATAATATTTTTTCATCTAAAATTTTTTGTGAAAATGTTGTGAATGTAAGAAAATAAAATAATAAAATATCAAACTAAGACCTACCACAACTAGAAATAAAAAATATTGCGAAAATGTTGTGACAAATTGTTGTGTTCCTAGGCTTCTTTTTTTGTTTAGTCAAATTTGATGAGCCAAAATTCATTGTTTTAGGCACAGTTTTCTTCAATTGGCTTTTTATTTGTTTTTTTTTTTTTTTAAAATGCATGGTTAGAAGTGGTTAGCCGAATTTAAAACCAGTAACAATTTACCACCTAGAATTTATTATGAAAATGTTGTGGACGTAACATTACTCTAAAATAAAATAATAAAATGTCAGACCAGAATCCACCATAGCTAGAAATAATGGTATTGTAAAAATATTGTGACATTTTGTTGTGTTCCTAGACTTTTTTTTTTTTTGGTTTAGTCAATTTGTTGAACCAAAATTCATTGTTTTATGCATAGGTTTTTTAGGTTGATTTTTTTTTTTAACACATCGTTTCAAGTTAAAATATAAAAAATAAAAAATAAAAATAAACACACACACACACACACACACACACACAAATTGACGAAGTAGCACTTTCCTCCTTTATGTTTGGGGTAGTTTCATTCCCCCCTAAACAAAAGTTGAATAATTCCCTCCTTTATATTTGTAAATGAGAATATACTCCTATTGTTACCCTCTTAGTTAAACCCTAATGAAATCTTATAATTCATAAAATATTTCATTATGCAATGTCTAAAATACTCCTACTAAATTTTAATGTCCCAAAAAATTTCTTATTTTGAATATTATGTGGTAGACTAGTAGTCATGCTTGAAAAGTTAGAATGATGATATATGGTATTCTATTTGTTTCCTAGAGAACACTAATTTATTAGGTTTAAATCTTCTAGACCTATAATTTCATCTAATAGAAACTTTGATGATAGATGTCTTTTCTTATTTTGTTCTTTTTTTCTTTTCTTTTTTTAATTTCTTTCCTACTTAAAAGAGTGTTCATTAAAAATAAGTAAGCTAAACATCGTAATTAGACTCATAAAATAAGATGATAAAGAATGAAGTATGAATAACAAAATCTTCATTGTAGATGGTTGCAAGTATTTAATTTGATGAAGATCTTCAAAAAAATTGTTGCATATATCATCATTCATTGCGAAAATTTAAATATTGTGGAAAGATGATGACATTCATTATCATTCTTTGTAGCATTTTTTGGTGAGTAGATATTACATTTAGTAACTAAATTCTAAGAATTGTCATAGTAAAAAGATATTCAAATAGCTATTTTAAAGTTAAATACATGATTTCATACTTCTTCAACAAAAAATAAAATTTATATTAATTTTCTCACTAAAGGGGTAGCATGTGCCTTGCATGTGCAACGCACATTTCATATTTCTTCAACAAAAATAAAATTTATATTAATTTTCTCACTAAAGGGGTAGCATGTGCCTTGCACGTGCAACGCACACTAGTTATTTAACAAAAGGTTTGTGAGATTTATTTTTTTTCCTCATGAGTGATGCTAAAGATGCATAAACATAAATTTTACTACATAATGTTTATAAATTAATGTGTCAACAATTACAAAAATGTAATTCAAACATTTATTAATTATAGGTTGTTAAAGTTCACTAATTGCATTTATTATTACATTCGTTTGTAAATATTTTATAGTAGAGTAATGCTAGAGACACAAACTTTTTTACAAGGTATTTTACAAATTACTGATGTGACTAGTGATTATTGGCAACTGAAAAAGTGATGTTGATGATGGGCCTGGATGAAAGCAAATGAAAAGTTGCCCACAATAACGATTTGTAAAAATGTCGTAAAATAATTTTTGTTTGTAACATTACTCTTTGTAGTAACTATGGTATTTCCTCCCTTTTTTTTTCATCTCTAAAAACAACTAAAATACTATATGTAAAGTTGTGATTTACAACTATTTTGTGTTGACTTTAATTCCGTGTCAAATTTGATTGTAATTTTGTTTAATATTTTGTACCCTGTATTTTATGTGGGATTTCATTACAAGGGTTGTGTTTGAGAGAGAGTGTGAAGACTCAAGACAAATTGAAGACCAAAGAAGTTTTCGCGGGTAGCTTGCAAGAAGCCTTCCCGCGAAGTGAAGCATGTGTTTAGCTCATAACTGGAATGCGAAGAGTCATGACAAATGGTGAGAGCTGGTTTTTACGATTGTCTCGCGGGTAAGGCATTCCTGCGAGATACTTGCGAAACTTTTTGTTTTGCCAATTTGTCATATCTGATACACCAGGTCTCTACCCACACTATATATACCCATATTACCCATATATGTTGAGGAGTGCTTTTCAGAGAGAAAACCCTAGCCATTACCCTTGAGAGTAAGAGATTGTCATACCCACAATTCTCTACACAATCTATTGTGGTTTTCTTCAACTCCTACCTCTCCATTTCCAAATCCTTGAGAGATTGATAGCCCAAAAACTTACCACACCCATCCTGAGTGTAAAATGAGGTTTTGGTGCTGCTGGGAAGCAATATTGGAAGAGGCCATTTGTTTGGTGGATGCAATCGGGCTGAATTGCATGATCCGGAGAGCTAGAGAAGACAAGACTTTGTTAAGTCAGTTGGTAGTAGGAGCTTAGAGGGATCGAGTACATGGGGTAGACTAGACTTGGAGGGTCTTTTGTTATTTGTGTACTCTAACTTATTCTCTAGTGGATAGATTTACCGCTTGGAGGACGGCGGAGAGGTTTTTCATCGAATTCTTCAATTTCCTCTTAGATAACATATCGGCGTGTTATCTTGTGTTTGCATTCTTCTTCCCTACTCTTTTAGCTTTCATTTTACTGCTGTGATTTGATGAATATGGCTTAGAGTAGTTATATTGTTTGTTCGCTCGCATTTACTCTATTCCACACTTAGTTTAAGTTAGAGTAAAATCAACTGAGCCGTAATTTTAATTTAGGGGCCTAAACAGCTCTTGTGTTTTCAAACAATTTCGAGTTTTCACTATACTAATAGAAACTTAATCCAATTGAGAAGAGAGAGAGAGATGTGTTAGGTTCTAAAGTTTAGGATTTTATATATTTAGAACTCTAATTTGTATTGTTGGCAAACGATGATCAAAACAATGTGTTTAGAAGTATTTAAGTCTAGCTCAAAGTTGTGCGTTTATGTAAAGTTGGAATCGAGTTAAAGCAGGAAAGGATTGTGCCTTTCGGCCTGGCTCGATCGATCGAAAGACAGGTTCGATCGATCGAAGCTTGGGCATAATGTTTTTCTGCAAATTCGTCAAACTCAGCACTAAGTGTTTTAAAACGTTTTTAGGGTTTCTTATTTGTCCTAAGTATAAAAGGCAAACCATAGCCATGTTTTAGTGTTGCTCATATTTGCGGTTTGTGTAAATCTCTTGTGAGATCTAGAGGAGCTTTCCTTTACACAAACTTAGGGTTTTCAAGGAGAAGATTTATCTACACCTTAATGACCAATTCAGTTACTGCCATTAAAGTTTAAAGAAAACACAAACGGGTGTGCTTGTAGCTGGTGGTAAATCCAAGAAAGAAGGAGTCCGTGGATTCGAAGCTTGCACGTGGTCGTGTCAGTAAGTTCTACTGGTTGGTAGCAATAAGAAGTCGAGCGTGGGGGCTTGTAAGTCTTATTGTATGAACTTCGATTCTTTCAAGATAGTGGATTCAAGTTTACCTTGAGGATAGCTAGGTCAAATCCTCCCCAGGTTTTTACCGGTTTGGTTTCCTGGGTGATCATATCTTGTGTTATTTATTTTCCGCTGCTTTGCATGATTTGATATTTTATATTGTGATAACCTAGACTTGTTTAATTGGACTAAGTAACAACTTGGCTAATTACCTAGGTTTAATCAATTGTTTAAGGGGTCTAAAAACTATCAAGTGGTATCAGAGTCGGTTGCTCTTTTGTTGTTGATCCTTTGATCACTGAGCTGATCCTTGACCCTTGTTGTCATGGAACACGGACACTCTCTAGTTATTCCTCCTCACTTTGATGGGAATAATTATGCTTACTGGAAAGTAAGGATGAAAGCATTCCTGAAATCCATTGATGAAAGGGTGTGGAACTCCGTTGAATACGGATGGGAGAAGCCTACTACTCCTGTTAGTGAGTGGGAAATTTCTCAAAAAGAAGCAGCTTTGTTTAATAGCAAGGCTATAAATGTGATCTTTAACGCTGTTTCTATGGAGGAATTTAAGAGAATCTCTAATGTTGAGATCGCTCATACTGCTTGGAATATCCTTCAGACTGTGCATGAAGGCACAAAGGCTGTCAAAATAAATAAATTGCAGCAATTGACTTCTAAATTTGAAAGCATTAGGATGTCTGATGATGAATCTTTTGATGAATTCTATGCTAAATTGAATGATATTGTTAATTCTGCTTTTAACTTAGGTGAAATCTATGATCAACCTAATTGTTAGGAAGATTCTTAGATCTTTGACTGAAGACTTTAGACCCAAGGTGACTGCCATTACTGAAAGCAAGGATGTGGACTCCATCCCTGTTGATGAACTTGTAGGATCTCTTCAATCCTATGAGTTGGATCTATCCAAAACTACCAAATCCAAATCAATGGCTCTTAAGTCAGTTGATGATGTTGAAGGTGGTGGATTTGATGATGAGCTCTCTGCTACAGAGATTGCCTATCTTGTCAAGAACTTTAGAAACTTTCTTAGGAATAGCAATAGAAAGGCAAGAGGCACAAACACTGCTGAACCTAGAAATTTTAGGAAGCATGATCCCATTAAGGTTAACAACAATGATAAACCTAGAGAAAGAGTAGGTCAATCTTCCAACAATTTCTTGGGCTCTTAGTGTTTTGGATGTCAAGGGTATGGACACATGAAATCTGAATGTCCAACCTATTTGAAGTCTAAGGGTAAGGTTATGGCTGTAACCCTTAGTGATGGTGAAGTTTCTGATAATGAGTCTGATTGTGATGAGGATGGAAACTTCATTGCTTTCACCGTTACTGCTGTAGTTGATGAGAGCATATTTGTTGAAGAGAACCCTTCTGATGGGGAACTCTCTGAAGATGCAGATCTTCAAGAGGCCTATAATAAACTTTGCAAAGTTGCTGCAAAGGATGCTATGAATGTTGAACTTGGCTTGAAAAAAATTGAATCTCTTGAGCTTGAAAAGAAAAATTTGCTTGTTAAATTGTTTGATGCTAATGATTTTTTGAACAATGTGAAAACTGAAAATATGCTTTTGCTTGATAAAGTTAAATCTTTGGAACTTGATTTATCTGTTGCTAGATCTGCTAGTTCTAAACTTGATCAAATGCTAAGTGTTCAAAAGTCTTCTTTTGACAAAACTGGATTAGGTTATGTTGAAAGCATTGCTGTGTCCACTCCCCATTCCACAAAGTTTGTTCCTTCATCTTCTTCTTCTGAACCTTCCGTGAGTGAGATAGTAAGTGAAACTGTCAAACCCCCTATGAGTGAGGTTGTTAAACCCTTAGAAGGTTCATCATCTAGGAAGATTAGGGTTGATCTGAAAGAGTCTAAGTCTAAGAAGCCTATCCTATCTAAGGACAAGACACATGATAAGCCTGCATGGGTTTGTCACTTTTGTGGAAAGTCTGGACACATTCGTCCAAACTGCTACAAGCTGCAAGCTGCTAATAGAGCAAACAAACCAAAAGTACCTATGCCTCAAGCACTTGATCCTATGGTACTTATTAGTGATTTGGTAAAGGCTTTAAACCTTTATTCCAATCCTGGAGTTAGTAATCATTCTCATGTGAATAAGAACTCCAATGCTCGTGGTGCATCTAAAAGGTTTTGGATGCAAAAGACTCGACCTAACTGAGTCTTTCTGACATGGTCCTTGTGCTTCATTTGCTCTACCCTTTATGACCATTGTTCTCTGGTTTTGTTTTGTTTTTTTTTTTTTTTTTTTTTTTTTTTTTTTTGTTTCTAGGATTTGCATAGCATAACATTCATGCATTTCATTCTAGGTGTTTTTATTTTTAATAAAATAAAAAAAAAAGGAAGAAAAATGAAGCACATTTTGTTTTGTACTATTCTTCTTGGTTTATGTGAACAAGGTTGGTCAATTTATTTTCGCATAACATGTCTTTTGTACCTTGTTTAGGTTTGATTGGCTTATTTATTGCACTTTACTAGTTGAAACTTTGTAGTGCATGTTGTGTGGGAAAGATATTTATGGCTTTTGATTACTATGTCTTAATCTTGAAGTCACATGTTTTTAAATGTTTGACTTGAACTTTTAGATAAATGCATAAATAACCATCTCACCACTGTTCACTAGCCAATCATGAACACCTTAGTGCATATCATAAGATTTTGTACTTGAGAAAGTGTAGCTTATGCACAAAAAGAACAAAAGGTGAAGCCTCGGGTTAAATTGCTTAATTCTTAAAATCAAAATTGGTGTGTACTATTAGGCTTGATGCCAAACTCACATAACTTAAAATTGGAATGTACATTATGAGGCATAAATACAAGAAACTTACATGATTGCAAGCTTATGATCTAGGAGATGTGGGAGTTATATGATGTAACTCTATAGGTGAGAGTCTCTTTTAAATTCTTTGTGATGAATTTTGTAGACTTTGTGATTGATTACTATTCACATATCACCTCACATGTATCTCAAGTTTTTGCTAGTTGCACACACTACACTAGTTACTCTTTGCTAAATATTGTATATGTTATTGTGTGTGTTTATGGTCTGACCAACCAAGTTTTGCAAATACTTTGAATTTTGTGTAAAATTAATTTGTTACTTGAAAATTTGTGGAGAATGCAAGAAATTTTGTTTTGGGAATTTTGGGCTTAAAATCCTTGATTTGAAAATCATATCATCCCATACTCATGCATTTTTGTTCTTAAATTTTAATACTTTGAGTTAAATCAAATTGTTTTTCAAAAATTGTGTTTTTCCTCACAAATATGGTGAACCTCTGCCTAATTCGATCGATCCATTCTGTTTTTCGATCGATCGAAAATTTTTAAATTTGAGAGAGAGAATCTCTGTCTGTTTCGATCGATTGAGGCTGATTTTCGATCGATTGAAACTCGTGAATCAGGTTTTTTAAAAGACAGATTGGACTTTTTCAAAGTCACTTTTTCAAATAGTTTCCAACTTTTCTCTCTCTCTGCGTTGGCTCTAGGCTCCACCATCCAATTTTTTGTCGTTTTCCTTCAAGATTTTTGCAAGGTTTTTGTCCTTGGAGGCCGGTAAGTCCCTTTTGCCCTTCCTTTTCAATTTTATTTCTTGATTTCATGCATTTTTCATGCATTATCATGGGTATTTTCGGTACTTTCAAAATATTGGGGTTTTTGATGATTCGAACCTATTTTGGTGAAATTGATCAATGGGTTTTTGTTCTATGATGCTATAATGATGTTCCTTATAGTTTAATTTGATTAATTTTGTGATTTTTAAAAAATTGGAAATTCTAGGTTTTTGAATTTGATCCGAATTGGAGATTTTGTCTAATTGGGTGAAATTGATGATATTGGCTTATCAAATTGATGTATTTGGTCATTATTTTTGTTATTATATCATGTATAATGATCAATTCGTCAATATTTTTCAAATTGATCAAGTGGTTTTCCAAATTTTGAGGTTTTTGTGTTAAAACCTTAATGTTCAAGCCAATTTTGTAAATTTGAACCTTTTGGACTTAATTCACTGCATTAGAACATGCATCATGTCACTTCACTTGTTCATGCATCATATAGATTTTTATTCTATATTCTGTTTTTGTGCTAACTTGTAGTCTGCCCTTGGTTTTGGTTTTGTGTTTTTGTTCTTGTGCTCTGTGTTTTGGTCCTTATCTTAGCACCATGCCTAGGAAAACTAGAGCCAATAGGACCCCTTCCTCTTCCTCTGTGTCTCCCTCTAAGGTTGAGAAGTCTAGGAATGAGAAGTGTCGTGAGGTCTATGAGACTTTGAACCGTAAGCGTAAGATATGGTTTGAGCGAGCTGTTGTGTTGGATGAGCTTGATCCGGCTATTAGGGCCAATTTTGAGTCTAGAGGTTGGTTGCCTCTCTTAGAGATAGATCATTCACCCCCGACCGCCCTGATTAGAGAGTTCTTCTCGAACCTCTCTTGCCACATCTATGATTCCAACACCCTTATTAGGAGTTGGATACGAGGTGTAGAGTTCACCATTATCCCTCGGGTAGTGGCTGAGGCTCTTGGGGTGCCAGTTGTTCGGGATGCTGACTATCCCTATGATGAGTCACCTTCATTAGATGTTGTCATGTCTTACATCACTGGGTCATCTATCCAGTGGGGTTTTGATCCTCGGATCACGTTCGCTAAGCTTACCAAGACGGCCTATCTCTTCTTTAGGATAGCGTGTCATTCCTTGTGGCCTATCTCTCACTTCCACACCATCCCTTTAGAGCAATGTGTGTTTTTGTATGCCTTTGTTTCTGGAGCGTCTATCAATTTTCATCACTTGTTCCTTCGTTCTTTGAACGAGGTTTATAGGAGTTCTGCCGTAGGGCATGCGCTGATTCATTCTATTTTCATTCATAGGATTTTGCTCTTCTTAGTCTAGATGGTTTTCCGTCTGGTGAGCCTGTTCATATGATTACTCCCATAAGTGCCACCTTTCTTCGTCAGAGGGCTGCTCAGTTGAGAGTTGCTCCTTCTCGTCCTAGAGGTGCGTCATCTAGTGGTGTTCCCCCTCCTCCCTTTTCTACAGGTACAACTGCTGCTGAGACGTCAGGTGCTGCTGCTGATGCTGATGTTCCTCCACCGACTGCTTTGGATGATTCAGACATTCGTCGCACGTTGGATCATGTCTTGACCGTTTAGGCGGCTCAAGGACAGATTTTGGTGGACGTGCTCGATGAGATCCGTGCCTTGCGTGCGGAGTTGGCGCAGTTTAGACCACCTCCCTTTTGATGATGGTTATCTTGTTTGCCCTTTGGCATTCCGTCACAAAAAGGGGGAGTACTATGTAGAGTTTTGCTTTCAAGGGGAGTTTATTTGTTTTTGGTTGGAGCTTGTGGAGTTTAGATTGTATCTAGGTGCTTCACTTTGTACTTAATGTTTTTAGCTCTTACTTTGTTTTTGATGGGATATTCATGTTAGGGGGAGTTTTATGTTTTGTTGGTACTTTATTTGTTTCTTGTTTCAAACTGCTTATTGATTTCTATTTATGAGTTATTCATTGATATATGTCTTTATTTGTGTGTTGTTTGAAATCAAGAAATTATTTTGTTTACTTGTATTGTTTCCACACATGCGGTTATGTATTTTGTTTAGTGTTTCAGGAAATATACATGTTGATTCAATTGAGCTGCTGTCTACACTTGCAACTGATTGGATAGTAGTTAGGATTGAATTTGCTTTATGAGTATTATTTTGTAAATGGCTTTTTATTTTGTAAACTTTGAGCTTCTAGTTGTGTTTTGTCATAGATTGCCAAAGGGGGAGTTTGTTAGGTTCTAAAGTTTAGGATTTTATGTATTTAGAACTCTAATTTGTATTGTTGGCAAACCATGATCAAAACAATGTGTTTAGAAGTGTTTAAGTCTAGCTCAAAGTTGTGCGTCTATGTAAAGTTGGAATCGAGTTAAAGTAGGAAAGGATTGTGCCTTTCGGCCTGACTCGATCGATCGAAAGACAGGCTCGATCGATCGAAGCTCGGGCAGAATTTTTTTCTGCAGATTCGTCCAACTCAGCCCTAAGTGTTTTAAAACGTTTTTAGGGTTTCTTATTTTTCCTAAGTATAAAAGGCAAACCCTAGCCACGTTTTAGTGTTGCTCATATTTGCGGTTTGTGTAAATCTCTTATGAGATCTAGAGGAGCTTTCCTTTACATAAACTTAGGGTTTTCAAGGAGAAGATTTATCTACGCCTTGATGATCAATTCAATTGCTGCCATTAAAGCTTAAAGAAAATACAAGCGGGTGTGCTTGTAGCTGGTGGTGAATCCAAGAAAGAAGGAGTCCGTGGATTCGGAGCTTGCACGTGGTCGTGTCAGTAAGTTCTACTGGTTGGTAGAAATAAGAAGTCGAGCGTGGGGGCTTGTAAGTCTTATTGTATGAACTTCGATTCTTTCAAGATAGTGGATTCAAGTTTACCTTGAGGATAGCTAGGTCAAATCCTCCCCAGATTTTTACCGGTTTGGTTTCTTGGGTGATCATTTCTTGTGTTATTTATTTTCTACTGATTTGCATGATTTGATATTTTATATTATGATAACCTAGGCTTGTTTAATTGGACTAAGTAATAACTTGGCAAATTACCTAGGTTTAATCTATTGTTTAAGGGGTCTAAAAACTATCAAGATGAATTGATTTAATTGTTACCTTTTACACTTACTTAATCCTATAAATTAAATAAATAATGTATTCACTTACTTTAAAATTATGCATTGGTTTCCTTGTTTGTATAAAAGTCCTAGCAAAAATCAATATATACCATCCTACTACACACGAGGGTCGAAGAATTTTATTACAATTTTTATTCTTTTCTTCTTCTTTGATAATAAAACAAAAATGATGCTTATGAGTTTATATATGATGCGAATCTCAATTGACTCGCTTTGAGACCCAACAAATAGTATTGGAATATTTGCAAAGCTAAAATTTAGATTTTGATAGAAACCAAGACCCAACGTTTATGATTGAAACGCAAACTAAAGGTATAAGTAACAGATCTCGACCCAATGATTATAATTGAATCACGAATTGAAGGTATACAATTTGAACGCCACAAGGGAGAATCCCTAATAAGTTCACAGTTCTTGAAGAACCAAAAGAAGAAGCAAAACCTCACTTTTTTTTCTTCTTCTGATTTTTGTTCAATAATCCTCCATTACAATGAGTGTATGCTATTTATAAGACATTACTGAAAATAGGGAAAAAAAAAGTACTAAATAATAAAAGCTTAAATTAAAGTTGATTTGGTCTGAAAATAGCAGCTCCAGAATAGAAAAATTGCTAAAAAAACGTTCTAAATAATAGAAGCCTAAAATTAATGTGGATTTGGTCTAAAATTAGAAACTCCAGAATAGGAAAAATATCTATTAATTGGTATGGAGTTGGAAAATCAATCAGCCATTAATCCACACCATAAATTACGCCCAATCAAGCTAGATCAACTCTTAATAGCTTGGATTAAATTTATTACGCTTTCATCTTCTTTTGGGCCAAGCTTGGAATGTCTTGTGTTAGAAGTAGCCCAAATTTCCTGAATCAACCCATTAAGTACTTCTTTGATCTTCTTGGATCTTGCTCTAGTAATAGGCCCAACTGGAACATGCAATGAATCCTTTAATGCTTGTTGATTCTCATCAATATAAAAACTAGCATGTGCATTTAATAGTAAACAATTTTTGTTAATCCTAAAAATATCCACAATTGATTGAATTATTAGGAAAAATAAACATAATTAGATGCATTTTAAAATTCCTACCTAAGTTAAATATATTTATGATAATTTTTATGCTAATTTTTAATAAGATAGAAAGTGTGGTAATTTTTGTTGAGTAGATATATGATTGGTTTTTTTTTTTTTTAATATTTTACTAAAATTGGATTCTTAGTTTTTTGTACTCATTAATTCACTTGACACAAAAATTAAAAAAATTTGTTGGACACATGACACAAATTAGTCCACAATTGATATTTAATTTGACATCTAATTGAATTTTCTTTTAATTTTGAATTTAAATGTATATAGATTATTTTAAATTTCATAAAATATCGATTAATTAAAGTAAACAATTTTTGTTAATCCTAAAAATATCCACAATTGATTGAATTATTAGAAAAAAATAAACATAATTAGATGCATATTAAAATTCCTACCTAAGTTAAATATATTTATGATAATTTTTATGCTAATTTTTAATAAGATAGAAAGTGTGGTAATTTTTGTTGAGTAGATATATGATTGGGTTTTTTTTTTTTTTTTTTTTTTTTTTTTTTTTTTTTTTAAATATTATACTAAAATTGGATTCTTAGTATTTTGCACTCATTAATTCACTTGACACAAAAATTAAAAAAAATTATTGGACACATGACGCAAATTAGTCCACAATTGATATTTAATTTGACATCTAATTGAATTTTCTTTTAATTTTGAATTTAAATGTATATAGATTATTTTAAATTTCATAAAATATCGATTAATTTTCTATCCATTATTTAATAATTTGTATATATCAAAAAGTTCCATTCATAAATTGATTACTTTGAGTAAATACACACTGTCAACAACTATATAGCTTTTAGTTATTAGTGATGAAAATGTACTTTATAGAACACCAAAGTCAACATGGGAGGAGTGAGGACACATGATAAAACTTAAAAATTCAATAGCTACTTTAAACAAATATCCTTATAGTAAAGTTAGATTCAGAACCAAAATTTATGACAATACCTAATTTGCCTAATACCTCATACATGAGTTAATTAATGAAATTTAAATTATAGAATGTGGTGGCCCAAATGTGAGATAATAGACAATTATAAGGTGTTATATAGTAATTGCCAAGATCTTTGTAGCTTAACCAGATAGCACCTCCTGGTATTTCCTATAGAAACATCCACGGTTTAAATTTCCTCTCCTTCATTATAAGTACTATCAAATTATTAATAAATAAATAAAAAGAGCTGTAAGATAATTGCTGTGAATATTTTTTGACAACCCTAACTTTATTGATATCCTTATTATAATATGTGTATTTAGAGAGATCGCGAGCTTAGTTGGACTTTTTCTTTGGTCCAAGTTAAAACCCATATTAATGAGTGAGATCGTGTTAAGTGCCTCTCAAAATATGCAGTTCAAATAAGAGTCATTTGACCCACTAGATCAAAGGTTTTATACAGAGTTGTCACTTATTTTAATTAATATAAAATAAGAAAAGCTCAATTTAAAAATAAAAAAATCATTTTATTGATAGATAAATGTTTAATTTACATCTTATTGAATATAAAAATGATGGTTACACTTATACGTGCACGAAATGTTAATTTCAAGAATGGTTTTTGTTTGTTCGTTTGGACCCCTTAAACTAGATTGTTTAACCTAATTAATTAACCAAGTTGATTATTAGATTTATTATCCAGATCTAGGTTAAACAAGCATATATCATATCATGCACAAAAGCGGAAAAGTAAATAACACCACGAATGATGACCTAGGAAAACCGATGAAACGAACCGTTTTAAGGTAAAAACCTGAGGAAGATTTGACCTTACTATCCTCAAGGTAAAGTAAATCTACTATAAGAGAATTGAAGGTTTTACAACCCTAAATCTATTACTACTTCATATAGTAACTTACTGACACGACCACGTGCAAACTCCAAATTCACGGACTCCTTCTCTCTTTTGGATTTGCTTTGCACAAACTCCCATGTTTGTCACTTTGAGATCCCACTCAAAGATTTAGCAACACAAACTCTCCAGTTTGTGACTCCAAGACCACCCTTAAAAGTTTAGATCATTAGTAGTTGTTGATCTTGTTGTAGCAACTTCAGATCTATCGGATCTAATGATAAGAGAATGATTTCCGGCAGTGACTTTGAAAGAGGAAGGCACAATACTTTTTAGATCTCACAAGAGTACCTCCAAAGTCTCTTCAAAACGTGCCTTAGGGTTTCCTTTATATACTATGTGAAATATATCTGAAACCCTAATCACATAATGGGCCAATGGGTTGTAGGGCTTAATTAAAATTTTGCAGAATCTGATTTTCTGCGATTTTCAATCGATCGAATCTAATTTTTGTTCGATTGGGCTTCATAGAATTTGAATTCTTCTTTTTTGCAACTTGTATGTTCTTGTGTTCTAACTCATAACACCTTGAGCATTGTCTAATCAAACCTATAGATCTAGGAATCTATATCTTGACAAGTTTGTGCTCACAGTTTGCCAATTGTTCTAAACTTTTAGAACCTAACAGTTTTAAATGTTAAATAGGATTGAATAAATTTTATACCTACATGCAATGTTGATTTCAATAATAGTCTTAAATGTTCTAGAGGTTTTGGATCTTTGTGTTGTATGCATTTCCTTCAAGGTTGGAATATGGGCAATGATGAAACGTGACTTCGTCAGTCGAATTGGATGTGTTCAGATGGAACCAAATGCACGCCTGAGTATCTATGTAAGTGAGGAGGCTGCCCCTATGAGAGTGGTCACCAGTGTGGTGCCTGCCACAACGCCTCCGATACTTAAGTTAGAATAGGAAAACACTTTGTGAAATGAAAAAGACTAGCAAGATAATAATGAGTATTTCTTAGAGTGTGTATGTCCCTTCTGTTGGTAATGTGAGGGCTTTATATATGTGGCTTTGGCTGTTAGCCGTTGTGATCGTTAATACCTTTCTCAGTAACGCCTCCTGCCTAATAATGGGGCTTTTAATAGGCTCCCAACGATCTGCATGGCTGGTTTTGTAACTGCCCAAGTCATTGATTGACTATATTGAATGATTTCCATATCCTCATCAGTCGTGATCGGTTTCTTCGTCTGTCAAGATGATTCCGTCATGATTGCTGGCTTCGTCTAGGGGACGTAATCTCGTCATTCCCATCAGTTTACCCCCGAGGTTCTGTGGTCATTAAAACGTGTCATGAGGACCATAGAAGATGAAAAGTTTTCCTGAGCTGTCCATGACTCTTGGGGTTTTGCTCCAAATTTAATGCATAGTGGCGGTGCTACACGCGATGTGGCCACGTGGCGCGTGCTGATCAATGGAGTTAATAGCATGACCCTTGGGTTTCCCGTTGTTTTTCAGTTTTCTTAGGCCTTGGTTTTAAACTTTCCTCTCCTTCACTTTAATCATTTGCTCTGAGTTTCTTCTTTCATGTCCATTCTTGCGACCGTTCCGACTCTGTTCCGGTGAGATCCTTCGAATTTTTCTCGATTCAATCGTTCGTTCTTCAAGGTATGTTCCTCTTTTCTTCTCCTATTTCCCTTTCCTTCATAATCTATTACAAGTTCCTGATTTTTTCTTTGCCCTTTGCTTTGCTGTGGTTGTTTTTTATTTTTAGGCTTTTAGGATTTTATTCCCTTTTCATGGTCAGTGCCTCTGAGGTTAGGGTAGCTTGCCCCTCGGTATCTTTCTTTTTCGCTCACTTAGGGGCGGCTTTAGGTGTTTCTAGTGACTTCTTTCCCTTGGTTAGGGATTTTATTTTTGAAGGTTGTGGGTTAAGTGTGGTTTTAGTAGAGCTATCTCCAATATTAGGCCAATCGCTTACTTGGTTTGAGAGTGAAACGAAGAGGATGTCAGAGGTGAGATCTAGTGAGCTCGAGACTGGGTTGTCGTCTAGCTATGACCCAGTGGAGGGCGATATGGCCGTCTCTGCCCCTCGTTCAGTTAGGGCGTTTTACGCCCTCGAGGAGGTGTGCGGGCTGGACACTGATACTGTGGGTAGGTTCAAAGATAGATTTCAATTTCTGGAACGGGTTCGTGTTCGTCGGCCCAGTAGTGAGGACCGAGCTTGCCACTTCTTCCCTAGTTAGGTATGCTTCTACGAGGCTGCCTTCACTTGTGGGTTTAGGCTTCCCGTTCATCTATTTATAATGGAGCTTTTAGGTTACTTTGGTATTGCTCTTGGTCAGCTTATGCCCAATTCATGAAGGGTAGTGGTTAATTGTATGGAAATATGGTTGGCCGCTAACGGGGATATGATAAAGGTGAGTGAACTCGTCTATCTTTATCGTTTAAAGGAGTCAAAAGAGTATGGATATTATGAGTTAGTACCTTGGGCGAGGAGTACTAGGATTGTTAAGGGTTTACCTTCGTCATTCAGGTATTGGAAATCCCGTTTCTTTTTTGTGTCTGGGGATGATTTTGAGACCCCCTCTAGCGAGGCTTAGGGTGATATCCCAAGGTTGCTCCGTTGGTGGGGAACCCCGAAGTTAGGTGCGTCAATGTTTCTCCTCGTCTGTTAATTTTCATTCTGCTTATATGGCCGTCTCTAACTCTTTTAGTTGTTTCCTTGGCAGTTAAGAGACGACCCAAGTTAAAAAGCAAATACCAAGATTGTGTTGAAAAGGCGATAGAGTACGCCAGGACGATTGAAAGTTGGGAGGACCTTGTAGATCCGCGGACCCTTGCATTCTATTGCCTAGGCCCAAACCCATCTCCGTACGTCTTGTGCAACATTGAAATCGAGGGAAAAAAGAGTAAGTATTGACCTCGTCAGTATTAATTCTCTCGTGTACACTTGGATCCTTCTTTCTTCTCCTCTCTTTTTATTTTTTTATTAAGTGTTTTCTTCTTGTAGAAATGACGACCAAATTCAATAAGGATATGTATGCAAAGATGAGGTTCAAGAAGGACGAGCCTTTGTCGAATATTGGGAAGAAGGGGGCGCGTGTCACGGGGAGGGGTCCGTCCGTTGCTCCAGTTACAGATGCCACTCCCATTGTCCCCGGGGTTGAGAATGTAAGGACAGCTTCTCTGGCTACTTCGGTTGAAGAGATCCCTACTCCTTCTTTGAAAAGGCAGCGATTGTCAGGTAAGGAAAAGGAAAAGGCTGGTTCTTGCCCGCCCACAGTCTGGGACGACGAGGGTATGGCCGTGGAACGGGCACATGGGGTCGTGAATGCTGAGGACCTGAAGGTCTTTTCCGGGGTGTCACTCAACGTGGTTGCGAGTCAACACATACACAAGATCGTCCAGGTAAAATACTTCTGCATTTTTCAATGCCCATTTTTTTTTTTTTTTTTAACTGACGGGCTCAGTTTCCTTTCCCAGGTGTTGGGAGAGAGTCTCCACATTGCTTCTGAATGCCTTACCCAGGAGGCCAAGGTGGCGTCTCTAGTATCCAGGATGGAGGCTTTGGAGAAGGAGAACTCCACGCTGAAGAAGAAGCTCATCGATTCTATGGACGAGGCCACCACTTTAAAAGAAAACATCAAGGCCTTGAATGCCGATCTCAGAGTTAAGCGTCAGCTAAACTTGGAGAAGGACGACCAACTTCAGGTGGCCAAGGAGAAGCTCAAAACTATCGTTGCTAGGTCCGTTGAGGCTTTCCAGCAAACTGAGGAGTACGCCACAGTGCTCTTCAGTTGGTATTTCAAGGGCTTCGAGCTATTGCGGAGGTACCTCGTCAAGCATCCCACTGGAGTTGACCTGCCGAACCTAGATCTCGAAGTGGTGGATCAGGAGATGACGATGGATGAGGCTGCCCAGTCTTTGGCTCCTGAGGGTGATGCCCTTGAGAAGGTTCTTGGTGATGATGCCCCTTCTAGTGACACCCCTGCTATTGACGACCCTGTCGGTGACGCCCCTACTGATACCCGGACCTGACAATTATGAAAATTTTTCTGTTGTGTGTGAGCCCATTATGTTTTGGGCTTTTTGTACATCTGATTTCACAGCAATTTCTTTTGGCGTAAATGCACTTTTAGTCCCTATATTTTGGCTTTTTTCCATTTTAGTCCCTACATTTTATTTTTTCCACTTTTAGTCCCTAAAACCAATTAACGCGTTCCATTTTGGTCCTTTCCGTCAGTCAACCGACGGAAATAGCTGAGGTGGCAGCCAGAGGAATAAAATGTTATTAAAAATGCCACATCACCCATGACACATCAGCATATAAATTTAAAAAATTAATTTATTAATTTTAACAAAATTTAAAAACATAAAAACAAAATTTAAAACATAAAAATACATGAATTAAGATTTGAAAATTTCTTGAACAAAGAACACCAACCCAAAAATTTTAAAACCCAAAAAATTAACATAAGATCCAAACCTGAGCACACCAAACTCAAACCGGCCACACACTTTCATCTCAAACTCAAACTCTATTCTCTCATCTCAAACTCTCTCTTCCATCTCAAACTCTCTCTTCTCTCACGGCTCATACCCGAGTTCTCTTTCCTCTCATGGCCGATCCATGGCCAAAGACCCATGGAGAAAAGCTTTAACACGGAAGCTGAAAACGGAAGAAAGCGAGAGATCTAGAAGAATCGAACCTGCATATTGCACTTGACGAGACCGAGAAGAGTGACGGCCAGAACAAATATTCAAACCCAGAAAATCAAACTCAAAAATCAAACCCAGATCAAATACCAAAAAAATCAAACCCAGATCTGCTTACCCAAAAAATCAAACCCAGAAAAAATACCCAAACCCAGAAAATCAAACCCGAAAATCAAATACCCAAACCCAAAAAATGAAACCAGAAAAAAAAAAAAAAATCAAATCCAGATTACGGGGGCTTGTTGTTCGTCTTCTTCTTCGTCGTCGGTGGTTCCAGATTCAGACAAGCCAAGCATTAAAGATAACAGCACCTCTCTCTCTTTGTCTAACAATGTTGAATCTGTTGGAGTTGTGGGATCTATGATAGCTGATTTGAGTTTAGATCTGTTATGGATTGGTTGGGCTTGCTGTTGTTGTAAGCCGAATTGGCTGGGTTTTTTTGGGTTTGTGTGTTTGTTTGATTCAATGAGCCGAGTTGGCCAAGTTGGTTGATTTTGTTGTTGATTGTTTGAAATAAACTAGGTTTTGTTTGAGTTTTTGGGTTTCTGGGTTTTTGAGTGTTTGAGATTTCTGGGTTTTCTTTGATTTTATGATTTTGGCTATGAATCTTTGGGAAAGAACGAGAAAAACTTATGGGCTTTCAGCATTGGTCTTTCAGCATGGGTCTTTCAATGGGTTTAATTTTGAATTCGTGTTCTTGGGTTTGATTTTCTGGGTTTATGTTCTTGTGTTCATAGGCATTTGATTTTTATGTTTTAAATTTTGTTTTTATGTTTTTAAATTTTGTTAAAATTAATAAATTAATTTTTTAAATTTATATGCTGATGTGTCATGGGTGATGTAGCATTTTTAATAATATTTTATTCCTCCGGCTGCCACCTCAGCTATTTCCGTCAGTTGACTGACGGAAAGGACCAAAATGGAACGCATTAATTGGTTTTAGGGACTAAAAGTGGAAAAAATAAAATGTAGGGACTAAAATGGAAAAAAACCAAAATGTAGGGACTAAAAGTGCATTTACGCCATTTCTTTTTAATCTGTTTTGAGAAAAAAAAAATTTATTTTATTTTATTGTTTTTGGGCCCAGCGTTTATGGGTCTATAGAAAAAACAATGGTAATTGCCCATTGTTTTTGGGCTTTAATTAATTTTATGATTGCGTACTTACTTGCTTATGTGATTGTACACTTTATCGGCTCTTGATATGCTTGTGGTGTTTTGCACTCGTCCATACCTTGCACTTAGCAAAACTTTAGTTATATCTTTTCCTCTTCCTTCATCACTGTTCTGCTACCCGGTCTGCAAATGACAGCCTTTCGAGGGAGCTTAGATTCAGCCTGAGCTTTGTTTTGATTTGTTGCAAGGCTCTTGTCCTTTGTAATTTTTTTTTTTTTAAATGACCTCGTCAGTAACCCACATCCGTCGAGCGGAATCTTGCTACTTAGTCGTTTTGTCATTTGACTTACACCCATTAAGAGATTCTATCTTGTTTTTGGCCTCGTCAGTAACTTACATCCGTCAAAGCGGAATCTTGTTACTTGGCTATTTGACTTAAACCCATTTAAGGGATCTTGTCATGTTTGTGGCTTCGTCAATAACTTACATCCATTAGGACGGAATTTTGTTACTAAGCCGTTTGACATACACCCATTTAAGGGATCTTGTCAGTAACTTACATCTGTCAAGGTGGAATCTTGTTACTATCTCATTTAAGGGATCTCGTCAGTAACTTATATCCGTTAGGGCAGAATCTTGTTACTTAGCCGTTTGACTTACACCCATTTAAGGGATCTCGTCAGTAACTTACATCCGTCAGGGCGGAATTTTGTTACTTAGCCATTTTTAGTTTTACTACTAACTAGATCTATTTGCACGAAGACACTGGGTGAATAATTCTTTTATTAATTTCAGGAATGAATATATTCATTTGATACATCTATTGATGGTACTTCTTCAAGTGCTCAATGTTCCATGGCCGAGGGAGCCTCTGACCGTCTATGGTTTCCAAGTGATAACTGTCTTGCCTAGAGTAGTGGATGACTCGGTAAGGTCCTTCCCAATTGGGGCCAAGCTTTCCTTGAGTAGGATCTCTAGTTGCTGTGGTAACCTTGCGCCGGACAAGGTCGCCTATGTCAAGTCATCTGAGTTTCACCCTCCTATTGTAGTATTCGGCCATCTTCTACTGGTACCTCGTCATTTTGCTGGAAGCTTTGTCTCTTATTTCGTCCAGACAATCCAAGTTGAGTCGTAGTTGATCGTCATTGCCTTCTTCGTTGAATACCTCTCACCTAATGCTGGTTATTCCTACTTCGACCGAGATCACTGCTTCAGTGCCATAGGTGAGCCTGAAGGGAGGTTTCTCCCGTCGAGGTTCTTGCTGTAGTTCTGTAAGCCCACAGGACATTGGGCAATTCTTTTGGCCAGGCACCTTTCACATCGTCCAGCTTGACTTTGATAATTTTGAGTAGTGTCTGATTAGTTACTTCCGTCTGTCCATTCGCCTGAGGATGCTCGGGGGATGAAAATTGGTTCCTGATGCCTAGGCTTGAATAGAAGTCCCTAAAGCCTTGGCTATTGAATTGCCGCCCGTTATCTGATAAGATCGTCAATGGAATCCCAAACCTGCAAATTATATTTTTCCACACAAAGTTCCGAATTTTTGCTTCAGTGATTATTGCTAGAGCCTCTGCTTCGACCCATTTTGTGAAGTTGTCAATAGCAACTAGTAGAAATTTTACTTGACCTTTACCTTGGGGTAGTGGACCGACAATATCGATTCCTTATTGCGCAAATGGCCATGGGGAGGCTATCATTGTCAGTCTCTTTGTTGGAAGTTGCTGGACATTCCTGTATCATTGGCACTTGTCACACCTCTTGACGAGCTCCACTGCGTCCACCTACATAGTGGGCCAAAAATAACCTGTTCGAATGACCTTGTTCACCAGGGACCTATGGCCGGCATGGTCACTATAAATCCCTTCGTGGATTTCTTCCAATATGTACTTAGCTTCTCTTTCATCGACACACTTCAAGTAAGGCATGGAGAAGCCTCTCTTGTATAAGGTGTTATTAAGGATCGTAAATCTGGCCGCCCTCTTCTTGATCTTTTTGGCTTCTTCCGTATTCTAAGGGAGGTGCCCGTCCTAGAGGAAAGATATTATTGGTGTCATCCAGCTGTTTGCGCTCTAGATTGTAAATGTTGGAACTTCTTTAATGCTGAGGTATTTCTGGACTTCCATTGCCAAGCCCATGCTTATCTCCCCTTCTTCTAACGATGTTAGCTTCAAGACTTCGTCTGCCTCCATATTCTGGCTTCTTGGGATCTGTACGCATTCCACCTTATTGAACTCCTAAGTCAGATATTTCGTCAGCCTAAGGTATTTCTGCATTCTCTCTTCCTTTGCTTCGTACTCTCCCTTGATTTGCTCGATCACTAACTTTGAATCATTTTGGACTAACAGGTTCTTAGCTCCAAGTGCCTTTCCAAGCCTCAATCCCGTCAGTATCCCTTCGTATTCAGCTTCGTTGTTGGTAGCCGAAAATTTCAGCTAAACTCCATATTTGAGCATCTCACCGTCAGGGGTGGTTATGATGACCCCTACTCCCCTCATCTTTTGGGCTAACGAACCATCAGTTTATATCGTCCATTGTTCGGCTTGACTGTCCTCGTCCGGAAAGGTGAACTCCGCGATGAAGTTTGCCAAAGCTTGTGCCTTGATTGCTGTTCTGGGATGGTACTCAATGTCGAATTGACTGAGTTTAATTGCCCACTGGATCATTCTTCCGGCTGCCTCAGGTTTGTTCATGGATTTTTTGATAGGTTGGTCTGTCATCACCAGGATGGGATTCGCCTGAAAATATTGCCTTAGCTTGTGTGAGGCTACAATTAACGTAAATGAAATCTTTTCAATCCTTAGATACCTAGACTCAGCCCCTTGGAAAGCTTGGCTGACGTAGTTAATTGGGAGTTGTTTCTTGCCTTCTTCTTTAATCAGGGCTGCACTAACTGCTGTAGCTGATACTGCCAAGTACAAATATAGGTCTTCCCCTTCCTTGGACGGACTTAAGAGGGGTGGATTACTCAGGTAACGTTTGAGTTCTTGGAATGTTGCTTCACATTCGTCGGTCTAGGCGAAAGCCTGCTTCAAGGTCTTGAAAAAGGGTAGGCACTTGTCCGTAGCTCTAGAGACGAACTTGTTTAAAGTTGCAATCCTTCCTGTGAGCTTCTAGACTTCCTTGACGGTCCTGGGCGATGCCATGGTGATTATGGCTTGCACTTTCTCCGGGTTTGCTTCTATTCCTCTCTGGGACACCGTGAATTCCAAGAATTTCCCTGAAACTACACCAAAAACACACTTACTAGGATTCAACCTCATCTGGTATTTTTTAAGGGTGGCAAACATCTCCTTCAGGCCGTCCAAATGCACGAGCTCTTCCTTACTCTTGACGAGCATATCATCCACGTATACTTCTATATTCCTGCCAATCTGTTGGCTGAACATTTTGTTCACTAGTCTCTGATACGTAGCTCCGGTATTCTTTAATCCAAAAGGTATTACCTTGTAACAATAGAGTCCTTGACTCGTGATGAAAGCAGTCTTCTCTTGATCTTCTTCAGCTATCCTTATCTGCTTATATCCCGAGAAAGCGTCCATGAACGTTAGTAACTTGTGTCTGGCTATAGAATCCACAAGCTGATCTATTCTCGGTAGAGGGAAACTGTCCTTCGAGCATGCCTTGTTCAGGTCCATGAAGTCCACGCACATCCTCTATTTCCTATTTGCTTTCTTCACTAGGATAACGTTTGCGAGCCATTCAGGATAATACACTTCCCGGGTGAAGCCTGCCGTCAACAGCTTGGTAACTTCATCTGTAACTGCTTGGTCTCGTTTTAGGGTGAAGACTCTTCGTCTTTGCTGGATGAGTTTTCTTTCCGAGTTCACATTCAACTTATGCTGGATGACTTCTGGAGCTATGTCCGGCATGTCCTCGTGGCTCCATGCAAAGACATCTAGGTTTTCTTTGAGGAACTGGATGAGCCTTGTTCTCATCTCAGGGCTTAGCATCGTCCCTGTCTTTGTCATCGTGTTTGCTTCTCCTTCGGCCAGTTCCACTGTTTCCAGGGCTTCCATTTTATCTTCTTCCTTCTCTTCAATCATCCATGTGTAGTTCTCCTTTGCAGCCAAGACAGCCTGATAACACTCTCTGGCTAAGACTTGATCTCCTTTTACTTCGCTGACACCGTTATCTGTTGGGAATTTTACCTTTCAAACAATAGGTGGACATGGCTGCTTTCCATTTGTTTAGCGTGGGCCTCCTAATGATTACATTGTAAGATGAAGGATAATCTACCACTAAGAAGTCTAATTGACGGGTCAACTGTATCGGGTAGGTCCCCATTGTTACTGTCAACGTCACTATGCCCCTGGGATATACCCTGTCTTCGCTGAAGCTGACGAGGGGAGAGTCAAATGAGTGCAGTCTCCTTGGATCTAACTTCAGCTGCTAGAAAGCAGGGAGGTAGATAATGTCTACGGAGCTGCCGTTGTCCACGAGGATCCTTTTGGTGTTGAATCCCTCTATAGTCAGCATTATAACCAAAGGATCATTGTGAGGCTGCTTCATTCCCCTGACGTCCGCTTCATTGAAGGATATATCCTGGTCCGTTCGTTTCTGCTTAAACAGAGGTATCATGTGGACGCTATTCACCTGTCTTTGGCATGCTTTCTTGAGGGATTTAAATGACCCTCCTGTGAATAGCCCTCCTGTAATCGTCTTTATCTCCCTGATCACATCCTGTGGAGGTTGGAACGGACGATCGTCACTCCTGGAAGAGGACTCATGCTGGCCCTTATTGCCATCTCTGAACTTATTATATTCCCCATTTTTCACATATTTCTGTAATTTTCCTTTCCGTATCAACTCCTCTATTTGCTCCTTTAGGTCCCTACAATCTTCCGTGTTATGGCCGTGATCCTTGTGGAATCGACAGTACTTGTTCTTATCATGGACGTTAGGGGATGAGTGTAATGGTCTTGGCCATTTGAGATAGTGCTTGTCCTTAATCTGCGTTAAAATTTTGTCGACAGGCATAATTAGAGGAGTAAATCTTACCGTCCGAGGACCTTTATCTTCTTTTCCTCTGTTCCCGTCATTGTTCTGACGATCTGGGCGCTCCTTCTTTTGACCCCTATGCTCGTCATCCTTCTTTCCCTTGTTTCCTGGCTTCTCTACATCCTTTATGGCTGCTAAACCATCTTCAGCATTCATGTACTTCTATGCTTTCAGGAGCATCTCTGCCATCATCTTTGGAGGATTCTTCGCAAGTGAAGCCACGAGATCTCTGGATCTCAGTCCCACTTTGAAGGTCGCCAGCTGTGCCTTATCATCAGCTTCGTCCACCTCCAGGGTCTCCCGAGTAAAGCGTTTCACGTACGACCTCAGGGTTTCCTTCTCTCCCTCCTTAATGGTGAGTAAGTGGTCCACTGGCCTCTTTGGACGTTTCCCCCCTATGAAGTGACGCAAGAAGGCATTGTTCAACTGCTCGAAGTTGTCAATGGACGATGTTAGCAACTTTGTGAACCATTCCCTTGCAGCTTCTTTGAAAGTGGTGTGGAAGGAACGATACAGTATCTCGTCGGGGGGCTGTTGAAGGCCCAGAGTCGTTTTGAAGGTATTAAGGTGATCCTGAGGGTCTCTGAGCCCGTCGAACGGCTCAAGTTGAGGCAGACGAAATTTTGACGGCATTGGACATTTTAGGACTACTGTAGTAAAAGGCGAATCTGTGGCCCTTACCATTCTATCCACGCTCCGATCCCTTTTCTCCTTGATGGCATTCCTCAACTCGTCCATCTCTTTCCTCATCTCTCGAAGAAGATCCAAATTCTATTCTTCCGGTGTAGTAGGTCTTTGATGAATACTCCTTCTATAGCTATCTCCTTCACCCTCCAGGTTGTCCCTGGACCGATTCTCCTTTTGTTGAACTTTTTGAAGCCGTAGCTTCATTTCCTGATTTTGTTTGGTGAGTTCTTCGACGGCGGCCGCGAAATCTTGGACTTGCTGAGCTAAGGCTGCGGAATCTTGATTGGGCTCCATCTGAATATAGAAGTTGATGGAAACAGCGTTTTCGAATATGAATATGAAAATGTCGTTCCCACAGACAACGCCAAACTGATGAAATGTGACTTCGTCAGTCGAATTGGATGTGTTCAGATGGAACCAAACGCACGCCTGAGTATCTATGTAAGTAAGGAGGCTGCCCCTGTGAGAGTGGTCATCGGTGTGGTGCCTGCCACAACGCCTCCGATACTTAAGTTAGAATAGGAAAACACTCTGTGAAATGAAACAGACTAGCAAGATAATAATGAGTGTTTCTTAAAGTGTGTATGTCCCTTCTGTTGGTAATGTGAGGGCTTTATATATGTGGCTTTGGCTGCTAGCTGTTGTGGTCTTTAATGCCTTTCTTGGTAATGCCTCCTGCCTAATAATGGGGCTTTTAATAGGCTCCCAACAGTCTGCATGACTGGTTTTGTAACTGCCTAAGTCATTAATTGACTATATTGAATGATTACCATATCCTCGTCAGTGGTGATTGGTTTCTTCGTCTGTCAAGATGATTTCGTCATGATTGTTGGCTTCGTCTAGGAGACGTAATCTCGTCATTCCCATCAGGCAACATTATTGGATCGTCTGTTTTCTTGGTTAAGATTGACGAAGTTTAGGCATTCCTTGTATCGAGGTTCGGAATGGCATAGCTTGGGCGGCACTTTCTTGGGTCAGGGTTCGGAGTGGCGAAGCTTGGCTAGCTAGTACTTCCTTCCTTTGAAGTGTTCTTTGGATATTCTTTGTGTTCTTTGAAGAATTTGGTAGAATAATAACACATCTTTCACAGTTTGTATATGGATAATGGGTCGAACGCTTGCTTTGAGTCAAGTTATGCTATGGAGTCATAAATTTGAGACCTTTGAGAAGTTAGAGTGTTGTGATTGAAAAAATGGATTGGTAAAGGATTTTTGGGTCTTGCAAATGAGGAGGCCTTCTCCATTTATAGAGGAGGGAAAGCCTTAGGTTGATATGTTGGAATGAGTTTAGGACTCTACAAGGCTCGAATTTTGGAAATAATGAGTTAGACAAATCACGAGTGGGAACTGAAAATCGAAAAAAGGAAAGAAAGAAAATGATCGAAAATCAAGGGTTCTAGAGTAAAGTGCCAAAATGGCACTTGGACCAAGAGTCCAAATTTGTGCTTGTTTCGATCTTTTTTTTTTTTTTTTTTTTTTGGGCATTTTTGAGTAGTTTTTAGAGTTACATTTGACTTTGGGAACGATTTTTTAGCCTTTATAAGAGTATGACCATGTTAGGGAATATTTATTAATTTCAAACAGTAATTAATTGCATCTAATTACAAATAATTCAACTAGTTGTTTAAAATCACTAAACTTACTCAAAAATTGGACTCTTAGAATTACTTGGATGCATTCATCACTAGTTTTCTACCATTATTTTTTACGCTAGTTTGTAACTTCATGCATATACATAGATATACTTAAAAATAATACATTAAGATACATAGTATAATTCTTATATATATATATATATATATATATAATTTAAGGGTCATTCTACCATACCCTCCTATTTTTTGGGGGTATGGTACCCACCTAAATCTAAACCATTAATTGAATAAAAATTTGATCCGGACCGTTCATTTTATTTGGAGTAATTTAGAGTGAATACTGGTTACTGGTCAAACAAGTTATATATATATATATAAAAGTAAAAAAACAAAAAGAACCCAGTATTCACTGTGTTAGCTTATATCATGCTTCCGATTCGATTTATCTAAAGAACCCAAAATTCGGCTTCTTCTATATTAGCTTCTTCTCTTACTAATCAACCACAAGAACCCAAGGCTGCTAAACAAAACCCAAAGAAGAAACAGTATCGGCCGTTCTCTACCTAGCGACGATATTTGAAATAGGTTTGTCTTTGTCTTTCTCTTTCTCTCAGACAAAGTTGATTTTACTACTAATATACAGATTATTAAAGTTTCTTTGACTATCAACGCATGATTTGTCTTTAGTTTTATTCATTGTTAGTAATCCCTAATGCTATTAATTGATTTGGGTTTTTATTTTTATTATTTTGATAGGAGATTTGGGTGTTGTTTGTTAACTTTGTTTCGAAAGTTGATTTGGAATTTCCCCCTTAGAGACCTAATCAAGGTTGATATACAAAAAGATAGTATTGGGTAAGGCAAATGCCTACACATTGAGTCTTTTTAGATCTGATAAAGCCATTAATGCTAGTGTGTTGAGTTAGGATGTATCAAAGATTTACTATTAGTATGGGTGAGATTGAAATATGAGAGATTGCCATTATTTTGTTATTATTGTGGGTGCATTGGTTGTGGGGATAAGGATTGTAATTGCGTTGAGTTTATCAGCTTGCATGTGTGTGTGTGTGAGAGAGAGAAACAAAATTTCAATACCCATGATTGCTTTACCATAATTCTCCCCCACTAGGACCACCACCACCAAATAAATAATATAAAAAAGCATAATAATAATAATAAAAAATAAAATTTGCTGTAATGGGAGGGTCTGTCAACTATGCTTGTGACAAAATGTAATAGAATGGCAACTCAGTTGGTAGATTGGGTTGGTAGATTGGGTTGGTAGAGTAAATGAGTTTCATGTCTGGCTAGGGGAAGGCTTTGACTTCTTCAAACATTTGTACAACAAGAACTAGTAGTCTTGTTCCTTAATACAAATATTGCTATTTTAATTAAATTAAAATAAAAGGGTTAAGAGATTTTTATAGCATTATGTCCCATAAGTCCTCTCTCAGCTAAGTTCTTTTCATCCATGGCATTCTTTAACATGGTACTGTAGCTTGAATTTTCAAAATATTGTCAGTTGGTACTGTAGCTACTCAAAAATAGCTAAATTGAAATTTAGTGACTGATAGAAGTCAGTTCTTTACATGGAAGGAAGAAAAAGAGATAGAAAGTCATGCCCCTGTCAGACATCCAATTTATCTATTTTTTTCCTTTCTCTAGTCTTTTTACAAATCCTTTGCATGTGGATAAATAGCTGAAAAAATTACAGTGGACTTAAGTGGTGCTATAGATGAGAAGTTCGAATTTTAGTTGGTGGATTGGGAACTTGCTTGTTGTCCTTCTAAGTTAAAGTGTTTAGAATAAGGAAGCTAAGTAAATATAACCAAGCTTCGCTGGCAAATGATCGTAGTATTTGGGGAGGAAAGATCTTTGGAGGCATATTATTGGGATGAAAATGGGGTTTCCCAGGTGAGCGAATGACAGATATAGTGGGGAGCACTCACAGTTGTAGATGTATGCTTCTGTTAATTCTTGGAGTACACAAAAGATAGTGATCCATTCTAGGAATCTCATGTTTGGTCAAGTTTGCCAAGATTGAGAATCAGAGTTAGTTGATTTACTGATGAGCCTATTATATTTCAATATCCTGATGGATGAGTGGGCTGACAGATAGTTAGTGAAGCGTAACATAATGTTATATATATGAGTGGGATGATATATATATATTTGGAATTATAGATCTTTTTGCTGCACTGTTCTCCTCTTCCAACCTTTTGATTGTCTTCTCTATGTTAGCAATGATGTTATCTTTTCTTTTTATCTTGTTCATTTCTTTCAAATACTGATTTTTCTATGGCACTTCCAAGTGCTAGTCATTGCAATGTTTTGTAACAACTACAAATTAGATATTCTATATATATTTTTTTTTTCGTCACAATTTTTTTTCGATCTACAGTTTTTAGTTTGTTTGTTGGTTTTGTTGCTAGGGTTTACTCCCATGGCAGCTGAATATGACTTAGGAAGCCTAAGTTGATAGTTGCTTTGCTAATTTATGGAGTTTGTCAAACAATTCTGTATATTACTTTCAGTTCAGTCCTTCACATTTTTTTTATTCTGTAATTTTTTTTCCTTAGCTAAGTTGTTAAAGTTGAGTTGGAGCTAAAGCTCATTGGCATCTATGTTATTTGCAACTTAAACTTCCTGGATTCATATATTTTTCTAAACCTTATATATATATATAAATATATATATATATATATTTTTTTTTTTTTCCTTTTCAAATTCAGTTTAGCTTTACCTATTGAGGGGGAGGGGCAACCAGGTTTTTTGTCTATCTTTTGTTGGGGAGATAGTTGGGAGGAGGAAGAAAGAGTGAAATATTTTCTGGTAGAGAATATAAAAATTCCATAGAATTCTTACTTGCAATGAGGATTTTGATTTTTTATAATCAGAAAAAATGAAATGAAAGTGTTCATACTTCTGTTGTATACCTTTTTGAAATTATTTTTGCTCTATGGTTGGCATATTGTTAGTATCCTCTCTTATTAGATATATCATATATGAAAACTACGACATTACATGAGTCCAGCACCTTTCGGTCTCAATTATAGAAACTCATTCAATGACCCTTTCGAAAGTGTTAGTAGATGATCATTAGCTGCCTTTTTCTTTTGACCTTGCCCTGAGATTCTTTAGACCAAGATATAACCATCCTTTCTAAGACTGCTGTATTCTGAAGCAAGTACTCACTACAAGTACTTCTTCTTCTTCTTCAGTTCCAAGAAAATCACCAATTTTGATACTTTTGCAGGCTCTCCCTCCCCATTGGTTCCTCAAATGATCCTTCAACTGCATAGCTGATACCAGATGAATAACCAAGTACTCGATGTGCAAGAAAAATTAGCCATGGTTGCTTTTGCCTATCAACTGATGCAAGCAATGCTCAATGAACTTGTATTGCTTGGTTCCTTCCCTCCAGTCATGTTTAGTGTCAGCTATAAAGTTTATTCTTAATATCTTTGTTCACATGTCAAAGATATTTTACTCACCATAAATAAAAAACAATTGTCAAATGAGTAAAGCATCAAATTACAGGGAATAAAGAAACAAAATGCAGAAGTACACATGTAGAAAAGATGCAAGGGATCTAGAAGTCATAGAATCCTTGAATACGTGAAAAGCAGATGGATCCCCAGGCCAAATAAATTTCCAACTTCTTGAAAGTCAAATTTACTGAGTAATTGAGAATAAAGAAGTATACTGTTTTGATGTGCTCAAGAATCTCCTAACTTTTTTTTTTCACCATCACTAACAATTTTTTTCCTTAGAAAAAGAAAAAGAAAAAAAAAAAAAGCAGGAAAAAAGGTAAGGATTTATCATCACATGTTGTACATGATTGATGAGGTCCATTAAGTTTTAACTTATTACTCTCATTTTGAAATTTAATTGAATTCACATCAATCATTTTCATGAAAAATAATGTAGTGCAGGGGTGGACTCAAAATAGAATAAAAATTTATGACCAGTTACTAAAATCCAAGAATGTACTCCGAGATGATACTCATAACAAGCCCATGTATAAATTAAAATTCTTTATCTTCACTCCCATCCGACCCAAAATAAATAAATAAACAATAGATCAACACTATTTTTTACAAATGAACAAACTTACTTATTTATAATTTAGGAAAAAAATTGACTATTGTCTAAATTTGCCTTACATAATGAACAGGAATCAATAAAAACATCAACCAACACTGCAACATAGATAATCATAGAAGTTTCATGATTTAAGTATATTCAATCATCATAGTTTTCTCATCTGCTAGTGACCAAAAGGAATAATAGAAGAATTAAAACCTGCTGGGTTGTGTTCCTAGCAAACCTGCAAAACCAAAAGGGAACCAAAAATTTGAAATATATATAATAAAAAATAAAAACCATATGGAAAAAGGAATGAAAAAAAGGGATGTACCGAAATTTAGAGGCGATAAACGGCAGATATCGCAAACAAAGAGAGATGCAGAGAGAGATAGAGGAAACTGTATCTTTTATCATCGACATTGAAGGGAAGAAGATATGCTGCTACCAAACTGAGAAAACTGCGGAATAGAAAAAACTTTAGAGCTCCGTGGCTTGTGGGATTCTTAGAGCTCCGTGGGTTTGTGGGATTCTTTGCTTACAAAAATTTTGAAATACAACCTACATTTTTTTTCACGGGAATTTCAATATAAAATTTTATTCTTTCTTTCAAATGTGAGAAAAAAAATAAAGGAACCATCAAATGTGACAAAAGTACAGTCATATGTGATGTTGATACTACATAATGTGAAGATGGTACCATCAAATGTGAGAAAAAATAAGGAAACCACCAAATGTGACAAAATTACAATCACATGTGATGTTAGTACTACACAATGTGAGGATGGTACTATCATATGTGAGAAAAAAAAACAAAGGAACCACCAAATGTGACAAAAGTATAGTCACATGTGATGTTAGTACTACACAATGTGATGATGGTACCATCAAATGTGAGAAAAAATAAGGGAACCACTGAATGTGACAAAAGTACAATCATATGTGATGTTAGTACTACACAATATAAGGATGGTACCATCAAATGTGAGAAAAAAAATAAAGGAACCACCGAATGTAATAAAAGTACAGTCATATGTGATATTGGTATTGCACAATGTGAGGATGATACCATCAAATGTGAGAAAAAAATAAGGGAACCATCAAATGTGACAAAATTACAATCACATGTGATATTAGTACTACACAATGTAAGGATGGTATTATCAAATGTGATGTTTTGGTAACCTGATATAGCAGGTTGCCTACTAGTGGGTACCATACTCCCCCCAAAAAAAAGAGAGTACTATAGAATTACCCTTTCTATAGTATTGATATAAAGTCATTCTTATATTTTGTTAACTCTTTAAAAAATCTTGTAAGAATATTATTAGGTAGAAAATGTAAATTGTTCATATTTTTATTTATTTTTATTAATTCTCAATTTTCGATATTGTAAAGCACTTTTTTTTTTTTTTTTTTTAATGATTCATTAATTCTAGACTCTTTGGTTTTTGTATTCAATAACTCACTTAGATGAATATTTATGATGTGGTCCCACATTTGACTCCAAAATTAAGAAATTAAACTCTCTAAAGATAAATAATTTAAGACACATGGTGCAAAATTGTACTTCAATTGTAGAATCTAGTTTGATATTCTCTAAGCTTTACTTATTAAAATATATATATATATATATATATATAAATGAATCATAATTAATTATAGTTCATTCTTTTAAGAACCAATCATAATTTAATCGTAATCACATGTGATCGGCTTAAATTGTGAGGATACACATTAACCATTGAATATTGATTCAACTAGAATTTTTGATCAAGTGGTTCAATTTAAGCATATGATGTGTCGCTTTGATTGTTTGAATTTCTAGATCTCTCTTCGATCAAGTATGTGGAAATCAAATGGTCAAAATTATGATTTTGTCTTTATTTTATGAAATAACTGTTTTGCTCATGATGTGAGGTTAAGTAGAGGTTGCAAAATTTGGTGTCTAAAATATAATGTTATTCATAATACAAAACTTGCATATTATTCAAGTAGTACTCATATTTAAATTGGTGCATACATGAAGTTGACACTCAATGTCTTGTTTTTGGAACCAAAAGACTCTCTCTCTCAATGCATGTTAGCAACCGAGCCTATATTGATTTGCGTTAGCATTTGGGTTGTGGTGTTGTTTGGGTTGGATTTTGGATTTTTTTTTTTTTTTTTTTTTTTTTTTTTTTTGTGGAGGGGGGCCAAACTTTTGAAAGCAAGGGGGCCAAACTCTAATTTTTCTTGGGCTCAATATAGGTATATTATATATACTAATTTTTATTTTGGGGGTAATGTCAAGGGGGCCCGGGCCCCCTACCAGGTTCATCCCTACTCCTATATGAGACTCATGGTAGGTCTTCTACACTCCTTGTGAGAGGAAGGAAGACATCCTCTAGGAGTGAATAAATTCTCAACAAGAACATGAAACATGAAACATGAAAAGGTCAAAGAAAAAATAATAATGAAATGAACCTTGTTGATCATGAGATCTATTATTAATCTTTGTCAAATTTTGGCACAGAATATTCTAACATCAAAAAATATCTCAAGCAACAAACTAACCTAGAAGGGGCATACCATATATTGATATGGTAGAAAATAGAAACATAATAAAAGGTTGAGGATTTCAAAACTTCCTAGACTCTAGCTATGAAGTGATGCATAATTGCATATCATGCCCCATTGACTCGAATATTGCATAATGATCATGGTATGGCTAGATAAGTTGCTTTGATACTCAGTATGGACACACCAAATGAGCAAATATAATGTTCTTTCTTTCTTTCTTTATTTTTTGTTTCTTCTTCTTCCTTTTAATTTTTTTTTTCAATGGAAAAAACCTGAAAACTAGCACTTTCTCGCTTTGTATCCAATTCACATTTAATATATATATATATATATATATATATGTAAGGACTAGGATACAGGCCCAGACCCAACTAGTATAGTAATTCCAGCTCTTCATGCAAAGTATATTAAATTTGTAAGAGAGTGGGCTTATGAGTCAATCGCAATGCTAAGGTGGTTACAAGTTATAAAAAAAAGTATTGACAAGACTAACGTAAACGAAAGAAGCAAAGATTCAATATAAACTCTTCCTCGGGCAGGTTTGAGGAGGGATTTCTTATTAACAGTCGAGGCTGATATTTTTACAATTAGATATAGTTTTCTCTCTCTCTCTCTCTCTAGTAAAATGTTCATCCATTTTTTAGAGGGATTCCTTTCCTTATATAGTCCTTTTCATTGCATTTTAGCCCTCCATCTATACGTCTTAGGGGGGGCCATTTGGATGCTTGTCCCATCAGGACCCTTCTAGAGGTCGTAGAGAGAGTGCTGTGAGTTGTGTAACTACTATTCAGGTGTTTTTTCTTCATAAATGCAGCCAGTTCAATTGGTGTAGAGCATTAAATGTGGAGGTGGTAGTCACCTTCCCAGATATTTCCCCTTCCATTTCTTACACGACTATATTGTCTTCCTTAAAACTTTACTTTTCGGTGTAGGGAGCCATATATAGTACTCTCGAGGTGTTTTTGCTCCTCAGGGTCCTCAGTCGACGGGCTAGTTAGCCTTTTCTCCTCAAACTTCTTACTCTCAGTTTCAGTTCGATACTGAATGGTCCTAGCATCTTCCTTCCTAGGTCTTGGCACATGTGTCAAACCTTGGCTTACACGTGTGGGCCTTTGATCGTCCTCGAATAGGGCCCATAGCCTTAGAATGTCCTAAGACCATTTGCTTCCATATATATATATATATATATATATATTGTAAGACAGCATATAACATCCTCATTTCTTTGGTTGTACTATTTATTTGTGGTTTATTTTTTACAAATCAACTAGATTACATTTTCTTTCAATATATTTCATAATAGTAAAATTTGAAAAAAATTAAACATCAATATTTATATCATCAATTAAAAATTCTATTTTAAAATTTTTGTAATATAAAATTATACATAAAAAATAAGTTAAGCTTTTAACGATATAGAGTTGGAGGCAAAAAAAAAAAAAAAAAATCTCAAAGTAAAACTGCGGATGGAAATGCTCATACCATGGTTTCCCAAAAATTATTGTTTTTCAATGTTCAATCAGCTGTATGGCTTTTGACATCATTGATCCAAACGAAGAGCACTTTCATGTATATTCCGTGTGCGTCTGGCAAAAATTATTTTTGCCAACTTATTTTACTATTTAACTTATTTTTGCTACTATTCATGAGTCTCACTGCACTTTTTGTTACTATTCATGGGTCCCACTGCACTTTTTGATACTATTCATGGGTCCTACTATACTATTTCAGCTAACTTTTATCTTTATCTACAGTACTTTCAACAAAAAGTTTTTAATTTTAGTAAAATAAGCGAATCCCAAACGGACCCTCCATCAAATAAATTACAAAATTATTTGGGTGTAATTTAGTAACATGTCTATAGTATGAATATCCATTTGCGTGGGGTTTACACTTTACAAAAATACAAATAATGTTCCCCAATCAAGCCATTGAATAATTAACCATGAACAAAACACAAGCTTACAATGAGTGATAATAAAAGTGGTGGGTTGACAAAGAAGTTGTTGAAATTTGATGGGTTGACAAAGAAGTTGTTGAAATTTCTTTGTCACATTAATCGCTCTATTTCCTTAAAAAAAAAAAAAAAAATTGCTCTAACAATACAAAAAATACTAGCGTCATACAAAAATCCACAATTTGTCCATGTGACGAGTTGTGAGTAGTGGAGTTGTGGACTCATTAATATAATTTACTTCATCACTTACAACTTGTCATGTAGGTAAGTTGTGGCAAGGTTGTGGGTTTTATTGTGGTCCTAGCATTTTTTTTCCATACTGACTTCACTTACTACTTAATGAAGCAGAGGCGTAGCCTGGATTTTTAACTTGGAGGGGCCAAGCTATAGTATTTAAACAATAATCATAATTCATAAATATATTGAATAGAAAGTTATCAACTCTAATATGTCCATAAATTGTCTAGTTCACTATAGACATGCATAATATCCAAAAAAGAATATTTTGCATGAAATTTATGTATGACAATAATCTTTCATAGAATAAAATTAATCTATTATCATCAAATTATGAATTCTAAATGTTGCTACAGGCATCTTAAATTCATCAACCGTCATCAAATCATTAAAGAAGAACATTTTGCATTAAAAAAAACATTTGTTGTTACAAGTGTCTGAAATTTTAAATTACTAATATCTTTTTTTTTTCTTAAGGAATGCATCAATTTTTTTTTGGCTTTACTCATATTTATTTTAGCTTTAATATGAGTCAAGAATTATCCTAAAAATAAACTTAATTTTTTTCTCAATTATACAGATGTTACAATAAATTCCACTATTATTTTAAGCAACGTCCACTTCATCGTTCATATTATTTATTTTAAAAATATTTTAATGAAATGTCCCGCAACACAAACCCACATCCTCACACACTTCCAATTTCACTCTACTATAGCAGCAATGAGATGGAAAAAAAAAAGGACAGATTTGTTTCTACTAGTTGTGAGGGCATTCAGTTTTGTGTGAGGACATTCAGTTTTGTGTGGCTATGTTGAGATTGAAGAGGAAAATGCAAAAGTTTTGTTTTTAAATGGGTTGACATCTATTCTATTGGTAGAGAGTAGGTCATCCGTCATTATCCATTAAATTAATTACAAGTCTTTGGACTATTAGAGAGCTCAACTATTCTTTGATTTGAGGAGAAGTTTTACCTGTTAGACAAAGTTTAAGTCTCCCTAATAAATAGGGGGCCGGTTATAGTTTTTTTGAGGGGCCTATATCTTTTTGCTCTATATATATATATATATATATATATATATATACACACTATGGAGAAAATTTAAAATTGAGGGGCGGGAGCATGGCCCCCAAGGAGCAATGTGTCATCACCCCTAATGAAGCCCATCCATAATCAATTAATATGTTTGTCTTCTACCTTTTTTTTTTCTTCAAAGGGCCATATGAAGTTGCGGATGGAAAAGCTCAAACCATGGTTTCCCAAAAATTATTGTTTTTTAATGTTCAGGACAGATACTGTTCCACAATCAAGTCATTGACTAATTAACCATGAACAGAATCCAAGCTTGCAATGAGTGATAATAAAAGTGGTGGGTTGGCAAAGAAGTAGTTGAAATTTCTTTGTCACATTAATCGCTCTGTTTCCTCAAACAAAATAAAATAATAATAATAATAATAATAATAATAATAATAATAATAATTTGCTCTAACAAAGATGAAAACGGATACACCCATACAAAAAATATTAGCATTATATAAAACTTACAACTTGTTTATGTGATGAGTTGTGAGTGGTAGAGTTGTGGACCCACTAATATAATTTACTCCATAAACTCACAACTTTCCATGGGTTATAGCAAGGTTATGGGTTTTATTGTGGTCCTAGCATTATTTCCCATACTCGCTTCACTCACTACTTAGTGAAGCCCATCCATAATCAATTAGTATGTTTGTCTTCTACCTTCTTCTTCAAAGGGCCATGTATCTCTATTGGTAGCTCCAAAGTTGCAGACATGGCAAAAATAGTTGTTCTTATTGTTTGCCTAGTTCTTGTGGCTATGGACGTTGTAGCTGGTATTCTCAGTATGGAAGCTCAATTTGCCAAAAACAAGGTACACGATTTCTTTTTATAAGTCAACGTATAATAGTACAGTTAAGAGTTATAATACAAATTAAGTACAATACAATTGTGGCTATTGATTCATAACTTTGTAGTATTACTATTATATGTTATAACTATTTCTGTCTACTTTAAGATAGAATTCAGTTTTAGTATATAGATTCATGCTAGCTATGCTGTATTTTATTTTCTTTATCCTCCCCCTCTTTCAATTACACCAGTTTGAGCTTTGTTTCCATGAAGGTGATTACACTTAAGAGGCTACGAACATTTGAGTGTAAGGAATCTAGACGTAAAGCATTTAAGCTTGGATTAGCTTCAGCTGTACTTCTAGCTCTAGCACACGTTACATCTAACTTGCTTAGCGGGTGCATTTGCACTAGTTCCATGGAAGAGCTGGAAAGATCATCGACTAACCGGAAAATATGGTTTGCATGTCTTATTTCCTCATGGTACGTGTTTTTCATCATTACTTGCTTATAGTAGTTGTAAGGGTGGCGTTTTGGTTCTTGAGCCCAAAGGGTAGAAGGATTCAAGTCCAAAGAACTCAACACAATAAATTTGTAGAAAATAGGCTTAAAAGCTAGGTTTCAATAGATCATGCAACACACACAGTGGGTTAAGATATTAAGAAAGCAAAGAAAGACAAATTCTAAGCAAGGAAATCCTTCCTTGGTGAAGTCTGAAGAAAATGATTCTTGAATATAGTTCTTTTAGACTTGGATACAATTTCAGTTCTTGTTGTTACAGTGTTTTCTCTATAGATTTTCTGATCACCTCTCCCTGAAGGGTTTCTTACATTATATAGCTCCCTTTAGATGATCTTGACTCTCCATTTGTTGATCATCCAGGCCGCTACTTAAGTGCTTGTCCCATCAAACACATTCCTAAGCCCCTTGTGAGTTGGGGCAGCTAAGGCAGCATTATTCAGGGATCTTCTCCACATTAATGCAGTCAGGAGGTTTGGTGGGATGCATTAAATGTGGTGGCAGCCACTATTCCTTCAATCATATCAGAGCTAATCCCTTATTTGAGACTCTTTCTTTATAGTATGACATTCTCTGGTAACGTGCCACTAACATGACCATACTGTCCAAGCGTGTAACCTCCATGGCATGATAATGGCCCTCAGCCATGGGTACGACACGTAGCACAAATACCTTATTTAAATTCCTACACCCCACAATAGCCCCTCAAAACTTCGGGGCTTTTTTTTTTTTTTTTTTTTTTTTTTTTTTTTTTTTTTTTTTCAAGGAGAAAAGTGGGGTTTTGACTTTGGATAATTAATTTCACATGTTTCTTTGACTTCCACACGTGAAAGTGTCACTTTGCATGTCCCGCAACCGTTCTGGCGCTTTGGAATCCACAACATCTCATTAAATGCTCCAAGCGGCGCTTTGTTCCCCATGTCCTATGGTGAGATGGAGCTCCTACGATTGGCATTTCTCCTCAAATTTTGGACAGGATAACTCCCAGCCAATTCCGCCTTTATATAGGGCACCTAGGGGATTCATTCCTCTCACTTTACCAATCTTCGAACTCTCAAAACTTCCTAAATCTCCAAACTCTCAAGACTTCCTAAATCTTCAAACTTTCGAGAAGCTTCTAAAGTGACCCCTATCCTTATTTTTGTAAGTTTCTTCGTTCTTAGGCTATTTTCTCTTCGGCCAATCTTCTCGGCCTTCTACTTTTTACTTCTTCTTCACAAATATCCACTCGCTTCTTTTTAGTCTTCTTTAATGGGTAGATTCACCCACCTAGTAGATTCCCTGCTGCTATGGAGGGGTTTAGGGCCTTGTACCACATTCCCCGGGGTGTTTCCTTGCGATACTACTCTCCAAGTGATTGGCTCACTCATGGGAATGAAGGGGAGGTCGTCATTCCCATAATCGCATTCATAAAAGGTGGAATGACATTTCCCATGGATAGTATGACTAGAGACTATTTAATCACCTATAGGCTATGCCCCCACCAATGCACGCGTGTAGACACTCTCAATGAGCAAATGAGATTGAACCTTACCTCACACGACGTTGTTTGGATGTACGAGTGCCATCTATTGGCAAACTCGGGCTACTACCTTAAGCCTAGGTCTTCAGTGGTTAGACTCATCTCATGTCTTCCCAAGTCCAATAAGGGCATGAAGGATGACTACCTGATCGCCTTTGGTGAATAGCACGGCGGTCTTCACTGCCCAACCCGGAAGGAAGAGGCAGGTGGGGTACCCTAGGTTTAGGTCTTTCAACATGGGCACTAGTTCCTTAGTTTTGCTGCTCTTTCCTTTCCTTTAGTATTTCGTTTCTTTCTGATGGAAGGCTTCATTGTTCTGATCGTGGTTTTGCTTCTCGGCTATTTTTGCAGATAAAAGATACGTGGCCCCTAACATTAACTTCGTCAACATTGCAAACCTCAACAGAGTACTAAGGTCCGAGGTGTTCGTGAGTAAGGACAAACAGTTAAGAGTTGTCCATCTCATCCTCGACTTCCAGCCCTTATTCAACAAGTTCTAGGACATGGGCCATGTAATCAGGGCAGGCGATCCTCGGCTAGCTCGGATAGATGTCTTCGTGCCTAGATTTTTAGCCTGAGAAGATATTGTGCTAGTTGAGTTGCCCTTCTGTCACTCTTCTCGCGAAGCTATAGTCTTGAGAAAAGAGACAACTTCCTCGTGGCTGTCACTCGAGGCGGAGATAGGCCATTTTAGTCTCGAGGAAGAAGGAAGGGAGCAAGAAGAGCCTGTGATTTAGGTCTCAGATTTGGAGGGCGAGCCTGATAGGTCCTCCATCGTTCGTACCCCCAAGTTCATAGTTGCTCGGGTGGATGATAGTCCTGAGGAGGAAGAAGAAATGGCTTTGAACAGAAAGAAAGGCTTACGTGAGCTCCTCTCGGACAGAGCTAAGGGGTAGGCGCCCAAGGACACTTCAAGATCACAACCTCCTCTTGCTCCTCCCCCCCCCCCTCCTTTCTCCTCCTACAGTTAACTCATTTGCCATTGCTAATCTGAAGAAGAAAAGGAAGGAGAAGGAGGTGGCCGATGAGGGGGAATTGGTCCCTCAAAAGGAGCCCAAGCAGCAGAAGACAGCCAAGGGCCAGGGTAGGGCCTCTTCAGTCAAAAGTAAGATGGCCGAGCACGTTGTTAACGTGCGCAATCTAACTTGGAACCCCTGGCTGGAGTTGGATGGTGCGGCGATACCCTGGAACTCCTCTATCAGGGAGTTCCAGAGATGTCACGCCCATCACGTGGCCAATGCTCTGAAGTGTCCTTTCCTGCTGCCCAATGATATGGGCGCCTTGAAGAATATGAGGCAATAGGATCTCTTTATGTCCCTGAAGAAAGACTTGGCCTTGGTGAGCTTTTCGACTTGGCCCCACTGATTTCGTGCCAGTCTTTTGTTTACTTATCTCACAGTCTTTTGTTTACTTATTTCACCATCGAGGAATGGGTGAAAGACACCTGAAATGAGGCGAGGCTCGCGGATGACCTCCTCGCGAAGGCAAGCAAGTCCCTTGCCATCGTCAAGAACAGGAACAAGGAGTTGGCTTTGAAGCTAGCTATAGCGGATAGGGACTGGAGGAGTGCGGAAGCTAGCCTTAGGAACGCTGAGGCATAAAGAGAGGAGCGGCACCAAAGGCTCCATTACACAAAGATAGAGTTGGCCACGGCCAAGCAACAGGTGTTAGAGTTGAAGATAGAGCTGTCTAAGGCTAAAGAGGCTGCCCAAGCAATTGCAGACACTACAAGGCAAAAGTTTTATGACCTCATAGTGCAAGAGACCGAGGCCCAGCTAACTGAAGAGTTGGCTGGGGTTTGTAGGGAATACTGCCTCAAGGTTTGGAGTAAGGCCCTGAACGTGGTTGGAGCTTTTGTGGACACCCATAATTTAACAAAATCTTAATGGTAATGAATGGTTGCTAATTCAAATAAATTGCTCCCATGTAAACAGTGAGAAAAATGACTATGACCTTGATTAAGATATATCCTAACCCTTAAAGTTAGCAGTTACTCATGCAATTAACAGTCCAACTATTACCTTTCATGTAGTTAGCAGCATAGTTGGACAACTTTACTTTGTCCGTGGCACTTGGCATCTAGTAACTGAACCTAAAAAACAAACTTTGTGTACCTTAGGTAAATAGCTCAAAGGATGAAGTGTACTTCTGGATTTTCTTCTTGACCTCAAATGATAGTGAAGTCCATGTCTATCCAGGGTACATGATACAAGAAGGCCACCATACTTTGAATTTCACCTAGCACCCCATTCCACAGTAGGCTTGTATAATTATAAATGTTAATTTACTCAAAGCATGTGTTCCGAGGGACCCAACATTACCAAGGTTCTATTTAACACTTAGAGAAAAAATGGGAAATATTAATTTACCCAAGGCATGTGATCTGAGGAGTCAGTCATAACTAAGGTTCTGTTTGATACTTAGAGAAATAATGGGAATTATTAATTTACTCAAGGCATGTGGTTCGAGGAGCTAGTCATAATCAAGGTTCTGTTTGATACTTAGAGAAATAATGGGAAGTATTAATTTACTTAAGACGTGTGGTCCAAGAAGCTAGTCATAACCAAGGTTCTGTTTAATACTTAAAGAAATAACGGGAAATATTAATTTACGCAAGGCATGTGGTTCGAGGAGCCAGTCATAACCAATGTTCTGTTTAACATCCACACAAGTAATCAGGAATATTAATTTACCCAAGGTATGTGGTCTAAGGAACTAGACATGACCAACGTTCTGTTTAATATTCATACAGGTAATTAACGCAACACATAATCTCATAAATGAAAACGTGGTAGAGCTGCCTTTCATTAATAATAGTACCTTCATAGGTTATTTACATTCCAAGGTCGTGGTACAACTTTTTCATTTAGATCTTCTAGGAAGTATACACCTATGCCTGCTACCGAGGTGATATGGTATGGCCCTTCCCAGTAAGGGTCCTAACTTCCCCATGTTGGGTTTTTTGCAGTACCCACAACCTTTCTCAATACCAAGTCCCCAGGGGCCAATGGTCTTAACTTTACACTTGAATTATACCCCTGTTTGAGTTTCTGCTGATAATATGCTAATTGAACCATGACATTTTCTCTCTACTCCTCGACTAGATTTATGCTCTTTTCTAGTAGGTGGTCGTTGCTGTCTAAAGCAAATATGCTAGTCCTTAGTGTTGGGAATCCGATCTCTAGAGGAATCACAGCCTTGGCCCCGTAAGTCATTAAAAAGGGTGCCTCCCCCATCGACCTATGAGAGATAGTCCAATATGTCCAGAGGACATATGGAAGCTCATCCACCAATTTGTCCTTTGCATCATCCAACCTATTCTTGAGTCCATTCACTATGACCTCATTGACAACCTCGGCTTGCCCATTCCCCTGGGGTTAAGCTGGAGTGGAATACCTATTCATGATACCCAATTCACAATAGTACCTTCTAAAAGCTTTGCTATCAAACCGAAGTCCATTGTCTAAGATGAGGGTCACCAGCGTGTCACTAACATGGTCTTGCTGTTTAAGCGTGTGACCTCCTTGGCACAATAATGGCCCCCTCGACCATGGGTATGACACATGGCGCAAATACCTTATTTAAATTCTTGTACCCCAGAGTAGTAAAAGTATACAAATTATTGAAGCCCATCTTTAGAAATTAGAGTTCCCTTAATTTATCAATTACATTTACATATTGATATATCTTCATGCTTTGGCTAGCTAGATGTAAATTTAAAACACAATTAACATTTGCTTATTTACTCCAATTTTGTAGAAGAAGTTATCCTCCCTCTCATATGGGATAAAGTATACCCTGTTTTGAGTGTATGCTTTCTCTCCCTATAGTTGGTGGGATTCACCAGTAGTGAGGGAGAGGAAGCATACACCCAAAACAATGTATATTTTCCCTTCATAAATATGGGGTCTGAACTCCTAAGTAAAACCCATGATAGGGCCCACATCACTTATGAGAGGAATGAAGAAAATATGAAACACCAAAATGAAGATGTAAATGAATTAAGTTATTAAAGAAACCCCAGTTAAACTAGCACTTTCTCACCTTTTAACCAATTCGCGAGTGTGGTGGGAGGGTGCATTCGATTTAATGTTATCATGCGATGACAAAATTATTATAACAATGTTGTACTCTTTTTAACTCAAAAAATAGTTAGAAAAGTATACATGTTTATACAAAAAGTTAAACATGAGTGTATTTTTAAAAATATTTAAAATATATATGCTTTTTATAATTAAAAAATGTATTAAATGTTCTCTTTAATACTAATACAAAAAAAGCTCAGTTTGACTAAGTTTTAATACTCTCATCTCATTGGCAATATAATTGCTTAGTTTGTCAATGTTGCTCTATATCATGTATGACGATAAAATTATGATCGATATTTTAAGTTCTATATTTTATATATTAACATTTTCAAATTTTTATTTATATATTAGACATACCTAAGACATATTTTATATATTAGACATACCTACGATATTTTTGAATACATTTATTTGGTCTATATTTTTTAATACATAATATAATTTATTTTTTTGAATCTATATATACATGAGTGTATTAAAAAATGTATACCAAATATATTAGACACAAGTAAAATAAGTATGCTACTCAATTAGAAATTAATAAAAGAAATAATTTAATACGTATATATTTTTTAATTTCAAACATTTCCACATTATATCCTTTGATACGTGTATTCAATTTTTATGCCCAAATTTATAAACATTGGTATAAATAATTCAAAACTACATTAATAATATATTAGTGAGTTGTAGAAACTTTAATAATTTTACCCAAACTAAAATAACTATCTTAATGAGTTACATGATAAAGAAAAAATATTAATTTTATTATGTGTAATACATGTATATATTGAGCCCATGGGCGGTGCTAGCCATAGCCCAGGGGTTCAAATGAACCCTTGACTTGGCAAAAAAGAATATATAATATATAATATATAAAATTTTTATTTTTATTTTTATTTTGTTTTGACCCGCTAAAATAAAATTTTAAACACTCTAACCTTAAAATTTTTTTTAAGCACAACTAAAATAACCTTTAAATATGATCATCTTACCAATATCTTGGCATTTAAAAAAAAAAAAAAAAAAAAAAAAACCCTAACAACAAGCCAATGTAATCTAAAACCTTGAAAATAAAAATTAGTTGCTAAATCTTAAGTGCTTTTAATTTGTTAAGTGGGGACTTTGAGCGTGGGATAGGCCAAGAGTGATTGAGTGAAGACAAAAGCAAATGTTAACACAATAGAAATTTTTTTAATATTTGTTTAGAAACAACTTATCTAACTTTTTGCTAAAAGTATAAAATAAGTAGAAACTCACATGAGACTTGCAAATAGTAGGAAAAAAGATGAAATACTAAGTTGGCTTATAATTAAGATCCAAACACACTTAATACAATTACAAAGAACAATAATTGTTAAAATTGAGTTGAATTGTTAAATAAAAGAATTGTAAAGAGTTAAAACAAACTAATAGATAAAAGAATTCTGAGCAATAATAATTTAAGTTCACTTAGCAACAATAATTAATATGTTTACTGTATTTAGAAACAGTAAATGATTTACAAAATTTCATCTTAACAATAATAATTAGTATGTTCATTTTATAATAAAACTATGGGAAATGTTAACGGATTCCCTTATGACAATTGTTAACAAACCATTTTAAGAGGGTTTGTATGGGAAAAGAAAAAAAAGTCATAAATGTTTTTACAACTTTTTCTATTTCCCATAAAAGTTGTGTCAAAATTTTCCTAAAATAGATTATTAACTATTGCCCTAAGAGCACCCGTTAACATGATCTTAAAATTATATACCAAATGAACTAATAGTATATATTTTATTTTCTTGCTAGTACTATGGATAAATTTGTAATAACGAAACATCGTAGACCACAATATTCATTTCTTATCTAAGATTTATCGCTTTATTGACCCCCCCAAAAGAAAATTCTGGAGCAGCCACTAATTGGGCCAACATTAATTTTACCATGTGTAATACAAGCATATATCAAGCCACTTGGTGCAAAAACAATATCTAGTATGTAAATCTTACTATATTAGAACACAAAACTATGATATATACTCAAAATAATGAAAATAAATATTAAATTTTATTTAAAATTACTTGAAGCTATTTGTAATAGAATTTTAAAATTCTTGATTAAGGATAGACAAAAAACCTTAACAACAACAATTAAGGCTTTTATATTTATCCAAAAAATTGATAAAGCGTAGAGGAAAAGTTGATAAGAACAATTGAGTTGTTATTTATATTTAATAATAAATTGCTAAAATTTGATGTAACCACTTGGTAATTAAATAAGATATCCATTTGGCATAACCAAGACTTCTAAACCTAATTTTATTATATAATACATATGATGTGATTTAAAAATCTTATAAACACTATAGAATTTTAACCTGTGTTGTTCACTTCATGATGATTGTTTTTATCATTAGGTTAATACATCAATTGATTTTTTCTGTAAGTCAAATTTGAACCACCAGATTTCTTATATGCTTTTAAATTCTTTTATCGAATAAATTGTATAATGTGTATAATGTATCCTTAAATCTTTTGATAGTATACATTTACAATTTTTTTAGGAGAATATATTAAATTATGTCGTTGAATAAACAGGATTATAGTGGCCATTGGTCTTCCTACGCTGATTATGGGAATAGTAGAAGATTTCACATCAAGAGGTTCATGCCCACTCTCACACCTTCATTTTCAGTCCATTGGTGGGATATCATGCTTCATACATGGTCTGTTATGCATATCATTATATCTTTCTGCGACTTTCAACTTTGGAATTAATGAAAGCTCTACTACCTCTTCGGGACGTGAAGTACTTCCTTGACTGTCATTTTCTTCTCTCTCTTTTTTTGTATGGGTTTTTCTTTGAGAAATGGCAATTCATATCTCTTTCTCAGGCGATAATGATAAGACATCTATAATGTCTAATAGCTCATGATAAGACAACAGCAAATATTAATTGGAGACTACCATATTTATGCAACAAATCAATCAGTTACGTCTAATCCATTCTAAATGGCTCCTGATTGAATTACCTCATGAAGATAGAAGTGCATGCTAGAATAGAGGGTTTTTTTTTTTTTTTTTTTTTTTTTTTTTTGAATAACATTGAAATCCAAGATGCACATTACAAGGACAGTGGCGGTCTCAATCCATCGCCATCCAAAGAAGCAAAAGCATTATTATGCTTTAAAATGATACAGAATTTTGAGCCAAAATTGAAGTTCCTGTGCACAAAACAAAAATCTCAGCCATGAAAAGAATCTGAATCTAACATATAAACACAACAAAATGGTATAATATTTTCTCAAGTGAGGTGTCAACTTACTATAAAAAATAATAATAACAAAAATAATACAGAGACCCATCAGTCTACCACAAATCATAAATAAGAGTATTATGAAAATGTTTTGAGATTTTATTGTTTCTCTAGACTCTTTTCTTCTTATATTTGATACGATTGAGGAATTAGACCAAGCAAATTCTACACTATTAGAGCTAATGGTTTTGGATCGCAGTCAATACATCATCCTCAAATATCACAAAAGCATACCCAAATCTACTATTGTGTTCTTACCCTCTAGAGAGATGCTTTAGCCTCTACTCAAAGAGCATCAATGAGCACTTCCTTGATTCTATTTTTTTTTTTAAGAGAGTTTCAACCTATGACGTTCACTCCTGATGATAGCTCTTTATCATCAGACCAAGACATCAATCAGTTTTTGGTGTAGGCGGGGATTGAATCCCAGATCTCTTATACAACCATTAGAGACTTTACCAGTTGAGCTAACTGAATTCTTGAAAACAAAGAACATGGGTTATAATTCCAAAGGTCGGTCCAAGGCCCATGCCTAAGGGCTAAGGCCCTACTAAAAAAAAAGCCCAACCCCTACCCAAAAGATGCTCCAAAACTTATGATAATAATATTTTTAAAAAGGTTGTGCAAAATTTTTTTTTTTAATATAAGTGATGCTAAAGATACAAAAATTTTATTACATAATAAGATTTATAAATTAACGTGTTAGCAATTAAAAATAATAATTCAAACATTTATTAATTATAGGTTGTTAAAATTCACTAATTGAGTTTATTATTACATCCGTTTATAAATATTTTGTAATAACTATAGCATTTTCCTTTTTTCATCTCTAAAAAGATATAGTGTAATCACTTACTTTAAAACTAAGCATTGGTTTCCTTGTTTGTATAAAAGTTCTAACAAAAATCGATATATACCATGCATCCTACTACATACGAGGATAGAAAGAGTTTTATTACAATTTTTATTCTTTTCTTCTTCTTCTTCGATAATAAAACAAAAGAGATGCTTATGAGTTTATATATAAACCATAGTTGTCAAAATGTGAATCATATCATAAATCAATTTTTAATTTTTCTGTATCATATATCATATTGTATCGTGTATCATAAGATACACAAATACTTAATAAAATTTATAAAAAATTATAAATATACATATATAAAGGGTATATTCATTATAAATTTTAAATATATTCAACTAATGTCTAATTTATTCATCACTTATGTAATAATATTTAATAAGCTAACTAAATAAATCAAACTAGCATGTGTTTATAACATACACATCCAAATTACTTAAATTCAAAAGTGATAATATATTACAAATGACCCAAAAATAATAATTTATTTTCATCATTTTCATCAAATTGCCTAATCAACCCCATCTAAGTCAATGCCATCATCATGTTTATAATTTTGCAAACTTATTTCTTCATTAAAATTTTCCTCATTGTCATTCGTCATTAACATTTATTATCTCTTCTTGTTCTTTATTTTTTTAATAAATTTTTTTTTGGCATTCTAGTTTCTTGGGCTAATAACAATAATGATAAAAATAAATAATTTATATTGTCAATTAATATTTTATTCATAGTATATAAAATAAATTTGTAACTATTAAAGTGAAGGGTAAGTGTGTATTGTGTAGTCTAATTGTAGGAGAAAGATGAAAAAAAACTTATGAATATGTTATTTTAGTAGGGTAAACTAAGTAAACTAATAATTTTGTGTTAAAAACAAGTCTAACAACTTGTTAGATTCAAATAAAAGTACAAATTTTAACCAAAAAACTCATTTTAAAGCATTTGTTCATGTATCATATGATACTAACAACTATAATATAAACTAGCATGTGCATTTAAAAGTAAACACTTTTTATTAATCATAAAAATATACATGATTGATTGAATTATTAGAATAAATAAATGTGATTAGATGCATATTAAAATTCCTACCTAAGTTAAATATATTTATGATCATTTTTATTCTAATTTTTAATAAGATAGAAATTGTGGTGATTTTCATTCAGTAGATATATGATTGGTTTGTTTATTTTTTATTTTTATATTTCACTAAAATTTGTTCTTAGTATTTTGCACTCATTAACTCACGTGGCACAAAGATTAAAAAACTTTAATAGACACATGACACAAATTAGTCCACAATTAAAATTTAATTTGAGATCTAATTGAATTTTTTCTTAGTTTTGAATTTGAATATATATATATATATATATATATATATATATTATATAGACTATTTTAGATTTCATAAAATATCGACTAATTTTCTATCCATTATTTGATAATTTGTATATATCAAAAAGTTCCATTCATAAATTGATTACTTTGAGTAAATACACACTGTCCACAACTATATAGCTTATTAGAGCATTCGCATTTGGGGATGCAAAAAAGTTCTATTTTGCATCCTCAAAACTTACTTTATCTATTTTACAATCCCATTTTATAACTCACTTAACATCCCAATTTCTATTTTACATACACATTTTAAAAATAATACAAACTACAACATTAAATAAAATAAACAATTCATTCTCTCTTCTCTTCCCTTCTGTTTCTCTCTCTCCAGTAAACCCACAGTTTCCAGTTTCCACCAAAACTTAGCCACAAACACCAATTCTCCACCACCAAAATTACCACACAAAAAAAAAAAATGCCACTACCCACCACCACACCACCACAGTCAATCCCCATCCCAAAATCAAACCCCATAGCAAAAAAACTCACCACTAAAACCCAACCACCAATCCCAACCCAACCATCACCGAAACCCACCTAAACAACCACTACCCCACCACCACCACACATCCCAGCAACCACCAAAAAAAAAAAAAATCCAAAACCAAAGCAACTACCGATCTACCATGGTAGCAACCCCATAGTTGCCACCACCGCTGCACCATACATGCACCACCACCACATCTAACCCACAAAAACTCACAAATCCACCATCAACACCACTAGTAAACCCACCAAAAAAAAAAAAAAAAAAAAAAAAAAAAACTAGCAACCTACGATCCTCACCACCCTGCACCATACACATACTACCACCACCTTCATCCCACAAAAACCTACAAATCCACCATCAACACCACCGCTAAACCCACCACTAAATCCATAAATCCACCATGAACCACCAAAAAAAAAAAAAAAACCACTAGTGAGCAGAGAAACACCATGAACCACCAATAAATCCACATTTGTCAATTTCTTGGGGTGATATGGTGGTGATCTGATTTGGTGAGAAAAGTGGGTGAGGGAGGCGGAAGAAGGTGAGAGAGAATAAAGGGCAAGGGAGGCGGATGGAGGTGGAGAGGATTGAGAGGAGAAAAGGTGAGGAGCAGAAAGGAGAGAGGTAGAAAAAGTGAGGAACAGATTTGTGAGGGAGAGCGTTGAAGAGAGAAAGAAATAGACAGTTGATGAGAGAGACAATTAATTATAATATTTTAGTTTTACCCTCCAGCTATAGTAGGTTGCATATACACCATCTGACTGTTCATAGTTGGTAAAATATTTTAGGTGCACCTACCTGGATGTGGCTTACTTTGGGCTTATTGGTGGCTAAAATAACAATTGGGGGCTTTTTACACGCCCAATGCTAATGCTCTTAGTGATCAAAATGTACTTTATAGAAATATCAAATTCAATATGGGAGGAGTGAGGACACATGATAAAACTTAAAAATCCAATAGTTACTTTAAACAAATATCCTTATAGTAAAGGTAGAGCCACAACCAAGATTTACAACAACACCTAATTTGCCTAATACCTCACACATGAGTTAATTAATGAAATTTAAATTATAGACTGCGGTGGCACAAATGTGAGATAATAGGCAATTATGAGGTGTTATATAATAATTACAAAGAGCTTTGTAGTTCAACTAGATAGCACCTCTTGGTGGTTCCTATAGAAACATCAAGATTTTAAATTTCCTTTCTTTAATTATAACTATCGAATTATTAATAAAAAAAGAAGTGTAAGATAATTGCTGTGAATTTTTTTTGACAACCCTAACTTTATTGATATCCCACTACAAAAAAAGGGGTCTAAAGCTGCGTTTGAAAAACGCAGCTTAAGACCCCAAAAACGCGGCTATAGGCTGTTAGCCGCGTTTCCTATGGCCGCGTTTATAAACGCGGCCTAAAGGCCGCAGCTCAAAACCTATAGCCGCGTTTTTTGAAAACGCGGCTAAAACCAGACCTAGAGCCGCGTTTTCTAACCACAGCAGTAGACCCCTACCTATAGCCGCGTTTATTACAAACGCGGCTCCAGGACAGATTTGAGCTGCGGTTATGGACGCGGCTAAGGCTTCGGACCTATAGCCGCGTTTTTAGAAACGCGGCTATAGGTTCGTCCAAGCAGCTGAATAAAAGTCTATAGCTGCGTTCAAAACGCAGCTCAAACCTATCCTATAGTTTTCAAGGTTATGCCATCATTTTCCATGTTCTATAAGGCAAGTTGGTTAGCAAGTAAACCAGGCTAGCTGATATCATAACTTTTTTTTTTTTTTTGATAAGTTAGATGATATCATACTTAATCAGGGCAATAAATAGTTCATGGTTCTCTATAGAAAATCTAGTTGTTGGAATTTTGTGGACCAACACAGTTCAACCACCTAATTGTTCAGGCTTGTATCACCAAGCAACCATTTTGAGTTTCCAGAACAGCAAAACACATACATACTAGAAAGGATTTAACACATGTTGTACTTCTTGATGGTTAACATTTATTATGTCTACCACTTTGATTGAGAAACCAGATAGTTAAATTTGAAGCTTTCAGTCTCAAATGCTTCTTTTTAATTTTCTGATGAGTAATCTTGATGTGCGTATAGCAGGTGATTCATAAAACAGGTGGATTTCAACACTAAGCATATAATAACATCCAACAAATGCAGCATGAGCTACATATCAGTTGTTGGGACAAGCAAAAAGTTCGAACCTCAGGGAAAAAAAAGAAGCTTGGGCGGCATGAGCTGCAGCTTTAGCAAGGGTTGTTTTTGAGCATCCTGGAAGGCTTTGTCAGACTTATTTTTTACTTTGTCCTAGAGCCACCAGCTGCTATTGGACACAACTCTACCATTTTCTTGACTAAACTACCTCTGTTGAGTGTGTTCCCCAAATTCAATATAGTTTTATGGCACATGTTAATAAGCATCATGCAGTGCTTATTAATGTAGACTAGTATGGGTCTTACTTAATAAAAAAATTAGATAAATAGAAGAAACAAACATAAAGTTGGCCTCACAACCTATGTTAATATTTCTTTCTCCCTATGAAGTTAACCTTATAGCTTATAAGGCTACTAAAAAAAGGACATAAAGCCTGTTAACACAACCCTAGTTTTATATACGCACCATGAAAAAATTCCTTCACCCTCTAGATGATTACTGAAAAAAAAAAAAAAAAAACATGAACACAAAACTAGGCCTTTCACTTCTATCTCATCATACGTGTAGCTTCAAAAAAAACTATCAAACTAGATAGTCCCACAAGCCTCAATCACTAAATTCCATCAATTTCCCACGCATCAATCACATTCTCCATTGCCCTACTCTTCTCAATTATCACAAAAATCAAATATCTAACACAGAACTACAACCATTGTCACAAACCAAACACAGCACCCAGTAAACACAATCACAAAAATCAAACAGCTAACAAAGAACTACAACAATAATCACAAGCCAAACAGATGAGTCTCAGATCCCAAAAGAAACACATAGCACATACAAAAAGCAATCACTACACACTTACATCCAATATCAAATCTTTCAACAAAAAAACACCAAAAATTTCTACCAAATTAACCGCTTTTCCAACCGACCCATCAACCCACTCATCCACATATAAAGTCCTGTACATAAAGCTTCACATACACACAAATATATACATACTTTCAACCAGTACAAACAAACAAAAAATAACAACTTCATACAAATTCACCATTTTTACAACAGACCCATCACTCCATATTACCAAATGCAGAGTCCTATACATATATCATTAAACACCTTCAATCCCACACAGAGAAATCCAAACTATCAACCCGAACAAACAGGAAGAAAAAATCACAACTTTTTACAATTTCAGCATTTCCCATCAAGCCGAACATCCGTATACACAGTCCTATACATATAGCTATATATAGCTTCACACACACACACACACACAGATACATACTCTCAAGTTTCAATCAGAACAAACAAGAAACATGCGCATTTAAAACAGACCCATCAACCCAAATATCCAAATATCTCAACAAGTTCTCTAACTGTCGTGTAAAGGCATTTCCCAGGCTGAAATCCACAAAATTTACAACCAAAAATGATTGCTTCAGATTACATGGTTTTCAATTAGGAATTTAATTGCAAAAATTATTATTCACTACTCACATCCAATTTGCCCAAATTTCTGAATACTTACATTATCAAATCCAGCAATATTCTTGTTCTCCGCAAAGAACTCAGCTGGAGATTCTGCAAACAAAAAACCATATAAATTATTAATAAAAATACATACAAAAATCGCTTATATATATATATATATATGCAAGAGCGAGAGAGGGAGAGAGAGAGAGACTGACTCTGCTTGAGAACGCGATCCTTAGCCTTAGGTTTTCTGGGGGTTTTCGATTTGCCTTTCTTTGGCTCCGGCGAGCCTTCGCTGCTACTTCCGGTTTCCATTACAACTTTTCAGCTGTGAGAGAGAGAGAGAGAGAAAGCTAGGGTTTTCGAATTTCGATCTCAGAAATCACGAAATGAGTTTGTTGGATCTGCGATCGGTGAAGAATCACGAAATCAGAAATCACGGCGGAGATTCGACGAAAACAAAGAATCGCCGATCGGTGAGGGTTGTCTATGATCGGTGAGGGGATCTGCGATCGGTGAGGGGAGTTTGTTGGATCGGTGAGATCGGTGAGGGGAGTGTGTGCGATCGGTGAGGGTTTTGTGCGATCGGTGAGAGGGTGAGAGTGGTCGATCTGAGAGCGAGTATTTTTGTGGAGTTCAGGTTTTGTGTGTTTAGCTTATGAGGGATTTTTTTTTTTTTTTTTTTTATACTCAAATGTTTAAGCTGCTTTTTTTAAACGCAGCTCAAGCTATAATTTAAAAAAAAATATAAAAAAAATCCCGGACGGGACTGAAGCCGCGTTTTTTAAAAACGCGACTTCAGTCTTGGCATCTAAACGCGGCTCAAGCCTTCCAAAAACGCGGCTCGACCCCTGGTTTATAGCCGCGTTTAATAAACGCGGCTATAGGACCAGGGTGGAGCCGCGTTTTTGGAAAACGCGGCTCTAGCCTTTCCTTTGAGCCGCGTTTATGAAAAACGCGGCTCAAAGGAAAGGCTGTAGCCGCGTTTTCCAAAAACGCGGCTACAAAACGCGGCTTCAGCCCGCGTTTTTTGTAGTGTCCTTATGATAATATTTGTGTATTGAGAGATCGCAAGCTTAGTTAGACTCTTTTTTTGGTTCAAGTTAAGACCCATATTAAGGAGTGAGGTCGTGTTAAGTGCCTCTCAAAATATGCGTTTCCAACTTGAGTCATTTGACCCACTAAATCAAAGGTTTTATATAGAGTTGTCATTTATTTTAATTAATATAAAAATAAGAAAACCATAATTTTTTAATAAAAACATCATTTTATTAATAGATAAATATTTAATTTACATCTTATTGAATATAAAAATGATGGTTACACTTATGCTTGCACGAAATGTTAATTTCAAGAACGGTTTTGAATGTTAAATAGGGTTGACAAAATGTTATACCTGCATGCAATGTTGATTTCAATAATAGTCTTAAATGTTCTCAAGGTTTTGGATCTTTGTGTTGTATGTATTTCCTTCAAGCTTGGAATATGGGCAGCACTATTGGATTGTCTGTTTTCTTGGTCAAGATACATTGATGGAGTTTAGGCATCAGTTCCTTGGATCGAGGTTTGGATTATCATAGCTTGGGCGGCACTTTCTTGGGTCAGGGTTCTGAGTGGCGGAGCTTGGCTAGTACTTCCTTCCTTTGGAGTGTTCTTTGAAGAATTTGGCAGAATAACAACACATCTTTCACAATTTGTGTATGGAAAATGGGTCGAACGCTTGCTTTGAGTCAAGTTATGCTATGGAATCATAAACTTGAGGCCGTTGAGAAGTTAGAGTGTTGTGATCTATGAAGCACGGGTGCGTTTCGGGACTCGGGTGCGGGTGCGGGTGCGGGTGCGGGTGCGGGACTCGGCAATTTTTGAAAAAGTAGGGTACGGGTGCGGCGGGACTCGGCGATTAAAAAATTATTAAAAATATTTTTATTTATATTTTCTATATATTTTTACTATTAAAATATTCTTAAAAAACACATTAATATACTTGATTCACAAAACAAAGAAAGAATAAGGCAAGAAACGCATCTGAGGCCAGAATTTCGGCCTCTCCGGCGATTTTCACGGCCGATTTCGGCCTGTTTCGGCCGATTCCGGCCTGTTTCGGCCGTATCGGCCGTATCGGTCGCCGGCCGATATGGCCGATACGGCCGATACGGACCGATTCGGCCCGATTTCGGCCGAGTCGGCCCGATTTCGGCCGAGTCGGCCCGATTTCGGCCGCATCGGCGCCGATTTTGCCGCGTCGGCGCCGAGTCGGGATCTGCCACGTGGCGCGACGCGGGACGGACGCGCGGTCTGCGGCGTCCCTCCCGCGTCGCCGCGTCCCGCCGCGTCGGACGCGGGTGCGCTGGCCTGGGAGCCGCATCCGTGCATCCTTGGTTGTGATTGAAAAGATGGATCAGCAATCACCAAATGGCTTTTTCCCAAAAGCTCTCTTAAAGGATTTTTGTGTCTTGCAAATGAGGAGGCCTTCTCCATTTATAGAGGAGGGAAAGCCTTAGGTTGATGTGTTGGAATGAGTTTGGGACTCTTCAAGGCTCGAATTTTGGGAATAATGAGTTAGAAAAATCACAAGTGGAAACTGAAAATCGAAAAAAGGAAAGAAAGAAAATGATCGAAAATCAAGGGTTCTAGAGTTAAGTGCCAAAATGGCACTTGGACCAAGAATCCAAATTTGTGCTTGTTTCGATTTTTTTTTTTTGGTTGTTATTTTGGCATTTTTGAGTAGTTTTTAGAGTAGTTTCATTTGACTTTGGGACTTACTCTTTAGCCTTTATAAGAGTATGACCATGTTAGGGAATATTTATTAACTTCAAACATTAATTAATTGCATCTAATTATTACAAATAATTCAACTAGTTGTTTAAAATCACTAAACTTACTCAAAAATTGGACTCTTAGAAATACTAGGATGCATTCATCACTAGATCTCTACCATTATTTTTGACATTACCTTACACAAATGAGTCATATGTGGTTGGCTTAAATTTTGAGTCATCACTAGATCTCTACCATTATTTTTGACATTAAAGTTCATTCTTTTAGGAACCAATCATAATTTAATTGTAATCACATGTGGTCGGCTTAAGTTGTGAAAATATATATTAACCGTTGAATCTTGATTTAACTAGAATTTTTAATCAAATGGTTCAATTTAAGCACATGTATTTCGCTTTGATTGTTTGGATTTGTAGATTTCTCTTCACTCAAGTATGTGGAAATCAAATGGTCAAAATTATGATTTTGTCGCTATTTTATGAAATAACTGTTTTGCTTATGATGTGAGGTTAAGCAGAGGCTGCAAAATTTGGTGTCTAAAATATTATGTTATTTATAATACAAAATTTACATATTATTCAAGTAGTACTCATATTTAAATTGGTGCATACATGAAGTTTACACTTAATGTCTTGTTTTTGGAACCAAAAGACTCTCTGTCTCTCTCTCTGCACATTAGCAACCGAGCCTATATCGGTTAACATCGCAAGCGTCACTTTGAGGTGGGCCTTCCTGGGCTTAAATCGTGGGTTCTTGAACCTCTTTAAGTGGCCAACGGCCCAACACAACGTTTTCTCAAGGAGTTCTTTGTCTCATTATAGGTCTTGCACCACTTTGGATCTAGAGTCTTCAACATGGTTCTCTTGTTGCCTTGCTGGGAGCTTGTCTCTCTATATTCACGAGTTCACCGTCCATTGCTCCTATGGACCCAACAAAATCTCATAACCTTTTTACAGCACTCTTATTTTTAATTTTGAGGAATCTCATTTTAATATTTTATGATTTTATTTTGACATATGAGGGACTAACACTTCAATTGTTGTACAAAATGTTGTGACAATTTGTTAGTGTTGCACAACTCGATAAATTTTGATAAGGTTGGTTGATAAAAACAAAAGAGCCATGTATTAACAAATTGTTATTAAATATAAAACCTAAGCCATTTATTAAATTGATCGAGAAGAACAATTTGATAAAAGAAGTTGATAAGAACAAAAGATGTGTTTGATTAAACAAAATTTGTGTATTAAAAAAAAACTATTATAAAAAGTTAATATTAAAACTATGAATGAATTTATTTATGTTTAATTAATTTTATTTTGAAATAAAAAAATATATATAATTATAAAAATTTTATATAAAAATATTATAGTGTGATTTTATAAAATTTATATAATAATTGATAAATAGGAAATGTTATATCTTCAACATTTTCATAACAAATTTTAAATGATAAATTTTTACAGACTATTAATAATGGACAAAAAAATAATTTAACTAGTAAATTTAAATTAAAACAAATAATAATATACCACCTAAAATTTTGAAAGTTCTGCAAAAATATGGTTCAGTTAACACTTCTCTTGATAGATTGGGTAGAAAATAAACAATTGAACATACCACCTTAACACGCCACGTGGCAGCTGTCCAAACTTAACTTCACAGGTGCTCCTCCGTATGGAAGGAAAACTCAAATCATTGCTCGGCCCCAATCAAGTACCCGTAAAGCAGTAATTACATCAAAAAACGAGGGCATTTCCGTCAATTCAGAAGTCATCCCCCTCACCCAGAGCTGACTTCCAATCCTTTCACGCAATTGCCCAAAAGAGCAAAAGCGGTGGAAAACCCGAAAACCCAGTACTTTCAAATCTCCACCGTCCTTATCCACCCTAATCCAACGATTCTCATCCCTCGATCCGCGTACTTTAATCCCATTGGTCCAATTCAAAACCCCATCCACTATATATACCCCCCAACTACCGTTTCTAACCTCCTCATCTCTCTTCTCTCTCGCGCTTTGCCTCGCTATCTCTCTCTCTCATCGAACTTTTTTACCTTTCTCTGTCTAACTTCTCTCTGAGTGTTGTTGAAGTAATAATCATCCTTCAGAATCAATGGCGGGTCGGGGCAAAACTCTCGGATCTGGAGCCGCCAAGAAGGCCCAATCTCGGAGCAGCAAGGCTGGTCTCCAATTCCCCGTTGGGCGTATCGCTCGGTTCCTCAAGGCCGGCAAGTACGCCGAGCGTGTCGGTGCCGGCGCTCCGGTTTACCTCGCTGCTGTCCTAGAATACCTTGCCGCCGAGGTAGTCAATCTCTCTCTCTCTCTAGGGTTTCTATTTTTGTTTTTGTGATTGTTTTTGCGTTCGTTTTCCCCTTTGTGTTAATCTAGGGTTTTGAATTTGTGTAATTTGTGCAAATTTATAGGATTTGTGAATCTGTTTTGAAATCATTGGTTTTTGTGTTTTTAAGTAAAAGCCCCCGCAAAGATTTTCAATATGTTGTAAAAATCTCGAATTTGTTAATCTAGGGTTTCGTTTTTATTGAAAATGTTGCATGATTTCTTCCAAAATTTGATTTTTTCGATCCTCATGGAAAATAACATTAAAGCCCTCTTGAAAAAGCAGTGAATTTTGCTAATTGGGAAATCTAGGTTTTTAGATCGTTAGTGCAAATTGGGAAATTGGGGTTTTGAATTGAAATTTTGGGGTTTGCTCTGTTCTGTCAGGTTCTTGAACTCGCCGGAAATGCAGCAAGGGACAACAAGAAGACAAGGATTGTGCCACGCCACATTCAGCTTGCGGTCCGAAATGACGAGGAGCTCAGCAAGCTTCTTGGTGATGTGACGATTGCCAATGGTGGTGTCATGCCCAACATCCACAACCTTCTTCTTCCCAAGAAGGCTGGGTCCTCAAAGGCCACTGGTGGAGACGATGATTCTTAGATTGAAATTGAGAAAGAGGGCAGAGAGTTGTGGATTTTCGGGGTATTCTACGATAGTTGGTATCAGATTTAGTGTCTTTTTTCCTTTAGTTTTGGTTAGGGTGTGAGTCTTTATGTGATTGTTGAGTTGTAGTAGTAGTAGTTTAGGGGTTTCAGGCGGTAGTAGTTAATGTGAATATTGATCAATCTTCTACTAGTCATAGAAGAGATTGCTAAAACTTTGTTTTTTTTTTTTTACTTCTTATTTTTATTTTTTAATCTCACTGCTTGATGAAATAGATAATGACATTGATTATGCAACATTTAATTCTAGTTGAATTGAATTTTCAATGATTGCGACTACATGATTATTGTCTGTTTGTTTTGGCTTTAATGGGGAATTTGCCATTTTTGCATTGCATAAAAAGGTATATGGTGTTTTTGGTATGTGAAAATTTGGTTTAGTATTTTGACTTTGTGCGTGTGGCAATTGTCAGTGACATATTTAGTTATAATCAAAGTTTTCGTTTGTAGCTGTTGGTGATATACTAGTCTACGTTTTCTGTTTTTGATCAGAGTGCTGTGCTTGTAATGAGTTTTGCTGGCTTGGGAAATGTTGGTTTGAGATTTTGGATAGGAATGGGCGGATGTGTGCCTTAGGTGAAAAATTGAAGTAGAAATGTAATGTTGTTTCACCAAAACCAGGCCACAATTTGTTGACATTAGGTGGTGGATACTTCTGGGTAGGAGGACCCAATGTATGCTTGAATTGGTTTTGATATGCAAATTTGAAATGCCTTAACCTTCGCACTAAAATTGGAATTTTTTATCTCCAATTTGATAAAATTGATCTAAAATTTAGCTAGTGACTTTTGATTAAATAGTATATTCTGCTATTTTTAATAGAGGTACTGAAATTGTATAAAAATGAATTTGGCCTGAAATTTTAAGGGGCAAAGATCCATAGGTTAACGATCACTATTTTTGGCATTTAAGCTACTGTTTACGGTAGCTATAAAGTTATAAAAACAAATAGTTTTTTATTTGTAACTTTTCTCTCTGGCACTCCCTTTGTCTCTCTTTCTCTCACCTTGTTCTCCCTCCCTCTCTTTGAATCTATGGATTTTCTTCTCTCTTCTCTTCTCTCTGTCAGATGAAGGATTAAGAAGAAATGGGTTTGTGGCTAGGTTGGCTTTGTGTAATGCCGGCAGTAGTGGGTTTGTGGTTGGGTCAGATGAAGGATGAAGAAATGGGTTTGTGGCTAGGTTGGCTTTGTGTAATGCTGGCAGTAGTGGGTTTGTTGTTGGGTTAGATTTGATGTGTTTTGGTTGAATTAGGTTGCTGTGGCAGTAGGTAGGGCTATGGGTATTTTGTGGCAGTGATGGTGGGTTGTTGGGTGTGGTGGTTAAGGTGGGTTTTATTTAATTATTTATTTAAGTGAGAGTTGTGGTGGGCTGGTTTTGGTTGTGGCAGTGCGTTGGGGGGTGGGGATGTTGTGGGTTTGTGATTTGGTTTTGGCCAGGAGTTTTGATTTGTGAGGGTTGTGGGTGGCAGTGGAGCTGGCTGTGGGCTCGCTAGTGGAGTTAGTTGTGGGTTTGTTGGGTTGTTCTTGTGGGTTTGGGTTTGCTGGGTCGTTCTTGCTTTAGAGAGAGATTTTAATATAAAAAAACATTTAAATGAAGTGTTAAAAAAAGTAGAACTTTTGATGTTGAATGTATTGTAAAATGAGATGTTAAAATAAATAAAGTAGTTTTTTAAATTGTTAAAAACTTAATTTTTTAACATCATCACTATGAATGCTTTGATATCCCAAAACGTATAAAGTTTGGCTTTGAACATTGGGATTCAATTACTAATAAAAATTGACAATCCCTAAAGCTTCACTATAAAAGAACCCACCCACAATCAACTCTTAAGAAGACTATCATCTTAAAAAATTCCTCACATCATTTTCAGCTTATAGGTCCTTTAGCATAAAATAGCTTTAAGTCCATAAATGTTCAGATACCTAGAGATGTTTCCTTTCATCTCCTCAAAAAATCACAGCACCATAAATAGCCATGAACATCCCCTTTTATACCATAGCCAAAAATAGCTAGACATTACTTCATCTCTCTTCCATATTCTTATATATTTGCCCATACCTTTACATAAAGTCATTCCCACCACTTATTATACATATATATTCATCATTATAAACATGATATGACAAATTGAAATCTTGTTTAGATCCTTATTGTATTAGTTGGATACTCTTTCTCTCCCTTTATTTCACACCAAATATTCCTTGTTTACTTGTAATTATGAAGTCTTTAATCCTTGTTACTTTGGAATTTTCTCATTATATTGACTAGATTATTGAAGAAATACTATTTTTATGATGTTTTTAGTTATTTATGTATAACACATTTCTTAGTATGTTGGACGTTTTTCTTGTTTAATTGTTGGATAATTATTTGAGCACTTATTATAGTGGGCAATCTTTTATATTAGTTTATCTTTACAAGAGGTATTTTTGGAGCCTTATTATAATCATTGTTTGGTGTAATTGGGACCTTGAGAAAAATGAGCATTTTACATTTCTTTGTGGGCCATATTCTAAGCTCAATGTCTTGACTTCCAAATATTTTATTGCCAACAAAAATCCACCCCCAACATCCATCATTTACACTTTCTCAAAGAAAAAAACATCCATCATTTACATAAAAACTTGACAGATAATATTTTTGGCTCATAATGTAGCCCATGGTTTTCTTCTGCCGATTTTTTGTTGGGTCTTCTCCTTCAAGTCGTTGGTGCTTGCTTCTTTGCCCATTGCTGGGGTTTATCTAGCCTCCTTTTTTCTTCTTTAGGAGGTACGCTTCCTTTTAACATCCTTTCCCAGCTTATCCAACTCATAATGTAGCCTATTGGGTGTAAATTGTAATTCTATCTGGTTTGGGTGTAAACCCCAGGTTTTACACCTCAAATCAATAAAACGCCACATTTTACTAAAAATGAATAAACCTATCACATGTGTGCTGATTTCTTAGCCTGTGTAGGAACTAAGCAAGATAGGAACTTTGTTTTGTATAATGATCCGCCTGTGGATCTTAGGGAGCTGTTAAGCTCGGACAAAGAGGGTCTGTATCATAACAGATCCATCTGTGATCACTTCCTCCCCCCTTAATTCTTGGTTAATGCAATTTTCTATTTACCAAAAAAAAAAAAATAATAAACCTATCACATATAATAACTAATTTACACCTTTTGCCGTATCTCTCCCACCCACACTCTACCAGGTTTCACTCTCTGCTTATTCTAGTTCTGATCACCTCAAAGCACCGGCCCCACCTCCGTGCTGACCACCTCCAACCAAGCTCAAAATAAGGCAATATAAAATTTTCTTTTGCTCTTTTTCCATCAAAACTAGCAAACCCACTCGAATCCAATAAACCCAAACCAATCTAAAATTTTTTATTATTATTATTATTTAACAACAAAAACTCCTACCGTAAGAGTAACAATAATACTCATAAACACATGAGAAGACCCATATTTATAAGCAACCAAAATTCTCCAGTGATGAGTGCAACGATTTTGAAGACCCATTGTCTCTATTGTGCAAATTACGCTTTTTAATCACACCCTTTTGAAGACTGACCTGCGATTTTCGGTCCATTTGAAAACCCATTTGAATTCAGTCACACAAACTTCTAAGTTCTAACTCTTGAGCCTCCGATGCTCAATAGCTTAGGCCCTTCAATTCCTATGTTGTCTCTAGATCCGGGGTTTCCTTTTCTTAATACAAAATTTTCTATTGCTCAGTTCGAATTAATTTTTTTTTTTTTTTGATATTAATACAAAACTTTCGAGAGAAGTAGAATGAGGGTATGGACATATTCAATCACACGAGTAAACAATAATAAGTACAAAAAGAGAGAGTAAATTAACCAAAGAAGTAGACAAGAAGTATAAAACAATATCAAATTTCAATGGCATGTCATCAAAGCAATTTAATACTTAAGGATAAAACTTAGGCACATTTCACAAACAAAAAAAGGTAGTTAGTTTCAATTCCCTAAATGCAATATATCAAGTTCTTATTCAGAATCTTATCAAAAAAAAAAAAAAAAAAAAAAAAAAAAAAAAAAAAAGGTTCTTATTCAGAAACTACGTGGTAACGAATAAAATTAATAGATTTCAAAAATATAATAGATAAATCATTTTTTTCATTGGTTACAAACTATATAATAAAATTTGTAGTATTTCGCATTATTCATTTAATTTTACTTCAAAACTGCATGTACTTTCTCGTGTGTGTGAATTAAAGATTTGTTAATAGCTATTATACAACCTACCACACATTTTTTTCATTCTCTCTGTCACTCTCTCTTTCTTTTCTTTTTCTTTTCTTTTAAAATTTTTAATTTCTCCGTTCAAATGGTCAAAATTACTCTATTTTTCCAATGCACAATAAATGGATAGCAGTAGCACAATAACACAAGTTTTTTTTTTACTCTTGATTATATTTGTGGTTTTGCTATTTCTTTAATAAAAATTAAAAGAAAAATCACAATTATAGCACACTACAAAAAACGCGGGCTATAGCCGCGTTTTTTTTAGCCGCGTTTACAAAAAACGCAGCTATAAGGGATCTATAGCCGCGTTTATTAGAAACGCGGCTAAAGCCACATGCTATAGCCGCGTTTTCTAAAAACGCCACTATAAGCAGCTAAAGATAAGATGTAGCCGCGTTTTAAAAAACGCGGCTATAGGTCCAACCGAATAATTTTTTAAGGTGGACTTATAGCCGCGTTTTGTTGTTTTAAAAAGCGGCTAAAGGTTACCTACAGCCGCGTTTTTCAGAAAACGCAGCTATAGGTAACCTGTAGCTGTGTTTTTGTAATTTAAAAACGCGGCTACGGGTCACCTTTAGCCGCGTTTTTACATAGAAAAACACAGCTACAGGTTACCTATAGCTGCGTTTTTAGAAAACGCGGCTATAGGTCCCGTAAAAACCGTAATTAAGCGTCGACCTATAGCCGCGTTTTTAAAAAACGCGGCTATAGGCAGCCTGTAGCTGTGTTTTTTCTTTTTAAAAACGCGGCTATAGGTAGCGCTAAAAAAAAAAAATTTTTTCTGAAGCTTCCCACGTACACTACCTTTCACACCTGCACCCCACTTTCCCACCTACCCCCACTTGCTCTCATTTCTTCCTATTTCCTTTCTTTCTTCATTCTTCTTCAGATGGTACGTTCTTTCTTCTTCTTTTTTTTTTTTTTTTTTTTTTTTTTTGTTCCTTCCTTCTCCACATCCAGGTAACTCTTTTTTTTTTTTTTTTTCTTTTTTTTTTCCTTTTTCTTTCTTCCTTCCCATCTGGGTTCCTTTTTTTTTTTTTGTTCCTTTTTCTTTCTTCCTTCTTCACAGGTTTGTGTTCTTTTTTGATTCTGAGCTTGTGCTTTTGTTTTATTGAATGGAATTAGTGTTAGATTTGGTTGGTTTTGTTGAATGAGAGGAGATTCATGGGTTTGTGCTATATTTTGGAACACGTTTTGTTTGATTTTGAATTTTTTCGTTGTGTTTGTATTGTGAGAATGTTGTGTTTGTATTGTGAGTATGTTGTGTTTGCTTTTAATTTTCCGGGTTTGTGTTTGATTTTGAATTTTCTGGGTTTATGTTTGATTTTTAATTTTTTAGGGTGCATGTGTTTGTATTGTGAGTATATTGTGTTTAATTTAAAATTTTCTGGGTGTGTTTGTATTGTGAGTATGTTGTATTTGATTTTGAATTTTCTGGATTTGTATTTGTTTTTGAATTTTTTGTATTTTTGTTTAATTTTGAATTTTTTATATTTGATTTTTCAATTTTGAATTTTCTGGGGAAAAAAAATTCCCAGAATTTTTTTTTTTTTGTTTTTTAAAAAACCTATAGCCGCGTTTCAGACGCGGCTTAAAGCTGGTCTATAGCCGCGTTTCCAAAAACGCGGCTATAGGCCGAATCCTATAGCCGCGGTTAGAAAACGCGGCTATAGGTCAGACCTTTAGCCGCGTTTTTCAAAAACACGGCTATAGTCTTTGAGCTGCGGTCTTTAAGCCGCGTTATAAACGCGGCTCAAAGCCTATAGCCGCGTTTTTGGGGTCTTAAGCTGCGTTTTTCAAACGCAGCTTTAGACCAGTTTTTTTGTAGTGGCATCACAACCTGTCCAGCAAGGAGTTAGAGAGAAACAAAACTATATGAGAGAGAGACATAAATACTATATTGCTACTGTAGTCTGTAGTGCTGTTGTTGGTGTCTCTCTCAAAAGCAGATTTGGGGCGGTGGTGCCAAAGTGCCTTGTTGGTGTGCTGCTATGTTTTGGTCTCAATTGTCACTGTCTCTGCCTTTGCCACACACTTCAATCCTAGTCCTTCTCTCTCTTTTTGTTAGGCTCTGTTTGGTTGAAGGAATGAAAAAGTGGAAGGATAGAAAATGGTGGAAAAATAGAAAATATTTTAATTTCCCTCTTTTTTGTTTAGTTGGGAGTGAAAAGTGGAGAGATGAAAAAAGAGAGTTTGTATAAATTTATTTATATATTTTTGTTAAAAAATGATGCCCAATTAAAATAAAAAAGTGACAAGCAACCAAAAAAAATCAATCACCCAAATTTAATAAAAAATAAAAATTATGTCTAGTTAAAAAAAAAAAAAAAACCGCTCCAGGAAATCAAAAACAAAGAGAAAAAAAAAAGGAAAAAAGAAAAAGAAAAGAAGAGGCAAACAACCAGCAAAGTAAAAGATTTAAAAAAAAAAAAAAAAAAAAAAAAGGGAGGGGTGGGGAACTAGACAAAACTCATGTGCACCGCATATGGGCAATCTTGTCATTTACCCCTCAAAGTTTTATCTACCCATTTTTCTCCTCATTTTGGGAAGAAAATTTTTTGGTGAGTTTGGAAAAAAAACATCCGAGCCTTATCATCTTTTTTCCGTCTCCCTCTCCCAACCAAACACTCTCCAAAAAAAATTTCTCTCTCTCTCACTCTCTCTCTCTCAATTTGATGGAACTAAATGTCTAAGTTCAACCTTTTGAGATCAGTTTTGTTTCAAATTTTGTAAGGGCTAGTTTTTTTATTTTATTTTGGGTAAAATTGTTTGGTTGGGCTAAAGCTTTTATTGGTGATTTTGTTGTTAGACTAATTTGTTTGGCTTTGCTAATTTGTATTATGGGATTTTAGATTAGTAAATTTTTTATGGGCCTTTTCTTCTTGTTTAAGAGGGCTAATGATGTTAAGGGGGGCAAATGTAGTTTTATCGAGTAAAATTTCTAAAATTAATAATCTATATATTATAATTTTTTTTTTCCAAAATTTGGGGGGCCCTTGGGCCAAAGAATAGCTTTGTCCCGGCCTTTGATTGATGTGGATGCCACCTCTTGCTATCATTCTCACTTGCACTTCCACGACCATCATGGTTACAACTTCCATTATTTCTATTTAATTGGACATTTCTCTTAAATGGGTTCTAAAGTTTGTTCCTAAGCACAATATGGATATGTTTCCAGGAGAATGGTAGAGATCTTCAAGACTCCTATCTCCCAACATGGAAAGGAATCCATAAACTTAGATGTGACAAGATTTAGGGCTTATTTAGGATAAATTTCTTTTTTTTTAAAATGAATTCTAAATCAACCCTTTACATTATTGTCTTGTCTTTAAATTTCTTTTAATTCAAGTTTTTACATTATTGTTTTACTCTTAAATTCCTTTGAATACAAGATTTGACATTATGTCTTGCTCTTAAATTCCTTAAATTTTTGCCTTTACATTCAAGTCTTTAAATATTGTTCTCCTTTAATTTAAGCTTGCTTTATTTTACATATTCCCTTTCTCATGTGTAAAAGGGTTTAAGGGTGCTAGCTCTCTAACTAGCACCATAAACCCTAGATTACCAAATAGTAAAAAGCTTGGGTAAACAAACCTTTAAAGAATAATTTTTCAAAAGATAAAAAAGGCTCTAATGACCATCCATTTTTCTTATAAATGAAGGTTTTCAAAGAAAGTTTGCTTTTAAATTCATAAAAGCCTTCCAAAGGGAGCGCAATTCCAATCCCTTTTCTCAAAACCCTTTTTTTCCCTCTATTTCTTTCAAAATGATCTTTAACCTAAAGTTTTGGGCATCTTCTTTCAAAAATATGAAAATCATTTTTTGAGTTTCTTTTAAATGGGTCTTAAGCTTGTCCCTAAGAACAATATGGATATGTTTCCGGAAAACCGGTAGAGGTCTCCAAGACTCCCATTTCCTAACATGGAAAAAAATCCATAAGTTTGGATTTGATAAGAGTTAGGATTTATTTAAGTGAATTCTCCAAAAAATGAGATTCTTTTAACAAGCTTTTTACATTATGCTCCTTAAGATGAATAAAAAAACCATGGATTTTTAACCTTAAATTCCTCTTATTTTTAAAAAATAATCTTGGTCTTTAATTCTTTTCCCAAATAAGTTTGGATTCTTTTTTATGAAAACCCTTTCATTTTAAAAAACCAAACCCTTTTTCATGTAAAATCCATAGAAACCCTTTTTTCCCAAAAAAAAAAGGAAAAGGAAAAAAAAAAAGAGTGTAAAACCTTAGTTTCAAATTAAAACTTTCCCAAAAGTCATGAGTATTCCTAAAAGAAATTGCTCATCTTTCTAAAGGTAAGTTTTAAGGTCTCATTTTGTATATGCTATGTTTTGAAACTTTTGGAATTGCATTCTTTTTGAGGTTTGTGTCTATGGTTCATTTCCATTGAACCAATAGGCACCGATCAAGCTAACATATTCCCCCCTCCCCTTTGCACAAATGTTTCCGTTCATCATGTTTGTGCATGAGAATGAGAAATTGGAGGATAAATTTGCTAAAAGGTGATATATCTATTTCCTTCTCTTTTATTTTTTATGTACGTATTTACATGTTAAATATGTAATAAATATTACTCACATGTTAAATTATATGTATTATTTTTCCAACATAGTAAGTATCTTTCACATGTTACTTCCATATATTCACATGTTTTGCTTGTAAATACTTTTTGCTATAAATATTCACATGATACTTAATATGTAAATAAATACTCACATGATATGTGTGTGTGTGTGTGTGTGTGTAAAACCTTTTCAAAACCAAAATGCCAAGTATTTAATTTGTTTTCCTCAAAATGTTAACATTAGAGTTAAATTAAAATGGGGTACTATTCTCTGGATAGGCAGTGTGGGGTGCATAACACCTTCCCCACCTGTAATCGAACTTCTGACTCCAAGATCTTTGGTTCAAAGTTTTGGTTTACCTTAAATAATTAGTTACCCTTGTATTGGTCTTTAGTTAATTAGGTAACTAAAAAAGAATTAGATAAATAGGTGACCAATCACACCTAATACAAAACCAATGATTGGTGGCAACTCCTAAAAATAAAATAAGAAAAAGAGACTCACACACACACACACACACACCTCACCCTAGCTAGAAACACATGCATACAAAAGAGTCACGTCACCATGGATCCAATGTGTGACCAGCTAAGAAAGAAGAGAAAGCTTTAAAAGCTCTCCCCTCTCCTTTTTTGGGGTGTTCACAATGCCATTTTACTATACCAAAAGCTATTTTTCTATTTTAAAATAGTATTTATCATTACACCACACATCATATGTTCTATTTTTTAATATAACACATAAAAATAATGCATACAATACATTAAAATAAACTTAAAAAATCTCCTACAATTAAAACACACACACACACACAAAACCCACAGCTCACCCCCACCAAATCAGAAATCACTACCACCACCACAACCCCACCACTACCGCCAAAACCACAACCACCAACCACTAGCTCAAAAATAACCAATCACTACCAACCATCTCAACCACAACCACCAAGATCAATACACAATCATTGCAACCCACCAAAATCAAAACAACCCAAACCGCCAAAAAAATAAATAAATAAATAATAATAATAATAATAATAAACACAACTAGATTAAAATAAAAACAAGCTGGTAAGAGAGGTGGAAGATCAACCAGTGGTGGTTGCTTTTTCAACGGTGATTGCTTCAGATTGGAGGTATGGGTTTAGATTGATGGTGGTGGCTTTAGGCCTTATTTGGTTGGTAAAGGAGGCAGAGAGAGGAGAAAAGAGAGGAGAGACACTGTCATGATAAATCCTACCATAAATTTAATGATCGGATCTTACTATGAATGTGAAAGGAGTGAGTACTATTTACAGTGCTCCAAGAACATCTAAGAATTACTCAGAGGCATCAACTAGGATGGAAAGCAAATTATGTTTATTACAAATAAATTAAATAAAGAGCGAATACTACCTGTGTACTTTGCAAAAGCATGGGCTGCAGCATTACACGTTGTACAAACCCAGCTGAAAACACAATCTAAGAACTTTCTAAACTCTAGAATACTGCCAATGATAGGTTAAATAGTCCAATCGCTTGTGTCTCATTTGTTCTCAGCGGGTCAAAGCACACCCTCAATAATCACATTTTTACATTTTCTTGGAAGCTGGAAGCTGTATAGCCCAGTAAATGGTAGCAGCTTCTGCAACATAATTACTAACTAAAACGTAATGTTGTCCCTCAACACCCACAAGAGAAATAAAACAAAATACTAGATTAAATTAAATCATCATTGTCAAATTGTACTAATACATTAAAACTGTTATAGGTTCCACTAATGCTTCACAACCATACTAATAATTACTAACGGTTGGGTGTCAGCAGCCTCAAACACCACTATTCTAACTCAATCACCAAGGTTCAAACAACATATATAGGAGCTTTCACAACTGATTGAAATGCTAAAAGACAAAACCCGTAAGAAATTAACAATTTATTGAGCAATTAACAAAATGCAGAGATTGAACAAGAATAGGGAATTGAAATTAAATAAACACACCATCCATAAATATAATCTTCTCGAGATTACAAAATTCCATTTTTAAGGACAAATTAAAAGCAAAAAATAATAATAATAATAATAATAATAATAATAATAATAATAATAATAAAACCTATGCTGTACTAATAATTAGGAGTTGAGGCATACTAATATTGAACCACATTATCACCCTTGAATGAAATTAGACTCTCCACATAACTTATAGCTTCTATTGTTCTGAACGAGTTTGGAAAATCTCTAAATTGGAGAATTTTTATTTCTTGAGAACCAATGTTGTACACCGCTATTGTCTGTTCATCGTCACAAACCAGAAGAAGAAGCTCTCCATTCTTGGCAAATCCAAGTGGATTCCTAACTCCTAATAGGGGTCCTACAACAAGTTTTTTGGTCCAAGATTCCTGAACCCCAGATTCACGCATCACCCATATTTCAAGGTTGGCCTCCATCGTCGTCCTTCTTTTATTAAAAATGATCAAAGCAAGGCACTCATTGAAGACAGCAAAAGTCTTAATATGATGCGGAACATTGCGAAACTCTGGCAAACTAAGCATTCGAAAGACCTCGTTGGTCATATCAAAAGATAAAATTACTTCACAATTAAAAACCCGACCGTGTTTGTCTGTGTCCTTGAGGATACAGAACCAATAATAAACTCCATTCAAGTATTTTTCATCAAAAGTACTTAAAAAAGTAATATTTGAAAGATCAATAGTTGTGTTGATTTTTTGCCTCCATGAATCAGTGCTCAATGTGTAAACATGAACAAAAATGTTGTAGTCTCTCCCATAATTGACAATTCTAACTACCTTGTAATCATTAGAATTGTGATCATAACCAAATGCAAAGTTGATATCAGTGTTGAAGACATGAAGGGCAGGAGGATAATGAAGTGTGGGATAAGGAACGACCTTATATTGACGAATAGCTGGATTCCATAAGAAAAAGCCATCAAAGTCGCCACTGAAGGAACCACCAACGCAAATAATGCCGTTAATGCAAGTACAAATATTGGGTCGAAGGAATCTCATGCTGATGAGATTCGTATCAAATCGAATGTTCATGTCCACGATCTGTACTTGCGTATCATCAACATCATTATGAGGAGGGTGCAGTAAGGACATGATAATGATATCACCGCCGGAGTCGTCTCGACTCATAATGAGAAAACTTGGATTTGTTATAGAACAACGGTGGCGATGGTGTTTGGCAATGAAACTAGGGTTTTGGAAAAGACTGAACCATGACTTTTCTACGCACTTGAAACGTATTATAGATTTCACTGGAAGCCTTACAAGGATGTTTTCCAACAATTCAACCGCTAAATTGGTACCCCTCATTCTCTTCATTGAGCTCCCTCCTCACGCACTGAGATATCTCTTTACGCACTCTTTTTATCGACGATCGCTCGCTCGCTATGATTTGAAAACCCTAAAGTCCTATATTCAAGCTAGAAGTAAAAATTTTAAGTTTCTAGAAATCTATCCTAATAAAACTCTCCGAAAGTTTAAAGTGTCATTGATTTAAATCGTTCTTATCCACTTATTTTATATATATATAAAATGTTGTTATTAGAGTTGATATCATCTTAATTTATTTATTTTTAAAGAAACCTACTTTTTTTTTTCTACGTTTTGTTGCCACCTGCAAGAATCCTATTGAAAATAAATTCTAGATTATTTTAATCTTAATTACTACAAGAATCCTAGATGATCTTAGTTTTCTAAGTGTGTAAATTCTAGATGTTCTTAATTTTTTTTTTTTTTTTTTCCAAATAAGCGTAAATCAAGTTTGGAGTCCACTAAAAAGGAAACTCTTTGATTACCTATGAAAAAAAAAGTATACATTGTCCCCGATTCATTGGATAGCCAAATATCCAGCCCCTCTACCATTAGCATCTTAGCACACACGTGAGGATCTTTTAATTTTTTGGATAAAAGTTAAAAATTTACATCTATTAGTATAATTTAGAAATGTTTTTTATTTTATTTTTCAAACAAATAAAAATGATAAATTTTAGAGATAAGCAACGTAATTTCTTTTTTAGGAGTTCTCTTTCTGAATTTAAAATAAAATTTGTTATTTGACAACTCTATTTCTAAATGAAGTTACTCTTCATTAATAATGGTATTTTTAAACCACATAAAAGTCTAATTGAAAGAGATGAATCATTTTATATATAGTATAGATTAAATAAGTGGGAGAGCTAAATTTTGGAGATTATTAAGTAGAATTTTATAGTCCAAAATCCAAATTAGAGTTATGCCCGTGCTAAGCACTATTTAATCAAGAGTTATACGTAACTTAAACCAAAGATAAAAACAACTAAGTTTTTGTATTTATCTAAAAAATTGATAGAGACGTATGGAAATAGTCGATAAGAATAATTATAATTTTGTTTCTATCTATGAGGTGTTTTCAAAAAATAAAAAATAAAATTAATGATTGATATTAGTAGTTGTATACGTGTACTATGATTTTTTTTTTTTTTTTTTTTTTGAAAAAAAAAAATTGACATGATCAATTAGTGTGAAACCAAAATACTAATTCCCTAAAAGGCTAGAATTCTTAACAATCCCACGTGAAGGATTATTATTATTCCTTTTAATAATTTAAACAATACGTAGATGTACAAGCTCATTAGGTTTCCCTTGAGTATAAACAGAATGTAGATATAATGATATACATCCACAATGATAATCTCAATGTGAACTGACAAGACTATTTTGATCAAGTTAGAAATTAAGATTAGATGAAAAATTTGGACTATAATCAAATTAAGATTTTTAGAAACTTAGAAATTATAGATAAATTAATAATAAAAGGATTAGATAAAGAACTTGGATTGTAATCAACTTAAAATTTTCATCAAGTTAGAAATTATAGGAGAAGAAGATAAGAATACAAAAAAAAGAAATTATATATATTTTAAAATTTAAAAAAAAAATTCTGTAATTTAGTAAAACCACTTGACACAATCATAATATATGATATAATATATGATCATATGATCATATGATATGATTGTTTCTCTAAGCCTTAAGAACAATTGATTCAAAGTCCAACTCCATATTATAATTAGCATTTCATTAATTATCATCATCCTTCTCTTTCTTTTCCATCCTCTCTTATCCTTATGTGTAGAACGGCAGGTTTTTATTTTTTTAATATATTTTTTTAAAAGTATTTGTTTTGTTTTGTTTTGTTTTGTTTATTCTTTGAATTCTGTACGATATTATTGTTTTGATTTTTTTTCTTGGGGAAAACTAGTGGCACAGATATTGAATAATAATAATAATTATCCGAGTTAATTGTACATTTCTTCTTTTAAAAAAAAAAAAAAGTTAATTGTACATTGACATGTTTGGTGTGAAAATAAATCGTGATATATTTGATATCTTTTCCACTTTGTCAAATTCATTTGTACTTGGCCCAATTCCTGTTTTTATGAAGTGTTGTCTTCTTTATTGGCAGCTGATAAATATTTTTTAGTCACTGAAAATTTTGTTTATATATATATATATATATATATATATATATTTTTTTAATTTAGAGAAGACTATCAAAAGATGTCTCGCTTGAATGTTTTTTTTTTTTTGATAGACGCTTGAATGAATTAATTGGTGGCGTGTGAGGGCGAGTGTAGTACTAGATGTTGGTGATTTTTAGCCAGCAGGATAGATGGGAGAGAGGTCTTTCCAATGGTTGCAGCGGTGGCCTGATCGGAGATGCGGAAGTGACGACGACCATGTACAGTGGACTTTGGTGTACTGATGGCAGCAATGTAATTTTAACGATGGCAGCGATGGTCAGTGAGAGACACAAGAAAAGCCAAGACTGACGGCAATTAGAGTAAGAAGGTTAGAGAAGTGGCTCTGATCCATGTTAAAAATACTAAGTCAACAGTATTATGCTTTTTAAGTAATAAAATATACATGAATGTCTTTATTTATACTTATTAAATAATAAAATATATATGAATGTCTTTATATATGAGGTAGAGAGTATAGTGCAAGTATGTGTGCTATACAAGATAAATAAGATGTTAGAAATACTAAGTTAGTAGTATTATACTTCTCAAGTAATAAGATATACATAAATACTTTTATATATAAGACAAAGTATGTAATACAAGTATGTATATTATACAAAATAAATAAGATACGCCTAACGTCATATCCTATTACATGTTAACAACCCAAAAGGCCAAAACCTTCATCATACTGCTAACAATCTAAATAGAAATCAACCTTATATCGTACCTTGAGTTTCTGATTTCTTCGTGGGGCCAAAGCCCATACATTGACTTCTAATTTGACAAACATGTCCACAGGGTATGAGAAGTAGTCTCAATGCTTTGGTAGCATATTCCACCACTATAGATCCTCATCAATTAACTCCTGTACCATTGTGACATCTCTATCTCACCTCTTTCTTCTATAATAGAGTGAGAGATGACCATGAGTCATTCCAAAGCCTAATTCTGATTTCTCGACAATATTTTAATGTTATAACTGAATCCTAGAAGTCATTAAATAATGAAAGCATTAAGGAACAATCCCAAAGTATGTAATTAATAATAACTTAATCTGGATACCACAGATTGTTAAAAAATAAAATAAAATCCTGGATACCACAGAAAACCAGGAATAAAGTAAAAAGAATAGAAGCAAAATAAATCATAATGGAACAGATCAATCTTCAAAGCTTCATACAGTAAAAAGTTAAAGAAAATTAACTGTTTGTATCGGACTGAAAGAGAATTCACCACATGAGCACAAGAATTGAAAGAAGCTCTAGAACATATAATTTTTTATTCAAAGCTGAAGAATTGAATTAGTAACCATGTACACTTGGAAGATTTACCAAAACAAACAGTAGTACATCAAACTAGATTTCCCCTAGGTGCAAAAATGTGTATCTCAGCCTTAATTACTAAAGATGAGATGTATGATATTGGTAACCAAAACTTTCCTCAATCAGACTACAGAATAGGAAAGAATATTACTAAACTCCCTTGAATCACTGTTAACTTGGTAATAAAAGATCGATGATAAATTGACAATGGCTTAACTGCATCCGGGATCTCCACCTGCAGCATCAGGTTCTTCATCAGGTCCATGTAGTACTGGTGCAATAATCCCCATTTTCAGTAACTTCCAATCTTCTTCTTTTTCGTTACTCCATAACTTGTGCGCTAAATTGAATGCCGTCTGATCACGAGCATCAGAAAAATTCTCACTCACACCCATCTTGGTATTAGTCTTCATGTACTTCTTTCTTAGCTTCACTATTACTTCAAGCAGCTTCTGATTACTGGTTTCGATTTGAAGCCAATTCTTGATGAACTGTTCTAAAGAAACAGAATCAAAATATGGGTACACCATATATTTCTCGTGGAAATTAACTAGGCTAGTCAAGAATCCAATCTCATGATCGATATCTGTCAGCACCATCTCAAGAAACGGTCTTGGAGGAGTGTCATCTTCAGGGACCGTTGTCTTCTGCTTTTTCTCCATTCCCTGAGTGTTTTCTTCATCAGAGTCCTGGACTGGTCGTTTAGATGGTGACTCTGGAGGTGGTGAAACAGTCAGAATGTCCACAAATTCGTCATCTTCTTGTCCTTGTTCCTGTTCTCTGGGCTGTTCTGTAATAGCATGGGATGCATTGGGAGAAGCAGGAGTATGTTGATGATGTTCTTGTTGATGATCATCTTCTCTCTGTGGTTGTTGAGGGAGTTCTTGAAAGATCGGAACTTCTAGTTCGTGTCCTTGTTCGAGTGCTCTATTTGCATGGGATGCATTGAGAGAAGTAGCAGTATCTACTTCTTCTTCTGACAGGTTAGGAACTTCTTGACTGTGTTCATCTTCATCTTCTTCTTCTTCCTCTTCTTCCTCCTGGGTCGTATCTTGGATTGGAGATCCTTCACTTTCTTCTGACATTTTCGCTCCGAGAGATTGTGTATACAAGCAAGCAAGCCTTTTGATTTTCAGTTGAGTGTGTGTGTGTCAGTCATGCATAAAGTTGGTTGAAGAGCAGAGAGGGAGATAGACTTGTTACTGTAAAAAACGGTGGCAAACCAAGTCGGTTTGAGGTATATGTAGGCAATAGAAGAACTTATTTTGTTAACACAGCCCAATTCTAGTCCATTCTTGATGACACATCTCATCCTGTAACCCGTGACCGTGACTATAGTTGGTCTTCATCTTTTGGTCGTAATATATTTTTGGGCCTCTCTTTTGGGTCTGGGTTCTCGGAAAAAAAAAAAAAATACAACCCAATTATGTTTTGTGCGAATGAACAAAAATGGAACCCAATTCAGAAATAATTCCCTTCTTTTCGATAAAATGGTCACTTATTATTCAGAAATAATAATAATAAGTTTATTTTTGTAGCAAAGGGGAAAAAAAAACTTAAGTCGGTGGGAGAAAGCATTCTGACAAGATCGGTAAGAGGGTTTTGTGGATACGTAGGTTTAGATTGAGAATCATAAGACTCTATTTTATTTTCATAAAAAATAAAAATAAAAATCATGAGTAATGATAGTACTGATTATATGTTAAAGAATTATATGAATAAAAGTAAAGGTGACACAAATTGACAAAATTCAAATTTCAAACTTACAAGTTTAAACCTTAAAGTTCCAACACTAAAAATATAGATAAAATCCACAAATCTGTTATGAAAATCGTCCAAATTCCAAATTTACAAAGATTTTGCAAATGTTTAAATTGTATTAAGATAATGAAAAATGCCAAGCCCTTTAAAACTGATTGCAACTTGATGATCAATAAGGATGGACAATCCTAATCTCATCATAGAGCAACATAATCACAAATAATTATAATAACTTTAATAAATGTCAATTATGTTACTTAAATTCTATATAGGATCATAGGATCCATTATTCAAGATTGCGATACCATGCGATCCTACCTAATGAAAAATTCTCTCTCACACCCATATAGGGTAGGATTAATGTAGGATCTTAAGATTCTAAGATTTGAGATCGGGATATGTAAAACCTAAAACTGTGTTGGCCTTACTGCCATTAATTTTTTTTAGCATTAAAAAATTTATCACAGACATAGAGTTTGAGAATTTTTTTAATACAATATAATAAGATATATTATTTTAAAATTTTGGCTAAGGAATTCATATTTTTCCCCAAAAAATTGTAGATCAACTCCCAAAAACAAACACAATGCAAAAGCAAACGGAATATGAAAATGCAATGCACAAATAAGCACACAGACACTTGGGATGATTGATGAATGATGCAACATTAATTACAACTTTGAGAGTCAAATAAAAATGGATAATGACTAATGCACACAAAGAACACACATGCCAATGTGGCATGCCATTTATTCTCCACCAATTCCACTTATGTCTATTTCTCACCATTTATTTTGCCATGTTGTGTGTACGAATATGCATAATTCAGTAATTGGGTGTGTGAAATAGATATTGCCCAAAAAAAGTTGGCACTGCAATATATGGAAAATTGGAAAGAACTATTGCAGAGGACACAAGAAAAACGCTCAGTTCTTGAAATCCCTCCTCACTAACACAGTACAAGTCTTGGGCTGTAAAAAAAAATAATGATAAAATTTATTAATACCAAATCTTCAAAGCTTCATACAGCAAAAAGTTGAAGAAAATTCTGTAACAGTTTGTATCAGAATGAAAGAACATGCACAACATGTGCACAAGAATTGAAAGAAGAAGCTCAAGGACATGTGATTTAATATTTAAAGCTGAATCAAATTAGTCATCACCATGTACATTTAAAAGATTTCATCACACTGCTAACAATCTAAATAAAAATCACCCTCATTGCTTTGGTAGCATATTGTACCTTGAGTTTCTGAATTCTTCGTGGGGCCAAAGCCCATACATTGACTGCTAATTGACAATACATAAATGTCCACAGGATATGAGTAGTAGTCTCAATGCTTTGGTAGCATATTCCATCACTTTAGGTCCTCATCAATTAACTCCTGTACCATTGTGACATCTATCTCACCTCTTTCTTCCACAATAGAGTGAGAGATAACCATTAAACCATGAGTCATTCCAAGGCCTAATTCTGATTTTTCGACAATATTTTAATGTTATAGCTGAATCCAAGCAGTCATTAAGTAACTAACTTTCCATTCCTATTCTGTTTATTAATGCAAAGCATTAAGGAACAATCCCAAAGTACGTGATTAATAATAACTTAATTTGGATACCACAGATTGTTGAAAAAGAAATCTGGATACCACAGAAAACCAGGAATAAAGTTTAAAGAATTGAAGCAAAATAAATCATAATGGAACAGATCAATCTTCAAAGCTTCATACAGCAAAAAGTTAAAGAAAATCAACTGTTTGTATTGGAATGAAAGAGAATTCACAACATGAGCGCAAGAATTCAAAGAAGAAGCTCTAGAACATATGATTTTTCATTCAAAGCTGAAGAATCGAATTAGTCACCATGTACAGTTGGAAGATTTGCCAAAACAAACAATAGTACATCAAACTAGATTTTCTCAAGGTGCAAAGATGTGTATCTCAGCCATTCTAAAGAAGATATGTATGATATTGGTAACCACAAATTTCCACAATCAGATTACAGAATAGAAGAGAATACGAAACACCCTTGAATTGTTATTAACTTGGAAAAAGATGACAAATTGACAATGACTTAATAACTGGATCCGGGATCTTCACGAGCATTGGCCCCTTCAAAAGGTTGATCAGGTCCACATAACACTGGTGCAATAACCCCTAACTTCAGAAGCTTCCAATCTTCTTCTATTGCATCACTCCATATCCGGTGCGCCAGATTGAATGCCCTCTGATAACGTGGATCAATAAAATGCATGCTCACATCCGTCTTGGCTTTAGTCTTTATGTATTTCTTTCTCAACTTCACTATTACATCAAGCATTTTCAGATGAGTGGTATTGATTTGAAGCCAATTTGTGATGAAATCCTGTAAAGCAAAGTATTCATAATATGGGTATCGCACATTCATATCATGGAAGTCAATAAAGCCATTCAAGAACCCAATCTCATAATTGATATCTGTCAACACCATCTCAAGAAATGATCTTGGAGCGTCATCGTGAGAGTCTTCATTAGAGTCTTGGACGGGACGCTTAGATGGTGTCTCTGGAGGTGGTGAAAGTGAAACAGTGATAATGTCTTCGTTGTTGTCTTCTTTTTTCTCTTCTTGTTGTTCATGTTCTTCTGCATGGCCAGCATGGGATGCATTGGGAGAAGTTGGAGTATGCTCTTCTTCATGATCATCTTCTCTCTGTTGCTGATGAGAGAGTTCTTGGAAGTTCTGAACTTCTTTTTCTTCTTCTTTTGCCTGGGTCATGTCTTGGATTGGAAATCTTTTACTTTGTTCAGACATTTTTCTCTCAGAGAGAAAGGAAGAGAAAGAGAGAGGGGGAGAATTTCCCATTACGTTAGAGTACTGAGTACAAGCCCTACTTTTTTTCAGTTGAGTGGCATTCATTTCTAAGTTCGTTAAAGAGAGGGGTATAGTTGTAAGTTTAAATTAACTGTAAAAATTAGTGCTAAACCAATTCGGTTTGAGGAAACCAATAAAACTGGATCAGATTCAGGTAGACAGTCCATGATGGGCTTCTCAAGTTCTGAGAACCGAATCAGGACTATTATTAATACCTACTCAAGTTGGTTCCTAATTGGGTCAAAACTATGATTGAGCTGTAACAGTGGAACCTTGTTTAGCTGCTTTATGTAAAATTCACTGTGATTAATTTGAAACTTTTGTCAGTTTGTCACCAGTTGTAAGCTATTCTAAAGCAAGAATTCCATAAAATTACTGCCATTTGATGAAGGTCCTTAGCATTTCTACATAGGATCCGTTTGGATACAGCTGAAAACTGAAAACTGAAACTGAAAACTGAAAAACACTGTAGCGAAATAATTTTTAAATGTGTGAATAGTATCGTGGGACCCATTTTTAATGAAAAAGTTGCTGAAAAGTGAAATTTGTGGGTCCATAAACAGTACACGATGTGCTGTGATTGGTCAAAAAAATTTGAAAAGTCAAAGTTTGCGACTACTGTTCATTGAACAGTGCATGAACAGTAGCCGCAAACCCAAAACGCGTGAAAAAAAAAAAAAAAAAAAAATGAAAAACGCAGACGCAGGATTGGGCGAAAACGCCCAATCCAAACGCACTCATAGTATTTCAAAGCCTCGTTCTTTTTTTGAAGTGAAAGACACAAAGTTGTAATTGGATCATGGTTGGGATTTCCCCTATCCATGTCCATGTAAAACTATAAGAGAAGTGGTTTGTATAGCAGTCTGTTTTGCATGTGCTTCTTCGAGAAGATAACCACATGGAAATAAACATGGGTTGTTTGACAGGTACTCTTTGAGGAGGAGGTGTTTGATTCCTTCAATTGAGACAGAGTACTTGTGACCCCCATTAGATTTGGCCAATTCCAATCCACAAAGCAATGCCACTACACAAAGCAACTACTTTCGTAGATACATCGAGCTACTGTAACCAATCCATTCTCATTAATTCCAAAACAACATTCCAATTTGAATACACAAAATATTGTACACAAAAAGTGGCAAACTCATAGGCTAGCGCATGAGCATTCCACTTGATACTCTGCTGTAACAGGTTGCCTAGCCACCTCATAGGCTAATCCAACCTTTAAGTGACCATTCCTGGAATTAATCTAAATTAGCAGATCTGATGAACCAAGGTTCCCCAATGGGATCGACTTAAACGATTTGTCTACCAGAGTTTCATTCCACCACTTTAGATACACATCAGTTAACTCCCCTACCATGGTGACATTTATCTCACCTCTTTCTTCCATAATAGACTGAGATAACCATGTCCATTAGTCTTTCCAAAGCCTCATTTAATTACTAACCTATTCTGTTAATTAATGCAAAGCATTAAAAAAGAAAATTCCCAAAGTAATAATAACCTAATCTGGATACAACAGATTGATCAAAAAATAAAATAAACATCTGGATACCACAGAAAACCAGAAAATAAAGTTAAATGAATAGAAGCACAGAATAATTCATAAAGAACAGATCAAAGCTCCATACAGCAAAAAGCTAAAGAAAATTAAATGTTTGTATCGGAATGAAAGAACATTCATAACATGAGCACAAGAATTGAAAGAAGAAGCTCTAGAACAAATGATTTTATATTCAAAGCAGAATCAAATTAGTCACCATGTACACTAGGAGGATTTCCCAAAACAAAAAATACATCAACTAGATTTCCTCTAGGTACAAAAATATGTATCTCAGCCATACTAAAGAAGAGATGTATGATATTGGTAACCAAAAATTTCCTCAACCATACTACCTACTACATATATTGAGCTCAAAAGTCATATCAAATTCCATTAAAGAACACCATGCACTAAGCTATTAAAAATGGACAATTAGGCCTTGTCTGTGTGGGATTGAATCACTATGAACTAATACTAAACACCCTTGAATCATTATTAACTTGGTGAAAGATCGATGACAAATTGACAATGGCTTAACTGCATCCGGGATCTCCACCTGCAGAATCAGGTTCTTCATCATCAGGTCCATGTGGTACTGGTGCAATAATCCCCATTTTCAGAAACCTCCAATCTTCTTCTTTTTCATTACTCCATAACTTGTCTGCAAAATTGAATGCCATCTGATCACGAGCATCAGAAAAATTCCCACTTGCACCCATCTTGGTATTAGCATTCATGTATTTCTTTCGCAGCTTCACTATTACTTCAAGCAGTTGCTGATTACTGGTTTCGATTTGAAGCCAATTCTTGATGAAATGTTCCAAAGAAACGGAATCAAAATATGGGTATAACATATACTTTTCGTGGAAATTAACAATGCTAGTCAAGAATCCAATCTCATGATCGACATCTGTCAGCACCATCTCAAGAAACGTTCTTGGAGGAGTGTCATCTTCAGGGACCTTTGTCTTCAGCCTTTTCTCCATTCTCTGAGTGTTTTCTTCATCAGAATCATGGAATGGACGTTTGGATGGTGACTCTGGAGAAGGTGAAACGGCCATAAGGTCCATATATTCGTCTTCTTCATCCTCTATTTTCTCTGCATGGGATGCATCAGGAGGAATAGAAGTAGGATTCTCTGGGACGTTCGGAACTTCTTCTTCTTGCATTGGAGATCCTTCACTTTCTTCTGACATTTTTCACTCTGAGAGAGAGAGAAGGAAAAAGATTTGTGTGCAGAAGCGTTGTTATTTCCAGTTGAGTGGCAGTGGTATTTATAAAGTTCGTTAAAGAGAAGAGAGGGAAATATAGTTGCAAGTTGTAACCGTGAAAAAATGGTGGCAAACCATGTCGGTTTGTCAAGCTATTACGAGCATTCCAATGAGCAATCCCTCATGTACACCATCAAATACACTTGTCTCATAAGAGCTCTCTCTCTCTCTCTCTCTCTCCAATTTTTAACATGTACTACACCTTTTCTTCTAAAAAAAAAATTTAGATATGTGTTTGGAAATACTATTCAAAATACACTAAAACCATTTTTTTGGAACACTATAAATTTAGATTTTATGCCAAAAAAAAAAAAAAGAGTAAACTTTGTTACCTAATTACTAATTAACATCAATTTCTTTTAATACTTTTACGAAACATACATAATTCGGATTGGAATTGGTTTAAATGAGAATGATAATATTGTGTTTATTATATGTCTACTCAATAGATTAGTTTTTATTTTTATTTTTTCTACTTTTATAAATAAATAAAAGGCAAAAGATAATTTTTTTTTTTATAGAAACAAACTAATTGGTTAAACACACATACATATACACTTAATTATACTCTCTCACCAACTAGTTTAAACAAAATATACACTAGTAACTAGTTTAAGCAAAATATACACTAGTTGAGTTGTGTACAAATTATAGCAAAAAACTTCCTTATAGTGTGTGAAAATATAGCAGTGAGCAAGTTTAAGACTGCTCGAGACTCTAAATTTGGGAAGGGGGAAAGGCAATATGTGAAAACACACGAAACCAGTGACGCAACTAGCATATATAGCTCATGACACAAGGCATAAACACACTCACTATTGCATCAATACAGTAGAAATGATGATTTCGCCAGTTCCTTTGCACAAGTTCAAGTATTTATTGGACTCAGATTGGTATTTGCAATTTTTGATAGCCTTTAGAAGCATTATTGGAGGTGCTGGAGGAGATTTGATTGTGCTGCCTCAATAGTGTACAAAACAATGTTGGTTGTGTCTGTTTGATGTCATTGCCGTATTAGACAAAATATCCTTCTAATATTCTCTCTCTCTCTCTCTCTCTCTCTCTCTCTCCATCTCTCTCCCTCTATATATATATATATATATATATGCACACATAAACACCAAACTTTAGTTTGTAAAATTAAAACAACTCTGGTCTTTTGTATACCAAATTTAGAAAATTAACAATTTTTTGTGGTGGGCTAGTTATGGAGAGGGAGAGAGAGAGAGAGAGATCTTGGATGAGTTTGGGGTTTGGGTTTTATGAGAATGCTTTTGTACCACTTTTGTAATATCTTTCTTTCCAAGGTCCTGTTTGGATTAAAAGGAAAAGGAGAAAGAGTAAAGGAAAGTAAAGTAAAGTTCACTAAAAATTAAGGTAACTAGAAATAAGCTAATTTCCTGTTAATACCATTCTACTCTCCCTCAATATCGTAAGTGAAAATTTCTCCTCAAATTACATATGTGAATATATATATATATATATATATATATATTTTTTTTTTTCCTTAAACCCACCCTTTTTAACTACACAAAACACAGATATCAAAAACTTAAGCTATCTCGACAATATCATAATGAAAGAACATGCAAAACATGAGCACAAGAAAATCTAGAGCATGATTTTATTTTTAAAGCTCAAATTAGTGACCATGTACATTTAGAAGATTTCCCAAATCAAACAGTACATCAACAGAATTACTCTAGGTTGTAGGTGCAACAATGTGCATTTCAGCCATACTAAAGAAGCAACGTATGATATTGGAAACCAAAATCTCCTCAATCAGTTTACAGAATAGGAAAGAATACCAAGCACCCTTGAATTATTATTAACTAGGCAAACATCTAACTTGGTAAAGATGACAAATTGACAATGACTAAACTGCATATACATAGGGTGCAATTTCTTCATAATAGTGTCCAGTCGTTATTCTTCTTCTTCATCTTTATTGTCAGAGGTGAAGGAACAGAGATGATATTCACTTCTTCTTCTTTTTTCTCTTCCTGTCCTTGTTCTTGTTCTCTTGCATCGAGGCGAGAAGTAGTAGTATCTTCTTCTTCTCTCTGTTGTTGAGGGAATTCTTGGAGGTTTTGTGCTTCTTGTTCTTGTCTGTGTTCTGCTATGGTCTGTTCTTCTGCATGGGATTCATTGAGAGAAGTAGCAGTATTCTGACAATGTATGTCAAGTTGTTCTGCTTCTTCTCCAGGGACCTTTGTTCTGCTTTTTCTGCATCAAAGACATCCTGGAATGGACGTTTAGATGGTGACTCTGGCGGTGGTGTAAAAGTCATAATGTCCACTTCTTCGTCTTCATCTTCTTCTTCTTCGATTTCGTCTTTGTCTTTATCTTCCTCTTCTTCGCTTTTGTCTTCGTCTTTGTCTTCGTCTTCTTCTTCTTCTTGTCCTTGTTCTGGTTTTCTAATTGCATCGGATTCATCAGGAGGACTAGAAGTAGGAATATCTGGGAGATTCTGAACTTCTTGTTCGTGTTCTTCTTCTTCTTCTTCTTGGGCCATGTCTTGCATTGGAGATCCTTCACTTTCTTCTGACATTTTTCACTCGCAGAGAGAGAGAGAGAGAGAGAGACAGACAGAGAAGGAAAAAGATATGCGTATAAAAGCGTTGTGACTTGTGAATTCCAGTTGAGTGGAAGTAGTATTCATAAAGTTCGTTAAAGAGGAGAGGGATTTATCGTTGTAAGTTGTAACCGTTAAAAAATGGTGGCTAACCAAGTCAGTTTGTCAAGCTGTGCTGAGTCAGAAATATAACTAATATCAAATCGAGGTCCTTTTTTTTTGTAGAAGAAAATATCAAATCAAGTTAGTTTCTAAAATATTGAGCTCTACAATTTAATACAAACTATATATAGGACAATTCTTGGTCCGTAAATATGGGGAAAGACATTGATTTTAAAGAAGTGTTACATTTATATTATTTTAACAGCACTTTCACAATAAATTATAGGTGATAATTTGTTATTGATTCTTATTTGAATTCACAAATAAAATTACTTTTTTTGCTCACTCATAATAATCAATAACAATATACCACTTAAAATTTATTGTGAAATAATTATGAAAATATTGTAGACGTAACATTTTAGCATTTTTCTCAATACTAAGAAAAATGCTAGAGGTACAAAAAAAAAAAATGACAAATTGTTGATATAATAAACAGTTATTGGCAAATGAAAAAATAATGTCAACGATGGACCTAAATGAGAACTAGTAGAAATTTGTCATATCAACGGTTTGTAAAATTGTTATGAAATAATTTGTATTTGTAGCATTAATCAATAACTAACAAGAATTAGCATTCCGATGAAAATTTTTCATTAAGTTCAATGCTTTTAACAACTCACCCCATCACAGGTAAATGACCTTGAATTCTATGCTGAGTCACACTAAGACTTAAATTTAAATCAATTAGAGCGAGTGTGTCTAGTAACACTACAATGGTGGTAAAAATAAGTTGTCTTAGCCTTTCACAAGTACTTTTTTTTTTCCTAGGTTTAGGTCTAGAGATGAGTGCAAATTGAGACCTAAGCTTAAATCAATTTGGTAAGATGACGAATAACACCACAATGAAGATAAGAAGGCACAAACTTAAATCTACCCTATTGCCTAGGCACCAACGGCTCTACATTGTGACCACCCTGACTTGTAAAAAAAATGTATATAAACACTTATCTAATAATAATTATATGTTAAACTAATTTATTGTGACCATCCTGATAAAAATGTTGAATACGCTGACTTGAGAATTACAAAAATTTGGGTCAACAAAAATAAGAGTAATGCTACATTTACAACATTTTTTACAATAATTTCAAAACAAATCCAATATGGTAAACTGTTATAAATTCTAATTTGATTCTAATACTGATATTATTATTTTTTTTACCCACTAATAATAGCTTTTTGCATAAGATTTATTGTAAAAATATAGTGGACATATCACTCAAAAATTAATTATGCCCCCCAAACATAATCCTAATCTCTTTTTTTTAAAAGGTTTAAATAACAACAATAAATATTAGCCCAAATAACTACAAACATAAATCAAACAAAAACAAGTGCACAACTTATTCAACAAAAAATCTATTATAAAACAAAAAAGATAAAAATTCGATAATCATTTAAATTTGTAACTCATTTAACCTATTCAATAAAAATAGTTCATAATTTCATTTTTTTTCTTTAAAAAATGTACAAAGAAAATATTTTGGTTGTGAATTCTTCTTAATGGAGACGACAGCTATACTTTTTTGGCTTTGCTGTTGCAACAATTTTGCTCTCCTTACTCTTTAGCAACTCGACTTGTAGTTGTATCAAATATTCCTCTCTCTCTCTCTCTCTCTCTCTCTCTCTCTCTCTCTCTCTCTCTCTCTCTCTCTCTCTCTCTCTCTCTCTCATTGTAGAATTTTTCACTTAATTTATTACTCTCATTTCAGTGTTATCAATCAGCGTTATCACTTCCCACTTTATCTATTATCAGTATTTTTTTTTCCTCTTTATTAGTAAAAGGAAATTTAATACTTTGTGTATTTATGCGTTTTTTTTTTTTTTTTTTTTGACGTTAATATATTCAAGTTAACGCTTTATTATATTTTGTATAATTAAAATTTTTTAACGACCACCCTAAAAAATATTTCTAAAGTCGTCACTGTGCCTAGGGGGAGGATCTCAACATGGGTTTTGAAATTTGAACTTCTAAAGATCCCTTGTCAATCCTAACCAAGTCATTCTTTCTTACACTCCTAACAACTAAGGAAAAAACACGCTTTGTCTTTAGGAGTAAGGGATTTTTTTTTTTTTTTTTCTTGATTTTTTCCCTTAAATCGTCAAGTGGTGATTTCATTGTACATCCCTCAATCTAAGAGTTTAAGCATTGTTAGTTGAAAGTGCACTATGAGACTCACTATCCCGGGAAATATCCAAAAATTTTGGTCCCCTCAGGTGGTTGTGATTCTCATAATGATGTGTATTTGCAATTGATGCTATAACTATAAGTACATTCAAATTATTAACATAACTTACTCTGAGTGAGACTTTATCATTAAAATTTCAAGTACTACTCTGATTAAAACTTAACTACCAAAATTTAAAATATTTAAAAAGATTTCTTTATTTATTTTTATAATTTATTATAATTTTTGTTATAGTAATCGGTCTCACATGCTATGTTTTAATTTTTAAAGTAGGCTTTTTTGTTTATACTATTTATTTTACTATAGTATTTTAATTAAATTATCAACTAGTTTTAAAGTTTACATTTTTTTTTTATTAATTCATGCACGATTGTAAATGTATAGTATTAATTCATTATGATAGTAAAAAATTATGAACAATGAATGTATACTACAGCATAGAAGAATTTGATAACTTAGGCTGCATTTGGTAACTATACTTTTGGAATGCATTCCAGCATACTAAGGATTTTGCATATAAAAAAGTGTTGTGTCTTAACTAGTAGTAACTAGACTGATCAAATTAACCAAAAAAAACAAAAAACAAAAAAAGAGGAATGCATTTTCAAAAATGGATTTTGAAAAAAAGGCATCCCTTTTTAGAAACTTCCTTTGAAATTATACTAAAACACTTGCTAAAAAAATAATTATGTTAAAGAGATTGTAGTTAGTTATGAATTCTTGTAGAATTCCATACATTTTTGAGAGAGAGAGAGAGATAAATGGTGCCAAACCAAGTGTTTTTTCTTTTACTAGATAGAAATTCTACTCTATCCTAATTTAAGTGTATATGTATATTTAACTTCCTCCTAGAGACTTAAGCCATAACCATTGCCCCCCGCACCTCACAAACACTTATACTTATGGAGTGATAATTGCGCCAAGGGTATACGTTGGTGGTGCCAAATCAAGTTGGTTTGTCAATCTTTGTGCCCAATTAAGAACTATTATTAATAACAAATTACTAACTCAAGTTAGTTTCTCAAAATCTCTAACCGACTCAATCATTTAACTTCACTCTCATTTGGATAATAAACTCTTGTATTATTCAGAAATAGCAGTAATAATAATAACAACAATAAATCTTCCTTTTGTAGGGAAAAAAAATAAAAAAATCTAAAGTCTCTGGGAGAAAACATTCTTCTGTCAAACATGGGGTTGCTGGCCTTACTGCCATTAATTTTGTTTGGCATCAAACTGTTATCACAGACATAATAATAAGATACATTATTTAAAATTTGGCTAAGATATTTATTATTTGGTCCCCTGCCAAATTAAAAATTAGCTCCTACAAATCCTAGCTGCTAACCCATATATATGTGTTAATGTATATTATGTTATGGGCTTTAGGCCCAATTAGGTTACTTGTATAGCACACTGGTACTTGTACTACACTCTACTTGTACTGCACACATATGCCTCCTATATAAAGGCAGTGATGTATATTCTTTAATTTATGAAATACAATACAATTATTCTGTATTTCTAACATGGTATCAGAGCCACTGCTCTAATCCTTTGGTGTGCCGCTCTTAAGCAGTCTTGTCTTCTTGAGTGTCCTCTGCAGCCGTTTTTGTGAGCAGCACCGCTGCCTTCACCGCGACTCCAGTACATCAAAGACCACTGCCTTGCCGCCACCACCGCTTCCGCATCTCCGATCAAACCACAGATAGCATCATTGGAAAGTAGTCTCTCCGATCTGCCGTTCTGTAAAATTTCGTCTTCATTGGACCTTCCACGCGCCTCCACGCGCCACCAGAAATATCGGCATCATCTGCACGCGCCGCCACGCGCCGCCAAAAATTGTCACGCGCCGCCACGCGCCTCCTGTGTCAGTCACGCGCCTCCACGCGCCACCACGCGCCAGACTTTTCGCTGACGTCATCATCTGTTTGCTTACGTCAGCCCTAGCTGACGACATCTGCATACGTCAGCGCCACATCATCTGCTGACGTCATCCGTTGACTTTGATCAGGCTAACCGTTGACCGTTGACTTTTGACCAAAGTTGACTTTTTGCAGTCCGGGTCCTCATTACCCAGTTTTTCGCATAGATTTCATTTTTGCGCTCCATTTTTGCATATTTTGCTTCTAAATGAGAAATAAGGACAGGTCTTCTTCTTGCAATAATCGTCGCCAACAATCCAGCAAACGTCTTTGCAGTTTTTGCAAATGTTTTGGCCACAATATTGAGACTTGTTATCGTCGCAACAAACCAGCTGTGTCTGTATCCGCTGCTACTGTTGCTAACACTGAGAGTGTCCAACCAATGGCTCCCATCTCTGCACAATCTAAGTCTTCAAGACGCACTTTCACCATGTCCACAGATGACCTTAAAAACATCATCGTCAATGTCATTCATATGGTTGGTAATGCATCTTATTCCTCTTCTCTCTCAGCTTTATCTGGTATGTCTCCTTCCTCTTGGCTTATGGATTCTGCTTGTTGCAATCACATGACTCCTCACTCATCCTTATTTTCTGAACTTAAACTTGCACCACACCCTCTTAATATTCACACAGCAAATGGTTCCACTATGTCTGGTCATAATATAGGTTCTGTTTCAACCGCCAATCTCTCGGTTCCTAGTGTCTTTAATGTTCCTGACCTTTCTTACAATTTATTTTCTGTGGGCCAATTAGCTGAGTTAGGTTATCGCATTATCTTTTATTATTCTGGGTGTATTGTGCAGGATCCAAGGACGGGACAGGAGCTTGGGACCGGTCCTAGAGTTGGGCGTATGTTTCCCATGGACAACCTTCGTCTTCCACTTGTTGCTCCTGTTTCTATTGTTGCAGCTGCTACAGCTTCTTCACTTCCTTCCCTTGCACTTTGGCATGCTCGACTTGGTCATGCATCTTCTTCTCGGGTACAACAATTAGCTTCTAGAGGTTTGTTAGGTTCAGTGTCTACAAAAAATTTTGATTGTGTTTCGTGCCAATTAGGAAAACAACCAGTTTTGCCTTTCAATACTAGTGAATCAATATCCACTGATATCTTTGACCTTATTCATTCTGATGTTTGGGGCCCTTCTTCTGTCTCTAGTATTGGTGGGTCTCGATATTTTGTTGTGTTTGTTGATGATTACTCTCGCTATAGCTGGATTTTTAATATGAAACATCGTTCTGAATTATTGCAAGTATATTCTAATTTTGCAAAAATGGTTGAAACTCAGTTTTCCAAACACATCAAAATTTTTCGATCTGATAATGCTCTCGAATATACTCAATATGCTTTCCAAGCTGTTTTACATTCCTATGGCACTGTTCATCAACTAACTTGTCCAGGTACCTCTCAGCAAAATGGTAGAGCCGAACGGAAACTTCGTCATATTCTTGACACTGTTCGTGCTCTTCTTCTCTCTGCCAAAGTTCCTGCTCCTTTTTTGGGCGAAGCTGCTCTTCATGCTGTTCATACTATTAATCGCATTCCGAGTCTGGTTATCCAAAATCAAACTCCATAAGAGCGCCTTTTTGGGTCATCTCCAGACTATCACCACCTTCGCTCCTTTGGTTCTGCTTGTTTCGTTCTTCTTCAGCCACATGAGCATAACAAACTTGAGCCTCGGTCAAGGCTTTGTTGTTTTCTTGGCTATGGCGAAACTCAAAAGGGGTATCGGTGTTATGACCCTGTCTCTCATCGTCTTCGTGTTTCCCGCAATGTTGTCTTTTGGGAACATCGCCTCTTTGTCGAGCTCTCTCACTTTCGTGCCTCCCTATCTTCCTCCTCTATTTTAGATCTTTTTCCAGATGAGGCACATATTCCTTCTGTAGCTGTTCCTGATCCTCCTGTAGTTGCTCCTGATTCTCTTGTAGGCTTCTCTGTCCAACCACCAGATATCACTGATCCCTTTCCTAGTTCACCCTTTAATGAACAGGTGGAAGATAAACAGGTTGAAGACGAGCTACCCAACCCCAACCCTGAGCTTGGGTCCCCTGCTCCTGCTCCGCCTGAGAATCTTGCACAAGACATTCCACCTCGTCACTCAACTCGAGTAAGATCTATTCCTACACATTTACTTGACTATCATTGTTACACTGCTCTTGCTATATTACATGAGCCTCACACCTATCGTGAGGCTTCCACTGACTCTTTATGGCAGATTGCAATGAAAGAGGAACTTGATGCATTATCTAAAAACCATACTTGGGATTTGGGGACACTCCCTCCCGGGAAATCTGTGGTTGGTTGTAAGTGGATCTACAAGATTAAGACTCGCTCTGATGGGTCCATTGAACGCTACAAAACTCGTCTTGTTGCAAAAGGTTTTACACAAGAGTATGGGATTGATTATGAAGAGACCTTTGCTCCAGTTGCTCGTATCTCATCTGTCCATGCCCTCTTAGCTGTTGCTACTGCCCGTAAATGGGATCTTTTTCAGATGGATGTAAAAAATGCATTCCTTAATGGGGATTTACATGAAGAAGTTTATATGCAACCTCCTCTTGGTCTCTCTGTTGACTCAAACAAATTTTGTTACCTTCGACGTGCACTTTATGGCCTTAAACAAGCTCCACGAGCTTGGTTTGTCAAATTCAGCTCTACCATCTCTCATTTGGGTTACATGGCCAGTCATTATGATTCTGCCTTATTTCTTCGTCGCACTGATAAAGGCACTATTTTACTTCTCCTGTATGTGGATGATATGATCATAACTGGTGATGACCTCAGTGGCATTCAAGAACTCAAGGATTTTCTCAGTCAGCAATTTGAGATGAAAGATCTTGGACATCTCAGCTACTTCTTGGGTCTTGAAATCACTCATTCTACTGATGGACTTTATCTTACTCAAGCTAAGTATGCTTCTGAACTCTTGTCTCGAGCTGGACTCACTGATAGCAAGACTATTGACACTCCAGTTGAGCTTAATGCGCATCTGACTCCCTCAGGGGGGAAACCATTGTCTAATCCCTCTCTTTACAGACGATTGGTTGGCAGCCTAGTTTATCTCACAGTTACTCGTCCAGACATCTCCTATGCTGTTCATCAGGTGAGCCAGTATCTGTCTGCTCCACGATCAACTCACTATGCTGCTGTTCTACGCATTCTTCGATACTTGAAGGGCACCCTCTTTCATGGCCTTTTCTATTCAGCTCAGTCTCCTCTTGTACTCCGTGCATTCTCTGATGCTGATTGGGCAGGAGATCCTACTGATCGCAGGTCTACTACAGGTTACTGTTTTCTCCTTGGTTCTTCTTTGATTTCTTGGCGAAGCAAGAAACAAACTTTTGTGGCTTGCTCCAGTACTGAAGCAGAATATCATGCTCTTGCTGATACCACATCTGAACTCCTTTGGCTACGATGGCTCCTTAAGGATTTGGGTGTGTCCACCTCCTCTGCTACTCCCCTTTATTGTGACAACCAGAGTGCCATTCATATTGCTCATAATGATGTCTTTCATGAACGGACTAAACACATCGAGATTGATTGTCATTTTATTCGTTATCATCCTGTCCATGGTGCTCTTAAGCTTTTCTCCGTCTCCTCCAAAGATCAACTTGCAGATATCTTCACCAAGTCACTTCCTAAGGGACGCACTCGTGATTTGGTTGACAACCTCAAGTTGGTCTCACATCCACCTTGAGTTTGAGGGGGGCTGTTAATGTATATTATGTTATGGGCTTTAGGCCCAATTAGGTTACTTGTATAGCACACTGGTACTTGTACTACACTCTACTTGTACTGCACACATATGCCTCCTATATAAAGACAGTGATGTATATTCTTTAATTTATGAAATACAATACAATTATTCTGTATTTCTAACAATATGGATATGGCTCCTCATCCAAAACAAAAATATAAATCCATTTTTATTAACAAATAAAAATGAATCCCTATATTTTTTTAAAAAAAAATCTCCACTCAAAATAAACGGAAATAACTTATACACTATAACCATATGTTCTTAATAATATTTTAATTTGCTTATATGAGACCCACAAAACTGAATAATGTAACCATAATTTTGCAAAAAAAAGTTATAGTAATACATTATGATGCAGTTACCCCTTGACTGACTTAATGCAGCACATATGTGACGTGTTAGAGCACAAATAGAAAACTCTTTGACTCAAATGATCCGCACTCGTTTGAAATTAAAAGTATAAAACCTTAAATTTGTGAGAAAGTCCGAGGGGTAAGGCAATATGTGAAATCACATGAAACCAGTGATGCAACCAACATATATAGCCCAAAAGACAAGGCCTAAACACACTCACTACTGCATCAATACAACATATAAGATGATTGCCCCGGTTTCTTTAATTTGCACAAGTTCAAGTCTTTGTTGGACTCGATTGGTGTTTGCAATTTGTGATAACCATTAAAAGCTTTGTTGGAGGTACTAGACGAGTTTTTGTTTGTGTTGCTTGATCTAATTTAAGTCAAGGTAGAGATTTGTTGATTCATGGCTTGAATGTCGTACAAAACAATGTCAGTTGTGCTTGTTTACTGTTAGACAAAATAACTTTTACCTATTCTTTACAGAATTCTGTAGCTTGCACAAAGAGCACAAAAAGACTTCAGTTTGTAACGTTAACACAACTTTGGTCTTTTGTACACCAGTTTTAAAGAATTATCAATTTTGTGGTGTGCTAGTTGTGGTGAGAGAGAATCCTTTGCATGAATATGGGGTTTGGATTTTATGAGAGTGCTTTTATTCCACCTTTGTAATCTCTCTTTTTTTGTGTAAGTGAAAATTTCTTCTCCATGCTGCCTAGCTATATGTGATTTTTTTTTCTATTTCCATTTTTAATTCATATAAACCCAATATTTTTAACTACACATAGCAAATAGATATCAAAATTTCTGCTATTTCAATACTATCAGAATCAAAGAACATATACAAGAAACTCTAGAACATTTGATTTTATTTTCAGAGCTGAATCAAAATAGTGACCCATTTAGATGATTTACCAAAACAAGCAGTATATCAACAGAATTCCACAAGGTTCAAGGTGCAACAATGTGCATTTCAGCCATACTAAAGAAGCAATGTATGATATTTATAACCAAAATCTCCTCAATCAGATAGATTACAGAATAGGAAAGAACACTAAACACCCTTGAATTATCAATATTGCATCAATCAATTGCCGCGGAGTAGTATTTGACTGCGAGCCAATTTTTGATGAAATCATCTACAGCAATGTAATCATAATATGGGTATCGCGCATTATTATCGTAGTAATCAATAATGCAATTCAAGAATCCAATCTCATAATCAAAATCTCTTAAGAAATGGTCTTGGAGGCTTATTGCGAGTGACCTTTTTCCTAGTCTTCATCTTCATCTTCATTTTCATCTTCTTCATCATCATCATCGTCTTCATGTTCATGTTCATCATCATCATTACCTTCATCGACATCATCACCTTCATCTTCATCTTCATCGACATCATCACCTTCATCTTCTTCTTCATCATCACCTTCGCCTTCACCTTCACCTTCCTGTTCTTGTTCTCTTGCATGGGATGCATTGGGGTGAGAAGTAGCAGTATCTTCTTCTTCTGCTTCTTCTCTAGGGAGCTTTCTCTTAAGCTTTTTCTCATTTCCCTGAGTGCTTTCTGCATAAAAGACATCCTGGACTGGACGTTTAGCTGGTAACTCTCGCGGTGGTGTAGAAGTCATAATGTCCATGTCTTCATCTTCTCCTTCACCTTCGTCTTCTTCTCCGTCTCCATCTTCTTCTTCATCTTCTTCTTTGCCTTCGTCTTCTTCTCCATCCCCATCTTCTCCTTCACCTAAATCCTCTTCTCCGTCTCCATCTTCTTCTTCGGCTTCGTCTTCTTCTCCTTCTTCTTCTCTGTCTCCATCTTCTTCTTCGCCTTCATCTTCTTCTCCGTCTCCATCTTCTTCTTCTCCTTCTTCTCTCTCTCCATTTTCTTCTTCGCCTTCGTCTTCATCTCCGTCTCCATCTTCTTCTTCGCCTTTGTCTTCTTCTTGTCCTTGTTCTGGTTTTCTAATTGCATCGGATACATCGGGAGGACTAGAAGTAGGAGCATCAGGGAGGTTTGAAAATTCTTGTTCGTGTTCTTCTTCTTCTTGAGATCCATCAAGAGGACTCCAAGTAGGAGTATCTGGGAGGTACGAAACTTCTAGTTTGTGTTCATCTTCTTCTTCTTGATATCCATAGGGAGGACTGCAAGTAGGAGTATCTGGGAGGTTCGAAATTTCTTGTTTGTGTTCGTCTTCTTCTTCTTCTTCTTCCTCTTCTTCTTCTTCTTCTTCTTCTTCTTGAGATCCTTCACTTTCTTCTATTTTCTCTTCTTGTTCTTGTTCCTGTTCTGTAATTGCATGGGATGCATCCAGAGGAGTATAAGTAGGAGTATCTGGGAGGTTCGGAACTTCTTCTTCTTGTTGGGTCATGCGTTGCATTGGAGATCCTTCACTTTCTTCTGACATTTTTCACTCAGAGAGAGAGAAAGAGAGGGGAAGAGAGATAAAGAAGGAAAAAGATTTGTGTATAGAAGCTTTGTGATTTCCAGTTGAGTGGCAGTGGTATTTATAAAGTTTGTTAAGAGAAGAGAAGATAGGGAAATATAGTTGTAACTGTAAAAAAAATGGTGCCAAACCAAGTCGGTTTGTCAATATTTGAGCCCAATTCAGAACTATTATTGATACCAAGTTAGTTTCTAATAAATTCTAAACTGAGTATGTGTTTGGATCCAAATTATCACGTCCTCTTCCGCGTTTTTCCTTTTTTTTTTTTTTTTAAGTCCGCATTTGTTGACTTTTCTACAATGAACAATACATCCGTGCACTATTTACGGACCCACAAATTTCACTTTTCAGCAACTTTTTTATTAAAAATGGATCACACGGTACTATTTACACATTTAAAAATTATTTTGCTATAATGTTTTCAATTTCAGCAAAATAAATTCTATCCAAACGGACCCTGACTCAATATTGAGCTCTACCAATGAGGCAATCTTTCTCTATAAGCAACTTCGGCCTATAGCTGGATAGATGTAATTTCCCTCACTTTTGAACAATAAAGGCTGCCTTTGGAAACAGATTATAAAACTAGCTTATTTTACTATTTAATTTATTTTTGCTACTATTCATAGATCCCACTATACTTTTTGATACTATTCATAGATCTCATTTTACTATTTTAACTATCTTTTACCTTTATCTACAATACTTTTAACAAAAAGTTTTCAGTTTCAACTAAATAAGTTGTTCCTTTTTGGTACTATTTATGGATCTCATTTTACTATTTTAACTATTTTTTACTTTTATCTATAGTACTTTTAACAAAATTTTTTAGTTTTAGCTAAATAAGTTGTTCCTAAATGGACCCAAAATCTCATATTATTCCAAAAAAAAATTTAAAAAGTCTCATATTATTCAGAAATAATCATAATAAAAATAAAAATTAAATAAGGCTTGACTTTGTAGCAAAATAATTTTTTTTTATTAAAAAAAAAAAATACCAGTCTAAAGTCAGCTGGGGAAAACATTAATCTTCTGTCAATTTGGGGTGCTTACTACCATTAATTTTGTTTGGATTCAAACTGTTATCACAGACATGGAATCTTTGAAAAAATTTTAATAGTCCACAATAATAAGATATATTTAAAAAAAAAAATGGGGTGCTTACTACCATTAATTTTGTTAGAGCACATACATATTAAGTGTAGCATGCAAAAGTCTTTCACTCAACTGATCCACACTTGTTTGAACTCAAAATCTCAATTGTAGACAATTAAACTTAGTAATACCAGCATAGGTTCCACACTCATTTAACCAAATTTGATTTGTGTACAAAATTTATCAAAAACTTCCTTGTAGTGTGTGAAAATAAAGCAGTGAGCAAGTTGAAGACTTTAAATTTGTGAGGGGGAAGGCAATATAAGATATATTATTTTAAAATTTGCTAAGAATTTTATTATTTGGTCCCCTGCCAAATTGAAAATTAGCTCCTACAAATCAAAAAATTATTTTTCTCCAAAAAAAAAAAAATTCAAAAATTAAAGTGGCCGCTAACCCATATATGTGGTTGATGGCTAGCTCCTCATCCAAAACAAAAATAAAAATCCATTTTATTAACAAATAAAAATGAATCCCTATTTCAAAAAAAAAAAAAAAAAAAATCTCCACTCAAAATAAACGGAAATAACTTATACATTATAACAATATGTTCTTAATAATATTTTAATTTGCTTATACGAGACCCACAAAACTGAATTATGTAACCATAACTTTGCACAAAAAAAAAAATACAATTATGATGCAGTTACCCCTGGACTGACTTAATCCAGCACATATGACATATGTGACATGTTAGAGCACATACATATTAAGTGTAGCGTGCAAAACTCTTTGGCTCAAATGATCCACACTCGTTTGAAATTAAAACTCAATTCTCGACAATTAAATTTAGAAATACCACCACATGTTCCACATACTCATTTAACCAAATTTACCTTAGTTAAGCAGTGCACAAATTATAGCAAAAACTTTGTAGTAGCGTGTGAAAATAAAGTAGTGAGCAAGTTTAAGACCTTAAATGTGGGTTCTAGTTAATTAACTCAACTAATAATGTTTCATATCATCGAATAAGATATTTAAAGTTTGAACCTCGCTTACACCAAAACTAATTAGATTCTAAGGCCTAATGATAAAGAGAAATTATCATAGAATGGACGTAGTGTGAAATTCTATTGTATGGGAAAAATGCCCATACACCCCCTAAACTTTCAACCACTGGCCAAGATACCTCCTAAACTATTATATTGGCCAATTTACTCCCTAAAAACTATACATACCTGTCAAATCAATACTTCAGTTAGTCTAACATTAAAACACTAACAGAATGGGCATCTCGAGATGCACGTGTTCCTCATAAAACAAATTCAATCAAACATAGAAAAGATGGCAAAATTTGCCAAACAGTATAATTCTAGAAACATTTTAGGCGGATGGCATGTGTTCAAAGTTTATTAATTAGTTGAACTCTTTTTGGAAATCGATTTGGGCATGTGAAGCTTTCTATGTCAATAAGCATGCTGAGCAAGTTCGAGGCAAACTCAGACTGGTAATCAATTACCAGGATCTTAATCACTTTCTTGTAGATGACAAATTTCCCTTGCCAAACAAGAGCGCCCTTTTCCAGCATCTCTCAAATGCAAAAGTATTTTCAAAGTTTAATCTTAAAGCAGGATTTTGGCAGCTAGGCATCCATCCAGGAGAAAGATACAAGACAACTTTTTGCATCCCAAACCACCGTTACCAGTGGACTGTCATGCCTTTTGGTCTTAAAAATGCCCCATCCCAATTCCAGAAAGCAAGTTCAAGATTTTTGAAAGGACTTTGTTTTGTGCTACAGCATTCTTCGCTTGCCAATTTAACGCTGCTTCTGCCGAAAAGACCTGTTTCTTGGTACCATCAGAATTAGTTCCAACAGAGTTCTTTATTTTCCAAACGTGTTTGGTATTGGTTTGAGGGTGGTCAAAACTTTCTAATAGAAGAAAGTTCTGGGAATAGGAAGGGGAGGCTTGGTCAAACATGTAACAGGGAGAAAATTATGATATCTGGGTTGATTTAGTGGGAAGAGGTTGACATTTTAAAGTTTGGGAAAGGACTTTCTGATAGTATGGGATTAATGGAGGTTTCTGGTTTTGGTTATGATCTTCTTTGGATGAAGAGGGAGAGATTTGTTTCTTGGTTCTAGGATAAAGGACATAACAATCAAACTTTCCAGAGGGCTCTCCTAGAAGGTCAACTTCTGGATCTCGTGCTTCATATCTTTCTTTGAGCTTTTGTTGGGAGGATTTTTTTCTTTCTCTTGGAATAATCTTCTTCAAAGCCTTCTTCATTCTGGCAATCAACACAATCACAAACGTCCCACCATATGTGACCGGAGGGTGATTTCCCTTCATAACAAGGCTTTCCATCTTCTCGAAATGCTTTGATTTGAAGTCCTTCTTCACCGACATAGGATACTGGTTAGAGCATAGCAATTTGAGTTGGGAAAACTATGACATCCTTCTTCTCTGATGGTGTCATCAAGAATTTTGTTTCTACTTCACCATTTGCTTTTCTGATAAAAAGAGGATCTTTAGACTGGATTGGTTTAGTTGCTTGATGAAGCATCTCATATTTCGTAATCCATGATTCTAGAAAAAGAGACATCATCTGGTCTTTGTTAAGTTGCCTTGGGACAAAGGTACACATGGGTGTCATTCTCGAATCAACTTGGATCAGCAACGCATCATTGGATTGGGCTATGTCTGGAACCGCCATGTCAAAAGCATGATTCTGAAGTCTATAAGCTAGCTGATAGTGAAGTGTGGCAGTAAATGTATCCTGCACCTGAGAAGCTCTTGTAATTTGGACTTGTACTTTAAGAGCATCACAAAGATGGGGGTCCTTCAGAGACATGTTAAAGTTAGGAAAAAGGGTAACAAAAATTGTTCCCACATTTAAAGTGGTTTGGACCGTCCCTATGACAACATTTTGATATTCCAAAAATCTGGAGTCAAGAAGTGAAATTCTAGAGACTACAGGGAGTCTCTTTCTTCCATGGAAAGTTAATGCCAACCTTACTGCTCCAAAGTGGAGGTGTGTGTATCCCTGTTTCTGCCATGGAATTATAAACTCTCTAGGGAGTGCAAGGGTAATGAAGTTTTCTATTTCACTAGCTGGAATGTTATACTGGTCAAATTTAGAAGCTTGGACATATTCTTTGACAGTGGAAGACTGAGAAGGACCTAACTATTTTTTTATGGATTTTTTGAAAGAGACTTGAGGTTTATCAAACACAGTATAAGGATTTACAATAGGAAAGTCAGTAATAGGGATTTTACTATCTTCAGGTACATGGGAAATTTCATACAAATAGTCTAACCTATTAGCAGTAGACTTGCGAAGAGAAAGGTCAAAAGTAGGTTTAGTGGTATCAATTACTTCCGAAGATGAACTTGCCATGATAGTTTCCTAAAAAAAGAACTATTTACCAAAGATCAATCAGGACTAGAACACCTACTCCAGGCTTAAACGTCCCCTAAGAGACTATGGCAAATAGGATTCTCCAAAGAAAACAAACTCCTTAGTGTTCTACTTTGATTATCAAATCCAGTGTTCTAATGTAATTAAGATAGAGGATCCACGTAATGTGGCAACTGCAAATCACAGAGCATACTAATCAGGACAATAATCAAAGTATACTAATCAAAGGAGGGGGAAACCACTGACATGGCTCTGATGCCGCTTATTTTGCTTAAAAAAAAAAAAAAATTAGGTTACTGTTGACACAAAAAATATTGATTATTTGCCTTAATGTACTGTTCATGTCCCATGAACAGTGCAAGAGTTGCTGGTCCTTTAAAAAAAAAAAAAAAAGCAGACTCTTTGGATGCAAACGCCAATCCAAACGGAGCTTAGAGCTCCATTTAATAAATCAATTTCTTCCTGTTCGCTTAACCTTCTCTCTCTCCAGTGTCTCTCTCTTCCTACGCCATTTCCTCTCCTTAGTCCCCCTCAACCAGCCTCTGTTAGAGATTCCTACGCAGGTTCGTTCTCTCTCTCTCTCTCTCTCTCTCTCTCTCTCTCTCTCTCTCATGCAATTTCTTTCTCTTTATTTATTGGCTGAAATGGGTTTTGATTTGCTTTTTAGGTTTAGTGATTTGGGTTTAGTTTTTATTTGTTTTTGGGTTTCGTATTTGTCATCCCAGAACATAGTTCCAATGCGATATATTTGTGGAATGCTCAATATCTATGGAGAATAGGAAAGGCAAGAAAAGCCATTAGCTAGGTATTGTCACTAGTTGAGAATTTAATTTTATCATCTATTGGATAGCTGAGAAATCTGATTAAAAAATAATGAAAATCTGATATTCCCAAACGAATATCGACTTGCGCCATCCAACCAAAGAGATGCGGCACAGGTTCCCACCTAGTATTCCAAGTGCTTTACTTTAATTTTAATTTCATATATTTTTTGGGTTTCTTTGTGCATGAATTTGTTTGTTTGTAAAAGCTTAAAAATATAATATTATGAGCAGGTAACAAAGCATGTTCCGGCCAAACAATACACTAAACGCAACCAGAAAAGAAGTAAACGCGGGGAGGGTGCAGCCTAATATGTTGAAATTCTATAAGGGCTGCTGCAGTCTTGAGATTCTTATTGTAAGTACGAACTAATATCCTTTTTAATGAAAATTTATATTTTTTGGGTTTGAACATTCTGCAATATTGCTTCAGTGTTCTACTTTGAAGGGTTATTACTTTAATTATTATTGTTTTAAAGTACATACTCTGTGCTCTGTTAACAGCTTTATCGAGATAATCATCTGAAGGATTAGCTTTAACACTTTATCAACAAACAACAATATCCAATGTGTTTTTTGGGTTTTTATATTATGTCTGATTTTTGTTCACTATACAATGATAACTTAGTTTGGACATGCAGAAGATAGGATCAATAAAATAAAATTATAGAGTTATACATAGTTTGTCATTTGAAAAAGGAGAAAGAAAATCAATTGAATTTACTAAATACTAATTCTCTTCATTCTTCCTTTTGTTTCAGGTTTAGTGAATTTATTAGTTTTTAGTGAATTTACTGCAACTACAAGAAGATAATATGGTGCATATCTCACTCCTATCTTAATATATCTTATTTCGTAGATTAGGTTACTTTGTTCTTTTGTTTTGAATTTTTGGAAAATTTATTGAAAGATGGTAGAAATTGGAATTTTTGGAAAATTTATGTAAAATAATATTCTTAAGAAATTTGGAATCTTGGAGTGATTTCTATAGCATTTGCAAACAACATTCAGAAAAGGTCTTTGTTTGTAAAACTTGAGATTAAAAACTATAGTTTCTTTGGCCTCTTTAGGATTCTGTCTTTTTGTTATATCATTTAAAAAAAAAAAAAAAATTCCTCCTTTTGAGAAATGAAAAATGTCTCTAAGTGTTATTTGCTTTCTATTATTCATGGTTTAAGAGGAAGTGGTATGCCAATTGCTTTTTGCATGCTACTAGATTTTACAGCATCTTTAATATCTGTTTGGTTAGGTGTTAAAAATTTGGATGAACTGTATATTTTCGATCACTTGTTTGGTTAGGTGTTATAAATCTGTTTGGTCACTTGATTGGTCAGGTGCTTTAATTATGAAATTTGTATATTTTTACTGCCCCTCCTGTTTATTTTTGGTAATTTAATTTATCTCTCAATCTTTCCACCTATATCCCTTGTGCCTTCCAAGTTTTATTTGTTTTGAGTCTAGCATTTGATTGTTAAGATATCTACTACCAGCTAGTGGTTTTCCACAAAGAAATCTCTTCCATTATGGATTAGATAGTTGAGAGATTAGTGCAAATCACTTATAAGTGCGCTACTTGTCATACATGAATTGGTAGTCTTGTGTGTCACATTTCTATCATTTCTCTTTGTTTAATTCATGGTGCACTGCATGCAAATACTTTGTAAAGCAGATGTTATGATTAATGATACACATTCATATATTCAGTTTTTTTTCCCAATTTATTTGGTGATTAATTGCCTTATAGGCTAGGATTTGCTGCACACTATTCCACTTGAAATTGGCTGTTGGACACTTGAGTGCACTATTTGGTGACTGATAAAATAAAAGTTCATTTTTGTTGGTGAAATATGAACATATATTTGTAATGTCTTCTTGATGGTTTATGGTTCTTCTGTTTGCAGCCACTCAACCACTTGGTGGAAAGGGAAAGAAGGCCAACAAGGGCACCAAAAGCAGTAAATGAAGCAAATCATCAAATATTTTTTTTGTTTTTGTTATGGTTCCCACAGTTTATGTAACTGGTATTTAAATTGGTCAAATGCCAAAAACAATATTTGCTATTTTGGTTGGAAGATGTGCATGTCTGATGTGTGGTGGACCAGTAGTTAGGTTTTGGTTGTAAACCTCTATGCATGTGGCTTAAAGACAAAATTGATTGTCTTTACTTTTGGTAGATGATAACATTATATATGTTTAATCAATGTAGCAGAATTTATATTTGAAGAAATTTGCAACAGAAATTTTATTTGATGCAGCAGTATTTTTTCAATGCAGCTGATTTTATTTGTATTACTGAGTTTTATTTAATGCAACAAATTTTATTTGCAACAAAAATTTGTATTTGCAGGGAGAATTTTTATTTAATGCTTTTTATAACAAGCAGCAAGCAGAAATTATAGCAAGCAAAAATTTTTAGCAGCAAGTAGTAGGCAAAATTGAGCACATGCTCTTGTATCTATCTGTATATGAACATGATTGATGTAGCTAGTATCAATTATCATGTGAAATTGAGCACTATGGTTGTTTTGTTTTTCTATTTTCTTCTTGTATTTAATATGGAACTAATCGCGGTCCCGCACGTCGCGCGTGATAATTTTTTTTAGGATGGTCTTTTATATTTTATTAATATTTATCATGTTGTTACGTCTCAAGCTGTGTTATATATGTATTACCAATATATAGTAGGATTCATGCTGACAGGAGCTTTTGCTCATGGAACTATTTTTTTTTTTATTAGAGATTACTATTTGGAACAAAATGAGGATAATTTATAGTAGAATTGATTCTTTTTAAATGTTAATTCTACCATACTCATTTGACTAATTTATACATTTTCAAGTCAATTAAACACATTTTGCATGTTACATGTAATACCTTGTTTCCATAAGGGTAAGGACATTCATAATCCCAATGATCCACTCCAATATTTTTGCATGCTTGGTTTTTTGGGATACGAAATGTGTTTGTTACGAAAATTGTATATTGAAGGATTTGTAAATAGTTTTGGAGAAGTTTTATTTTATTTTTTATTTTTTTCTCTCTTTTCTCCATGGATGATTTATAATAAAAAATAGTAGTTATATTCCCTCGTCATTTGATTCACATAACAGCGCAATTGCTAATCCATATTTTGCATTTTTGTCCCCTTCTATGTTGGCTTGAAGAAGGATTTCTTTTCCCCTTTTAATTTGATCTTTTACAAAATATTTGTGATCATGTTCTTTGCTCATTTTGTGATTGTGTAGTTATATCATGTTTTTAGTTTGTAATTTTTAAGTTGTTTAGGATCATAATTTATAGTGTTGTGTGTGTTTTATGGATTAGTGATTGCTCTAGTTATTAGCAATAATTTTTCATTGTCAATTAAGAGAATAAAAGCTTTTCATATACCGTTCACAATAAAGCCCAAGCCTTATAGTATTTAATATATTTTTCAATTATAGCTGATGTTTAATGTTCTCCTTAATGAAGCCCAAGCCAAATAGTCTTTCACGCTACAATACCTATTCAATTGCCACTTTCCTTAAGAAAATCAAAAGACAATAATATTAAATTATTGTCTTTTGTAATATCAAAAGTCTTTTATAATTAAATTATTAATAATATTGAAACAGCGGAAACAATCATTAATATCCAGTTCTTTGGCTCTTCCTCTCTTTATTTAACTGAATTACTTCTTCATACCTATTCAATTGCCACTTTCCTTAAATTAAAAAAAAAAAAAATCAAAATCAAAAGACAATATATCTGAACTATCAAAACTCCAATACAAATTAATTATTAATAATTTTGAAGTAGCTGAAAAGTTATTAATATCCACATCATTTATTTTACCTACACATAGTAAAAGGTGAAATGAAATGTTGGAAAAAGTGATATTTAAATTGGGTAACTTTATTTTTTATGTTACTTATATTATTATTGGAGGAAATATCCTTGGTAGCTATGTTATTTTTATTTTTTTTCTAATGCACTATAACGTTTCATAAGAACACTTTATGTGGATTTTTTTTTTTTTTTTGAATTTAAGTGCTTCCAACAATTGTGTAAATTTCAAACAGTAATTCAAAAAATAATTGATGTTATATGTTCATGCTTTGATTGTGTAGTTCTACTCTAGCCTAATCTAAGTGTATATATGTGTGAAACTCCCTTCTGGAGACTTGAACCCCGGCCCTTGCCTCCCACACCCCACAAGCACTTATACTTGTGGAGTGACCATCGCACCAAGGGTGTGCGGTGGTATATTCTACTTCCTTAGATGATTAAAAACATATACTATTACCATAAATCTCTCTCTCTCTCTCTCTCTCTCTCCCTCTCTCTGAGAGAAAAATATATAATTTAATAGATTTGGAGGTTATAGTTGAATTTAAACGTTGAATAAAATGAGCCAAGATTATATTTTGATTGTTAAATAATGAAGTTTTTATTTCAGCTTAAATGAGTAAATTTCATGGAATAGTAGTAGCCAGAACTGCCGGCTAGTATTGATGCAATTCTATTTTTCTATATTTTATAGTTTATTTTTATCAGTGTTAGTATTTAATTGGATACCCTTGATTCATGAACCTCTTGGGGTCAAAATTTTGGCTACTTTATTTATTTTTTTTTTTTTTGTTATTTTAATGATAATCAAAGTAGGTAGAAGTTAAGAACGTAGGTAGTATAACTTGTATAAGTTTCGATTTTCCAGAAAGACTTTATTATTAATGGATCAAAGACTTTTACTTGATTGTTTTGACACAATATGAATTCCTATATCTGAATTCTCATCCTTCCTTCTTGTTATAGTCGTTAAGCTTTAGTTGAAATATAAATGTTTTTCCAATGAGCTTTTCTATTTTCATTCAGTAGGTTGAAATTTGCATTCATCTGATAAAATATTGAATTTAATTTAGGAAGTAGATGAAAGATCATACATGCTAATTGTATGGTCTTAGTAATTTTTCAACTTCCTTATCAAACAAAATAAATACAGCACACAACTTATTATTATTATTAATGTTGCTTATGAAACTCATACGAAGTCTTGCTATTTAAAAAACATAAAGTAGAAACAATAGCTTGTAAAAAACAAACAAAAGCAAAGGAACGCAAATCTGCTTTCAACCATTACAAAACTAATATATAGAAATTAATAGAGAAACATTGTGCCCAAGTTTAATGAAAATATCCTTATTTAATAATATTATCGATATGATACTTGAGAGATTATTATAGAAAATCTGGGGCAATATTTTTTGCTCTATTAAAATTCAGATGATTTTAATCTATGGTTTATAAAATTTTAGAAGCACAACCCAAAAATATGGGTATTACATTTGATAAATGATCACAACCCAAAAATAAAACTAAAATTGTGATTACCTAAAATTCTAATCTTAAAATTTCTTTCCGATTATTTGAATTAGATGTACCAAAGACCAAACATAGGAATTTTCAATTAGAGAGACAAATACTTATGAAAATAGAGTCACATCCAGATTGGAAAAAGCATACAATCTAATGAACCAAAAATCACGCCTATCAATTGATGGTGTCAATCTTGCACAAAAGTATTATAAAACTTGAGTTTTGATATTTGTCTATAAACAAAACGTCAAACATGTGATAAGAAAATCACCATATGACCTTAACGTTTAAACTATAAAGATTGAAAATTCAAACGTTAAATTAAGAAAGTGCATTGCTAACATAAATAAAGCGACACTAACCTTTTGCATAAGCCTTTATATTTGTTGGGCATTTGCCTATTCCCATAGCATAGGGCCATTTCTTGGAGGCTCATAAAAAACACCCATATCAATATCACAATATGCATTACATGTCACTAAAACTATGAATGTTCATATTTTAATAGTACAAGTTAAAAGGAGAAAGGAAAATAATTAAATTTGATAAAAGAGTACCTGCAATAATGTTTAAGACAACATCATATATTGTAATCCTCGTCTACTTTGGTAAAAGAATGGTAGTCCTACCGGAGAGAGACAAAGACAAAAACTCTTACAATCTTAAATATTGTTCAACTTGGATTTAAAGGGCAATTTGCAATTTTTAAAAAATAATCGATTAGAGTAGATAACAATCAAAGAGAACAAAAAAAAAAAAAAAAAAAAAATCAATCGCATCAACCAAAAGTAGAGTTCTAAAGAATACAAAAATTTATCAACCTAAAGCAAAGATGTAAGAAAAATAAAAATAAAAATCAACCAAAAAATTAAGAGAGAGAGAGAGAGAGAGAGATAACATTTTTTTTTTTTTTTGTGAGGGAAAACTATGCAAAGAATAGATGAGAGAAAGACGAATTTATAGTAAAATGGTGTGAATAAGAAGAGACAAAATAAGGGAAGATGAAGAGAAATATGAATGGTGATATTAAATTAGAAGGTAGTGGGGAGATGAAAAAGTAAGGGAGAGAGAAGTATAAATATTTATAAATAAAAAAAAAAAAAAAAAAAAAAAAAAAAAGAGAGAGTAAATGTTAAAAAAATTATAGAAAAATTAAAAAGAAATTGGATAATGACGTGGATGCTGATGTGGCTCAACAGGAGTGTAGCAACAATAAATGCTACGCTTCAACTTTTAGATATATATAGATTAGGTAGTTTGGGTTAAGAGTGAGGAGATTTTTTGTTTTGGAACAGTCTGTTATCTCATTAGGTTAAGATGGAATTTTTCAAAGCTAGAGACACACAAAAAGGAATAAAATAAATACATAAAAGAAATGCCTAAATCTGATTCACTGATTGTATTCTTTTATCTTTTGATTTGATGGTTTCATACTCACCATTTGATAGCTGAATAAACTTGGTCAATGAATTGTTTAGCAAAGCAGAAAATATAGAGTGACCAATTATCAACTTAAGCATCCTAGTATTTCAGTAACATGATGGGGTTATGGCTATTTGGTTGACAATCCATGGGATTATTTTGACAGGTGAAAGTGGTGCCCATGTTGGGGAAATTCTTGGCAAAACGTTCATAGATGTATTCAGGATACAAGCATTAGGCCTTCCAAATGCCAATTGGGTCTCATATAGAAGTAGGATTATGACAACAATCTAAAATTTACGACAAGTTAATCAAATGTTGCAAGTGATTGAAAATATGCATTTGTTTATATTAAAAAAAAAAAAAAAATCTTTTATGGGTGAAAACAGCATTTCAAGAATCAAGTATTACCTCAAAAGGTGCTTATAGACACTTATATTTGAGCTACTAAATACTAAAAATGGCTATGGTGAAGCCTAACTTAGAAGTTTTAAGAAATTGGCCACTTGAGCCCCTACAATAACAGTTGGAGGAAAAAAGGTATGGTGAAACCTTACCATTCAGAAGTAAAATAATTGGAAGAACAACCGTATGATACTAACTAAAAAAGTAAACATAAATTGAATGTAATCTTGAGACAAATGTCATAAATATAAGACACCAAAGTAATCATATAAAAGTAGGATGAATTTCTAAATGAGCATTAAAACATAGAAATCGCAGTAGGCAAATGTCATGTAGAAAATTGAGTAACAACAACAACACTCTCAAACACGCCTGCATAGTTTCCAATGCTCCTGTGGCTAACTAGCTTTTACTGCCCAGCATATGGAATCAAATTTCTAATAAAATCATCATTCCTGAAACAAAAGGAAGAATAGCTGTGAATGTCTGCAAATGGCTAGAAAACAAAAACATGCCTACATGCCATGATTCTCACATAATTTATAGTATTCTTTCATATTGTGGCCTATGAGTGGGAACTAGGAATATTTTTGGATTCCCATTGTACTAGACACAAACACACGCTAGTTGCATATATATATATATATATATATATATTAACTAACAATTATTGCATATTCAAATGATGATGATAGATCATATACTCTTTATAAATACTGTTAACTAACAATTCAAACCACTGCCGACTTCTAATCAATATATCCAAAAAAAAAAAAAAAATCCCCTGAAAGAGAATTACAAAATTGCATGCATTGCTTACCTAGTTCTAAACATGGTTGCTTGTTGATGCGCGAATCACATTCAGACATCTCCTGCGGTTATGGCCCTCTTAATGACACGCTCCACATTTCGGCTTGGGTTGACTCTCCCTCCAATCCATCTCATTTCTTATTCTTGTTGACATAGGTCGACCTTTGTCTCGCAACATTTCAGGGTCAGGGTACAACTTTGGGCCAGCAACCTCCCGCCATAATGACTTATCCTTGGGCACACGAAAATCATGTGAATAAGTGGCAAGTCACTGTTGTAAAGTATAACATGGGTCAATATACTTCATTGCATTGACATGTTCCCTGATACAAACTGCAATCACATGTGAACAAGGGATCTTATAGATTTCCCATTTGCCACAAGTACATGTGTTCTCCAGCAACCTTACTTCATGACTATGGTCTCCCCATCATATCTATGTGGATTATGCGTTGTGCAAACTTGATATACACCATTCTGCTAGTTAAATGGCCTCACATAGTGTCTTGTCATTTTTTCGTAATTTGCTTCATAGGTCTCCATGGCATGCTTGCTGAACTCCTGACCATGTTCAATATCACCCAATATGTTAGTGCGCCGATCATTGAAATAGGCAACAAGTTTGCACCAAATGTAGTCAACCAATGTAGATATGGGTAGTCCACGTGCACCTTTTAGAACTCCATTGATACACTCGGACATATTGGTAGTCATTGCCCCATAACAGTGTCCACCATCATGTGACAGTGTCCACTTCTCTAGACCCTCCTTCATTGGATAGGAGTACGGCTTCTTCTTTGCTATATTGGGATTGGGATCCTTACTAAATTTGAGTTCAGCTTCCTTAAGGCAATCCAATATTTTTTAAAGTTTGAGATCTTGATGCACATATCCTACTTTCAAGGCTAAAGACTTTAACAATTTGTCATTAAATTGAGCGTTAAAGTTGCTGGCCACATGTCTAATGCAATATCTATGATATACCAGAACATAATCATTGGGCCACTGTGAAATGGATGATATTATACCTCTATGTCGGTCTAATATTATGCAAATGCCGGAATCAAGTACCACATCCTGTATCACAATCCGCAGGCAAGATAAAAACCATCCCTAACTAGGCCCCATCTCATCATCCACAATCGCAAAGGCAAGCGGAAAAATCTCATTATTAGCATCGGTAGCCATTGCAATCAACAACTTTCCTCTATATTTACTATAAAGATGAGTTCCATCAATACTAATTACTAGCCTACAATGTGCGAATCTAGCAATGGAAGGAGCGAAAGCCCAGAACACATACTTGAATATAATAGTACTCGGTATATCCTCGTTGATCAATCGAAAAGACACTTGTGTAGCCGGATCACTATCCTTATATGCCAACAACAATTTCTGCAACTTTTGGTATGACTCTTCCTAATTCTCGTGTATGTTTGCAGTAGCCTTTTGTTTCACATCTCATATCTTGTAATACGATATATCGTGGTTAAACCTTTCCTTTATCAGATTTTGGAGATCTTTTATTTTGCTGGTGTGATCTGCAAGTACATAGTTATGGAGTTCTTTGGCAAGAAAATTTGAATCCATCATTCTGCCATCTTTGTTCACCCCAACTGACGGACAAGTGTGAGGACCGCTGTATACTGTGACGGCCCATAATTCGTTAAGCTTCCGTTGCGAGAATGCTCGAACTTTCCACGCACATGACTCATTCACGCACTTCACACACAATCTTTGCTAGTTGGACCACTCAGTTATATAATTCTTGTTGTTCATAGAGTAAACTATTAATGCCTGTCTCACCGCCTCTTTATTAGGAAAAATCAACCCTTTGCTAAAATTCACTCCCCACACCCAACTTGATGAAAATAGTATCTCAACATTTGAAGGAACAACTATATTATCCCAAGTGTTTGCATGGAATGACGGGCCATGAGCTTCATATGTAGGGACTGTAGTTGTAACATGCTGTACACCTATACCATCGCCTATATCATCTTGAAACTCTATAGCATCATCATGATGATCATCCACGACATCATGACAGACATTGTCAACATTTTCATAATGATCAACATTCTCATGAAAGTCATCTCTCCCAATCATCTCTTTATACTCATCTCTACCATGATCAACATTGTCTTTGTCTTCCCCCCTAGAGATTGAATACATTCTTATTGATAATTAGATCCGCAAACCTCTATCGGAGTTGGTGTCTCTTGACATGGTAGTGTATAAACCCCCAACTGTGATGCACAGGGTAAGAGTCGGATGACTATCCGCATGTAATGATTGGAATTCTTCCCCGCCACCACCTTCCAAAGTTGTTTGTTGCACATCTTCACCGCCAACTTCTATATGAGGCTCCACACTTAAATACAACTCGGCAGCTTTTAACTGGGGCATAGAGTTTATCCTGTCAAACATAATCTTAACATGCTTGTCTCCTTTTATTTCAATAGGTGTGAAGATAATAAGGTCACTAAACACTGTATGAGGAGCACGATATATAATTTTTATGTCATGCAACTGACGGTCCAAATCCAGCTATTTCATAATTGTCTTTTTCAACTTCTTCAAATTGATCTCCCACTGCTTTTTTAGCTGAATAATCTCTAACTTTTTACCAGGCCCTTCATATGTCACTTCATAAGTCACATCATTGCGGGGCTTCCCACCATAATATAGATATAAATCAATCAAACTCATTACAAGCCTATAAGTCAAATAAGTTTACTAAAAGTTAGTGACAAATATAACACATTTATTCAATATGAACTACAAAATATTGCCTCAAGGAAAATATAAAGATAACATTGTATAGTCTACCAAACAATTAAAACAATTGAAATTTTATTCTCTCCAAGCAAAAATTTGAATTTTTAAACTCAAACAAATTTTTACATGGTCGCTAACCTTAAAAAATTAATATTCGTTACACCTTACAACTAACAAATCATTACACATTACAACACATTGCAAATAAATATCATGTTACCCATTCATTCGCATTATACATAACAACACATTACAAAGAAAAACCCATTGCATATTTCAAATAACAACCCATTACAAAGCACAAATAACAAATACAAAAAACAATAATAATAATAATAACAACAACACATTACTTATCAACAATATAAAAGTGATATGTGTATATATATATATATATATATATATATCTACCAAATGAAAAAGTGAGTATATATATTAGCCAAGTCTAACTAAAAAATAAAAAATAAAAGGTTTGAATATCTACCTACAAATTGAAGAAGAAGAAAAGTTTTTTAATTTGTAGAATGATCAATGTGTGTGAAAGGGAGAGTTTGGGCATGGGAGAGAGCTGTGAGAAGTGAGAGTTGAGTGAGTTGGGAGGTGAAAAGTATCAAAGTGTTTATATTTGAGATGGTTGAGGTGGGTGTCAAATGTATTGGAACTCGAGTTTGATAAACTCAAGTTCCATTTAAAAAAGAAATTTACCGTCCTCACATAGTTGAGATAGGTGGGGTAGGTGGTGAAATTTACTGCCGCAGAAGTCGAGTTTGCTATACTCAACTTTCAATGTAAGTCGACTTTATTATGCTTGACTTTCAATAGTCTACGTGGCTTTTTTCTCTCTTTTTTAATCCATGTCAAAACTAATTTTAGTTAGGAAGTCAATTTTGCTATGCTCAACTTCCAAAAAAATCCAACTAACTAAATAACTTTGAACCATGCCATCTGCCTAAAATATTTCCGGAACTATTATGTTTGGCAAATTTTGCCTGTAAAAGATAGAAAGAAGAGAGAGGAGAGACCTCTGCCGGCAGAGAAGAAAGAGGAGAGACCTCAGCCACTGCAAAGCTTCTCCCCGCTGTCTCGCCAACCTTGTACCGGCGGCACCGTGGTGGTTCTGCCGCACCGTTCAATGCCCAGCACATGGTAATTTTTTTTTTTTTTTTCCTTTCATTCGTTCCCTTAGCCGTTCGTGAAATTGCTAATTTGTAGATGGCTGGCTAAAGAGCTCGGAGGGACAATTGTAAATGAGAAGCTTTTTTCAGCGTTATTTATCATTGGAACTATAATCTATGGCTATGGTCCACTGCACGCTAAAAATTGATGGTAGTGAAATACAGAAAATCTTAGAATTTAAATCCACAAAGAAACTTTTTTTTTTTAATATCCATGTGCGAATTTCTATGGTAGAAATTCTTGGTTTGGTTTAATTTTTGGGTTGGGTCTCTGTGAGCTTGTTTGTTCAATTTTCTGAGTATGAGATGTTGCTTTTGAGTATGCCATAGAGGTGTTTGATCAAATGCCTGAGAGAGAGAGATGACTTACTGTGTTAGATGAAATACTTTTACAATGAGCAAATTTTAATTGAAATTGATTGTTAGAGGCTGGTGGGGAACATAGTTAGAACCAGTTGCTACTCGTACTTGAGAATCAGTTCAATGTGTTTTGCTCTGTTGCTTTGAGGCTTTTGATATCAACTGCTGCCCACCTTTTTTGCATGTTAGCTATGAACACATGTTTTGACTAATTGTGGCTTACACCTATTTTAGTATTACATGATTTCTTTAAGGCTTTGCTCTATTGCTTTGAGGGGCGACAGCTGATTCAGAACCCTTAAGTTTCTTATGAAAGTAATAATGCCGTTAGGTATCATTAGACTATAATTTTTCTTCATTATAGATTGCTGCTGAAGTTTCGTTTTAATGTTCAAAATTTTAGTAGACTGGTTGTTGGATTGCATGTTTAAAGGGTAAAATATGCCTGGCAGCCTGATTGATACTTTAGATCACAAGTTTCTTTGATAGGACCGTATCCAAGCCAACTCCCTTAGGATTGAACTTGGGTGGGACAAGTATTAGATAATGACCTTAGCTGTTACTTACTTCATATCTATACCATACAGTTTTTCGCTAATGAATGGTAATCTTCCCTAGGAAGATTGAATTTAGAAACTCACAGAATCATATTAGAAATGACAAGTTGCATGAAGTTTGAAGTATTGGGAAAACTCATTTTCCCTCTATTTAATTTATATATGTTCAATAGATATATTTCTATCTTCTTTAAAACAATTCTAAAATTCTTGAGAAAATTGCTATGATGGAATTTAACTCTATTGACCTCATAATTTTTTTTTAATTGTTCAAGTGAATATAAATGGGAAGGTTAAATCATCAAATATACTTTTACCAGGTTATGGCTAGCAATGGATAGCATTATTCAAGAGAGATGGTAGCAAAAGTATCCAGGTCCCCTTGAATATGGAAGTAGTATGTGTGTCTGCTTTACTAGGTTATGGCTAGCAATGGACTCTGGGATGTTGTAAGCAATACAGATGTTGTAAACATAAATAGGGACACCATCAAAGAGCCCGGAATGTGTGCTAAAAGATTGGCGACAGAAGCTGCAGAACGATGCAACAAAGATAACATCACAGTAATTATTGTTTTCCTGTGTCCAGTGTCTACAGCTGAGAGGAGACATTCCTAAGTTGTTACTATTGCAAAGCATAAGAGGATTTTGTTTAAGTCTGAGTGTTAATGTTGGAAGTCACTTACAGAGACTATATATGTATGAGTACTAAAAAAATGGTTGGTGATATAATAAGAATGGAACTAGTATTCTGCTTCCACAGCTTTGTACTCAATTTGATTATTATTATTATTATTATTATTAGTAGTGATTAAAAAGATATTGTTGTAACTATGACAAAGGGTAAGGTTCGTGTAGTTCTCAATTTGGCTTAAATTTTGCCTTAAATTGGATTATTCTAAGGTACACCTTTTGTTTTTGCATTGGAATAAAGGAAGGAGGAAGTCCTCAATTTGGCTTAATTTTTGCCACAAGTGGGATTATTCTAAGGTGCACCTTTTGTTTTTGCATTGGAATAAAGGGTGATGAAGTCCTTGTACGTATTGAACTTTATGCAATAACTCTAAGACTCTTTAATTTCTTTACTATAAAAAAAAACTTTCAATTTTTTACATACCTTCAGATAAAAAGAAAATAAATCTTGTCATCAGAGTAATTCAAATTTTTAATGCACTAATATCATGTCATAAACACCAAAAACTGATTATGTCTCAATCTCCCATGGATTGGAATAATAATGAGTGTTTACAAATAGTATATTGTTTGCCTAAAAATAACACTCGATGAATCAATAATCACACTTTTCCAACAATATTGAAAAACAAAAGTATACCGGCTCCATCAGTAAACAAAATACTGAACTAAAACATTATTTATCTTCCGGCTACCACTAGAACCTTAGCCTTTCCCTTATCCTTCTTGCTTCTGTTAGTGTCGTCCTTCTTTATTCGACTTTGACTTGATTGTTGAATACCCATATTTGATTGCTGAGTACCCTATATAATATACAACCATAAAATAAAAAGTCATCCATACTTACTTCACAAGCCACTAGTATGCCTTCACATCTAGCTTCTTCAACTCATCCATATGGAAGTTAAAAGAATTCTTTGTTGCTGCCCTAGCAGCTTTCCACATTACATCTTTGAGTACCTTCCCTGGAAAATCCTTCTTGAAATTTGCGTGTAAATGCCTAACACAAAATTTGTGCTCTACATTAGGTATAAAATCCTTAAAGGTCTCTATTAATCTCTGCCATAAAAAATAAACAAATATACATTAGTAATTCATAGTCAGGTTATAAATCAGGATATTTAAAATAAAATAAAAAAAAACTCACATGCACATTAATTGTTTCTTGCTTTCTGTCAATTTGAGATAAAGACCCATCCATTCTCATCCACATGTCCAAATTCCAATGTCATCCAACAGGCATTGTAGACACCAAGTCCAAGAGCTTTAATTCTCAATTTCAACAATAGCATAAGCAATTGGAAAAATATTATCATTCCCATCCTTCCCAACAGCAACCAGCAACTGTCCCTCTGTTGTCCCCTTCAAATGACAACAATCTATCCCAATAAGTGGCCTACAACCTGCTAAGAATCCCCTTTTGCAAGCATCAAGATAAAACATACATCCTCTCAAACACATTATTCACAATTTGTATCTTCATTGTGCTACCTATATTCCACTTCCTAATAGTGGCTGCATAGTCCCAAAGTCTCTCATAATGCTATTCCTCAGCACCATGTATCATCTTAAAGGCCATTCTCTTAGCCTTATTACATTGATCTAAAGTCACATCAACTTCATGGTCCCTAAACATTACACCCTTCAATGCATTTGCTGTCCAACTACGATCATCCCTAAAGAATGGTAAATACTTATTGGCCTGCCACCCTGAAGAAATCTTACTATTCTTATGATCCTTGTCGCATGTATGTATGCTCTTAAAACTCTTGATTTGAAAGGCATCTCCCATTTGTGTTTGGGATGCATGTATCTTCCAACCAAATTTTTTTTACATACAACTGTCACTCTCCACTTATCATTGTGTTTATACTCAAAGTCATGTTTTTCTCTAATACACCACTCCTTTAGTGCCTCCTTGAAGACTACATGTGATGCAAATTTGAGATCATTTTCAAGTTGTACATTTTTCATTCCAATGCGCTAGTTAAATTCAGGGAACCTAGGTCTTGGGTTCCCTTCATTATCTGATGATCATTCTGCACTCTTCAACTCATCACTATCCCCATGATCTGAGTCTCCTTCACCATCCCAAACTCCCTCAAGCAGCTTGCCCCCAATTGTTCTGTTGATTCCATCATCTTTCATACCAAAATCTTTATTTATATCATCATCAGATTCAGAAAAATCACTTAAATTGTAATCTTCATCATCCTCTACATCAATTGAAACATTAACAATTTCAAGTTGGACATCAGCCTCAATAGTATCATATTGGGATTAAGGGGCTTGTACATTTGGCATAGAAGGTGAATTTCCAAGGAGTGACAATGGACATTCATCCATGGCTACAACACAAAATTAACAAGAACATTAATAAAAGAGCTAAAGAGAAAAAATAAATAAATAAATAAACACAATATAGAGAATAGTGAAAAGAAAAAAAAAAAAAACCTTGAGTATAATAAAATGACAAGTCAATTAAGCTCACCAAAGTACACAGGAATATAGCAAGATATATAAATGTCACATGAAAGCGGACAAAGGACATCAATAGATAGGAATGTTACTATGCCAATGAAGTGTTAGTAATAGTAGGTAGAATGAAAATTCAAAATTGAAGATGCACTCATTATGATATTTTATTTTTCTTAAAGAAAAATTTATTAGATATGTGTGCGTGCTCGTGTTCCAGTTGTTCTAGTGGCTCTAAAAGGTCATTCATATTTGACCCTTAAAATAAATTTGAGTCTCACAGTGAGACAAGTCATTCTCTCCTCATACTTTTCAAATTTGATGGTTCATGCAGCTGAATGAGGATGGTATTTTGGTGTTGAAAGGTTTAGATTCTTAAATCTCAAAGAATCTTCCTTCTGATCTGCATAAGCTTTGATGTAAAGTTCATTGGAAATCAATCTGCATTATATACATATCAAACAATCATCAATGAATTTCGAGGTATATCAGAAACTCAGAACTGCATATGTATAATCCTTGAATAAATATTTTAGAGCATAACTAGAGAGAATTTTAAGTGTGGTGCTATTGCAGGCTCCTACCCTGTTCCCCACCAGCCTCTAACAATCAATTTCAATTAAAATTAGCTCATTGTAAAAGTATTTCATCTAACACAGTAACTCATATCTCTCTCAGGCATTTAATCAAACACCTCTACGGCATACTCAAAAGCAACATCTCATACTCAGAAAATTAAACAAACAAGCTTCTCATTTACAATTATCCCTCAGAGCTCTTTAGCTAGCCATCTACAAATTAGCAATTTCATGAATGGCTAAGGGAATGAATGAAAGGAAAAAAATAAAAAATAAATGCCAAGTGCTGGGCATTGAAAGGTGGAACGGAACCACCACGGCGCCGCCGGGACAAGGGCGGTGAGACGGCGGGGAGAAGCTTTGCGGTGGCTTGGTCTCTCCTCTCTCTTCTCTGCCGGCAGAGGTCTCTCCTCTCTCTTCTTTTTATCATTTCTATGCTTGATTGAATTTGTTTTGTGAGGAACACGTGTATCTCACATGCCCATTCTGTTAGTGTTTTAAAGTTAAAAAGTAACTAAAATACTGATTTGACACATGGGTATAGTTTAGGGAGTAAATTGGCCTATATAGAGGGTGTTTGGATTGCGTTGAAAGTGGCTGAAATACAATGTTGCGTTTTTCAGTTTTTTTTTTTGTTTTAATTTTCAGCCGCACTATTTGACCAATTCAACTATAAACAGTGCATTTGTGCACTGTTTACGGACCCACAAATTCCACTTTTCAGTAACTTTTTCATTAAAAATGGGTCCCACGATACTATTCACACATTTAAAAATTATTTTGCTACAGTATTTTCAGTTTCAGTTTTCAATTTCAGCAAAAATAAGTTCAATCCAAACGGACCCATAATATAGTTTAGGGAGAGTTTTGACTCGTGGTTAAAAGTTTAGAAGGAGAATAGACATTTTTCTCCTATTATACCTATAAAAAAAAAAATATATATATATATATATATATATATAAATAAAACCTTAAATTTGTGAGAAAGTGTGAGGGGTAAGGCAATACGTGAAATCGCATGAAACCAATGATGCAACTAGCTTAGCTCAAAAGACAAGGCCTAAACACACACACTATTGCATCAATACAACATATAAGATGATTGCTCGATTCGGTTTCTTTGCACAAGTTCAAGTATTTGTTGGACCCGATTGGTGTTTGCAATTTGTGATAACCCTTGAAAGCTTTGTTGGAGGTACTAGAAAGTTTTTGTTTGTGTTGCTTGATCTAATTTAAGTCAAGGTAGAGATTTGTTGATTGGTGGCTTGACTAGTGCAGAAACAATGTCAATTGTGCTTGTTTTATGTTAGACAAAATAACCTTTACCTATTCTTTACAGAATTGTGTAGCTTGCACAAAAAGACTTTAGTTTGTAACGTTAACACAACTTTGGTCTTTTGTACACCAGTTTTAAAGAATTAACAATTTTGTGGTGTGCTAGTTGTGGTGAGAGAATACTTTGCATGAATTTGGCGTTTGGATGTAATTATGAGGGTGCTTTTGTTTCACCTTTTTTTTTTTTTTTTTTCTTTGTCTAAGTGAAAATTTCTCCTCCATGCGGCCTATATGTGATTTTTTTTTTCTATTTCTCCATTTCTATCTCATATAAACCCAATATTTTTAACTACAAATAACAAATAAATATCAAAGTTTCAGTTACCTCAATATTTTTAACTACACATAACAAATAAATATCAAAGTTTCTGTTACCTCAATACTATCAGAATCAAAGAACATATACAAGAAACTCTAGAACATTTGATTTTATTTTCAAAGCTGAATCAAATTAGTGACCATGTACATTTAGAAGATCTCCCGAAACAAACAGTGCATCAACAAAATTCCACTAGGTTCTAGGTGCAACAATGTGCATTTCAGCCATACTAAAGAAGCAATGTATGATGTTAATAACTAAACACCCTTGAATTATCAATATTGCATCAATCAATTGCCGTGGAGTAATATTGACTTCAAGCCAATTTTTATGAAATCACCTACAGCAATGTAATCATAATATGGGTATCGCGCATTATTATAGTAGTAATCAACATCTTTTAGCAACCTCTTGAGAAATGGTCTTAGAGGCTTATTGCGAGTGACCTTCATCATCATCTTCATGTTCATTTTCATCTTCATCATTACCTTCACCTTCACCTTCCTGTTCTTGTTCTTGTTCTCTTGCATGGGATGCATTGGGGTGAGAAGTAGCAGTATCTTCTTCTTCTTCTGCTTCTCTCTGTTGTTGTTGAGGGATTTCTTGGAGGTTCTGAGCTTCTTGTTCTTGTTCTTGTTCGTGTTCTGCTGTGGTCTGTTCTTCTGCATGGGATTCATTGAGAGAATTAGCAGTATCTTCTTCTTCTTCTCCAGGGACCTTTGTCTTAAGCTTTTTCTCACTTCCCTGAGTGCTTTTTCCATCAGAGACTGGACGTTTAGATGGTGACTCTGGTGGTGTAAAATTCATAATGTCCACTTCTTCGTCTTCTTCTTCTTCGTCTTCATCTTCTTCTTCGCTTTCTTCTTCGCTTTCGTCTTCGTCTTCATCTTCATCATCTTCTTCTTCGCTTTCTTCTTCACTTTCGTCTTCAACTTCGTCCTCATGTTCTTCATCTTCTTCTTCGCCTTCGTCTTCTTCTTTTTCTTCTTCTGGTTTTCTAATTGCATCGGATTCATTGGGAAGACTAGAAGTAGGAGTATCTGGGAGGTTCGAAACTTCTTGTTCGTGTTCTTCTTCTTCTTGAGATCCTTCACTTTCTTCTTTTTTCTCTTCTTGTTCTTGTTCCTGTTCTGTAACTGCATGGGATGCATCTGGAGGAGTAGAAGTAGGAGTATCTGGGAGGTTCTGAACTTCTTGTTCGTGTCCTTCTTCTTCTTCTTCTTCTTCTTCTTCTTCTTGGGTCGTGTCTTGCATTGGAGATCCTTCACTTTCTTCTGACATTTTTCACTCAGAGAGAGAGAGAGGGGCAGAGAGATAAAGAAGAAAATGATTTGTGTATAGAAGCGTTGTGATTTCCAGTTGAGTGGCTGTGGTATTTATAAAGTTCGTTAAAAAGAACTGTGTAAAAACGGTGCCCAATTCAGAACTATTATTGATACCAAGCTATTGAGGCAATCTTTCTCGTTTGTTATAGAGCAGGAATTGGAATTGGACCAGCTCATTACTTGGCATCCTGGGGCCTACTCTATAAGCGACTTGGGCCTATAGCTGGATGTAATTTCTCACACTTTTGAATAATAAAGAATTTTTTTATTAAAAAAAAAAAAAAAAAAAAAAAAAAAAAAACTAAAGTCAATTGGGGAAAACATTCTTCTGTCAAAAAAGGGTTAGCTCATTACTACCATTAATTTTGTTTGCAATCAAACTGTTATCACAGACATAGAATCTTTGAAAAAAATTTAATAGTACATAATAATAAGATATACTATTATTTTTAAATTGGCTAAGAAATTTATTATTTGGTCCCCTACTAAATTGAATATCAGCTCCCACAAATCCAAAAATTAAAGTGGCCGCCAACCCATATATATAATGTGGTTGATGGCTCCCTCATCCAAAACAAAAATAAAAATGAATCCCTTTTTTTTAAAAAAAAAAATTTAAATCTCCATTCATAATAAAATAGAAATTACTTATAGATTATAACTGTGTTTTGTATACTATTTTGGTTGGCTTATGTCAGACCCAGAAAGGCAGAAAACCGAAATATGCAAAACCAGTATTTTGCGAAAAAAAAAAAATGTAATGCAAAAATTTGTGAGTTGTTAGAGCACATACATATCAAGTGTAGCATGCAAAAGTCTTTCACTCAAATAATCCACACTCGTTTGAACTCAAAATCTCAATTGTAGAAAATTAAATTTTATAATACCAGGACAGGTTCCACACACTCATTTATCCAAATTTGAACAAAATACAAATTGCTTGAGTTGTGTACAAAATTATAGCAAGAACTTCCGTGTTGTGTGTGAAAATATAGCAGTGAGCAAGTTCAAGACTTTAAATTTTGAGGGGGAAGGCAATATGTGAAAACACATGAAACCAGTGAGACAACTAGCACAGTTCATGACACATGGTCAAAACACACTCACAATTGCATCAATACAGTAGAAATGATGATTTATTGGACTCAGATTGGTGTTTGCAATTTGTGATAGTGCTTTTGTACTAACTTTGTAATCTCTCTTCTTCTTTTCTCTTCTTTTTGTTCTATGTGAAAAATTTTAGCTTCTCGGACATGAGTGATTAATTTTTCAACTTTTCTATTTTTATTTCGCATAAACTCACTCTTTTTAACTACACAGGACACAGATATCAAAAACTTATGCTATCTCGACAATATCATAAGGAAAGAACATGTACAAGATGAGGACAAGAAACTCTAGAGCATATGATTTTATTTTCACAGCTGAATCTAGCTGCAACAATGTGCATTTCTGCCATACTAAAGAAGCAATGTATGAAATGGTAACCAAAATCTCCTCAATCAGTTTATAGAATAGGAAAGAATACTAAACACCCTTGAATTATCATCAACTTGGTAAAGATGATGAATTGACAATGACTTAACTGCATATACATCAAGGGTGCAATTATCCTCCAGCTCCTTATGGAAAAGGTGATGCAATAAACCGTGATTTCTTCAGATTCTTCCAATCTTCTTTGAATCCAGAATTAGTCCATATCCTTTGCGCCAAATTGAATGCCCTCTGATGAAGAGGATCAGAGAATTTCTTAGCCACACCCATCTTGGCCAAAGTCTCCTTGTATTTCTTTCTCAGCTTCAATATTACATCAATCAATTGCCGTTGCGTAGCATCGACTTCAAGCCAATTTTTGATGAAATCATCTACAGCTATGTAATCATAGTATGGGTATCGTGCATTATTATGGTAGTATTCAATAATGCAATTCAAGAATCCAATCTCGTAATCAACATCTGTTAGCACACACTCAAGAAATGTTGTTGGAGGCTTATCGCATGTGACCTTTGTCCTAGTCTTTTTCTTTATTCCCTGACAGTCTTCGTCTTTAAGATCAGATTTCTGGGCAGGACGTTTAGCTGGTGTCACTGGAGATGATCTCCACTTGTTCATCTTCATCTTCATCATCAGAGGTAAAGTAGTAGAGGAAATGTCCACATCTTCCTGTCCTTGTTCTTGCTCTCTTGCATTGGATGCGTTGTAGTGAGAAGTAGCAGTATCTTCTTCTTCTTCTCTCTGTTGTTGTTGAGGGAGTTCTTGGAGGTTCTGAGCTTCTTGTTCTTTTCCTTCTTCCTGTCCTTGTTCTGGTTCTTTGGGCTGTTCTTCTATGGTCTGTTCTCCTGCATGGGATACATTAAGAGAAGTAGCAGTATCTTCTTCTGTCTGTTGTTGTTGAGGGAGTTCTTGGATTGGAAATCTTTCACTTTGTTTAAATGGTGTCTCTGAAGGTGGTGAAACAGTGATATTGCCCACTTCTTTGTCTTCGTCATCTTCTTTTTTCTCTTCTTGTTCTCTGGGCTGCTCTTCTCTAGTCTGTTCTGTAATTGCATGGGATGCTTTGAGAGAAGTAGAAGTATGTTCTTCTTCTTCTTCTTCATGATCATCTTCTCTCTGTTGTTGTTGAGGGAGTTCTTGGAGTTTCTGAACTTCTAGTTTTTGTCCTGCTTCTTTATCCAGGGTCATGTCTTGGAGTTGGATTGGAGATCTTTCACTTTGTTCAGACATTTTTCAGTCAGAAAGAGAGATAGGGGGAGGTGAGGGAAATAGATTATATATATAAGCCTTACGATTTACAGTTGAGAGGCATTCATTTATAAGTTCGTTAAAGAGAGGGAGGTATAGTTGTAACTGTAAAAAATGGTGCCAAACCAAAGTCGGTTTGAGTTAACCAAATAAGCCAATGGTAAAACAAGGTCATTTTTTTGGGGTACTGGCCTTCGGCCAAAAATTTCATTTGGCATCAAACTGTTACCATAGATAGAATAGTATAAGGATGACTGGTAATGTGTGTAGTAAACGCTGCCGTATAATAGGCAGTTGCATAGAGTGACAAGTATATGTTTTTGTATTTGTAGTTGAGTCTTCAGACCTCTACACATAATGGTCCTCTGCCCATTGAAGCTAATACTAGAGCAACTTCAATGGGGAAAAAAACACTAGAGCAAGTAAATGGGTGGAAACAACAAAATTCCTACCCACGAGCATTCCACTTTATGCCTCACCAAGTGGAACACCTATTGTGTTCCAATGTATGCCTCACCAATTGTAGTATTTAATGTCTTATTTTTATTTTTATTTTTATTTTTGATTTTTATTTTTATTTTTGATGAGATCATGTGGATAAATTAATTAAAAGGAGAAAACTAGAAGAATACTGTGACTTACTGTGGTTGGTAAAAATAACATAGGGCACAATGGAATAGAGAATTTTGATTCAGGTGGACACATTTAACAAGTAAAACATAAGTTATCTGGCTGTGGACTTGCTTAACCCTTGATTATGGTGTAGTTTGTTTGTTCTGTTGTTTTGGTTGAATTTCTTCTTACTATTTGGAAAAAAGTAATCATAAATTTGAAGACATTTTTTAGAACAAATTATAGACTAGTCACTTAAATAATCATAAATTTTGTAGTGTGTCTTTGTGTTAGAACTCATTTCTCTCTTCCTGTGTGTGTGTTTATTTCTCAAAAATAAATAAATAATCACAAATTTTTTTTGCCTTGACAAAACTTGAGCTATTCTAAATCTTTAAAATGGTCTTGCTACATATTCCACTTCTAAAACATAAAAATCTATCAACAAAATAAAGAATTATAAATGAACAAATATATATATAGGGACATCATTTAATCTAACTAATGATTGATAAGGGGGCTGCGCTATGGCAAAATCATGGTGAATCATGAATCCATTCCATGAGTACTCCAATGAGGATTAATATAACTGTACTATTTCGAATTCAGATTCAGTCAGACCTCTGTCCCAGTGGAATTTTTCCTTGAAGAGGGTCCAAAGCCATGCTCTTAACCACCTCTCAGCTGATCCTTTGTAGGATACAGTTTCTCTTCACCCATACATACATACACCATTGAAGGACTGAAAGAGCATATTTCTTGAAATTCTGTTATAAAGCCACCTGTATCAATCAAAATACAAGAACCACTTTGTTAGATTTCAATAGTGATGACTAAGAGAGGAAGTAGGGCAACCCCTTCCATTCCTCAATAATATCTTGTTAATTCTGCATATACAATGCATTTAAGGCAAAGAAAATCTGCTTGGGAATGATGATAATTGTGATACCTCTTCTAAAAGAAATTTATGGACTATCCTCATCTGAACTAGAATTATCCACCCGTCTATCTGTTATTGCTGGGAAAAGCAGTTGACGGAAATCAGGAGACTGGCGTGGATCAGGTGAAGCTGGTGCTGTAGGAGCCTCTTTTTTCTGTGTTTTCATTTGCCTCTTTGCTGCATCTCTTACCTCTCTGCATGACTTATCTAACATTATCAAAAAATCCCGTACAATGACAAATAAACGTAAGCCCTCATTCTTCCCTGCTTTCCCATGGAAGTAATCACCAGTGCTCTTTACCAAAGACATGATTCTCTTTTCTTCCTCCAGGAGCCACTTGATATCAATCTCAGCTTTCTGCACAAAACTCTTTAGTGATTGGTGGAACCCACTATCTTCCCCAAGACTCTTCATGTCTGAGTTCAGGAAGTCTCGAGCTTTAATCAGTTGATGACCAAGTTTGGAAACAGTTCCTATCAAGCTGTCAGCATCCAGAATCGCTGCTTTCTTGACATTCTCAAGTTCATCACCCAAACCTGAAACCACCTGCAGACCTAAGCTTCGGTAGTGCTCTTCTGTGTCATGGGAGGTTTCCTCAAGCAGATCATCTGATTTGATGCTGGAGAAACTCTGGCTCTCTTTAGCTACACGAGCAGCTCTTACACCTTCAGATCGGATTATCTCTTGAACTACAAAATGCAAAAGTGTGGTCTTGCCATCTGTTCCTTTTACATCTGACAATTTCAAAAGCGTGTCAAGCTTGAATGCTTGTGCACCACCACGAAAGGTTCCATCATTCATGCGATTTCCAGTTTTAAGAACAGCTTCAAGAAGTTTGAGGAACAGTCGACTGTTTCTGAGTTCCTTGCAGGCAACCTGGTATATAAGAAAGATATGCCAAATCAATCAGAGATTACCAAGTGAGGAATCTAGAAAGCAATAACCAGAAAGTATCCTCAGATGATTTCACATGCAGAAGCAGACAACATCAAGAAGCCATCTGCATTTGCATGGAACTAACTGAAAATTTTGATGAATTCATACTACATAAGCATGAATGAATGAATTTGTGCAATCATGTGAGCTAATACATACATACTAACAAATTTAGGATCACAGTGACCTCAAGTGTTTCCGACAACTCCAACTCTTCCATCTAAACTATTCCTCTGTGATCACAAACACCATATGCCCATCAATTGTATAGGCCGCAACTAATATAGAAGCCCCTTCACTAGACCATAAAATATGTCTAATGAATGCAAGTGCAAAAGATGGGTGCAAACTTTGATGGGGGCACACAGGAGCCCTTACACTATTGGACTGACATATCTGTATGGTGTAAGCCATGTGATCCATCATACAGTTCAATATAACCATAGACAAAACATGTTGAACCTAAGTCATTGAATGGCGTTCATATTATTTTATTCAAATCATAATAAAAGAGTCACCCAAGTATACAGGATGTATACAACTGGGGACCAAAACAATCAGGCACAAATGAGATATACCAAATATAGATCAAATCCTTTGCTTTGATATGATCAAGTCCTTCTATATGGAAGGCGAAAGTTGAAGATCCAGTCCATTTCAAACAGGTCTGTCCTTTGCAAATTAGCAGAATTGAACAATTGGCAAACATAGGCCTCTCTTCAAGTATTCAGCGAATAGTAATAAGTATGTTCTTATAATTTTAAGGCTAGTTCATTGGCAAAAATGCAAGTATTTGGACTCCGAAGGTCACATTGGACCGAAAGCACCATACCTTGCTACCATAACGTCACTGTATAAAATTTTGATCAAATCTTTTGCTCTTGTCCTCCTGAGCACAACTTAGTAAGAACCATTGTTATTTATGCCATCTCAGCTTTTTATATTACCTTGTGTTTTGGCTTGTGACTCCATATTGAGTATCATTTCATTTTAGCTTTCTGCTTTACACAGCTCCAAATAAATATTTTTCACTCAGCAGGTTGTCGTGCTCTGGTGCTCATTTAACACAAGCCTTAGTTATGCTCAGCAGTTTGCCATCTCATTATCTTACTAGCAAATTTAGGTAGTTTATTAAATTTTTTCGTTGCCAAGAAAATTAAAGTAGTTAATTAGTTCCATTTCCCATTTGCCCAATTTTTTTCTTAAAACGTAGAGGTGAAGAGCTACAAACAGTGAGACGTGAAAATATCAGTTCATAGTCATACCTCTAAGGTTGCAAAAGACTCCCTAGTGATGGTAGCCTCCTCCTGAATGGTACACATGAAAAGCAATGCATCCATTCGTTTAAAAGCAAACGGGATATCAACCAAGACTTTTAGGAACCGCTCAGCAGGCCCAAGTTGAGCAATTTCACCATTGAATAGCCTAAGCTTCAGTTCTTCTTCTGCAGTTGGTGCCATCTTCAACAAAGTTTGAAGGAGTTCTGGTGGAAGCTCATTTCCTGATTCAACTAAGGCAGTTAGAATATGGTTATTATGCATTGACACACAAATTAAAAAGCACTATAGGAGCATGATCAATTTTGCTCTACATTGAAGAGATTATTTTTCTTGACCACATGATGCAACCAGCAAAAAGCTCTCAGAATGCAGAACAGCAAGACCAAAGATCACAGTAATTCAAACTTTAAACATATGGTCCAGTTTTGATGTGAGACATAATTGGCACCCTTCAGACTACTTTAGTTATTAACAAGTCTTAGTATTATGTTTCTTTAGATTAGAAAGCTGCTGGTTCTGTTTTAATTGAGTTTTACAAGAGTATAGATAACATGATAATTTCAAATTTTTCTAGAACTGGCTGTAATGTGTTACACCGGAGGCCCATGAGTTTTATTTTATATTTTTTTTTTCAGTTCATAAGTTACACACAAACCCAATGGGTCTTGAACCCTTGACCTCTCCCTCCGTCTAAAACTTATAAGGAGAGGAGGTGCCAATTGAGCTAGAGCTCATTGCAGAGTTTCATTTTATGTTTTGGAGTTCTTTTCTGTTTTGTTTAAGTTGTTTCCTACTTGCTTTAGCAATTCCTATCCTTTTTAATCTATTTAGAAAAAGGATTAAGAATAGCCCATATAAAGGCTTTTATTTAATCATTCAAATCATAGAGAGATATGAATTAATAAATTTCAGATTTTCTTCAAGCTTTGCAGGTGTGATTGTCTTCTCCTTCATATGCATGATTGCTTAAGAAAACCAAGTGCAATTGCCTAGGGTTTGTCTTCACCCCTGCAAGGCATAGATTACCTTCATGAAGTGCATCTTGAACTTCCTCTGTTGTCACATTCAATGCCCGCAGAAGAATTGCTAGATTTTGCGCTTTTTTCGGATCAATGATCTGAATTTGCTGGGGTGAGGGATCTTGCGAAGAAGACTCCTTGTGTGCTTTTCTGTTTTTATCAACAGCATTATAACCAAACAGAGTTTCTATCATCTCCTCGTTGAACCTGAAAAGTATAGACAAATTGTATTCAGCAACTAATTATCCATATTGATTCATGATGAATACATAAAAATAAAGAAATTTGCAACTTACTGGAATGATCCAGATTTAATCTGATGCCAAACCATAGATTGATCAGGGCTGGCTAGGACCTTATCCCAGAAAAATGGCTTCAGTTTAGCTTTAGGAGCATTAGCATCATCCTCCAAGCCAGCATCCTCACTAGAAGTAGCATTTGATGAATTTTTTTGTCCCAGAGGTGGTCGAGCTACCTTTGAGCCTAAGGGAATTGGTGGTGGCCGAGGAGGAGGTACACCACTCTTTGGAGGAGGTGGTGGTGGACGAGGACCGAGTTTGGTGCCTGGAGCAACAGGTGGTGCTGGTGGTGGCAGTGGTGGTCCGGGAGGGTGAGGGCCAGCACCACTAGAAGCTTTCATAGAGGGAGGTGGTACAGGAGGTGGGGGAGGAGGTACAGGAGGTCGAGGAGGATGAGGACCAGCCTTGCTGGGGGGAGGCCTAAAGGAAGAAGGAGGTTCAGGAGGAAGAGGATCTGCCCTGCCAGGAGGGGGCTTCAGCGGAGGCAGTCCAGAAGTGATCACTACCCGCCCAGGAGGTGGCTTTAGAGCAGGAGGAGGTACCTGTCCATTTACATTGCTTGATGGTTCAAATGAGTTGGGTGAGAATTTGGCAGCAACAGCTCCAGCTCCCACTGATGAAGTTTCATGCAGTGAACTGTGGAAAATATCAGACCCAATGCGGGAATTCCCATCCAAAGATGAGGCCTTTTTGTGATGACTGGAGTTATTACCATATGAGTGATACCCAAGCTTCTCTTCTTTTAATGAATTTCCTAAAGCAAAAGATTTTTGTGAGGGAGCTGAAAGATAAATGCCAGAAATAATATCATAATTGTGTCAAACAATTATAGAATTACAAAAAGAAGACTTATGGAAACCTACCAACAGAGTAGTCACTTAAGCTCAGGCTGAGAAGGGGCCTCTCATCATTTCTTCGAACTCCTGAGCCTCTCCCACAAACCTTACAGCAGCATAGGAAGAACAGTGCTGCAACTACAAATGTCACTGATGCAGTTACAACAACAGCAATAACAACAGGTTTACGGCTAGCACTTTGCTTATTTGCCTGAACATTTGAATTAGAAGCCGGACTAGCAGAAGAATTGTTTGAAGTTGGTGGGAAAAAGGGCACTGGTGAAGGGGGCTGAGAATTAGAATCTAGACGACTGGAAGGTCCTGGCAAAGGTGATGGTGCTGGATCAGCAGATGGTGTTGGACTTGGATTAGGTGATCCGACTGCTGGGGCTGGTGCTGGGGCTGGTGGTCCTGAACTTTCAGCACCCAAATTCCTTCTGGGAGAGTCAGGCCTGGGATATTGGGATTCAAGATTCTTAGCATACCAAATCTTGGGGCCACCTTCTTCTCCAGAGACAAGAAACTGAATACTAATCTTTCTTAAGCAATCTAAAAGAGTTCTTTCCAACTGGGGATGCAGAACACTAATTATTTTCTGAATGTTTTCCTTTGCTAATGACTGGGATTTTGAATTGACTTCATTCGCACTACTTGATGAATCCTCCAGACAGCGTAAGTCTAGACCCTCGTTAGCTCCCTTCAGATGGATCAAATCTTGCCTGCAACTGATCCATAGTAGTGCTGCCTGCAGTAGGAGAATGTCAATGAATTTTTGTTTCTTCTTGTGCAGTCTTAAGGACCATAATGTTTTTTTTTTTTCCTTTTTGACAATAAACTTAAGTAACATAGTATAGCCAGTTTTTCCCTTAATCTCTCTACACTTGAGATTATAGGTGAGCGTTGAAAGCTGATACGTAAGCACTATATATTACACCATACCCTTCTTATGTCCACCTATGGGAATCAAAACTTCAAGGAAAGATTAAATTTTGTATTTACATGTGATGCAGAGAAACAAGATCAGCAGAAAATTCTAAACAGGGAATTAAGAATCAACGAGAGAACAGAAAAATAAATAAATCTAGGAGTCAACAACTAGGATTGCTTGAAGGCAGCACCCAGTGAGCTGAAAAACCTAGGAAGTAGTACTTAGGGTTGCCTACCTGGAATCAGCGCCAAGGCATTGGAAATTTTTCAATTGAAATTATATTCATCAAGCAAATTATCTCCAGTGGCGCACTTATATAGACTACTAAGACTAAACCTAATCATAATTGACTTGGCAAAGCCCAATTATTGAACTACAAAAGAATTACAAACATAACCATAATGAGTTGTGCTCCCAACACATATTTTTGAAGTTTTGAAGCATACTGATGATATTAATGCAGAAATACATATGCATGGAGCATTTCATAATATGTAAAGAATTGAATCAGTGTCCCATAAGCTTGGTAGCCTTCCTATCATATCAGAAACTTGAAAAACTACCAAAATATTCATTGTATTTCCACATTCACTCACTCACAAATACACACAGTAATGAAAGTCATTGACAGTTAGCAAAATTATTAGTAAGTAAGAGCTGGTGCAAGCAGAAGATTTAAACCATAATCTCATATAATTTTTTGCTCCCTATCTTTTCCTTCTTTCAAGTAAAGGGTAAAACAGATTCAAATTTTATAATTACAAGACAAAACTTCCCACATCACAGCAAAGAACTTACCACTTATGGAATTAAATGTAATTACTTCAAACAAATCATTATAGAAAACGTTCACAATATGACAATCTAGAATAAAGAAAACTTTTTTTTTTTAATGATGTGGTACCCGTGTTGGTAAAAGCGAGGGGCGTACTCAAGCGCAAAGGCCTCTTAGAGCCTGGGCACAAAGCGCGAAGTGCAAGCGTGCGACCGATTGAAGTGAAGCCCACATTTTTAAAAAATAATTTAAAAATTTTTTAAATTATTATTAATGAGAAATGCCACAATCAAATGATCAAATCATCATATAAATTGAAATAAAACTTTTTATATAATTCATATAACATTTAGATATGCCCTACTTTTGCAATTTTAACACAAAAATTGCAAGTCAAGTCATTTTATTTTTTTGGATAAGCTAGATATTAGTACTTCAATGTAATATCCTTTCTTAAATCTCCTATATCTATAATGCCCTATGACTAATTAGTAATATTAGTTAATAATTTAATCACTTAATGACTATAACTCTAGAAGAATTAGTTTGCTATGTTCAAAATCAACCACTAAAGTAACTAAACAATTACCACATATATTATATCATACGTTTTTTTTTTTTTTTTTTTAATGAATGAGCTAAGAATATGAGGACATTGCAACATGGTAATTGGTACCAAGGAGCTAGGTGGTTTACTGTTTCAAGGAGAAAAAATAAAAATAGAGAAGATCTGGGAGGTTGTGGGTTGGGTTTTAGGACAAGTTATACTCAAAAAAAAAAAAATTTGATAAGTAATTTACACTAAAAATATACAAAATCAATGGTTTATATCAATAATGTCAAGATCCTATAGCTTTAATTCAGTTTTGGTTTTTTTTTTTTTTTTGAAAAATATAAAAAAGCTCCAAAAAGTGCGCTTTGAGCTTTTTGAAAAAGCGCACCTAATGCGTGCTTCTTTGAATGAGCTTAGCTTTTGAGGCAAAAAGCGCTGGAGCCTTGGGGCTTCAAGCTTTGAGCTTAAGCGTGCTTTTAACAACATTGTGTGTTACCTCACTGAGGTAAGCCCTTTGGATCCACCCTTGAAGATTAAGCCACAGATACACGACCCCACCTGTCAGAACTGTGTATAAGGTAATTTAGGATAACTCCTAGTGGGGATCGAACCCTGGATGTTTCTACAGCTCATCCCAAGCCTCCAACCACTAGGATGCACTATGACCGGTTATCTAGAAATTAAAGAATACTCTGCATTCTTGCACTGATTACTGGAACTACTATAGGCCCTACCATGCCAATTGGATCAAAATAATATTTTCATCAGACCTAATTTCCACTGTTATTATCCTACCCAGTGCACAAAACTCCTATTTTGGCAGGATCAAGGAGAGGTCATCTATCCATTCAATATGAAGCATTGCACTATATAAAATACATGAATGCCTTAAATCAAATTTACCAAATTGCATTTAGAATAACAATACCCTAAGACAATTAAAACAAAACTATAGTCACTTACCATGTCCTCATCTATCTCCCCAGACGCCGGATCAACAATTTGGCTGAGAAACACTTCCTCATCACTGTTCCTCTCTTTTGAACTTACTGCTGCCAAGGTGCAAACCAAAACTATCAAAGCAATGAAAACCCGTATCTTTATAAGACCCATAAGTAGTTGAACTGTCATTACAAGCGAATACTATCCTTCTCATTTCATCAATGCCTAAACCTTCCACAAGTAAAGCCCTAAAAGAGCTTTAATCACCCAAAAGCTTCAACTTTTTCACAATATGCCACCGACCCAGTTCGATTTTTGCCAAGATAAACCCTATAAAACCGCAATCACCAACACCTATATCCAAATTGGCAATCCCCCACTTATCCACCAAGATTTTAGGAGGAACAAAAAAACCTGAAACTTGGAATCAAACAAAACCCAATATTTTTTCTTCTTCTTTTTCCCAAAACAGCCAAAATATAGAATCAAATCGCTCACAATGAGAAACCCACCAAGAATAAAAAAAGGGTAGGCTCAAAAAAGAAACATTCTAGATCAAATTCTCTTGTTGAAAATTCAAATTGTGAATGCCAAAGAAGCAATAGCCCTCTCTCTCTCTATGTGAAACCTTCCAAGACGAGTCTTTGTTTCTGACCAGATCCAAGAAAAGGAGCTCAGGAAAAACTTAACAGTGAAACCGTAAAAAAAAGGTATGTATGTACAAGCCAAAGCCGTGTTGTCCTGTTGACTAGAAAACATGAATAAACAACCTTCAAATTCTTTTCATTTGAAAGGGAGAACTGTTTCCTACGAAAGCTACTAACAAAATTGAATCGGCTGACTTTTTTATTTATTTATTTTAATTCTTCTACCATTTGCATTTATATGACTCTTTATTTTAAGAAATAAGAGATTGGCTTCAAATTTGTTTGGCGCTATCTTAATCACATTAATTTACTGTTATTAAATTATGTTCGACTTGTTTGAAAGTTACGTAATAAATTGAAAATGATATTTTAAGATATATTTCAAGTGTTTTTGTTTTGTTTACACTGATAATTGTCCTTGGAAATAGGCCAAGGGCATTGTCGTTTTGGAAAGGTCCTGAAGTTTCAAATTTGATTCACGCGTTTTAATAGTTATTATCCTACAGCTAGCAATTGATGAGGAAAACCTAGATAAGCTTGCTTAGCTTAATCAATTTCCATGAAATTCCTTTTTTTTTTTTTTTTTTTTGTGAATAACCAATTTTCATTAAGCTGTTGACCTTAATCTTAGTCCCATCTTTTTAGAAACATAAAAAAAAAAATGTCAATTTTATCTTTTTTATAAGATAAAATATGTCAGTTGAGTTACAAAATGATTATTTGGTTGTAATTAAGAGATAAAATTACTAAATTAATATCTTTTTTTTTTTGTTTTATTGAGGAACTACTAAGTTAATATCAACTCAACATTTTCCTTGTTAATCAAAAACCTTAAACACAATTATACTAAATAAAAGCTTTTTAATGGCCCAATGAAGCCGTTTGTTTTACTGCCAATTCAAGTTTTTAGTAATGATCGGGTAAATTCTGCTTTACAGAAAGATGTTTCTACTTTATAACTCTTTTTTTTTTTTCTCTCTTTCTATTTCTTTTAAAAGCCACAATAGTGTTTTTTTTTTTTAATTACCTTTTTTTCTTTTTTAAAGCGTAAAACTTTATGTCTTCGAAAGGCCATAACTTTCTATTTTACCATTTGTTTGTGGCGATTTTTTTTTTTTATCAACATTTCAAAAAAAAAAAAAAAGGGTCCACATGAGAATAAGATACTAAAAACAAATTTAAAAAGAAAAAGAAAAAGTAAAAGTGTCAAAACATGGAGATGTAAACTTATGAGATGGAACTAAAGAATCAAAATTCCATAGTGTACTTGTAGTAGATTCTTAAGAACTACTTTTTTTTTTTTTTTTAATTTGAAAGTTGGTGGGAGTGGGAAATTAATTCATTCTTTGAGTGGCTTTTATTTTTTATTTTTAATTCATTCTTTGAGTAGTTTTGTGATAACGAACAGAGAAATAAAAATAATGACTGCCTATTTTTCCTTGGCGCTTGTGTATTTCAAAAAGCTTCAGTGTGCACTAAACTCAAAATGTGGTGTGCACTCTACGCTAATTGACAAATAGTTATGAATTGTGAGTAGTTGTTTTTCTAAAAAAGAATAAGTTGGTTTTTAATAAGAATAAAAATTGGGAAAATGTTTGTACCAAATGTCAGATCTCAGATGGCTAATAAGTCTTGTAAAATAACATTTCTATTAATATGAGCACTGTGATGAGCTGTTAGCAAAAATTTATTTGTCACCTTTTAGGGGCTTGCCCTTGTCTCCTCTGTTCAACATTTTTTTTCCTTTTTAATGATTAGTTATTACAATAGAGATTGAAGAATGAATAATAGAGATTTGAATTACAAATTTCTCTGTTAAAAACATTAAGAGGTGCTCTGCATTACAAAACTCTTGGTTTTTAATACGAATAAAAATTGGGAAAATTTTTGTACCAAATGTCAGATCTCAGATGGCTAATAAGCCTTGTAAAATAATATTTCTATTAATATGAGCACCGTGATGAGCTGTTAGCAAAAATTTATTTGTCAACTTTTAGGGGCTTGCCCTTGTCTCCTCTGTTCATCATTTTTTTTTAATGATTAGTTATTACAATAGAGATTAAAGAATGAATAATAGAGATTTGAATTACAAATATTTTTGTTAAAAACATTAAGAGGTGCTCTACATTACAAAACTCTTAGGGCTCGTTTAGTAGAGCATCTTAGTAATATGATTTCAGTTTCTAAACAATATTACACATATTTCCACACAATTTTTCACCCACATGTATTTCAAAAAACTTCAACTTAGACATGTTTTCAATCTACTTTGAGTTCTATTCATTTTCAATCTAGTCATTTCATTAAATTTGCACCATTAAATCCATTAAAACAACCTCATTTTGGAAAGTGAAAAATACTAAAATTAACCGTGAGATTGGATAAAACTAAACAAAAATATTAAAATAAAAGGACTGGAAAAGGAAAAAAAATCCCTTAAAAGGATTCTTTTTTTTTTAAGACAAATTTAGGAGTAATTATAAAATACTCTAGGAGCAATGCTCTTTTTTTTTTTTTTTTCCCACATAATAGTAAGTTTCATTAATTAAATTCATGGTAGAACTTACTATTAATAACGATAACTTTTCCAAGGTTAGAGCATTCACATCAGCTCTTGGATAATTGTGTATAAATGTGTAAAATACACATTTTGACCATCTTTACACATTTTGAAGCAAAAAACACACTACATCAATCCATTTAAAATCGTGTAAACCCATCTATAATTTTCAACGAGCTACAGTACCCGTGTAAATTTACACGGGCACTGTAGCCGTTTATCCCTTAAAATAATATTATCTGTACAATATAATAAAAACCTCATTTTCGCTCTTTTTTTTCTCTCTCCTTTCACTGAGCACACCAACGCCTCTCTCAAGTCTCAGCTTCCCTCTCCCTCTTGAGTTCTTCCTCTCATATTACAGTCCGAATTCTTTTGCTCATTCTTATCACCACGGGAAATAAAATGTGATCGGTTTGGGAGTTTTGCAGTTCCGTGAGGAGGGTGGATCAATTGACAGACGGAATCTTCTCTATTGACAGACGTTGGGGCTGATTTCTCTAAAAAAGGTATGGGTTTTTCTCATTGAGATTTTAGAGTTTTTTGGTTTCAATCAAGATTCTTGGGAGTTTCTCTAAACTAATTTTTTTGGGGGTTTCTTGTTTCAAATTTTTTCTAGTTTGGGGTTTTTTTTTAGGGATTCTTTAGAGCACACCCGAAGTTATTTTTGAGAGCTGGTGTGCTGTTTTAGTACCTCCATGGGATAGTTCTACATAAATAAAAAATAAAATAAAATAAAATAAAAAAAGAGAAACTCTTGCCACACCAACAAGAGAAACTCTTGCCACAAATATAAATCAAGAAATGCATAAAAAGATAGCTTTTTGTGTTATGCGTGGCATCACCTGATTGGATTTGAATAGATAGTCATCGTATTCACCCAATTCCATATTTCCATGCCTATACCCCACTAATGCGAGAACGAGTTTTAATTTATGAACTTTGATCTTGATAGGTCAAAAAAGTTTCAATCTATGACCTATCTATTATTTTTTTTCCGTCACTTTTCAGCTTAAATTATGAGATTAAAAGTTGTAAAAATTGTTGCAACGTAGAACAGAAGCACGTCTTCTAGTTCCAGCTACTTTCTTATAAAAGCCAGACACTGAACAGGAGCACAGCCGAAGTTATTTTAGCAATTCTAGTTATAAACTACTTAGTTATATACTTAGCTTTCAGACTGTTTTCCCTGTGCTGTTTTCCCTGTGTTGATTTGGTGGACTCTCGGATTGGGCTAAAACTTCAGTTTTGGGTTGAATACTTACCTGGGGACATTATCCCCCTTGCTCTGTTTGATGTTCATAGTTTTCTTATGTTTTAATAAGAAAACTATATAAATTATTGTAGCGATAAATTATTGTAAAATTCTCAATGATATAAATTTATTATGTTCGGTTACTTAATTTTGCAAGTAACTTATTCCTCAAAAAGATGCTCAAATTATTTTGTTTCTTGCTGCTTGATCTAAAAACTTTATCCGTTACAATCCGTTTCTTACGGGCCAAATCTCCTGAGCAACGGGCAGCTGTGGACTTGGACACCCACTACTCAGAGGTAAAAGATGCTCTCAGTTCTGTCTAGAGTTTTGCTATTTATGTATTTGGATGTTCAACTGGTGAAAAAAACTGTTTTATTTGAACATTTAGTGGAAGATAATCTTGATATTCGTTTTACAATTTCTTTGGGATATACTTGAGAAAATTATACTGTTTGTTGGCCATGAAAGAATTGCCTAGTATGTCTCTGCCTGTGGAGCAATTTTAATCTAGGACTAATCTTTAATTTTTTTTTTTTATTCTAGGACTAATCTTATAGGTTGCAAACAGTATAGCTAACTGCTTGTCTTTCTGTCTCTCTTTTGCAAGCTAAATTTGATAAAATCAGTCTTTTTTTAGTTCTTCATTTGAGAATAATTTGTGGGAAATCGGTTTAAATTTTGGTTTATTTTTGAATTCTATTGAATACTAATTATTTCTAAGGTTGAATTCCATGTGGGTTTTATCTTGTGTTTGAGGTTTGAGGTTTGATTTTCTGAGGTTTGAGGTTGAATACTTATTATTTCTATGGTTGAATTCCATGCTCTCAATTCTGTTGCTTTGAGGTTTGATTTTCTTGTGTTTGTACATGAATTGGTCAATGAATTAGACCATAAGGGTGCTTGGTTGTGATTGTGGAATTTAATTAACTCTGTGCAGTTAAATGAATTTTGGTTGTTGTATTGGCTGTGAGTTTCCTTGATTCTGTGTTAATATAAGTACAAATGCATATGAGTTTTACTTGAGAGTTAAGAGTTTTGTTGATAATGTTAGTGTTTTAGACATGGGTGGATCATGTGTCAATGGGGACGGTTGGTGTTCTTTGTGTTTTCAGCGAGTTATACTCTTAAATCTATGTTAAACAATGTCTTTTCTTTTTTATTTTCAATTTTGTTACTTATTAGTGCTGCTTCTAAATTACTTTGGTGTTTGTTAGGTGATGGACTCACAAAATCAAAATCCCTTCTTCCTTGACATTTTACAAGACAATGAACAAGGTTTTGAGTCTTTTGACAATAGTAATTTGATGTCCACTCTGCATTCAGACGTCAATGTCCATCAATCTCCACCCCAAGTTGAAATGGGACAATCTATACCCCCAATTGCAAAAAAATCAACTACTAAGAGAGGTCAACGGGGAATCAACTTCACCATAGATGAAGACATTAAGCTAGTGTCGGCGTGGCTCAATGTTAGCTTAGATGCCGTAACATCGACGGACCAAAAACACACAACATTTTGGGAGAGAATTTGGCCTACCTTCCACAATGACAAGAAATTTAACCGCACCAAGGATTCTTTAAATAGTCGGTGGTCAACAATTCAAAGGGAGACCAACAAGTTTTGTGGATGCTTGGCCCAAATTGAGAACCGGAATGAAAGTGGTAAAACTGAGCATGACAAGGTATTTCAACTCAACATCTAATATGTATTGTACATCAAAACACTTTTAGTTTTATGATTCTCATTATTTTCAATTTTTTACTTTTGTAGATTGAAGATGCAAAAACTATGTATCAAATTAATTGCAAAAATGCATTTCAATTGGAACATTGTTGGAGAATTTTGAGGAATGAAGCTAAGTGGTTGATTCTAAGAGATAGTTTGAAGGCCCGCACAAGACAACCAGCCACACGACCAGCCACACAACCGGCTACACAATCTTGTCATACCTTTGCAAGCTCAATAAATGTAGATGAAGATAATGATGAGATGAACTCCGGCGAAACCTTGGATAGACCCATAGGCAAGAAGGCTGAAAAGGAGAAATTGAAGAAAAGAAAGAATTGTCAATTGGACGAAATCAAGGAAGAAAAGAGAAGAATGCATGAGGAGAAAAAGGAAAGTATGCACATTGCATTAGAAGAATGAAGAGAGGCAATGCGCAAAGCATCCAAAGAATGAAGAGAGTTGATTTGTATCAAGGAAGAGAAGAATGAAGTAGAAAAGAGGAAAATGGAAGATGAACTTATGATGAAAGATACAAGAACCATGGATCCTAAGCAAAAAGAATATATTCGTCTACGTCGTTTGGAAATCTTGAAGAGGTTAAAGTCTAAATATACATCATAATGGAATATTATTATTGACAATATCTAATCAAGTAATTTTTTGTATAGTGCAAAGATACTAGCACGTAGTTGACATAGATGATTTGATGTTAGACATCTCTTTTGTAGTATTTACTTGTGCAAGGAACATGATTATTCAATCTCTAATCATGTTAAATATATTTTTGTAGTCTTCACTTGTGCAAGGAAATAGATGCAATGTTGTAAATTTTGTATTGTGCACGAACAATAGCACTTGATTATTCAATTTAATTTGTGATTCTGTTCTTGTCATTCTATTTTGGGTGAAGCAATGTCTCTGTTGAAGGTGGTTGTACTTGCTGATTTTATTGGTTGTAAATGTTATTTGAATGTAAATATGCTATTTTATTGGTTGCTGATTTTATTAGTTGTATATGCTATTTTTCTGCACTTTCTCAACAGGTGGCTATACTTGCATTGTGTCATTTTTCTGCATAATGTTATTTTTCTGCATAATTATTTTTCTGCATAGTGTTATTTTTCTGCATAGTGTTATTGTTCTGCATAATGTTATTTTTCTGCATACTGTTATTTTTCTGCATTGTGTTATTTTTCTGCATAATTTTTTTCTGCATAGTGTTATTTTTCTGCATAGTGTAATGTTATTTTTCTGCATAGTTATTTTTCTGCATAGTGTTATTTTTCTGCACTTTCTCAACAGGTGGCTGTACTTGCATAGTGTTATTTTTCTGCATAATTATTTTTCTGCACTTTCTCAACAGGTGGCTGTACTTTTATTGTGTTATTTTTCTGCATAATATTATTTTTCTGCATAATTATTTTTCTGCATAATGTTATTTTTCTACATAGTGTTATTTTTCTGCACTTTCTCAACAGGTGGCTGTACTTGCATAGTGTTATTTTTCTGCACTTTCTCAACAGGTGGCTATACTTGCTTTGTGTTATTTTTCTGCACTTGCATTGTGTTATTTTTCTGCATAATGTTATTTTTCTGCATAATTATTTTTCTGCATAGTGTTATTTTTCTGTACTTTCTCAACAGGTGGTTGTACTTGCATAGTGTTATTTTTCTGCATAATGTTATTTTTCTGAATTCTGCAGACATGATTTTTTGCATAGTTCTGCATTATTTTTCTGTTGTTAGCAGGGGATTAAATACCCCTGTTTGAGATAAAGAAAGAAAAATTATTGTTCTGCATAGTTCTACATTATTGTTCTATTGTGTTTTAAACTATTGAATAACTATAAATTATGAATGGACTTTTACCAAATGAATTATTAGGTATAGAATGTCAATGTATGGTAGAAAAGGTGTTTGCTTTAGGCTACATATACTGATTTATTAAGCAAATAAGCTTTGTTGAAATAGCTACAGTTGTGTTAAAAATGACCAATGATCAGGATAGTATCTAGTGTAAGTTTACAACTAAACTTGAGTTGACAAACTAACCTAAGGGTTTGTCAACTTATATACGGCTTTTTGTTGTCTCAATTTTTTGGAAACTTAGTATATTAAACTTAGAAAATTTCAAATTCCAATGAAGGTTCACATTAAATAAAAGTAGTAATGCTTAGAAATTTAGAATTATAAATTCCTACGACTGGCCTTGTAGTTGCCATAGATGCTCAACGAGATCTGCTTGAAGTTGAGAATGAATTCCTCTATCTCTAATGGAATTATGACATTCAATGAACTGCATAAGGTTACAAGTGGGATTATGTGACACCGGTTCGGGTCCATTATTGTTGATTTGATCATAATCAAAGTCATTTGCTCCAAGGTGAGTATGTCGCTCATCTTCAACGATCATATTATGCAATATTATACATGCCATTATAATGTCCTTAAGCGTTGCAAGGTGGAAAAAACGTGCAGGCCCACGCACAATTGCAAATCGTGCTTGAAGTACTCCAAATGCACGTTCGACATCCTTCCTGACCGCCTCTTGTGCGGAAGTAAAATGTTGTCTTTTACGGTCTTGTGGTGCTGGAATTGTTTTGACAAATGTTGTCCATGATGGATATATACCATCTGCAAGATAGTACCCCATCGAATAGTTATTACCATTTATTGAGTAATTAACCGGAGGAGCACGCCCTTCAGCAAGCTTAGAAAATACAGAAGACTGCTCTAGGACATTGATGTCATTGTGAGACCCCGGTAACCCAAAAAATGCATGCCATATCCAAAGGTCATACGACGCCACGATTTCCAAAATTATCGTTGGATCATGTGTATGATCAATATATTGACCTTTCCACTTACCTGGACAATTCTTCCATTTCCAATGCATGCAGTCGATGCTCCCTAGCATTCCTGGAAATCCACGATGTTGGCCAACCGCTAACAACCTTGCAATGTCATTGTTGTTTGGTGACCTCAAGTACTCTTCAGAAAAGATTGAAACTACCACTTTAACAAATTTTTTTAAGCTTTTTATTGCAGTGGTTTCTCCAATCCTTATGTATTCATCCATGAAATCAGCCGACACTCCATAAGTAAGCATTCTGATTGCAACAGTCATCTTTTGAAGGGAAGACAACTCGAGTGTGTTAGCCGCATTTCTTTTTTGAACAAAGTATGGTTCAGTAGCTTCAACTCTTGAATGTATATGTAGAAAAAGAGAACGACTCATTTGAAACCTCCTTCAAAATACATTAGGAGGATACACTGGTGTTTCAGCAAAATAATCATGGAAAAGCCTATCATGACCCTGCAAAGGATTACACCAGATAAACCTGCGAGGTTGAACCGAACGACGACGTGATGTTGATACTCCTTCATTCTTTAATTCTTCTATGGCAATAGTTAGAGTAAGTTCCATCTCATCATCATCAGAAGATGAGTCAAATGGAGGCTCATCATTCGGAAAAATAAAATCAATGTCATAATGGAAATCCATTAAGAGAGAACAAAAACCGAATGGAATAGATAATTTTGTAGAAGTGGGTGGAAATTAGAGAGAAAATGGTCATATTTATAGAGCAAGAATGTGACTTGAGTTTGAATTTCAAAAATTTGACTTTTAGGTTTGAATTTACCATTGGGTTTAAAATTAAAAAATATGACCTTTAGGTTTGAATTTACCATTGGATTTAAAGTTAAAAAAAATATGACCTTTAGGTTTGAATTTATCATTGGGTTTAAAGTTAAAAAAAAAGTATGACATTTAGGTTTGAATTTACCATTGGGTTTAAAGTTAAAAAATATAACATTTAGGTTTGAATTTACCATTGGGTTTAAAGTTAAATAAAATATGACCATTAGGTTTGAATTTAGCATTGGGTTTAAAGTTAAAAAAAAAAAAATGATCTTTAGGTTTGAATTTACCATTGGGTTTAAAGTTAAAAAAAAAAAAAAAAAATATGACCTTTAAGTTTGAATTTACCATTGGGTTTAAAGTTAAAAAAATATGACCTTTAGGTTTGAATTTACCATTGGGTTTAAAGTTAAAAAATATGACCTTTAGGTTTGAATTTACCATTGGATTTAAAGTTTAAAAAATATGACATTTATGTTTGAATTTACCATTTGGTTTAAAGTTGGGTTTGAAATTACCGTTTGAATTTCAAAATTATGACTGGTGGATATAACAATAAAAATTATGACCGTTGGGTAAAAAAAATATATATATGACTGTTGATCGGAGACATCAATTCGACAACATCAGTTCGGTCACCGATTCTAGCAATACGGTGGTCGGAGACATCGATTCGGCGGCGGTTGTCGGAGACATCGATTCGACGGCGATCGTCGGAGATATCGATTCGGCAGCGGTCGTCGGAGACACTATTACAACAATCGGCCCACCGGTGATGGCGGTACAATGGTTGGAGACACCAACCCGGTGGGCCATCAGACCTCCACCACAAGCGGCTCCATTGGCCGAGCCACCGATGTTGGTAGTTTACTTAAAATATAAGTTTAAATTAAAAAAAGTATAACCATTAGGGAAAATAATAAAAAATTGATGAATAATGAATATTTTATTGAAAAGTCCTGTAAAATAGATAAACTGATATGGGTGTTTTGTAAAAGTGATGGTGTAAAATAGAAAAAGTAGGTTTTTTTTGTGTAAAATAGACGGAATCTTTTCCACGAGCTGATGTGGTTGCTCTAATATAGTGTATAATTCATAATTTAGCCTACTTAATTTCATTCCGTAATTTAATTAAAATGAATATAATATATATATAATTTCTTTTTTCCTTTTTGCATAGCACATGTAAGCTATTAGTTTAGAATAACAATTTTGGAACTACCATCAAATTGAAAATTGATTATTTTTATGTTTAATTCTTTAAGGAACATTCCCTGGATGATGTGGTCATGTGCCTACCAAGTTATTGTAGTCCTCATCAGCATATCTTATGTTAACTTAATTATACCTTCAGTTAATTTTTTTTTTTTTAATTGCTTGAAGAAAAAAAGAGATTTATAGGTGTGGTCATTGTTTTCACACTATTTAAAAAATTTAAAAGTTAAACTCTTGCATTGCATTATGGTGTGGAACTATTTGAGCACTAATGGAACTTGTTACTAATTGAAACCCACGACTCTCAAACTCGTAAGTATGATGGATCAAAAGAACTTCTTACTACTAAATCACCTCCTTAGATGGTATGCAATTTGCGTTTAGTTATTTGGTGCATTGAATGGGCATCCATTGCATGTGCTTAATTCATGCAACCTTAAAGTAGTTAAAGTTGCGGATCATAACTTCCTTTAAAGATCACCTAGAATCAATCTTTATAGGGTTGGATTAAAAAAAACAAGGACTTTGGGGTTTGGGCTACTCATGCTTACTAAGAGCATCCTTTGTATAACAAGAAGGCTTAAAAAAGAAGGTGCACATAAAATGCTTGACTTTATTTTCATAGATAATCCCAATTCTAAAGGGTGTTAGAGACCATGCTTTATGAAACCGAAGTCATTAGTTAATCTCCCTCGCCCATTGTGATTGGCAAAATAAATAATTTCATAGTCAAAATTAACCATAATGAATGCCTATGATTCATATCATAATGATCAAATTTCTCAATTAGATAAAAAATAAAAAAAACATTAAAGAGAAAAAAAATCATATACAAAAAATAAAAGAGAAACAATCATATTTTGTTAAATTATAAATTAGATTATTTCTTAGAAATCAAAAGTGTGGAAATCAATTGAGCGACCCAAACTCTCTCTCTCTCTCTCTCTTAAATTTTATTATTTTTTGGTGTATGGCATTAGAAGTCACTAGAATTTTAATGAACCAGTTCTTTCTATAAGGTCCTCCAACACACAATAAAGCACAAAAAGAAGAAATGAACAAGTCATTTTACTACTTGATTTAGGGCACTGATTCTCTCGCACTCATTAGTGTATATCTTTCGTACACACCATTCATTTTACATTTTAAATGTAGACATTAATTAAAAAAAAATTGTGTACATCCTATGTGAAATACATAACTATATAATCATTAGGTGTACAAACTACAAAATGTACAACAATGAATATGAAACTATATTTTCTGTGCCTTGAAATGTGTGTAGCAGCAATTGTATCATAGATTAACATTCACAAGTGTTGATGGACTGGGCTCAAATTTAATTAATGATTTCGCACAATTTATGATTTGAGTCATTTGACCCATCTTTCCATGTGTGTCAATTTTTTATACTATTTAGAATACTAGTTTTTATGGTCTTTCGTCAAAAAAAAAAAAAAAAAATACTACTTTAAATCCGATTAGAAAAAAGAAATTTGGGACAAGAATTATTTATTGTAAAAAATTTGTCAAATTATGATTGTTCGCTTGACAAAAATTTCAAGAATATAATTTCTATTATGAACAACTCAATTGCCATGAAACACGATTATTCTAACTCTCACCTTTTAGGTAAGAACTATCATTTCTTGTATATCTTGTATATTTGAGAATTGCTAATATGATATTTAATTAAATTTATCTATTCATTTTTTCTTTCTTAAAAATAACTATATAGAGGTAATTTTAGAATAGAATATTTATTTTTACACAAATAATCTGCTTATTGTTAATGTTCAGGGGTAATCTTTTCTTTTTATAATATGATATAAATTTCAATTCTAAGTATATACGAACTATATCGATGTCTAACTCTCAAGAATTTTAATACTTGCGAGTTAAACTCTAAAAAATTTATGCAAATTTTATTCTTTACCTGATATGTGCCTACCATGTTATTGTAGTCCTCGTCAACATATCTTATGTTAACTTAATTATACCTTCAGTTAATTTTCTTTTTTAATTGCAAAGAGATTTATAGGTGTGGTCACTGTTTCCGCACTATTTAAAAAGTTAAAAATTAAACTCTCACATTGCGTTTTGATGTGGAACTATTTGAGCACTAATGGATCTTGTTACTACTCAAAACCCACAACTCTCAGACTCATAGGTATGATGGATCAAAACAACCTCTTACTACTAAATCACCTCCTCAGGTGGAATGCAATTTGCATTCAGTTATTTGGTGCATTGAATGGGCATCCATTGCATGTGCTTAATTCATGCAACCTTAAAGTAGTTAAAGTTGCGGATCATAACTTCCTTTAAAGATCACCTAGAATTAGGGTTGTCCACAACCCGCCCGGACTCGAAAAACCGCTCGAAACCTGATCATCCTCACCCGAAACCGCCCGATCAAAGCTTGGTTTCGATCGGACGCGGGTCGCCGGCAGAAGGACCTAAGGCCATCAGTTCGAGTTGCGGGTTAGTTGTCTGAGAAACCAACGAACTCGACCTGCCTGATGAGCTGTTCTTCCCTCGTCGGAAATCACGAGTTTCGGCCAAAAACCCGTAAGTCAAACTCTAAGTCTGACAATATAGGCATATTTCGGCCAAATCCATCAAGATCTCGGCCCGATCTTTATAGATATAGGAAAATATCAACCAGATCTCGTTAGATCCGATCAGATCTGACGAGATCCGGTAGTATTTCGGCCAAAATCCGGCCAGATTTCGCTCCACTTCGGTGAACCCGAAACCGACCGATATGGACCCGAAATCGATACAACCCGAACTAGCAGACCCGAAACTATGGCCAGGTCGGTTACGGGTTAAATTTTTCACCACCCGATTCATTCAGGTCGAGTCCGGGTTGGGCACAAACCCGACTCGGCCCAACCCGTGGACAACCCAACCTAGAATCAAGACTTTATAGGGTTGGATTAAAAAAAGAAAAAGGACTTTAGGGTTTGGGCTACTCATGCTTACTAAGAGCAAGGGCAAAGCCAAGGGAGGGCCAGAGGGGGCAAGTGCCCCCCCGAGTCCTGACCTCCCCAAAAACTTCTATATAATGTACCTATAAAGCATATTGCTTCCTGACAAAATTTTTCTATCTCAACTTTGCCCCTTGCATCAATAAGAAGACTTTTCTGCTTCTAAAAGAAAGCAATCTAATGTCCTGTATAAGTACATAGCACATTTTCGTCTTTTTTCAATGAAAACAAAGTTCAATGGCCCCCACATAAGACTAAAAGTATTGTCCTTTTGACAAGTTTCCAAATTGCTAAAAGTAAATAATGAATTTACACAATTCTTTTCACAGCAAATTTCATAATTGTCAGAGCAATACTATATAGTACATACAGTATTTCTCACAATAAATTTCACAATTATTAAACATTCAATTTTCATTTTTGCCCACCACTTACACTACTTTATTGTCTACTAGTTATATAATTCCCAATTTCAACTTGTGAAAATACCAACTCTCCTCTTGGTGGATTCCACATAATCATTATTTTTTATAAAAAAAAATGGCCTACTTATATTCATATATAGCACTAAAACCATAGCCTCCACTCTTTTTCTTATTTTTTAGTTTTTTTTTTTAATCTTGTTTTTTGCTATAATCCAAATTTTAACTGCTTAAAAGAATAGAGAAAATATGTTGAATTCAACATTATTTTTTAATAGCATTGAAGGCAGTGAGGATACAAAATTGCTAGTACATTGTTATACTATTAACACTTTTACAATAATTTATTTTAAGAAATAAAATTGATTGTTTAAACTCTATTTATTTAGATTAATCTCCAAATTACATTAATATATATATTTGTGTATTTAGTTTGCTATTAATATCAATTAATTTTTTTTAGATTAATTTTGCTTTCAACATTGCCCCCTAAATTGAATTCCTGGCTTCGTTACTGACTAAGAGCATCCTTTGTATAACAAGAAGGCTTAAAAAAGAAGGTGCACATAAAATGCTTGACTTCATTTTCATAGATAATCTCATTTCTAAAGGGTGTTAGAGACCATGCTTAATGACCCTCACCCATTGTGATAGGCGAAATAAATAATTTATAGTCAAAATTAACCATAATGAATGCCTGCAGTTATTGATATCATAATTAACAAATTTCATAATTAGATAAAAAAAATTAAAGAGAAAAAAATCATATACAAAAATAAAAGAGAAATAATCATATTTTGTTAAATTATAAATTAGATCATTCCTTAGAAATCGAAAGTGTGGAAATCAATTGAGTGATCCAAACTCTCTCTCTCTCTCTCTCACTCTCTCTCGTAAATTTAATTATTTTTTTGGTGTATGACATTAGAAATCACTAGAATGTTAATGAACCAGCTCGCTCCAACATGCAATAAAGCACAAAAAGAAGAAATGAATGAGTCACTTTGCTACTTGGTTAAAGGGTATTGATTCTCTCACACTTGTTAGTATATATCATTCATACACATCATTAATTTCACATTTTAAACATGAACACTAATAAAATAAATAAATAAATGAAAAAATGTGTACACCAATGAATATAAAAAAAATATTTTCTGTGCCTTGAAATGTGTCTAGCTGCAATTGTATCATATTCAGCAATAAACAGCTGCAATTGTATCATAGACTAACATTTACAAGTCTTGATGGACTGGGCTCAAATTTAATGATTTCGTACAATTGTGATTTCAGTCATTTGACCCATCTATTCATGTGTGTCAATTTTTTTTTACTATTTAGAATACTAGTATAAATCCGACTAGAAAAAAGAAATTTGGGACGAGTTATTTATTGTCAAAAATTTGTCAAACTATGATTGTTCGCTTGACAAAATTTCAAGAATATAATTTCCATGAACAACTCAATTGCCATGAAACTCAAAGAACTATTAATTCTTGTATATCTTGTATATTTGAGAATTGCTAATATGATATATAATTAAATTTATCTATTCACTTTTTCTTTCTTAAAAATAACTATATATAGTTAATATTTATTTTTACACAAATAATATGCTTATTAATGTTCAAGGGTAATTTTTTTTCTTTTAAAAATTATCCATAATCGCCAAATTATTAATTCTTTAGCTACTGAAATAATATGTATATAAGATCATTTTAAACAATTAAAATTTCAATTCTAAGTATACAGATGTCTAAATCTCAAGAATTTTAAATATTGTGAGTTAAACTCTAAAAAAATGTGCAAATTGGTTCCCCCCCCCCCCCCCCCCCCCACCCTCTTTATTCTTTACCTGATTTGGTTCAACAAGGCTAAAGTGAGAGTCCTAAAATAAAGAAGAAGAAAAAAATCATCAATTTTTATTCCCAACTGCAAAATGCATGAACTTTATTTGACATATGTGGACAAAGAGATTACCTTATCCTCTCCATTCAGTGGCTGAGCCTTAGGGTCCGTTTGGATACAGCTGAAAACTGAAAACTGAAACTGAAAACTGAAAAACACTGTAGCGAAATAATTTTTAAATGTGTGAATAGTATCGTGAGACCCATTTTTAATGAAAAAGTTGCTGAAAAGTGAAATTTGTGGGTTCATGAACAGTACACGATGTTCTGTGATTGGTAAAAAAATTTAAAAGTCAAAGTTTGCGGCTACTGTTCATGCACCCAAAACGCTCCAAAACGCGTGAAAAAAAAAAAAAAAAAGCAGACAAAACGCAAACGCAGTTTTTTTCAGCCGAATCCAAACGCTCTCTTAGAGGGGGTTTGGATACAGTGTTTATTGCGTTGCGTTTTCAGTGGTGCGTTTTCCTCTTTTTTTTTTTTTTTTTTTGCACGCATTTAAGGGGATAGTGTGGTTACTGTTTATAAATAGTAGCTGCACTATTTGACTTTTTAACTCTTTTCAATATATCAGTAGGTCCTGTGAACAGTGTATGAGATTTACAAATCTCAGTTTCAGTAACTTTTTCATTAAAAATGGGTCCCACAGTACTATTTACATATTTAAAAATTATTTTGTTACAGTATTTTCAGTTTTCAATTTTCAATTTTAGCAAAATAAATTCTGTCCAAACAGACCCTTAGTCTATATATGGGTTAGTAATGGTGAGATTGGCAGTGCATGATGAGCCCTTATCTTTTAGGATAATTTTCTCTCAATTTTTAATTGGGAACACACCTTCATAGCCATACTCCACTATCCAAAGTGGTCGCAGAATTCTCTCATGGCCATAAATTCAAACATCTATCAAGCATATACTAATCCTGCTTTTGTAAAGTAGTCCTCCAGAGATGCCTCTACAATATGCATTGCAATGCATAAAGCTTCATTTCCAGTAGTCAAAAAAATCGTTGCCACTAAAACAGACTTTATATTAAAAGTATGCATGTAAAGCTTGAGAAGGTGCAATGTGACACTAGGCACCCAACACATTTTAAAGATTCCTTTCACACGGCTCTGTGTGATGGATTTTTTTTTTTTTTTTTTAAATTTTTTTATTCATTTCATTTCCTTTAATTTTGCATTTGCATTGAGAAGGACTTGCAAATCAAAGGATGGAATTGTTCCTAAAAAAATTGAGATCAACAATCATTGTACTAAAGCATTCTATATTAATTCACAAAGGAACATGGCCTGAACTTATTATAGAGTTTTTGACACTGTGTAATCACATCCTGTAATTTTTTGTACTTTTACCTAAGGATATGGAAAATCTAAAATTTGAAAGGAATCTACTTCCCCTTTGAAAATTCTAAGCCATTTAGTCAAGTGCAATCCTTAGAGGTTAAGGCAGCTCAACGTGACTTGGCAGTTTCTTAATGTGTAACAAATATTCCATTGGACTACCATACAGTATACAGTCCAAAACATTCTATTAGATTATCATAGGCACACACTTCATGTTAGTAATGAGACAAGATCTTTCCTAGATTTTCACACACACACACACAAAATAATATCTTTGACAAAAAAATTCACTCAAGCTTTTAGATGGACTAACCTGAAAAAGAACAACATGAGTTGGCTATTTAATGGACTTAGAATGCCAGGACTGTCTGGCTCAACCAGTGACAACTTGAAGTATTCTTTTGGATATTTTGGCAAAAGCTTCTTGGTGCATTTGAATATCGCTTATTTTGCTGAAAACTGAAAACTGAATTAAAAAAAAACGAAAAAAAGTTACTGTTCACACAAAAAACATTGTTCATATGCTTGATGCACTGTTCATGTCTCATTAACAGTGCACCAGGCGCTGGTAAGAAAAAAAAAAAGGGCTGAAACGCAAAACGTCAAAACATGGACGTGATTCAAACCCTCACTTAGTACCAAATTGGTTGGCTTATAATAGTGGAAGCAGTGCCTTGAATCTTATCTCCTAAACTGTGTCATCTGTGAGCTGAGGTTAAGGAATTTGAAAATTTTTTTTAATTATAATGAGTAATCAAAATTATGCGGACAGCTAACCCTGATGTTGATGATTCTATAGATTCTGAATGAGTGATTATTAGAGTCACATGTTAGAATGAGCTTTGTTTAATACAAGTTCCATTTTGCCACATCCTCCATGCTAGACCAAGTAATTTGCCATGGCCCATAGGTCACTTCTACATGGCATCTTTGCATGCCTAATCTCTACCATGATTTCATCTTAACAATGAGCAATTTCTAGAAAAGAAATATTCCTAATAGCTTTACAGCACTCTTAATATTCTTTTGGAATTTGTCCACTGCTTTTTCCAAAAGGCTCCTTTCCCACTATAAGAGGAGAAAAACTTCAACACTCTCTCCACCAATTCTCAAAATTATAATTCTCTAATCTTCAATGGCAAGTCGCAAACAGCTTGAAGTTCATTCAGGAGATCAAACTCCACAGAAATGGTGTATCTCATTAGGAGAAGAAGTCTTCAAAAGATTCATCTCTCAGGGCAGTCCAACAGTGCATAAGGTCTTCAATGAAGGTTCACTTTTCAGTCCACTCTTGTTTGGAAAATTCTTTGATCCTTCAGATGCTTTCCCTCTATGGGAGTTTGAGTCAGATATCTTGTTATCTAATCTCCGGAGCTCCGGCCAAAGCACTGTTGATTGGTCTCAGACAGATCAAGATTATGTACTAAAAGCAGAACTACCAGGTAAGAGTCCTTTGTACTGTTCAATATCATCTGGCTCTGTCATTTAATTTCTAAACTAAAGTTGATTTTAATGTTCATGAACCAAGGGGACAGCTACTATATATGAAGTTATCAGACTGCAAGATATAAACCTAAGGAGTAGAGGCAATATTCCTTAACTCAAAGGTAAATCTTCTGGAACAAAGGGGACCCTGGTGTCTAAATTTTTTTATAATAATATCGGGTTCCAATTTAAGGAATGAGAAGCGAATAGGTTTATTCATGATCCATCCATATGAGTTGGGGGATAAGGCCAAAACTCCATAGGTTTAGTCTAGAAAAGGCTGTACTTTTAACTAGGGTGGTGAAATGAATTGCAATGACACTAGTGTTCATTATATGTTAAAACAGGAGTTGGGAATAATGTTCAAGTCTGTGTTGAAAAGGGGAAGGTTGTTGAAATTAGTGGGCAATGGAAACAGCAAAGGGAGTCCAAGACAAAGGACTGGAGAAGTGACCACTGGTGGGAATATGGGTATGTTCGGAGGCTTGAGCTGCCAGAAGATGCAGATTGGAGGAGGATAGAGGCATCTGTGAGTAATGACATACTCATAGAAGTTAGAATTCCCAAGAACCTTATGGTTGGTGATGCTTCTCAAGGAAATGATGCGGCTAGGAAAGATTCTGAAGTTGGTGGAAGTTAAGACGTGTAAAGCAGACTGCTTAGGACTGTTTAATTTGGACCATCTTCCTTCAGTCAAGTTACATGACAAACTGTATGCGTATATATATTTATAGATTGCACCAAAACATTTTATATTTCTGGTACCAATCACTTCTTCTAAATCCAATACGAGTGGAGTTTTTGTGTGCTGGTACAACCTTTTAAAATACAATAGGTTTAGAAAAACAACATTTATCGCAACTACTAACATGACTTATTGTAATTACTGCATAATAAAGATATGTCAGTAGTAGATATAGTTGAAAGTGATGTTACTATAATCACAACAAACCATATCAGCTATTATGAAAAATGTTTTGTTCCTAGCATTACTCTTTAAAATAAGGATGTGCATAATGAAGAATTTAAAATGCATGAAACAACTTAAAATGGATCAAGATATATTGATATTTTTTGTTGAACACACAGCATATTTATAAATTATCAATCATGCATTTTCTGTAACCATATGGAAGTTGTAGTAGTAATTAACCAAGTACTTCAAGAAACAACAGTAATTATCACAAGAATAAGCAACAATATTAGTTACTTAGAACTTGGAAATCGTACTTCATAACATTATCCACTCTAGGCAACATGCATCTTGATGATAAAAAAGCAACAATGGGATTCTGGCATGAAACCCAAGACAAGTACAATTATCAGAGAAGTAGTCAAACCATCTACTGATTGACATGATTTAGATGAGTTAATCATGTTTGTCACATCCCCTTTCACAAAATGGGTATTGATAATGATAATAATGTCTTCCCATAATTTTGCTTACTAATACCTAAAAAATAAAACTAAATAAACAGAAAGTGTGAAGTTTGCTTACCGTCAATGGAGGCCCAAGTACAAATTTGTTCCTTCAGTGTAAGAAATATATTGGATGGAAACGCAGTACATGTGAATGCAAAACATCCGCATAAACTTTGGAGAACTTTAATGTCAACTCTTTAAGTATAACGGATATGCAATAAGGCTAGGTATTGTTCAAGTTAGATGTCATGTAACCTTTAAATTCATGGGAAAAATTATTGTTCCACACTCACGATACCTACAAGTAATGTCCATATTTTCATATAAAGTGTCTATATTTCTCAAGAATGTCCAGAATTATGACATCATGTGTACAAATAGTGTCTACTTAACGCATCATAATATTCCCATTATAAAATAGGGGCCAACTAGAATCAAGGAAATAAAACTTTATCTATTAGGGGCTAAATCCCTCTATTGGCTACAAAAAATCTCACGAAGAAGAGACCACAGCAAGACCAAGCCATTCACACCTATCAAATGGGCTAAATCCCTTCCTTCACAAGTTCACAGCTATCTCCAAAGCATCAAGCACGATTTGTCCTTCATGTACAAGTCATAGCCTGTTCCTTAGTTGTTCAACTTCAAACTTATCAAAACTGACATGTGATGATTAGTTGATTACCCTTTGAATGTTTTACTCCTTGCACAAACATGTGAAATAGTGACTCAAGAGCATAATAAGTAATTATAAAAGGCCCACAAGTAGCCCATCATGTCTACTTCACATTTGTAGTGGATTGATTGAATCATTCAAACACAAAGGGAGAAAATATTGGTAAGAATAAGGTACCTAATCAAGTATTGGCCCAATCTCAGGTTCAGTGTTCACGAGTTTGGTTCTATTCTGTAGTTCTTTAACTGGGGGTATATGAGCCATAATATTTTATATTACTAATTATAATTATGTAAGTGTAAAATCAAAAAGGGGATGTAGCTCAGATGGTAGAGCGCTCGCTTAGCATGCGAGAGGTACGGGGATCGATACCCCGCATCTCCACGTTTTTATTACGTGTTGAATTTTTTTAGTTTACGACATGGGCCTAAGGACTGGGTCAACTGAATGGAGGTCCGGCCCGATAAACAAATGGAATCCATGTAAAATAGAGTACTATAAAATGTTTTGCCTAATCCATGTATTGAAATGTTTTTGTGGGTTTTCAATGACAAACAACACAAAATCACAACTGGTTCAATGGAATAAAAATGCATTGTGACTTGTGAGATCCATAAATTGTTCAAGATGTTTTTAAGACTGTAAAATGGAAATTTAGGTTCTCATTTGAAATTACGGATTCTAACGAAGTTGGACAATGGACAGAATCAAGGAATCTCTTAGTTAAATAATTGAAATGTCTATTTCTTTTTTTAATAATAATAAAAAAATTATTTTATAGCTACAACAAAATCTTTTAACATTTCACAAAAGTTGAGATGCCAGTCTACTATAAGTCCAAATAAAATTATATTGGGATTCACCACAACTCAAAATTAAGATAATTGTGAAATGTTATGAGATTTTGTTGTGTCTTTAAATTTTCTGATAAAAAAAAAATACAAAAAGAAGGATATATCCTTCTATTCCATTTTGATGTTTTATTAACCTCCCAACACAAAAGTACCATTACCCGGCATTTCCATTTACAGATTTTTTTATGTTTTATGAATGGATGGGATAAGAGGTTCAAGAAATTTTTTATACATGAAGCTACAGGTTGGTATGCTCAGGATAATTAATTAAACTCTCAAACGTCCAAATGACAACTATTTTAAGAAAATCTAAGAGTCATGCCACTACATTTTCCGGTTCAACAAACCTCAACTAAGTCAAATAATTAAGCTTAATCAACTTCCTACATAAGTGCATGTTTTTTAATCTCTTCAGGCCCTCGACAGTTAGCAATCTAATTAAGATTCATAATTCTAATGTTGTTATTCCATACTACTATAAACATTTTCTTTTGGCTTTATCTTATTATATCTACTACTTTCATCATTCAAATTGAGAATAAAGAAAAGTCACCAAATGATTGATCATAAGTTTAAAATGTCCCCAATCAAGAGGGTGGTTTGAATCTTCACATTGTTCTCTGACATATATAACGAGAACTGTCATAAGTACTTAAATAAAGAGAAGTATTTCTTTATCCTAAAAACCAAGAATTCATCCTTTATGGCCTGTTTGAAAGTTCAGAGAGGGAGTAGAGTAGAGGAGAGTAGAGGGAAGGAGAGTAGTGGGGAGGAGAGTAGAGGGAAATGGTTTCCCTCCACCTTGTTTGGACGTTTTTAAAATTAGTAAGGGAGAACGGAGTAATTAACCCTTCCCTTTGTTTGGATGTTTTAAAAATTAGAATGGAGAGGAGAAGAAATGATTAAAATAGACAAATTTACCCTTATTTGAAAATGGACTTACAACATTGGTCTATTATTAATTTAGAAAGGGTAAATTGGGAAATTTATCTAGTCAATAATTTATCTACTTTACTCTCCCTCCAAATCTTTCCAATTTGGGAGAATTAAAAATGAGGGGTTAAAAGTGATTGAAACCCCTCCAAACCCCTCCAAATTCGTCCTCCTCTTTCCTTAAAAAACTTCCAAATAAGGTAATTGAATTACTCTCCCTCTTTCTACTCTACTCTCCTCCTTTTTTAAACTTCCAAACAGGCCATTAAAGTAAGCATTAACCATTGCAGGCCCAATATGTTTTACATGTGCCTGTATTCTGAGTGTTACATAATGGTGGAATATGGTGATTATGGCTGCCCGTGAATATGGTAAAATGGCCATTGAATTAGTCCAAGTTTGAAAACCTTTTGAATAAGCCATACAAATGTCCTGGAAAACATGCTTTGAATATTTTGCAAGCCATGACAGTTGCTCCTATGAGCTTGGGAGCCCCAGTACGTACTAGACAGTTATCGTGGTCAACCCTGTTGGTCCTGTCCGGTTCTCAAAAGCATTAGACTCCTCAGCTCTCAAATAGTGCCATGTGCCTAGCTATGGTTTTTGTGATCCCATTAAGCTAATAAGGCTCAAGTAATCAAAGTTCAACCATGCAAATTGTCTACTCCAAAAAAAGAAAAAAAAAAGTAAATTGTGTTGCTTCGATTTATTCTTCTTTTTTTTTGAAAATGAGAGAGAGAGAGAGAGAGAGAGAGAGAGGTAGTACTCATGCCTCAATTATTTATGTAGAGACCAACCAGTTGCACCAACAAATCAAACACAATTGGGATTTGTTAATTTGGTATATGTCTAATCAATTATCGGTATCGGATCACTAGAATAGTCAAAAGAATAATCATAAGAGTGTCGGATAAACCAAAATTGATTGTTGCCTCCTACAATTAGCTGATCAAATTTTATACCATAACTTACAACTTACAACTCTTTTGCTATTAGACCAAAATTAAACATAAGGATTTATAAATTCCATTCATGAAAAAAAGGAGGTTTTGAATAATCATAGTAGTTGCAGGCTGACATTTTATTTTTTATTTTTAGTGACTTATTGACTCACATGTTTTAATATGTATATTCAAATCATAAAAAACAAATAATTAGTTATTACTCATCACACCTAACTATTTGTTCTTATAATTATAAGATTGTAATTGCTCTTTATTTGCCTCCATGTACATGTATTAGCTAGAAGAAAAGGAACTTCCATCATACTTACGATAAGTCATAAAGGAGCACTAGACATTGCTTGCCAAAGCAGTAAGTTCAATTAAATGCCACTAAATTCATATCTAGAGTTGAATGCTACGACCTTACCAAGTTACATTGCACAAGCCACCAAAACTGTCAAAAATTTTGACTCATAATTTTTTGTCACTTGCACCGACAAACAGTGTTGAATTTTCTTTCAGCAGCTTCTGATTAGCTATCAGAAAAGGCAAGCTATGAACATCAAGACTGACACACAGAATTTTGGCCTTTATTCCCTTTAGTAAAGAAGGCTAAGGTGTTGCTTAAGCTGGAAAGTGATATATCAAATCTATGATATATCACCATGAAATTATATTTTCAAGCATTATCTCATCAACAAGTTTAGCATAAAACTATATAAAGAGGGAAAGTCAATTGGGGCAATGGGTAAAGAACAAGGTTCCAAAAAGGATTAGAGATAATTAGATAAAGACAGTTGAGATTGCAGCCCAGTACCAAGAATTGAATGGCAATACCAACAACTAGTACCATGTGAGATAGATACTTCCACTCTTTCCAAGTTTGTTACCTTACCAAAGAGTGTGTGAGAGTGAGAGGTCCCAAAAGTTTCATGGGAAAGTAAAGATGAAAATTCTTGGCTCCCATCTAACGCAAAGAGAAAGTATATTTGTTTAATCCCAAGCTGGTGTGAAAGTTTAGGAACTAACATATACGAATCTGTAACCATACAAATGAATAATGGGAATCTTTGGTTTGGTACGGCAAAAGAGAGAGGATACCCCATGAGTGGCTCTTTTACAGGCATGCTTATAGCTAGCTTGTCTTTAAGGTGAAGGCATTTGGTGACAATATAAGACATTGTGTTAGGTTCTAACATTTTTCTTTGTATTGGGATTTACTCACTACTAACTGCAGCTGTGATCAAAGGTCTTCACCATAACCAATCAATATGATGCTTTAGAAAACAACAACAATGCCTGAGCTTGTATGGGACACAATCAATCACTTTATCACCTAAGATGATATTATGATCATTTAGAAATCTAGTACATTTTCTTTTAAGATGAAAAATAATTTCAATCAAACAAATCATAAATGCAAGAGGTTATTGTTTGGGGCAGCCCTATCACCTATGTACAAATTATTGATATAATGGAGCCACAATTTGGAGTACAAAACTGTATGTTGGTCAAGTTCGACAATTGTACGTAGCTGGAAAAGTTTGAAAAATAAAATAAATAACGACCAAGACTGCAGTGCGACCTCGATTCTCAACATAATTGATTGAAAATTTCTTTTTTTCATAAAAATGGTTTTTTTTTTTGGTTGAATTCATAAAGATGGTTTTATTCATTTTTTAATCAAAACAATTATTTTTATCTTATCATTGTTCCACATATATATTTTTTTTTATTGCATAATTATTTGTCATCCGCATGAAAAGAATAACTCAGTTTGGTTAGAGGTTGGTATAGTTTCGGTTGTGGTTGACACAATTTGGTTCCATGTATAATAATTAAATAAAAGAGGATATTAAAAAATAAACGAGGATACAATTTGGTTCCATGTATAATAATTAAATAAAAGAGGATATTAAAAAATAAACGAGGATATTTTAAATTATTTTTTTTATCACCAAGACAAATAATTGTGAATTTTTTAATATAAAATTTAGGTGTGAATAAACGAGGATATTTTTAAAATTAGGTGTGAATAAAAGTTTCGGTTGTGGTTGATACAATTTGGTTCCATGTATAATAATTAAATAAAAGAGGATGTTAAAAAATAAATGAGGATATTTTAAATTATTTTTGTTATCACCAAGATACAAATAAATGTGAATTATTTAATATAAAATTGAGGTGTGAATACAGTGTCAAGTCCATTTATTTAATAATCAAGCTATATAAGGTGTATATAATACAAGCTTCTCATTATAGCTTCTTTAATTTTTGTTTTAAAAAAAAAGATCTTTTTTTTAATTAAAAAAAGTGTAACAATGTCAAAATTTAAGGGAGGTGGGGGGAATTACAAACTTGATTAAAAAAAAAATTATTTACGAAAGACACCTAATTTCTTACAATAAAGAAATTATTGGAGCTCTTTGTTTCAATAAAAAAAAAAATTGCATTTTCTAATGTTTGGTATAGTAGGAAAAATACAATTTAATAGGAAACATTTTTAGTGAATAACGAAAAAAAGTTGATAAAGAGAAAAACGTTTTCCATTTTTAAGAGCGAATTTTTTTTTTTTCCCGGAAACATACACACTCAAAAATAAACTCCACACCTCAAAAACTCTCCCATTGATAACATATCACTATTTGCTCTGTCTCTTTTTTATTAACCGATTGTTTTTACTCTATCTCTTTTTTATTAACCGACAGTTGACCAATTGTTGATCAACGATTGATTGATTAGTAGTTTTTTCATTTGAGTAATGCTATAGACACAAACTATCAGCAGTTTGTAAAAATATTGTAAAATAATTTGTGTCTGTAGTATTACTCTTTTCATTTATTCATTTTGTATACATTTTAAATTTTGAGTTTGTTTTCCTATTTGAGGCTTGCAAATGACGAAAAAGATAGAAAATATTTTATTATAGGTTCTATTTTCGTGAATGAAAATCTTGTTTATATAATTATTTAAAATCATAGAAAATACCAATGATTCTCTTCTTTTTTTTTTGACCGATGATTCTCTTCTTAAGTCAACATAGTAAAGAATATTTTTTTAAAACTCATTTTTCTTAGCCAAGTAAAGTTAGAATAGTTCGAAAAGCTACTAAGTGAATCACACAATAAAATTTTTTCAATTGAAAAGTTCTTAATATCTTCAAGGCTTGGTGATCTAGCTGTTTTTAAGCTTAATGCGATCCATGACATCTTGAGTTCAAGTCTTATAACTAATGCAGTAAAACACTTCAATGATTCTTTTCAATAATTATATATTGTGTAGGGGCAGAAAACCATATGTATAATATGAGATTATTCAGCTATTCAAAACTCAAGTATTAGACAACCATATTTATAAAAGTACTAGTATAAACTCATTAGTCTGAGGTATGACATAAACCCTAAATGCTTCAAGTTCAAATCCATCATACAATTGATTTAGGGGTTTTCAAGGTGTCTTATGATACGGAGTGATAAAATTTACATGATGATAAAAACTAATTAAAAAGAGCGGACACAATAAATTAAAACTCAATCACAAAAAAGAAAAAAAGGAATAGTAAAATCTAGGAACAGTACAAACAAAAACATTTGAACGATGAAGTAAGTCAAGATAAGGGCAATTCAGGAATAACGGCATTCTAACGAATCTCTCACGTGCTACCGCCTGATACCATTTCAAAAGAATTCAAATCAAATTCCAAAGAGTTTTTTTATATTCCAAAAGAAAAAAAACGTTAAAATATTTCACTGTCTCACAGACCCTTCTTTCTTGATCTTCCTGCTCGTTCAAGCAACGGCTCTGATACACTGTTAGCTTTCATTGCAATTCATGGTCCCACTCTAAACCTTACAAACACACATACACACACTCTCTCTCTTTCTCTGTATTTGTGCTTATTATTCAAACAATATGGCCTCGGAGAACCAGAACAAGCGTCCATTTCCACACAACAACAACAACCCCACAACAAGGGCCTCACCCACATGCCCTTCTTCAACTGTAAGCTTTCGTTTATTCTTTTATACTATCTTACACACTTTCAAATTTCAAGACCTGGGTTTCATTCTCTATGCCATTTATAATAATGGGTTGCTTTTGTTTTTCTCTTTTGGGTTAAGATTTATTAGCACTTCCCACTCTTATTTATTTTTAATTTATTTCTTCTGCTTTTTTTTTTTTGGGTGAATTTTGTTTTTATTAGAAGAAGTGTATTGGTGATGAAAAAATGGTTGGAACGGCAAATAATGGGAGGTTCAGGCAAGCCTTTTCAGTTGTAAATGGCGGTCAAGATCTCGGCCCCAATAGCGCTCCGGCCAGCAATGCTGGCTCGGAGTGTGGAGGGATTGAGTTTACTAGAGAAGATGTTGAAGCTTTGCTGAATGAGAAACCCAAAAGGAAGGACAGGTTCAATCTTAAGGTGAGTGGGTTTTGAGTATTTTGAGTTCATGTGTTGAATTTTTTTCCCCTTTCTCTTGAGTGAATTGATTAATGGGTGTTGGGTTTTATATGGTTTAATTGAATAGGAATTAAGATTTTGGACTTTGCTTTATCAAGTTGTTAAATTTCTAGGACAAATGTGATAATATTGTGATTCAGTTTTTTTTTTTTCTTTTTTGGGAGGGTTTGTGTGTATAACTTATTGGGTCTTTAGTTTGCACTGGTTTAATTAAATAGGAATTGGACTTTGGACTTTGCTTTATCAAGTTGTTGGTTTAAATTGTTGGATTTCTAGGAAAGATGTGATAATATGGTGGAGTATATCAAGAGGCTAAAGTTATGCATCAAATGGTTCCAAGAGCTTGAGGGAAGCTACTTATTAGAGCAAGAGAAGTTGCAGAATACGTTGGATTCAGCTGAGCAGAAATGCAACGAAATCGGTATGATTGATTTCTTTGGTTTCATTGGGGTTCTAAGTAAATTTGACTGGTGATGTAAATAGATTTGTTTGATTTTAGAGGTACTAATGAAAAACAAGGAAGAAGAACTGAATTCAATTATCATGGAGCTAAGAAGGAATTACACTTCTTTACAAGAGAAATTTACGAAGGAAGAATCGGATAAGTTGGTAAGAGGACAAGTTTCAAAGCTAATACATTCTAGTCATGAAGTTATTGTTTAAATGATTGTCGATAAAATGTCTTGAATATCAAAATCAGGCTGCAATGGACTGTCTTGCAAGGGAGAAAGAGGCTAGACTGAATATTGAGCGATCACAAGCTTCTCTATCAGAAGAGCTTGCCAGAGCTCAAAGAGATCTTTTAAGTGCTAATCAGAAGGTAAAGCAGATAATAAATTCAAACTCACCTGCCTAGTCCTATTTTGTTTTTCCTTTTTCCTTTAAGTTATTTATACAGAAGTACCAACTTAAATGTTTGCATTTGGGTTTGCTGAACTCTTGCAGATATCGTCACTTAATGATATGTACAAGCGATTACAGGAATACAACACAAGCTTACAGCAATACAATGGTAAACTTCACACAGACCTTTCTACAGTTGAGGATGAGCTTAAGCGCATAGAAAAAGATAAGGCTACCATGGTTGAAAGCCTCAGCATGTTAAGGGGTCAACTTACTATGTCCAGAGTAAGTTTATTTTATTTTTATTTATTTATTTTGTACGGATTGTGATTTTAATGTGCATACTTGTAAGAAGACATAATTATCTACCTTTACTCCACATGCAAAATTGGGAATGGCTGGATAAATTATAAGATGGTCAAAGAACTTGGTCTGAATTGTGTAATCAGGAAACGGTTTATTCTTGCAGTGAAAAAATTTATTTGGCATTTTTGATACGGTGTATGTGTTCAAAATTTTCAGAAACCCCACAGATAACTAGACTCCACCCATTGGTCCTGAAAGCTTTTTACTATTGGGAACCAGGCCAATAATGGATATCAAAGCTCATAAATATACTAATACTTAACAGTGCTCTTACAAAAGCTTTCTTTAGGAAGATTTATCTAAATAATTGAATGTTATGTTTGCTATGTTATGATTGTGTTGGCAGATTGTTTTGGATATATGAAGGATTTTACTATGCACCATGGAGTTTGTAGCAATTGTGCAGTTTGCCTCTATAATTTTGGGTTCAAGAGTGAAAATATATTTCCCTCTTATTTTTATCTTCACTGTTAATATTTCTCTATAATTTTACCTCTTGCATTGAATTTGATGCTATTAGGCTTCTCAAGATGAGGCTATAAAGCAAAAGGATGCTTTGGTGAATGAAGCTGCTTGTCTTCGGGCAGAGCTATACCAAGTGAGAGATGATCGTGATCGGCTACAATCACAAGCACAGGCTCTTACAACTGATATGGTGAAATATAAGGAGTCCTCAGAAAAATACAGTGCTGAGTTGGACATCCTGACAACAAGAACAAGTGAACTAGAGGTTGATTTCCCTGTTTTAGTAACAATGTTGGTTTTATTTGTTAATATTTATAACATCTTATGGATTTACATTTAAAATGAAAACTTTATAATGTTGGTTTTATTTGTTAATATTTATAACATCTTATGGATTTACATTTAAAATGAAAACTTTATAAGATGTTGGGTTTCTTTTACAGGCAACTTGTTTGTCACAAAATAACCAATTAAAGATACTACATACTCAACTAGCGGTCGCAGAGGAGAAATTGCAGGTAGTGTTATCAAGTTAAGCAAAAATTGTGTTTATTTTATATTGCATATGTGCCATTGTGGTTTTAAAATTTTAAGGCATGAATCATTAGGTCATGTTGGTAGATTTATAATTGATATCAAATTTGCTCTCTTTATAGCTTTCTGATTCATCTGCATTGGAGACGAGAACTGAATATGAAGGGCAAAAGAAACTTATAAATGAGTTACAAACTCGCCTAGCAGATGCAGAATTCAAACTTGTGGAAGGAGAGATGCTACGCAAAAAATTACATAATACCATCTTGGTAATACTCTTGTCATACGAACTTTTATTTGCTGAAAATTTGTATATCTCACTAAGGTATCTTATACTATAGGAACTAAAAGGGAACATACGAGTATTCTGTAGAGTGCGGCCTCTTTTGCCCGATGATGGTATTAGCACAGAAGGAAAAGTTATCACTTATCCCACATCAACTGAAATTCTTGGACGGGGAATTGACGTAGGGCAAAATGGTAAATTCCTTGGTGAAAAGATTTTTAGATAACAAGTTTCTTTTCTACACGATAGCAATTATATGAAAATTCATAGTGGATATTGAAAATTAAGAACTCACTTAAGTTTATATTGCAATCAGGGCAAAAACATTCTTTCACATTTGACCAGGTTTTCATGCCTGATGCAACACAAGATGATGTTTTTGTAGAAATCTCACAGCTTGTACAAAGTGCTCTTGATGGGTATAAGGTGATTAATTAGCTCCATATGTTGAAGTCATTTTATGTATTTTATCATAGTAATGCATTTATAGTTTTTGTTTAATCATTTAATTTTCTTCCAAGTAATGTGTGTGTGTATATATATATGTATATATTGTGTGTATATTACATATATGTATAATATATACACAAAAATAGCATTGTATTTGTATGCTTATATATCTTTGTTAGAATTTTGTGAGATAAGAGTTTTTCAATCTTATAATAATTCCATTTGCTTATATGTTTTAGTATTTTACATATAAAGTTGATAAGTGGAAGTGGGTAGCTACTTGAAATTTTAGTCAATATGATTGATACGTGATAGAATTTTGCCATGGATGCATGTTTCAGGTTTGCATTTTCGCATATGGTCAAACAGGTTCTGGTAAAACGTATACCATGATGGGTAGGCCAGGACATCCTGAGCAAAAAGGTTTAATACCTCGTTCCCTAGAACAAATATTTCAAACTAGGCAAGCTCTTAAAGCTCAAGGTTGGAGATATGAAATGCAGGTGAGCAAGATATTTTTTTATTATGCTCTCGTTTCCGGAGTACATGACTGTATTCCTATACATAATTATTGAAAATTTGAATTTTATAAACATCTTTAGGTGTCTATGTTGGAAATATACAATGAAACAATTCGTGATTTGTTATCAACCAATCGATCATCTTCAACAGACAATGGGGTTGCTGGAAAGCAGTATGCAATTAAACATGACGGGAATGGAAACACACACGTCTCTGATCTTACAATTTTGGATGTCCGCAGTGCTAAAGAGGTCTCATTTCTTTTAGATCAGGCTGAACAGAGCAGGTAAAAATTTAGAACATGCATATTTCAAAGTTGATTTTCATTAAGCCATATTTCTATGTAAGGAATTCTCTTTTGTTTTATAAATATGATTTCTCTTTATAAGGGATAGCTATTAAATTTTACTTGCAATGTTGTATGTTTTGTTCTACTAAATTTAATTTCCCTAGTGGTGCAAAGGCTTGCTGGATATGATTCAATTTCAGTCTATGAAAGTTGTTTAAATGATATATGTAAACTATGGTGCAATATTGTTATATTAGGTTTAAGGATTTTTTTTTTTTTGGTCCCAAAGCTCCCTGTACTTCACAAGAATTTATCATTAAAATATTTTACTTATATCCTTTTAGGTCTGTAGGCAAGACCCAGATGAATGAGCAATCATCGAGAAGTCATTTTGTTTTCACCCTACGAATATTTGGTATTAATGAGGTACAATCATTTAGCACGGTCCAGTTCTCTTTCTTCTGTTTCTTAGATGTTGTATTGTTGAAACTTATTTTTCTTAATTTCCACTCTTGTGTGCTAGAGCACTGAACAACAAGTGCAAGGAGTTCTGAATCTTATTGATCTTGCTGGGAGTGAGCGCCTTTCTAAGAGCGGATCAACTGGGGATCGATTGAAAGAAACCCAAGTATTTTGGCAAAACTATTTTGATTCTATTTCTTTTCTGCAATTCATTTTGTGGAATTTTCTGATATTTATTTATGTTTTGCAATTATAACAGGCCATTAATAAAAGTTTATCATCCCTAAGTGATGTTATATTTGCATTGGCAAAGAAGGAGGACCACATACCCTTTAGAAACTCGAAGCTTACATATCTTCTTCAGGTAATTTCTTTAAAAATTTATAAATTAATTTCCTAGCTTCAATATGAATCTAGAGTCTTTCTTCAAATTTTTTATGATTGTGTGGTAGAGGAAACTCAATTATCATCCTTGAATGCTTATGCTGAAGAATAAATAAATAAATAAATAAATAAAACCTCTAGCTCTAGCATTTATTGTGCCACTTTTTACAACAACTTTTATTTATTTAATTTATTTTCTCTACAGCACTTATTTCATGACATGGCAACATTTGTGTGTTTTAATTATCACTGTTAGAGTCAACTGACTGGAGAATCACTAGCTGGATTTTGTGATTCAATTACTTGCCTGATTTAGCAATTTTCTATTGAAAAATGTGTATGTCTTGGGATGATATGCTGTCTACAGTACACTGCTTTTATTCGATTTGTATAAAGAGCAAGCTAATCAGTTGCATCTGATGAATTTGGCCATGGTATTTTTTTGGAAACTAATATATTATGGCTTGGATATATGATTCCAACTTTTGCTTTTTAATGACACTCTTGGATCAAATTAAGCAAACATGTTGTAAAAAGGCAAAGCAATAGACTATGGTTATTCGATACTGTTTCTTGCTATTCTTCTAGTTGCATATGATCATTTGAGATGTTCTAATCTTGTAAAATCACTGGTTGACCAGCCTTGCTTAGGTGGGGACTCAAAGACATTGATGTTCGTAAACATATCTCCTGATCCCTCCTCAGTTGGGGAGTCACTTTGTTCACTCCGTTTCGCAGCCCGGGTAAATGCTTGTGAAATTGGGATTCCCCGGCGTCAAACCAGCAACAATGTGCGCCCTTCAGATTCTCGCCTAAGCTATGGCTGATCTTTTGATAGATTAATAATTCCTTTTCTTTTATGAGGCAACCAAGTTTCCTGTATCTGCATTACTTGTATCAAAATTTGAAATGAGTGATTCTAACATAGGTCTATATTTTGTATAGCAAAAAAAAAAAAAAAAATATTGAGTTTGTATTAATTAAAGAATGTGCGTTTCTGATTATAGGTTCCAATTGTGCTGAAAGCCTGAAACTGATTTTTGATAACTTTCTGCTTACTGAAGTCTCTCTTCTGCCTTTCGTTAGCCAAACCATAGCTCTAGTGTTTTCTAAATCATATAATTTACAAGTACACTGTACACCTAGTACTTTTATTTTTGATGTAAAACTAACCATGAATCCAAAATGAGACCTCAGAAACATGCTAACATTGCTGTTTTGTCATTCACTTAAAAAAGAGAAGAAAAAGAAAGCTGTTTTTTTTGGGTCTATTTAAAAGAACTTGACTGTTTTAAATATACCGAGTGTTTTTGAAAACTAATATGGCAGAGCAAAGTGCAATTTAATATTTTCAATAGTACCTCAAAATTAAGTACACTGACTTTGTTTAAACTACAACAGTAGCTTCCATAGATTATGCAAATCTTTCCATGACCTCTTGGAGGATAACTGTTGTGTCCTGATAAGATGATTCTGTCCGAGGCAGATTTTTGTTCTTTGCCGCATCTTCAAGCTGTCAGCACATTGGATTACAATTCTATTCTAGTTTTATATTGAAGTTGCAAGTGATTATCATATAGCTTTTAAGTGACAAATGATTTACCTTTTCAAAACTGTCAAACAGTCTGTTAGCCAGATCAGTCAGAGGTTGTTTTTCGTTTTCTGATGCAGCTGAGATCACTTTGTCAAAATCATAGTACATGAAGGTGGACTTATATCTCAGATACTTCCTGACATAGTTTAGAGTGTCTTGTTTGATCAAATCTGGCATTGATAAGAGATCAAAGGCGGTTTTCCTCAGCCTATATTCACTACCTTTGATTCCTATATTTGCCACATAGAGTCCAATTTTCAGAAAAGAACGTGTACCCGTCTTCTCATTTGCAATCTCTGTAAGAAAAAAGAACAATTATGAAACAAGTAGAGAAGCCTGGCTGCACTGGGAAGCAATTTAAGCAGTTTATAAAGAAGCAAACAGAGTAAAGTGCACATTTTACATACTGAGTTGTTAATGAGAAAGCTTACTGTTATAGACAGGAGGCACAGGTATAGGGCCTTCGTACCAGAACCCATTATCCTTAGCTAGAGATATCCCCTTGGTAGAATCTCCAATAAGAGCTATGGAGGCAAGGCCTATCGCTAATCTTCTTGTAGTTTGTAATGGGTGTTCTTGAAAATCATCTTTTTTCTTGCCAAGAAATCCAACTATTTTCATCCTATTTGGTATCCTTTGAATTTTGGAAAGCTTTGGAAGGGCTTGTAGAGTTTTGGAGACAACATTTATGTCTGGCAAAAGAGCCATTCTAGAGGAATTGAGTGAGAAAGGAAGTGTTTTTGAGTGGCTAATAGAATGAGAGTTTCACTTTCGGTTATATCCGTTTGCATAGTGTTGGCCACTACTGACCACTAGAAAAGGATAATCCTCATTGAAGGTAGAAATGAGAAATAACACTCTAATTTTGCATTTTGCCGGACCACATTGGAGAATACGAAAAAAAAAAAAAACCATCTTTATTTGGTAAAAAAAAAGACCAACTGATTTCAGACAATCAACTGAAAGCTAAAACCAATTGCATCACAACGATCAAACTTTTATAAGATCTATCCAATTTCCATATGAAAAACTCTTTAAACACCCATCTAAATAGAGCCATTATTGTGCATATGGCATGAACTTCAACTTTCTAAAATATTGCCCTCTGCATCGTATAAAGATTGCAGTCCATTATCTATTCAATCCATGAACTGGTAGTGATTTGGGCCATAAATCTCCATTGTCACTTTTTTTTCATAAATCATCACTCAATTGCTTCCCACAATCTCCATTAGCCATATGCGGAGTACTTAAAAATGAGTTTTAGTATGATTTTTTAATTTGGTATTTTCAAAACAATACTGTGAAGGACAAACAATATAGGTACTTAAAATCATTTGTTTAATAATAATAACTGTAAGCAGGCAGAAACGGACTTAACTCTCTTAGAATAGAGAAATTAGGTATGACTGCCTAGTACAATTAATTTGTTAGAGAATAGGTTTTCGAGGTCAACCTTGGTGTGCTTATATGGTTTAGCTTTCAAGTTAATGGGAAAACATCAAGTACCTCATAAGAGAGAAGTAAATTTTTGAGATTAACACTTCCTCGGATTAGGCCGAGGAGCAGTAGTTCATATAATATTCAAGTCTCAATTATAAGGTAGTGTTACACATGGTATATTTCTTTTTTTAGTTTTTCATCCCCTGATCTGGAGGGGTTTCCTTTCTTTATATAGCTAACTGAATTGCATCCAAGCCCTCCACTTGTACAGCCACAGATCTTCCTTTGAATGCTTGTCCCATCAGGGTTTTGCTGGAGGTAGTAGAATGTGTTGCAAGCTGTGAGGGTACTATTCAAGAGTCATTCCACCATTAATACGGCTAGCTAAGTTGGTACGATGCATTGAATGCGTAGGTGATGATTACTTTATTTGAATATTTTCCTTCTTCTTTGCTTGCATGTCTCTATTGTCTTCTTCAGTATTTTGTCTTCTGGTGCAAGTGGACTACTCGATGTCTCTCGAGGAACGCTCACTCTTTAGACTTCTCAAGCAATTGGCCTCTATTCTTGGGCTCTCATCTATGTATTGGGTTAAGACTAATGAGGGGATGGGCCCCTCCACCTCCTCGAGTTGGGCCTATAGAGCTCCATTTGGTACTCAGATCTTACTTCTCCCATAATAACTACTTAGCATTAGATGTTTTGAATTTTTAATGGCAAGCCTAAGAGTAGTGCTTTTGACCAAATGGTTTTATATTTTTAATGGCAAGCCTATCTCATGATAATTTAAGTTTATTTTTAAGTGACATATGGTTAGGATCAACTCTTCAATTGAGTATTCTTATCTTTCCATTCATATGATAAATTGCATAACTATAATGGGCCATTTTTTGCTAAATAATGTTTCTTTTCCCCAAACAATTTTACCAAGCAAGTTCCTATGAAAGTTATCTAGGGGGAATAGCCTTATTTGTAACTTGACTTTCCAAAATTGAGCTCTAAGAAACTAACAACTAATGTGGTGCGGCTAATATGGCATTTTTTTATAAAAAAATATTCCACTTGAAACTCGACTTTTTATAACTCGAGTAAAATGCAAAAAAAAAAAAAAAAAAAAAAAATTACAATGAACTTGACTCTTGAAAAATTGATTTCTTGGTAAATATGTAATTTTTTTTTAAAAGGTGGAACTTGGCCCTTTTAGAAATTATGGTCTAAGTAAAAAAAAAAAATTTGCAAGGAACATGGCTCTTAAAAAGTTGTTATTAAAAAAAAAAAAAAGGTTAACAAGAAAATCAAGTTTTATAAAATCGAGTTTTATACGTAACTTGACTTTTTAAGAGTTGAGTGTTTAATGGTTTTTTTTTTTTTTTTTCCTTCTTCTTCTCTTTAGAGAATTCAATTTTTATAAACTTGAGCTCCACTAAGAATTTGGGAATCCATGCCCAGCTATCTTTAAACTCAGCAAACCCTCATCCCTACATTTTATCTTTTGTTCCAGACAATTTCTACAACTCTCTCTCTCTCTCTCTCTCCTTCTTTCTTTTTAATTTGTCTTAATTTCTCACCTTCGATTCATTCAAAACTTCTTATTACTCTATTGAACCATTGGATATCTCAATTTACAAATAAATAACATATATTTAAATTTTGATCATTATTTTTTCTAAGATATGGTTTATATAAATTTTTATTCGTTAGATATATACTCATACAATTACTTTTATTGTGTTTATATCATATTAAATAGTTGTAATAGAGTTGAAATGTTGAAGATGTGCATGGGTTTTGAATGTCATGACCTTAGATGAACGCGCTGTGTGTATGCAATGGGTAATGGATGTTTTTATTTGTGAAGGGCAGTTACCATAAGAAGGGATGCGATATGTTCTTCGTAAGGTGAAGTTTTGTATGTAATACCATGACAAAATAAGAATGTTGAATGTAGGTAGTTAATGGGTAATGGGTGTTGTTGGATGGATGCAATTTTAATAACACATTAGAATTTGGTGTACTTTATTTGTGTTGGTGCCAACACAATAATAATAGAAATAGCACAAAAAGAAACTGAATAAAAAAATGAATATCATTTAAACACAAAGCTCCATTAGAAAGAATACTTTTATTTGCCAAGAATCTCCCTATTTTTGCTCCACTAGAAATGACATCCTTCTTTGCCAAGAACTTCTCTATTTTTCTTGTAATTGCTCTAACTTGGAATGGGTATGAGTGAGTCTATTAATAGGCTTAGGTTTTATAACCTCCTCCCTTCATTTTCTAATGGCGCACGTATCTAGCATAATATCCGCTCTAATACATTTCAACCCGTTAATTACCATTGAAAATGAGTCTATCTCATTTTCAATGTGGAATTAAATATTTTACTAACTCCTTATCTTCCATATTAACTCTCATATATTTACATTTAAGTTGTTATGTTTATTCATATCAATTAATTATTTTTTGAGAATACTAAGTATTTTTAACACACACACACGGGAAAAGGGGAGAAGGTTTTTTAAAGAAACTTATAGTGGTGTATATCCAAAATGGCCTAACTCTTGGATACATAGCACAAGCTTTAAACCTCTTTTACTCACTCATTTTCCAATGTGAGATTAACCCACATATCAATTAATTACATAATATTAAAATGCTTCAATTTTTTTTTTCCATTAATGTTTAATGTAACAATATGTTTTATAGTAATTTATAAACATATACTTATGCTTTATAAAACAATTTACTACATTAATTGAAGATTATTAAATAATTAAATTAGAGTTTTTTTTTTTTTTTTTGAGAAAGAAGTAAGCGAGTTTTATTGAATAATTTCAGAATGGAGTACATCATCCAAATAACCGGGTAGCTCTTCTACCTAAACATCAATATCTGCAGTTAGAACTGCTCTTCTAGCTAAGACATGGGCTATTTTATTACCCTCCCTACGAGTGTGCACAAAACAACTAGTAACCAGAGTAGAGCTTAGGCAGCGAATCTCTTCTATAATGTGACCGAACAGAGTATGGCATGCTCCCGATGAGTTTATGGCTACAATAACCTTTTGGCAATCTCCTTCAAAAACCATCCGTGACAGACACAACTCATTAGCCAGTGTAACGGCTCGACTTGCCGCTTGCGCTTCAGCTTGCTCTACTGAATGGGGTAGTGCGATCCTTTGGCTCAAAGCTGCTATAACTTCGCCATTACAGTCCCTCACCACCACTCCAAGTCCGGCACAGTTGCAATGCTCAAACAATGCCGCATCAAAGTTTGCTTTGTAGACACCCTCTGGTGGTGGGGACCAGCCAGCCCAAGGTGAGCGTGAAATTGGGCAAAGGACCTGTGTATGGACGTCAAAATATTCCATCACCATCTCCTTCGCACGTTTGTGGACCTCATCAAGTGGCCACGTTGGCTGATGCTCACGAAGCCTGTTTCGGCGCTGCTATAGACTCCATGCGGTTGTGGCGAAGACAGCCACGTTGAGGGCAGAACACCGCTCCAACACAGCTTCAAAGAGATCCAAGAAAGATCTAAACACCCTCTGGTACAGTTGTGCGAAGCAGAGACATGACTTCCAAACTGCCTTTGCATGGTCACAAAGCCATAACATGTGAAGAATCGTTTCCTGGTGGTCATCACAGAATGAACAAGTCTCGTCCACTGGGATTTGCCTACGTACCAGGTTGTGCTTAGTGGGCAGTGAGTCCTTAGCCGCTCTCCAAATGAAGTGCTTGATTTTTTGGGGAGTATTGATCTTCCAAATTCGTTTCCACACATTCCCAGCCACCCCACCAGAGGAAGAAGGAGAAGAATGAAGCACCTCAGTTGCAAGCATATGGTAAGCTGTCTTGACCGTGTAACTCCCATCCGGCGACAATGGCCATACAAGGCATTCCACTTGATGCAACTTACTCACGTAAATTCTCCTTATTGTCTCCACCTCCCAAGGACAAAAGGAGGTCTCCAGCAACTCAATATTCCATTCCGTGGTGTTAGGATAGAAAAGATCAGAGACTTTTTTAACACTTACATCCCTCCTTGGTGTAACTATCTTACCTCCTCCAGGTTTCGGAAGCCACTGATGCTCCCAAATATTAATAGACCGCCCATCTCCCACTCTCCAGACAGCACCTTTTAAGATCACCTCTCTAGCTTGTAAAATACTTTTCCATGCATATGACCCATTGGAAGATATAGGGGCCTCTAATATGCTCTCCCTTTGGAAAATATTTTGCACTTAGGACTTTGTATAATAAAGTGTCCCTTTTGTGGTATAGCTGCCAAACCTGTTTTGCAAGCATTGCCTTGTTAAAATTTTGAATATCCCGAAAGCCCATACCACCAACCACTTTGGATGAACATAAGGTACTCCATTTCACCCAATGAATCTTCTTTGTCTCTCCTTGCCCCCACCAAAACTTTCGGATCATTGCCTCAATGTCTTTACATAGGCTCACCGGAAGCTTAAAAACACTCATGGAGTAGGCCGGAATTGATTGGATAACAGCCTTGATCATAATCTCCCTACCAGCTTGTGAAAGCAACTTTTCTCTCCATCCTTGCATTTTGGACTAAATGCGTTCTTTAATTTGAGTAAAGCATGCCTTCTTATTCCTTCCTACAAATGAAGGTAATCCCAAATATTTATCATAATGCTGGATTGCTAGAAGGCCAAGAGACTCCTTGATTGCTTCTTGAGTAGCTTCACCTGTGTTTTTGTTAAGAAAAGAGTTGTCTTTTCCTTATTCACTACTTGACCTGAGACCGCTTCACAGGTAGCTAGGAGTTCTTTTATCTTCTCACATTCCTCCAAGGTGGACCTACAAAATAAAAGACAGTCATCTGCAAAAAAGAGATGGGTTAGCTTCGGTCCCCTTCTACAAAGTGAGAAGCCATGAATCTCTCCATTATTTGCTGCTTTTCTTAAAATTGAGTTTAGACCTTCAGCACAAAAAAGAAATAGGTAAGGAGACAAAGGGTCCCCTTGTCTAATTCCTCGAGTTGGATAAATCATTCCTTGGGGTTCCCCATTCACCAAGATGGAATAGGACACCGTGGAAATGCACTCCATAATTAGCGATACCCAAAATCTATGAAAACCCAACTTCAACAGAATTTTTTCCAAGAAAACCCACTCCACCCTGTCATACGCCTTGCTCATGTCAAGCTTTAGGGCCATGAAACCTATTTTACCTGTACAACTTGTCTTCATATGATGCAATGATTCATAAGCAATCAAAATGTTATCAGTAATCAACCTCTCCGCAACAAAAGCACTTTGAGTCTCTGAGATGATCTTATTTAGCATAGGCTTTAACCTATTTGCTATAACCTTACGGACTATTTTGTAAATCACATTGCATAAACTTATAGGTCTAAACTCAGACACTCTTTCTGGATTTTTAACTTTTGGAATCAAAGCAATAAAAGTGTGATTTATTGATTTTAAAATAGATCCAGAATTAAGGCAAGATAATACAGCTTGAGTAATATCCATTCCCACATCTGACCAATAAGTTTGAAAAAAGAGTGGAGGCATACCATCCGGTCCAGGGGCTTTTAAGGGAGCTATATCTTTTATGGCGCTTTCTACTTCTTCTCCTGTGTATGGGGCTGTGAGCTTGGCATTCATCTCCGAAGTTACCACCTCTTGGACATCTTCTAAAATGCTCTCTAAATTATGCGGATTTGATGTTGTGAATAAACCCGCATAGAAATCAACAAGCATCTTTGAGACCACTCCTTCTTCCGTTTGCCAAACTCCACAATTGTCCCTAAGCCCCTTAATGAAATTTCTCCGTTTTCTTTGAGCAGCAGTTCCATGAAAGAACTTGGTGTTCCTATCTCCACTTCTAAGCCATTGAACTCTAGACCTTTGATGCCACATCTGTTCTTCCTTGTCATAAAGCTTATTTAGCTCTGCCTTTAGTGTTACTACATCCTGATAATTTCCATCAATGACCGATTTAGCTTCTGCCTGCCACAGAAGTTCCTTTGTATCCTTTATCTGTTTCTTCACATTTCCAAAATGTTGCCGACTCCACTTCTTCAAGTTCTTCTTGCATTTTTTGAGCTTCACAGTTGCTATGTGCATAGGAGTGCCAACCGCATGAGTTGCCCATGTTCTAGCCACTGTGTTGCTGCACCCTGGGTCCGCCGTCCACATCGCTTCGAACCTAAATGGCTTACGCTTCCATCTTTGGCTCTCCCCATTTGGATCAAGGTTAAGTAACAGTGGTCTATGATCGGAGGTGAAGCAATGGAGGTGTTCAACTCTGCCGGTTGGAAAACGATCTAACCATTCGTAGTTGGCAACGCCTCTGTCTAGCCGCTCCCATACCAACTCACCTCTCCGTCTTCCATGCCACGTAAAGTTTGGACTTGTGTACCCTAAGTCAACAAAGCCACCTTCATCTAGCACTTCCCGAAAGGACTGCATGAGATTGTGGGACCGTGGCACCCCTCCCCTCTTATCATTCACCTCCAATAATTCATTAAAATCGCTGACAACAGACCACGAGAGTTTTGGTTTTGAATAAAGCATGCGTAACATATTCCACCCTTCACTTTAGTCCACTTAAGTTCTGTTCCATTGACTTTCCCAAGCCTTCCACTGAACTTTCTTCCTTCTGTGTTTCCGTAACTACCTCATCATTATCATATTTCTTCAAATCAGCATCAATGCCCTTTAACTGCTCCAGAAAATCCGTATCCTGCACGTTATGGACCAAATTTGAAACCGTTGAATTATGCGAATTTATTTCCATATCAATATTAGTTCCGTTACTGTCTTCTGGATTTTTCGGAATAGCCTTAATGACAGGGAGATTGCCCCTCGGATCCTCACCGGACTCCCCTCCCTGTTCCGTATCCTTATCGCCGTCCATCTCCGACACCGGCTTCTGTCCCTCAGCAACTCCATGTTGATCATCATCATCCTCCCTGCATTCATCATCCTCTATCCCCGTCACTCGGATCACTGATCGCCGCGACAAGTTTGGTGTTGAAGCACGCAGCCATGCCCTAAACTGCTGATCCTTTCCTCTCAAAGATCCTCTGCTTTTTTCCATAGTAGAGTTAATAGTTTTAGTTACCTAATTCACAATTTTAAATATTAGACCTTGGAATATGTAATTTTTATTGGTTGGGTGGGGGTCCGGGGGGGGGGGGGGAATTGTTTTCTAATAAAAAAAACAAAAATATATGAGGTTTAAATCTCCTTCCTCTTCCTTTAATTATCGAATTATAAAAATAAACAAAAAAAACTTATTTTGTAATTGAATTCTTCTCAAGTTTAGTTCATGATGCTCCAGGAGTATAATTTTATTTTAATTATCACAAATCACAATTACATGGTTTTTCTCATACCCTTTTTGCAGGTTTTGTGCAACATTACTATTAAAATGAAGATTACAATCTATTTCACTACTTCTCTACCATAGTTGAAAGTTTTGTTGGCATTGTGATGGTTGACACACTAAGGAAGCATGACGCCCTATTATTTTTAAACATCATACTTAAGTTGACATTAATGGCATTGGATACATTTCTTATAATAATATTTTCAGTTATTAGTTATTACTAGGTGGACGAAATGCAGATTTTACCTAGCCAGCAACTAAATGATTAAACGAGATTAAAACCCCTCTCTCTCTCTCTCTCTCTCTCTCTCTCTCTCATGTTTTTTCTTTACACTTTGGATAAAACTATCCATTATGTCAACTCTTGTGGAGAAAATGACACCACTTGGGGCGTTTTTCATTTTTTGGGTGTTTTCTGTTATTGAGATTATCAAAGTATTTTTGTCCGTACATGATGATTCTAAAATCAAACTCAAAATGCAAGAGCACTATTTTTTGTTTTCATAATACTAATGCTCGCGTTGAAGTTAGTTACCTTTTGACTAAGGTATTTAATTAAAAATATAGTATTAATGCTTTTAACATTCAATATTTTTCAATAGTTTGTATGTGGAAAATTTTATAATACCCTTAAAATCACTCCTTATGTAAGGTTCTTATTAATTAGGAGGAGAATGAGCATAATATGACTTAAGTAAATTTGGTGAGATGCTCGAGAATCTATAGATTTGATTAATTAGGACCAAAATAGAGTACATGGAATGTAAGTACAATCATAGCATTTATATTTAAAAAATATCAACATAAGTTTATGTTTATAACATAATATAAAAACAATCATATAAGTACAAGTTTATGTTTACATTCATATTTATATTTAAAAAATAGTTTATTACATTCATTAAAGATCAAAAAATAATTAAATGCAATTTGATAGTTTTCTACTTTGATTTTAACTATAAAGCTTTTTAAATTGTTTGGAGTAGAAGTTGAACATCTTTTGTTGTATTAATTTCTAAAAGAGTATTGAAGGATTTTACTTGTAATTGAGTTCTTTTTTTAATAAATGGACAAGTTTAGTAAGTGTTAGGGATTAGAAGTTCTAATACATATGTATAGTGCATTGTGTAAAAATAAAAATAAAATAAGAAGAAGAATGGATTCAAACATAGGATAAGCATCATATGGGAGAAAGGAGAATGTATTTATGGACTAACTCTCATTGGGTTAAGAAAACATTTTGGTAGGAATATTAAAAAAATTGGGTTACATTAAATTATTTTAAATCGTTATCAATTAATGATACAATTTACATGATTAGACATAATATTCTAATTTGATCAAAACAAACTCTCGGATTGATATTAGATACAATACCACTTGGTGCAATTGTTCAATTTCCTCTCACAATTTTTTTTACTCTTTTACTTTTTTAACTATTTCTTTTCATTGGTTGAAATTGAAAGTTGCTTTTTTCAACTCTCAATCTTGGCCATTAAAAGTTATTGCATAAGATCTCAATCTTTAACTCTCAAAATACGATCGTAACTAACAAATTTAAACTTAAGTTATGGCTGTAAATGAACCAATCTATTCATAAACAACTTGGGCTTGACTTGATAAAAAACTTATTCATGTTTGTTTGTTTATAAATGAGCCAAGTTTGAACATTAATTTTGTTTAATTAATGAGCTGAGCTAAACAAAAAAGTTGCTCATGAATAGGCTCGTGAATAATAGATCGAGCTCGATAAAAAACAAGTTGAGATTAAACTAGTTTACGAGCTTGGTAATAAGTGTGATATGAACTTCAAAAATAAACTCATATTTTACCGAGCCTTTAATTAATTGAGATTTGAGTCCACATGTCTAAACCAAATAGACTTGATACTATGCGTAATATAGGCTTAATAATGTACTTTTTATTGAATCTCAAGTTCAAAAACTTAATATAGAGCTTGGGTTTGAGCTTAGCTGAGCTCAAGTTTTTTGGATTATCTAACAAGCTCAAGCTCAAACTTTTTTTTTTTGGGAGAGAGTTTTAACATATGACGTTCACTTTTAATGATAGCTTTTTATCATCAGAACCAGACACCAATCGGTTTTTGGTGTAGGCAGAGATTGAACTCTAAATCTCTTATTCAACTAAGCTCAAATATAGTTTGTAAGCTTAGTTCAAGCTCAAGCCAAGCTTGAATATTTCATATTTGTTGTTGAGTCAAGCTTGAACATTTAATACTCGACAAAGCTCGAATCGTTTATGTGTGCGTTTGGATTGTACTGAATCCTGCGTCCACGTTTCCAGTTTTACGTTTTTTTATTTTTTTTATTTTTTTCGCATTTGTTAACTTTGGGAGACAATATTTACTGTTATGAACAGTGTATGCACTGTTCACGCACTGTGCATACATTGTTCACGTATTAAAAAATATTAAAAATGAGTCTCACGGTACTATTTACATATTTAAAAATTATTTTGCTACAGTGTTTTCAGTTTTCAATTTCAGCAACAATAAGTTCAATCCAAACGGACCCTATGTCCTAGTACTTAAGTATCAAAATTTAAAACAAATAAAACTAACACATTTTGATTGCATGAAATGGGCCGAATTGCTTGAGTTGAATATTTTACCAACCCAAAATTATAAATGTAATTAACATTTTATATTCTTCTCCAAAAAAAAAAAAAAAAAACACTTTTATCACATATGCTAGGATTTGCATTTAAAATTGATTTGTCCAACACACGCTTGTCATAATTGTATAGGTCTCCCTCTCTCGAAAAGGAAAACACAAAAAGGCAGCTTTGTTTTTCTTGCTTTCTTCTCTCTTAAAAAATAGTCAGTCTTAGACATCAAGAATTTTTCAAAATCTTCTCTCTTAAAAAATAGTCATTCTTAGACATCAAGAATTTTTCAAAATTCAACCTTGTCTCTTTTGGCTATTCCATTGTGGTTGAATTGGAGTTCCACTGCCACCATATGGAATAATTTATTGATCAAACTAACCATGATGATCATGGACATGAACCAACTGACGATGTTGATTCAATTGTGGATTTTATGGACTAGGTGTATTGTTTCAGTGATAATGAGGAACCATAAGTAGGGGATTATCTCATTCGTATGAACTGCTCATCCTCATTTTCATCTTCATCTTCATGGTCATCCTCATCATCTTCATCTGAAGAGGGTGCATCAACAAGTTATTTGCAGCAATCAACAAAAGTAAGGATTTGATGTGGCTTTTACTTGTAATATATGTTTGGAGGAACCACAAGCAGGGGATTATCTCATTTGTATAAAGTGCTCTCATATGTATCACCAATTTTGTCTACTTCTATGGCTCCAGAAGCACAACACTTGTCCTTATTGCCGTTGCAAACTTGATCAACAATGATCATCTTGCAATTTTTTCCTTTTTTAGTGTTAGAAATTCCTTTTAATAGTATTTGGATTCTTTGGAATTAAAGTCTTAATTTCTTATTTGGGTTGTAAAATTTAAAGTTTTTTAGTTGGGTCTTTTTCTTTTTGCCAAAGGAGGATTTGAAATTAAGAAATCACGCACTAATTTTGCATTTTACTGAACCACATTGGAGAATAAGGCGTGCTGTAATATGGCCACCCAAGTAGGCTTATGATACCAATCAAAAATAAATAAAAGTAGGCTTATGATAGAACAAAATTACATATGCAAGTATCTTGTTTAACTAGGAAAAAAAAAAAAAACAAAAACAAAAACAAAAGCCCGCTAGCTAGGCTTTATCTTCCTATTATGAAAAAAAAAAAAAAATTCTTTATTTGGTATAAAAAAGACCAATTGAAAGCTAAGAGCTAGTGGCTTTATGCATCACTTAAATTTCATATGATCAATTGAAAGCTAAAACCAATTGCTTGCAGTTATGCTCACAATGATCAAACTTTTATAAGATCTATCTATTAAAAAAGATCTGTAAGCAAGGAAAACGTTTCTCTTCAAACTTCAAACTGTTCTTATGACTTTTTATTTGATGTAAGTTTTGAAAATATAATTATTGGATTGTATGTTTTTATCATATTTTTCATGCTTGTAAAATTTCAAAAAGATTAAAGATCAATAATTTTGTCATTAATCAAATGTTTAAATTTTAAGTTTTTGTAGTATAAAATTACGTATAATTTTTTTTATTGATCAAATAGTAAATAACATATGATTTGAACGAAATTTGACATGTGTGTTAAGAACATAAAGAAAATGCAATCCAACAATTAGATTTTCAAAATTCATATTTAATAAAAAGATATAGGAGAATTTTATAAGATTTCTCTGTCCTTGTAATTTGTGAACACTTATACAATATATATATATTAATAACCAAAAATTAGAGAAAATCCAATTAAATTTTAATTGGATTCTCAATTTTTTGCTATGTGTCCATCTAAGTTTTTAATTTTTGTGATTGGTGAATTATTGGTGCAAAAATCAAAGAGTCTAAAACCAATTAATTCTAAATCTCTCTCTCTCTCTCTCACACACACACACACACACATATAATATAATATGAGAAACCATTACATATTTTAGAAATATATGGTTTAAAAAATGTAAACTAATATTATGTATAATTTGTACATCTTCTAAAAAAAGGTATAATTTGAACCGTATAATTATGATTATTTTTAATTGTACCGTACATATACACAGAGCTAAACACTAGTTAAAAAAATTATTGGGCATATGGCATGAACTTCAACTTTCTAAAATATTGCCCATGTGCATGTTGTTGCAATCGATTATCTATTAATTTCAATCCATAAACTGGTAGTGATTTGTGGGAGGTATACCAGCTCCCACGCACAAAGCCATTTGCGAAGTAATTAAAAAATGGGTTTAAGTATGATATTTTAATTTGGTATTTTTAAAACAATACAGTGAAAGGATCAAAGGAAAAACAATTTAGGTAAAATCATTTGGTAGAATATGTAAATTGCACATCTTAGATTGCTCCAATTTTATGAGAAAAATGGTCTATTTTCTGGTTTTTTATTTTTATTTTTATTTATTTTTATACATTTTTCAATAACGTTACTAAAATTTATTCATTATAAAAATCTATTGAAAATATATCGCTAATTTTTTGGAACATAGTATTTTTATTTTATTTTATTGACATTAGTACTTGAGTTAATAATTTCATTATTTAGTTACAATTTTCATATTGTAAATTTATATAGTTACAATTTCATTCTTGAAAATTTTAAAAAGCTATGATTTCATTTTTCCATTCATGTGTTATGAAATTATTTTCAAATCAACTTAGATTTTTTACAAACCACGCTGGTACTCCATCTGTATATTGTATAATAGATTTTGTATTTTTTTTTTTTAAAGCTTTTTAGTGACAAAATTTAATTCTAAATTAGTGGAACATAAATCAAACCTAGAACAAATTTTAGAGACAAAAAAAAATAATAATAATAAAATACACGAGTTTTTACAAATATCACAATTTTACTTTGGCATGAGTGACAATGTGGTTTTTGAACTTCTAATTTAGAAAATATTGCTAAACATACATTTGTAACAAATAAAAAGAATGTTAATATTTTCTGTTGAAATTTAGCGATTTAACGATATTCTCAATAATTTTAATACATCATTATTGATGCAACAGCAAAACCAATATAAGCTCCTACTCAGTAGATGCCATCAATAACCATGAGATCAATCTCTCAATCACAAAATAGAAAAACTAATAATGTAAGTTAAATTTAAAACCAATAGAAATCCAAAATTTAAGTTAAACTTTTCCAAACGAGTGGGTCAAGGTTAATCTAATTGGCATATTTTGACACACGTGTACCTCTACACTACAGTAGTTGATTTTAGTTGAATGAGGACTGTTGAGTTATTGATTTTAGTTGAAGAACTGGGAGTGTCGTCTAAACACTTGAGAGTTTACATACGTCTCCCTCTCCCATTCCAAAACAAATTATATAGTTACAATTTCATATACAAATTATATATAAACAGCACTAGTCTCTGTTTTCTTCTCCCTCGAAAATACAGTAATTTGTCAAAAGTTTTGTAGTTTAATTAGGAAGAAAATATTCGAACGGTAGGTTAGCAGCATGGCGTAATTATTAAAAAAAAAAAAAAAAACAGTAATCAACAAATTTTCAAAATTCTACAGTCTCGTCAAGTTATTGATCAAACTAACCATGATCCCAAATTTCAGTCCCCCATTATCATACAGTCGGTTCAATGATGAACCAACCAACCGTGGCTTGTTAAGTGATCATGGGGCTTCATTCTCAGCCTCAAGACTCCCATTGTCATCATCCCGTGTGCTTAATGAAAGCGAGGCTTCATTCTTATTCTCATTACTCCCATCAATACTCTCATCATCATTCAGTCATCACGAACGTGAACCAGCCGACCGTGGCTGGTTAAGTGACCGTGGGGCTTCATTCTCATCCTCAAGACTCCCATCATCATCATCCCGTGTGTTAAATGAAGGCGAGGCTTCAGTCTTATTCGCATTACTCCCATCAATACTCCCATCATCATTCAGTCATCATGAATGTGAACCAGCCGACCGTGGGGCTTCATTCTCATCCTCAAGACTCCCATCATCGTTCAGCCGGTTCAGTGATGATGTATCCAGTGATGATGATGAACATGCACCACCCAACCTGTTCGATCATGATCATGTACCCAGCCGGTTCAATGATGATCGTGAACATGTATCCAGTGATGATGATGAACATGCACCACCCAGCCTGTTCGATCATGAACATATACCCAGCCGGTTACATGAACTCAGCCTGTCCAGTGGTGATGATGATGAACATGTACCCAGCCAGTTCAGCGATGATCACGAACATGAACCAACTTACCATGGCTCGGTTAGCCCAAGTTTCAGTCTGTTTGACAGTAAGGAGGATGCATCAACAAGTGCCAATGATAAGTTGGTCGAAAATGGCAGCTTTGTTGTTAGCAGCAGTCAACAAAAGCAAGGATTTGATGTGGGTTTTTATTGCAGTATATGTTTGGAGGAACCACAAGCAGGGGATAAGCTCATTCGTATGAACTGCTCTCATATATATCACCAATATTGTCTACTTCCATGGCTCCAGATGCACAACACCTGTCCTAATTGCCGTAGCAAACTCGATCAACAATGATCATCTTGCAATTTTTTTCCTTTAATTTTTTTTTTTCCTTTTTTATGAACTGCTTTCATTAGTTGTATTTGGATACTTTGGAGTTTGGAATGTCTTAATTTCTTATTTGGTTTGTAAAATTTAAAGACTATTATTTGGATGCTCTCATTGATATCATATAAATTTTTATTCAGACACATTATTGCTAACTTTCATGGTTAATGCTAGTTAGACAGTTTGCAGCAGAGAGAGACACTTGAGGTTTATCAATATTTGAGATATGCCAAATGTAAGGAATTGTGTCATTCAACTGTTAAATAATTAATTACAATTATATTAATTTTGTTACTACTTTGCAATTGTCATCATTTAAGTTCATATTTGTTCTTTCTCAATGAGGGAAACCAAAATTGCTACCATTATTAATTTCCATCCCTATGTTAACAGTAACATGAGAGGAACCAATATAGATGATAGCAGTTCTAGATATCTTGATTCAGGTCTTATTTTCAAAATGTTTATTCTAATCATATGATCTGCTATGATACGCTTTGGTGATTTCATGAGATTTGTCAAGAAACCTCTTATATGGACTAGGTTTACCATCTTAAATTGAGGAAGAGTGCAAGACGGAAATAACTTCCTCTGTTGACAGGATGTTTGCTTAAGTATACAGAAATAAGTTGAAAAATCAATAAACCATCTTAATTAGTGATCATCAACTTTCAAATGTATATAGCTAGGATAAATCTCTCTATCGGGTGTTGACTTTCAACTTTTTGTATAACTATTGCTAATTTCATTCATTGGAGGTAGAACAAAATTAGAATATATAAATAAACTTGTTAGCTTTCTGGATGGCTAATTTGAATTAGTTGACTAATTTAAGTATAGAACAAGCATAAGGGTATTGCTGTTGATAATGCAGCTTGATTTTTGAGTTTTTGGCTTGAAGCAAATTACTTGAGGCTAATTAAGAAGTCACAAGAACTGAGTTTCTTATTTAAACCCCATATCTCCAAATAAACAAGACCTTGTGAATGTGGCTAATTCTTATAAAGAAGATATAAATCAATTGTTCAAATCCTCTACATATATGAGCCTTTCAAAAGGAGAGAGCTACAAGTATAGCTTGTCTGCAGCGTGCCTTGGCCTGATCAAGCCTTTCATCCAATGTCTCTTCCTTCACTGCAGCTTTTACCATAGCCAAATCCATCTCCATTAGTCTCAACACTCTGAACAACTCAGTCATCATCCTCTCCTCCACTTCTCCTTTATCACTCAACACTTGTGCTTCCTCTCTAGCTCTTTCAGCCACAATTTCTCCAGCTTTTGCTAGCAGCTCCGTGGAGCCAAATTCTTTCCCCATTAGATCCTCATCCTCCAACTTCTCTAGAAAGTCAGCTATGACATACCCTTTTGGCTTATCCAATTTGATCTCTTTGCTTCTCTTCCAACCAATCTCAAAGTTTGGTGGCTCAGGTTGTACTTAGCCCAGTTCTAGACTCCCTGTCATGGATTATCTCAGACTTTCTTCGCCTTTCAATAGGGAAAGTCTCTGCTTTGTTGTTGGTATCAGAAACTGGAGTTGGATATGGGAAGTCAGGCTCAGGCAGAGGGGTAGAGTTGGACTCAGAAGTGCATTTGATGAAGGAGTACTTTCTGTGTGGGATATTATAGATGTGTGAAGAGTTTGTGGAGGCTTGGGGGTTTAAACTTGGGAAAAGGTGGTTTAGATGAAGACGGTTTGGAATTGGATGAGATAGGAAGTGAAGGACTGTGGAAGCCATGCCTCATGCCATGCCAATGTGGAAGCAAATGGAACCAAAGTTAAGAAACCAGATAAGCCAATTTGGCTTCACATATATTTTTTAAAAAAGTTTTAAACTCAACAAGAGAGAACAAATATCATTATCAGTAATTCAGTTTTAAGGACAAAGGTCAATTGTAATCACACACACACACAACTCTTGATTATAGGAATGATGAGACAAAATTTGATGGGTTGGTTTTCAGAACTATCATAGATTGGGTTGGGTTAAGTTGAAAAATAGCCTAATCCAACACAGCCCGGCCCATAGCCCAAAATTGTGTATATATAACTGTCTATAGAAAATATATTTTTGGGGTTTCTTTGACATTTATTAGTAGAGTTTTTTGGGGCTGATTCAAGTGGGTTTAATCTACATACATTTCTTAAATTCTCACTAATCACTGTGTGTGATTGCTATATTCTGAGAATTTGTTGAAGCAAATTTGGTGAGAGAGAGAGAGTGATGTCAGGAAAGTTCACCATTGGGAGCGAGCCAGTGATGGGGTTGCCGACCCCATCAAAGAAGCGAGACTACAGAGTCACCAACAGACTCCAAGAAGGCAAGCGCCCCTTATACGCTGTCGTTTTCAACTTCATCGACTCTCGCCACTTCAACGTCTTCGCCACTGTTGGCGGCAATCGGGTCCGTCTTCCCTTTTTTACTATATATATCGCATTTTCTCTTCTGGGTTTTGGTTATATTGACATTTTGTGTGACATATATACTTGTAGCTTTTTACTTCTGTTCTTTGTGTTATTGTTCTAGTTTAAGTGCACTATATGATGCAAATGTTAAGAGAGTTGGTTAAGGTTATATTTTTGAAGAGACCCATTTATTATTAAGGACTTATTTTTGGGTGGGACATATAAAAGTAACAATTTTTATATCAATATGGTGGAGACCCATTTGTTATTAAGGACTTAATTTTTGGTGGAACATGTACAAGTTACAAAATTTACTTATTTTGGTGTAATTGTAGTTGTAATTGTTGATGTTTGTTTCCACAGGTGACTGTATACCAATGTCTTGAAGGGGGTGTCATTGCTGTCTTGCAGTCTTATGTTGATGAAGATGTACGTGGAGACAACTGTCCATTGATGAATGACATAGTTTTTGTTGATAGCTATCTTTGATTCTTATTTTTCTAATGAATGACTGTTCATATGTTAAAAACCGATATGAATTCAATGTGTTTTGTAGATCAGAAGGATGAGTCTTTCTACACTGTGACATGGGCATGCAGCATTGATGGTATGCCTTTTGTAGTGGCTGGAGGACTCAATGGTATACTCCGTGTCATTGATGCCGGCAGCGAGAAAATACACAAGGTTTCTTATTTCCTGACTATGAGACTTCTTTTTTGGGTAGTAGTTGTAGAACAAAAGCAGCTCTAAAAATAGGGTGTACATTTCGGTTGCCTAGAGATGAACCCAAGTTGGCTTTTGTTATTTGTCACACCCTATCTAGGCTATATACATACCCTTCTGCCTCTCGCATTGGCACTAGTCATATACAGTTAAGATATATATATATATATATATATATATATATATCTCTAGTTTTAAATTTGGTTGAAAGTCATAAAATACTATTTTATGGTTATACTTATTCATGGGTATATAACTGTGTAATTCTGAAATATAGTATTATAAATAATTCTTGTTTTGCCCTGTGACATGCTTGTGTCGTGCAGAGTTTTGTTGGCCACGGGGATTCTATAAATGAAATCAGGACTCAACCGCTAAAGCCATCACTGGTGGTATCTGCAAGCAAAGTATGAATCATAAAATTCTCTTTTTTCTACCCATTTTTTTTTTCTACCTTTTTGTTTTATAATTATTACTAATATTCAACTGTGACCAGGATGAATCAGTTCGCATATGGAATGTCCATACTGGCATATGCATTTTGATATTTTCTGGAGCTGGGGGTCATCGTAATGAAGTATTGAGTGTGGTGAGTGAAGGATAGAAAGAGTAACGGCCTCCTCCCTATGAAGTTGATATAGGGGGAAAAACTAAAAAACCCTTGAGTTCTTTATTCACTATTTGACTGTAGCTCATGTTGCAAAATAAGGACTTTTAAAGGATTATACAAACACTATTTTGGCTATGTAGGACTTTCATCCTTCAGACATATATCGCATTGCAAGTTGTGGCATGGACAACACTGTTAAGATCTGGTCAATGAAAGGTAAGGCATTACTGTTGTTTTTCTTGCAATTTATTTAAAAAAGAAACAATTATCGAACAAAATTGGAACATTGGACTGCTTAGATGGATTGTCTGATTTAAAACACTGTTTGACATACTAATTTGAATAGATGAATATATATATATATATATATATATATATATATATATATATGCATCACAGAATAATTAACATTAAAAATTATAAACAACGATCACAAATTATATTAATACCCATCATATTGAGTGTAACAGTCTATGTAGTACATCATATCTTCTGGTAAGCCATTAATGTTGCTCTAGGATGTTATGGGGGTGATAATTATATTCTTTATGAAATGTCTTAAGTGACCTGTATCTTGGATTAAAGTGTTAAAAGCATTGGCTTTTCCAAAAATGTTGGATTCTAGGAATACAACTACAAATTTTTTGGAAAAAGCTTGTTTAGAAGACAATCAGTATAGAGCACTTATCATTTGCACTAAAAGTTCTCCATTGGTTGTGTATAGATTTATTTGTGCCATAAGTGTTTATTGGAACATTTTTCTTTCTTCGTATAATTCAATCAGTTTAGGACACTTATCATTTGCACATAAAATTCTCTGTTAGTTGTCTATGGATTTTATTTATGCCTGAATTTTTTGGAACTTTTTTATTTCTTCATATTAGTGTTCAAATGTTCCAAGTCAAATGATTGGAACTTTTTAAATGGTGTGTTGTCAGGTTCTCATTTGAGAGTTGGCCTGCTTGATTGAATGCCAGGCAGGTCAGCTAGTTTAGTTAATTTTAGCAAGTTAACATCATTATAACTTCTTTTAAAATTTTTTGTCTTGTTATAACCTTGCTTCAGAGTTCTGGACGTACGTAGAGAAATCATTCACATGGACTGATCTCCCTTCTAAGTTCCCCACAAAATATGTTCAGTTTCCTGTGAGTAGCAGCCATTTTTTGTGTTACTGATGAATATTTTTTTTCTCGTTGTATCTTAGTTCACCTTACCCTTTTCAGGTGTTCACAGCTTCAATTCATTCAAACTACGTTGACTGTAATAGGTGGCTTGGTGATTTTATCCTCTCAAAGGTGAATTATTGCTTGATTCACCATTTTGTGTTTGCTAATCTAAAATCAAAAGTTGATCTGAGAGAGAGAGAGGAGGGGGGGGGGGGACAAATTATATGGCTGAAACATTAAAAGATTTGAAAATGTGTTGCCTTTTTTGATTGACAAACTGAAATCAGTGAGTCAGATGCCTTAAATAACTTCTCGAGACGCCATTTGCTGCTTTATAAACTGTGTTTCATTTGTGTTAATGTTGTGTTAATATTAACCTCTAATACATGTATTCAAATGAAAAGATAAGTGTCAAAAAAGTGACATGTCAAACTCTTAATCTATTGTCAGTTGGCTTGAACTGGAAATTGTTGAGCAAATGTAACTGTAGAAAGTACTAGGAGTCATCAGAACTTGGAGTTGCTTCTAGATGCATTCTTGGTGATGTCATCTATGCTCATACTAATGTTCTTATTCTGCCATTTCCAGAGCGTTGACAATGAAATTGTTTTATGGGAACCTAAAGTGAAGGACCAGTCTCCTGGGGAGGTTAGAATTTGTCATCAGTCCAGCACTTATTAATTGTCTTTTATGGATATTTATTCAAAAAATTTTATTCTTGACGTTGATCGATTATGTGAAATCCCCAGTTTATCTTTTTATTTTTGACATTTATCGTTTAGGGTTCAGTTGACATCCTTCAGAAATACCCTGTTCCAGACTGTGATATATGGTTCATCAAGTTTTCCTGCGATTTTCATTATAATGCAGCTGCTATAGGTAATGCAACGCTTAGTAATATAAACACGCATAGACACATGAGATTTATTGTCAATGGATGTGAAATTGTATGAATCATCAACCAGGAAATTGCTGATATAATTCCTTGTAATTGCATCCACTTGAGCATTATGTCTTCAAGCTTTTGCATTACAGTATGTGGAGTTCTAATCCTGTATGGTCTTATCTACCAGGGAATAGGGAAGGAAAGATTTTTGTCTGGGAATTGCAATCCAGCCCCCCTGTTCTTATTGCAAGGTTGGTTGGTTTTGCTTGTCTTGGTTAAAGTTTCTGTTAAAGAAAGTTGCAATTTCTGTACTATATGAATGATGTTTTCTTACTCTTTTTAACTTCTTTCAGGCTGACACATGCTCAATCAAAGTCTCCAATTAGACAAACTGCCATGTCATTTGATGGAAGGTCAGCCCACATATATTAGACTATTAGTTATAGCCTTAGATTATGTGGCTATTATTTATGACCATGACAACTGTAGTGACTGTTAAAAGTATAACATGCAACCTCCCTTTCTGTATGTTGCAGCACCATTCTCAGCTGCTGTGAGGACGGGACTATTTGGCGGTGGGATGCTGTGGCAACTTCTTGAGCCTATCTAAGTGGGTTTATTGGCAGGGTTAGAAGATGCATCTTTCGGCTGCCCAATTTGGCCTGAATTTGGTATATTATTGTAACACATTTTGTGGGGGTTCGGAGGAACCTAAATGTTCCTTGAATAGAGAAATTCTGGCTAGTAAGTAGTAACCCTTCACCTCAGCCGAACAGCCACAGCCACGCTGTCACTTGTTATGAGCTAAAGTTGTTCCATTTATGAAACATGGTGCCATCACTAATGGAGGAGGCAATTTAGGTGAGGATGACTCTTTAACTTATAAATTTTAAGGATTCTGCTTAGCTCCATTGCTTCAGGTTTCTCTGCACTGGAGCACTAGAGCCAAGCCTTATCCAAATCTTAAAAGAAGAGAAGCATGTTTGTGTTGCGACTGCTGCCATTCTTGTGTATTACCTAGTTTTGATTATTGTATACCAAAAAAAGAAATTACTCAGTTTTGTTTTGTGTGGGAAGTGAAAATGTTTGCTGGCCTGGCTCAGTAAAGACTGAGGTCATCCACCCTAAATTATAAATCAAAGCCCAAAAGTAAGCTGGCTCAGTAGAGACTGTAATTTCCACCAATTTGTCTCTGAGAATATTTAAACTTGAAAATCCAACTATTTTCACTCTCTTTGGGATCCTTTTAAAACGTTGGAAGTCTTTGGAAGGGGTGGTAGGGTTTAGAGACCAACACCAAAAGAGCTAGAAGAGGAATTGAGTGAGAAAGGAAGTCTTGAGTATCTCATTGAACAAGAATTACAATTTCGGACAGGATATGGATATCCTTATTGAAGGTAGTTTGGTTATTTTATCAGAAGAATTTGGACTTCAGTTAAGAATATGATTTTCTCCTCTCTCACACTCATACGCAAACAAAAGACTATGATCTTGCTCTCTTTTTATTTATTTACTTGTGTGTGCATAAATAGGATAGAAGGTTTCTCAAAAAAAATAAAATAAAATAAAAAGATAGAATTTCATCATTTTGCGTATATTTCATGATTTGATAATTGTTTTTATAATCAGGCTAAGATACCAAAATCTACCAATTGATTTTGGTATAGGTGGTATTTAAACTCTAAATTTCTTATTCGATGACAACAAATTTAACTAGTGGAAGAAAAAAAAATGGTAATAATTTTGCATTATTGGACCACATTGTGTGTAAGGCATAGGCATAGGCATGCTCTAATGTCCAATCAATTAAGCTTATGATTCATCTTAAAAAGAAATGTAAGACTATGATAGGAGAAAATTACGTACGCAAGAAAGTGAACTAGGCCTTTTATTTATATATATATATTTTTTGAGGTAATACCTTTTATTTTTTTTAAGTTATCTTATTATTAGAAAAGGCCCACTAGGCTAAGAAAGTAAGAAACCGTCTATATCTGGTGAAAATACTGAACCCAATTGAAAGCTAAGATCTAGGCCTTATGTATCACTTAAAATATCAGCTTTTATAAAATCTATATGAAGAATATATAAAAACCAATCGAATTTAGAGATTTTGTTAAACCTTTTGACCAAAAAAAAAAAAAAAAAGAGATTTTGTTAAACCTGAACTTTCTAAAATATTCCCCATGCGTATGTTATAAAGATTGTAGTCTCTCTTTCTTCTTTATTTTTATTTATTTTTGAGAAGAATATAAAGATTGTAGTCCAATATCTATTTATTTCATGGAGTGATGGTGATTCACGTTGAGGCAACAAATCTCTATGGTCACCTTTTCATAAATCATGAAGTACCTCTAGCTACTTGCCATGCCAAGAGTTTTGTAACTTAGAAATTAATATTATTGCACTTATCTTTTCCTTAAAAAAGAAAAAAGAAAAAAGAAAAAGAAAAGAAAAGAAGTCCTAAACACTATATATGTGACAAAGCAAATATATATATTTTTTGAAATAATTTAAGGGAAAAGTTAATTGTTGCCTGAAGGATATTGGCTTATAAAATATTTTTAAAAGCTTTTTATGAGAAATGAAAAAAAACATTGATTTTTTGACGGTTTTCTATAATTTTCGTAAAAATAGTATTACAATTTTTTAAAAATAATTCAATAACAAATGTTTTAAGTGCGCCCATTAATTAAATTAATAATTTAATGACATAATATACAATATATATTTACCTTATCTTAATATTCTCCAAATTCAATTATTATAATAAAAGTCATAGTATCTTCTAAGAGAAGGGAGCACCTTATCACCTACTCCATTAGTAGGTACTCAATAAATTTTTAGACTAAATAAAGAGCATAAAGAATCCGTAAATTTCAGCCTAACATTTCTCTTTTCGTTCCAATTGGTGGGGACTAGCCAAAAAAAAAAAAAAAAAAGGCTTGAACATTGAAGCCCAAAAACCCCAAAAAAAAAAAATAAATAAAAAAAAGGGGAAGAAAAGGAAAAAGAAATTGAGGAAAAGAAAAGAAAAAGAGTTTACTGGGTGAAGGATGACGAATCCCATCCCATCCCAAATTCCCAACTCCACCAGCCACCAATCACCCCATATTCACATTTTCCATTTCTGAGATTTTCCCTACAAACACTTTCCATATTCATTCCCACTTTTCCCGAAAACCTCAAATACCCACGCAACTTACCAAAAAAAAAAAAAAAAAACATAAAACACTCATTTGCTTTTCTCTCTCTTTTTTTTCTCTCCAAACACGCCCAAACCACCCTCTTCCTCTGTTTGTTTCCGAGGATAACCCAAATTCCCTAGCCGGAAAAAAAAATTTAGGGTTTTTTTTTTTCCGGCAAAAGAATGGTGACCCCAGAAAACAACACCAATTGGCTCTTCGATTACGGATTGATGGACGATATCCCTGTTCCCGATGCGAATTTCTCTGTTCCTAACCCGGGTTTCACTTGGCCTGTACAGGCTTTGAATGGTTCTTCCAGTGTTAGGTACTTGCTCAGCTCTTCTTTGCCTCTCTCGATTTTGGCGTTTTTCCCAATTTTCTTTGATTGGGGTTCTGTATCTTGTTATCAATTTAGGGCTTTCTTTGTTTTTGGGTTCTCTTGGTTTGTATTGGAATTTGTGGTTTAATACAATTAGTAATTTTGTTTGATTTTGGTCTTGTGCATGTGAAATGGTTCAGGGTTTGATTACTATTAAGGGGAAATTAATTATATTGATTGTCTGGGTATTTTGGGGCTCATAAATGAGTACTGGTTGAAATTATTGTTGTAATCATGCATGTGCCTGGACTTTTTTTTTGGGTGTTACTGCATGATTAATTTGAGTCCAATTGGTACATTTCTAGTTACCCATTTTACCTTTTTTTTTTTTTTTTTTTTTGGGGGGGGGGGAAATCTTTTTGTGTGTATGTTGAAAAACTTAGCTTTATTGTCCTTTTTGTACCATAAATTTGGGGATATGTCTATGGATTAAGTGATGGGGCATTCTATCTTGTAATCAAAAAAAGAAAAATGATGGGGTGCATTATAATCATTATTAGAATGTGAACTTTGTTATTTTGGGGCTATTGCAAAGATGGAACTCTTTGAATTGCCATGGAGGGTGGAATCAGCTGTTTTGTAATTATGGTGGGGTTTATTCAATATAGTGTCTCATTAGTGTTTATGTGACCTTATTGGTTTTTGTTGATTGACAGAAGTTAGAACTGAAAAATTAGGGTGTTACTAAGTGACTCAGATGCTATTTGTTTACTATTATATCACAATTTCCTCCTGATTCTCTGAAGATGTAGCAATATACCCATATAAACCGTTCTTTTCCTTCCTATCTCGATACCAATGCAATGCAGAGTACTCACTTGAGTTCTGAAAAGTTTTTGGTACTAGTATCAGTGGCTGGTCAGCAAAGTTCTGGAGACTACGGATATGATATCCTTTTCTTTTAGATGATAGTGTTTTAACAGAATTTATTGGAAGTTACAATACCTTGTTCAGTACAAATAAGGTTACATGATTTCATTTTAATGCTTTGTGTTTCTGTGAAGAATGATATGCTGTTATTTATATAATCTGAGAAGTCATGTTAAACATTTAATTAGTGAGTAAGAATCAATTTGTATGTAATTGCAAGCTGCAACATGTGGTTGATCTTATTTTAGGACCTTGTCAATGGGTATCTGTATGGTTACTGACTTCTTATAGTTATTGTGTTATTATATGATCTATTTCTAGTGTGGAAATTGATGGCTCGTTGGGGGATTCAGATGGCGTCAAGGAGTCTTGCCCAAAGAAGAGGTACAAAACTTCCTTTCTTCTCTTCTCGGTTTAAATGGATGGAACAAGGTTCTATACTACTCACAAAAGCTTGTGTTTGCTAATCCTTGGTGAAGGCTTTTAAACTTTGTTCCCCTATGTCTGTGTGTTTTTAAGAGGATTTTCATCAACTGTTTGTAATGAATAGATGCATAGCTAGTCTTACAAAAGCCTGAGTTTAAGTAATTAAATGAAATTTGTCGAGTTTTTCAGTTAGTCAAATGCATGCCTATGGTCACAAGCTGCCAATACCATACAGTTTAGTGTTGCAAGTGGGACTTTAATGTGACTGATATATGATTTATGCATCATTACAAGTTTTTAGTGAAGATGATGTAACAATAGGTAGCCCAGATTGTAATTTAGCTTAATCAATCAATTTACAGTATCCTTTCATCAAAATTAGCACAACGTCTAGAAAGATGTTTTTTCCATTTAAATTTCTTAGCTAAATAATGTAATAAAATAAAATATGTCCAAAAATTGATTCGGTAGAAGTTTAATATATGGGTCAAATATTTTTTTATTTACTATTGTACATTGTTTGAAAACTATAGAATAGAGCCAAAGAGTTTGTTATTAGATCTTATCTTACCTATCTCTTGCATTTCCTGCTACAGGGGTAGATCTGAATCATGCTGTGCATCTAGCTCCAAAGCTTCTCGGGAGAAGCTGCGTAGGGATAGACTGAATGACAAGTATTCTCTTGGTTTCTTTTCTCCTCAACCCCCTCTCTGTGTGTTTTGCATGTTCTTATGTTTGACATGATTAGGTTTGTGGAACTGGGCACTATTCTGGAGCCTGGAAGGCCTCCTAAAACGGACAAGGCTGCTATTTTAATTGACGCCGTCAGAATGGTGACTCAGTTACGGGGTGAAGCCCAAAAGTTGAAGGATTCAAATTCAAATCTCCAGGAGAAGATCAAAGAATTAAAGGTAAATTTATTTTAATTCCTGTTAAATGAAAATTTTTGAGAATTAAATGCTTGCCTGAAGGTTTATATTCTATATGGTGTACTCATATTTACATTACGATTTACCTTGAAACTAGGGGTATGTCCAAAAGATGATGAGGAAAGATGTAGGCAGTTAATGCCAATTATATTAAAGTTCCTTTTTACCTTGTGTAGGCTGAGAAGAATGAGCTCCGAGATGAGAAGCAGAGGCTAAAGGCAGAAAAAGAGAAGTTGGAGCAGCAAATGAAAGCCATGAATGCACAACCTAGCTACTTGGCTCCCCCTCCTGCAATCCCTGCTGCATATGCTGCTCAGGGCCAGGCCTCTGGCAACAAATTGTTGCCTATCATTGGTTACCCTGGAGTCGCAATGTGGCAGTTCATGCCACCTGCTGCAGTGGACACCTCACAGGATCATGTACTTCGCCCACCAGTTGCTTAAGTTGGGCAACCTACGATGATTTGGGTTACATTTTGACCCAAACAAGTGTATTCATTTTGTTATTGTTATTGCCTGTATTAGTTTTTGCCGAAGTCTTCTAAGGTCTAACTGGATTTGGTGGATGACTTTATTTGCGTTGCAACTACTATTATGAATTGATGCTGGAATGACCATGTAAATGTTAATAAATTTGTCTAGCCATCTTTGTTTATTTTTTGCCTGTTTGATGGAACCTCGTGATAATGTTGCATTTGATTTTCTCATCGAGGAAAAGGTTCACTGAAACTCGATGGTGGAAAATACTGAATCAGAATAATCAACCTGATGAGCAGATCTTTCTAAAAAAAAAAAAACCTTGACGAGCAGATGTAAAAATATTAGCCTATTAGGAATTTAGGATGCACATTGGTTAGCTAATACCTCCTAGGACGGCGTTATCATGGAGCCTAAAATTCTGTTTGGAAAAGGGGTTGCAACAATGACAAAAAATCTTACAATGATGGAGTGGATAAGGATGTTGACAGTTACTAACCGGGACCAACTTCTATGTTACAAATCTTGTGAGGCTAGTATCCTCTGGTAGGAAATCTTATCTAGATTAGAGCTTTTGAAAGCTAGTTTCTTTTCAAGCCACCAAGCCTTCTTTACTCAGTTCCAAGCCTCAAAATGGCTTCCAATCTTCTCAAACTGCATCTACAAACCATTAAAACTGCCAAGCCATCAACCCCATTTCCACACTCAAAAACTCCATTGACGTCTCTGCCATTTCATTCACACCAAATCCTTCTACACCAACACCATTCCCATGTCTCATTCTTTCCCCCAACTCTACACCACAAACCCATATCAATCCACTCCTCACTATCCTCCTCTTACACCCCACCCACCTCAAAAGAAGAAGCCATACTCCAAGCAAAAACCTGCCTTTCAACCACCTTAGAGAAGCCCCTCAACAACCCCAAACTAGTTGGTAAACTCAAGAAACTAAAGCAACCCAGGTTCCGGATTGAAATACCGGTCATTGATGACTCGTCTGCATCACTATCCCAACTAGCTTTCAATGTCTTTCAAGACCTACCCATTAAAAGAAAAGGCTCTCCTGTTAAGTTGTTAATCCTATGGCCTAACCTTACCTTAACAGAAGCTGCAATTAAAGCCTTCCAAACTCAGAACTCAGCCAACCAAATTGAAAACATTGACATCTCTTCAGTTACTAATGCTGATACCAATATTTTGAACTCTGCTGACGTGGCAGTCTTTTTGGCCCCAGAGGCTTCACAATTGGCATTTATAAAAACCGTTACCGAGAGTTTTTATCCAAAGCCTGTGGTGATTTTCAACCCAAAATGGGTGTTTGAAGAGGAGAGCAACTTTGGTGAGCTGAGTGGGTTTGTGGGGTCATTTGAAGTGGTTTATTCATTTATGGGGTTGGAGGTTAGAGGGGTTTTGAGTAAGAGAAAGGGTGTGGTTTTCAAGTGTGTGAGAGATGGGGTTGTGAGTGGTGAGAAATGGACTATTCTTGTTGAAGAAGAAGGAGAATTGAAAGTGATTATGAGGTTCAAGACGCGGCCATCGATAGGCGAAGTTGAGAATGTTCTGTATAATTTGATGGCAATCAATTCACCCATTACAAAGTCTGCAAAGTTTTTTAGGGGTTTGGTTTCTAATGTAACTGGAAAGAAGTAAGCTAAATAACTCTGTTTTGATCTATGATTAGGAATTGAGAACTTTAAGTAGTGTTTGTTGAATTGCCTGAATGAACGCAGTTGTGCTTTTACTGACCACTTTTATATGTCAATGTATGTGCTATATTGGTTGCTCTACTGGTTATATGATATATGACAAAAACTTGGATTGGCATTTTGAATATAGAATGATGGGATCATGTTTTGAGACTCGGTGTATTTAGCCTCTGAGATTGTCTTGAATTAGAGATGGCAGAAATGATTACATCTTTGATGAATTTATTTCGCAGCCCATTTTCTTATTTTGCTCTTTTTTTCTTTTTTCTTTTTTTGGGGGGGGAGTGGGGGGTGGTGAATAACAATTGAGGCTTTCTTTCTCTGTCCAAGTGCCAGACAAAAAGAGCTGTCCTGCATCTTGGATATATGTATACTTTTGTGTGTGTAAATATATATGTATACAAATTTCAAGAACTTTGAATAAATAAATTATGATTTGAAACCTTTGAAGACCAGAAAAATAAGAAAGAAATAGGAAGAGTAAGAAGGGAGCTTCAAACAACAAATGAGAGTTCACAAAAACAGGATGCTGTTGCTGTTATCATCTTTCTTTCAGCAAAGAACTCTCATTTCTTTTTCATATACAGAAAGATATACTTTTATCAATATGCTAAGCATTTTTTTTTCTCAAAATCCAACCTAGGATGCCCTAATATGACAGCTCTTGATGAATTTATCAGAAAAGTTGATATACTTAGCCCACAATGGCCTGAGTGTTGGGAATGCTATCTCTAGCCAAGGCTTTGCTCTGCCATTAAAATGGATGACACCAGCACTCTCAGCATCAGAAAAGCTTGTATTGTCCTGGTAACCCAACCCCAGCATGTGCCAAAAGGGATCGATAACTTGGACATGACCATGGAAAGCAATTAGTCCAGGAGGTAATGTCCCTAGTTGCCACAAACTCAAGTCTGATTTCAAGTTCTGCATAGAGGAAAACAAAGTTGGGGATGATTTATAATATAACTGTTTGGAAATTTCAAATACAAGGATTAAAAGAAAAAGTTAGAAAACTGAATAGCATCACTTTACTTTGATTTTTTCTGTTCTTAAACCAAGGTAGTGTATGATGGAGATATACCTGTTCAACCCAGTAATGGTATGTAAGGCTTATGTTGGTCTTCCTCCATGCCTCTAGATCAAAAATATTCATGCCATAAGCCCATGCACATTCATTGGGGTTGAAATTCTTCGATATCAAAGGATGGGAGAAGTTCAAATAGCTCTTCAGCCGCTTTGACATTACAAACTTATCTTCTCCTGTGCAAGTTTCGACTGCTCCGTTGACCTTTCCATTCATATCAATGTCCCATAGTGCTGAAAGATCTGTTTGAATCACAATGTCGTCATCCAGGAAAACCACCTTGTTTAGGCTGGGGAACAACTGCAAAAAAGAAAAAAAGCATTGACAATTTTGCTTTCATAAACAATGAGTCTACTTTCATAATGATAATTAAGCCGTAGCTAACTATTTTTCTTTTTACCTCTGGTAGATGTATTCTAATGTGATTCATCACAGAATTGTATTTAGGACTCAGTGCTTGTAACTTTGCTGCAATGACAACAGGCTTTTCAGTATTATTTGCCACAATGGCCGATGACCCGCCTCTAAATTGTGATCGCACACGTTGATCTTTTTCCATTGCCTCCAAAACGGGGACCTTTCCTTTTGTAAACCAATCGAAATGGTGCAATGCCTTGACCTCAATTATGGCAGGAGACAAAGGATGCAGTGAGAACCATGCCTGCATGGGATAGTAAGTCTTCCTATCCGTGATTATATGTAGGACAACCTTCTGGGGCCTCAATGAGTTTCGGACAAGTGATTTTGCAACAACAGATGCAGCTAGCACATTGTCTGAAGCGAGGACGAAGTGAAAGTAGGAGTTGTCAACAAGGGCCGGGACGAGTTCAGCAGAAGGGAGCTGGAGGCGGGCAGCTGCATTGGTGGAGTGCTCACTGGCTAGCTTTAGTGCAAGGCAGTGGAGCTGTTTTGGTATGCTACTTGATGCTACATGGCGATATAAATACTCCTGGATTTTGGCTGTCCGGGTTCTTTGTTCAAGAAGAGTAACCTGATATTTGTAAAAGCTTTAGTTGAGACCCTGTCTTAGTCACAGTCAATTACTTGAATGTGTTCTGTGTTATCATAAATTAAGGACTGAATTGGTGGAAAATTAATGTGAATAGTATAACTTTGAAAACTATTTTCAGAAATGATCATAAATTTTGTGAGAACTTTTGGTTTTGATTCCACTGGTAATGATTAATAGGCTTGTGATTTTGAAGACACAGGAAATTGACATTTTGTGAAATTGAAAGAACAAAAAACAGTTTTGTTTCCACTGCCAAATGGCCCCTACACTTCTTAATGGTGAATAGCATTTAATTTCTTAGTACTAGTAAAAGAGCTAGTGTAACAGAGATGAAAAAAATCAGTACCATTTCTCTAAGCTTGAAAGCAAAGGTCTTTGCGTCTGTTTTCCCTTTTCTAATCTCAGCCATAAAATCTTCTAAAGATTGAGGAACATCAGATCTTCCTTTTAATTCATCTTTGCCAATGGGCTCTTCTAGTACTTGGTATATCACTTCTGGGACCTTTCAAATACCAAAATTATTTTCAATTAATAACCCAAATTAGCATGAATATTATATAATTGGGAAAGAAAAAAAAACACTAATTGAACAGTTTTCAACAAAAATAAGGGTCCAGAGATTACATTTGATTCGAACCTTCTTCCCAAAATACCTGGTCCTAATCGTTTTCCCAGGCATCCTATACAATTAGAACATAATATTACATCAGTAACTGTGTAGAAATTAGACATAATAATATTGTTAATATTCAGCACCCAAAAAAAAATTATCTTTATCATCATCACCGACAACTTTTATTTTATTTTCTTTTGGGGTGAATCAATTTCACCGACCACATGTTTCTGTGTTATTGTACCTATTAATTATGTCATGGACAAAATGACTAAGAATGAACCATTGAATTATTGAATACCAAATTAAATCATACTTTCATAGGGGTATTCTAGATAATTCACAGTTATAGCCAAGTCTGTCTACGTAAACTGGATCTCCCGGCAAAACGCAAGAGACTGAGATTTACAAGATTTGAATTCCCCACTTGAGTCTTTCAAATTTATCAGGTAATTATTAATTTACTTTAAACTGGAATTTAATGACTACTCTGATGTCTGAATAGATAATTAATCTAAATGGATTATCATCCAATTTTTTATACCAGTTTATGGGTAAATTATCAAATTTTATATCCTCAAATGTCAGTTACGAGGTGTGCTAGCTTCTAGGCAGAATAAACATCCTTCTGCATTAATCCTAGGGACTTGTTCATGCTTTAGATGATGACGTCTTTTAGTGATAAACATATAAACAATAAACCAACCTTCCGATAAAATAATTATTTAAAAAAAAAAAAAAAAAAACCATATAGACAAGCAAACCACAATAGAAGTACAGATCTTATACTATATCTATTGTGGTTGAGCTTCCTATAACACAACAGACCAAGATGGATAATATATAGTACACCATAATATAACTAATTTTCTTTATATGTTCTAACTTTGTCTTTGTTTTAATACTAATATTGGAATTTGAATTTTGGTTAGCTTCTCTTAGATTTCTTGTCACACTTTTTTCAAAGACCAGGATACCAATGCTGCAAGTGTTTAGCTTATGCAAAACCGAGTGAGCTACTGGCTTAGAATGTACGTACCTATGGTAGAGCATTTGTTTTCTCCATCAATGGTGTCAACTGCTGTCAACACAAACACAAACCGGAGAAGAAATGTAAAGAACAGAAGCGAATAGAAAAGCATTCGATACGAAACCCGCCTTGAGCCAACCTTCACCTTCATAAATTCTTTAAACCCTTTGGCCGGAAACACTGTAATGTGCCTCAAACTTGGAGATATGTAAAGCTGCATTTTGTCCAAAACAAAAAACCAAGAAAGACACATACACATACACCTGAAGCCAAAAAAAAAAAACCCCGACGTATAAAGTTGTTGGTCAGGGAAGCGGGCTTGTTATTTCCTTCGGCAATCAACGAAAGAGGAGCTGATGATATGAGTTGAATTGCAAGAACACCCTTGTGATGGTTATGCTGTAGAAGTAAGGGTTTGATATGTGTTCAAGGTAGCTATCTGTTACCTAACCTTGCTTAGTATTTGGGCTAGAGAGATGTCAAAAATTTAGGACTTTTATTTATTTTAGCTAGAGGGTGTGCAGGAAGGGTTGTTAAGGAGAAAGAGACATTGGACTGAGAACTGAGAAGAGGCTGTCTTTGTTTTGTGGGTTTGTGTTTTGGCTTCAGTTTGAAGGAGGGAAGTTGAGAAAGAGAGAGAGAAGAGAAAAGCAAAAAAAAAAAAAAAAGAGAAAAAATTATATATGAGAGGGGGTTGTTGGTGTTTCTTGGCTTTGCCTCCACATGAAGTCTTTTTAACATACAAGGACTTTGAACACTTTGACACAACGGGGCTTCTACATGGAAAATGACTTATTAATCTCTTGTTTTTGGCGTGGGTTGGGGCATTGGTCATTGGAGTAAAAATACAGGAACCTCTACTTCCAATATTTTTTTTTCCCCCTAACAAATAAAATAAATGAAGGGAACTTCAATAAGGTTTTGGCTTATGTTTGCTACTTTTAAACTAAAAAGCATGGACAACGACAAAGACATGAGATACAATGACACCGTGATATATACTTGAAAAAATTAGGATACAACACGGTAAATATAATATGATTAATTAGTTAAAAAATTATATTTCTCCTCCACAAGACTGGCTTGATAAGGCTTAAGACGAAAAATTTGAATGGAATTTTTATAATATTTGAATATTAATTCAACAATATATATTTAACTTTATATATTATAATATTTTCCTTAATTTAAAAATCCTTTTTCTTAGTTTTTAGATGCAAAATGTTACATTGCCTACTTTATTTGAATTAGTATTGGACAAATTTTAGTAGAGATATGTTTTATTTATCAAATAAATTAGCTTGGATTGGAATTAATTATATTAGTTTTATTGATAGATTATTAATAGTTAGTACTTATCTTTATCAATCTATTTAGAAGCCTATATTGTATTAGGGTGAGTTTGGTTCAGTTTTTTATAAAAGTGCATAATGAAAAAGTGGAGTTTCAAAAAACTGAGTATTTGGTAAAAGCTGTTAAAAAGTGCATAATGAAAAAGCTAAGTGTTTGGCTAGCACTTATAAAAGTGGCAGTTTGAGGGATAAATTACCAAAAAAGACAATGTATATATAAGGGAATTTATTTCTTTTATTTTTATTTTTATTTTATGTGAGTTTGTTTTATACTTAAATCAATTACTTCATCATACTTAAATCAATTTTTCTCTTTCTAAAAAAAATTATTTTTTTCTCACCAATATTAGCTAATAATAACCTACTACTTAAGATTTATTATGAAAGTATTGTGAAAATATTGTGATAAAAATTGATACTAATTTTAATTTTAACATGCTATTAAAATTATTTTTTTCTCTTTCTAAAAAAATTATTTTTTTCTCACCAATATTAGCTAATAATAACCTACCTTAAGATTTATTGTAAAAATATTGTGATATAATTTCTTTTTTTCTCTCTTTTTTTCTCTCCACACACGTGGGCTCTCCTTCCTTTTCTTTTCTTTTTTTCCCCTCTTTTTTTCTCCTCCACACACATACCCACACTTTTTTTTCCTCTTTTATTCCTACCATACCACTTCCTCAGTCCAGAACATTCCACAGACAGCTCTCCTTCTTTTTTTTTTCCTCTTTGCACTTCAAAACGAACGAAGGAATTTTTTTTTTCCTCAGTCCTTTTCTTTCCATAATTTTTTTTTCCTTCGTTCGTTCCACAGTGAATTGAACCAAACTCACCCAACTCATCCAACTCCAGAACGTACCCTTAAGTGCTTGGATTAGGAAGATTGGATGATTGGAACCAACTCCAGAACTCATCCTTCTTCTTTTTCTATTTTTTTTTCTTATTCTTGATTAGTTGTTGTTTCTGATTTTAGATTTGTCAGATCGGCTTTTATTTTTTTTTCTTGATCTTTTGAAGCAAAGGCATTATTGAACGAAAGAGATGCCGGGTCAGTAAATCTGTATCCCATTCTTCAGGTATAGTCTTGTTTGGTCACAGATCGGCAGGTGATCCGTCCTTTCTCCCCCCCCCCCTTTTTTTTCGTCAGTCTTCTTGATCCGCTAGAGGGTCTTGATCTGCTATTGTTCTAATTTTCTTCTTGTTGTTGTTGATCTGCTGTTGATCCGAAAGAGTTGTTGTTCTAATTTTTTTTTTTCCTGTTTTTGATCTGCTGTTGTTGTTGTTTTGATTTTAAATTTGTTGTTTAATAGAGGGTAATTTGTTAATTTCTTGTGAGCCCAACGGATTTTTCATGTTTTGGACGCTATTTTTGCCTGACTTCAAAACGCAACTTTTATCAAAAAGTTGCGTTTTGGGCTGAGCCAAACGCAATTTTTCTTCAGCTTTTTCTAATATGCGCGTTTTCAGCTCCTAAAAGAGCAAACAAACGCACACTAAATTTATATGTTGAAAAATGAAAAATGGAACAATCATGAATTTTTGAGTTATAAACTGTTAGCTAGTCTAATGTAGAGGTTTGGACTCTTTCAAAAGCAACCAATACAAAATTGGGTCCACGACACAAGATTAATAATTTAGCATATTTAGTTTTTGTAACCTTTATTCCCATTTTCAAATGATAATAATCTTCTTGTGACATAAATTATCAATTTTTATTTAAAAAAAATGTTGCAATAATGGGATTTTTTTATAAGAATGTGGGGGTGGTTTTGTGTATTTGGTTCTCTAATTTTAATTTGTATTTTTATGGCTTTTGAAGCACCGAATGAGAATGCTTTAATAAGGAACCTATGCCTAGAGTTGCACATTGAGGACTCGCATATAGGAATGTTGTCAACATATCCCCACTTGACATTAACATTCTGAGATTTTGAGCGTTTGAGCATCTTAACTTTTAAGGGTAGACTTGACATTAATAAAAGACTATTTTTTTCTTTCTAAATTAGTGTTAATTTTTTCCCTATTGGACAACAAGTGAACAAGAGCATGTATTAGTTGGAAGTTACTGTCAGTCAAAACTTGGTTACCACAAAAAGAAGGTTACCACAAAAAAACAAAGCAATTTAATGGTATGATTATGATACTAAATCTTATTTTTATTTGCTAAGAGCAATCTTATTTTTAGGTTGCAGACCTTAATTTTATACTCCATTCATCCCAATTTGTTTGTCCTGTTTGAAAAATCAAATTTTTTAAGGGAACATTATTTATTATCTTGTTTGCTTTATAAAAATGTATAAGTTTACAAACTTTTCAAATAGTTTTGAAAATAAAGTAGGGGTATAATAGGAACATTAGTAAATTAATGATTTTTATTTTTAGAAACAAGACAATATTTTGAGACATCTCAAAATAAAATAGAGGACAAACAAACTGTGACGGAGGGATTAATTAGCGTGGAAAGTGGGGTATTTTTATCTAGTATTTGATACAGTAATAATGAATTTCTTAGACTTTTTTTTGGATAAGAATATCATAACTTTATTAAGGAGGAGATAAAAACATTACATCTTGAATTAGAACTAATTTAATGATAGTAGGATTTTTCTCTATTCAAGTTATGTAATCATCAATATTCTTGGCATATTATGTCAAGAGATGTGCTAGACAATTGCCTTGTCTTCTAACATGTATACTTTTTAGCCTCTAAATCCCTCATCCTATGTCTACTTCTGTCAATGATAACCTCTAAAATCCTCCATCCTATGTCTACTTCCGTGTCAATGATATTGCTTATGACCATGGGAGGTTCACAAGCCCCGTTCAAAGCTTCAAAAACAATCAAAGAGTCACACTAAACACCAACTCATGAATTTGTTAGACTTTGTATATACAGATAGAATTTGTAATGTCCTATTCTCAAATCTAACATTTTTATCCCAGAATAGTAGTAAACAAAATTACAACCAGTGCGACTGTCATACTATATATGTATTTGTTAAATATTTTTTACACTCCTTTTATCACATACATCCAGGGGCGGAGGGAGGGGGGGGGGGGGGGGGGGGGGGGGGGGGGGCAGGTGCCCCCCCTGAACTTCCAAAATTTTTATGACAGTACATTGCATTGAAATGTATTATTTGCCCCTCTACACAAAAGACAAAAAACTTTTCTATTTACTGCTACATGTTTCAGAACTCAACAACCTTAACTAATAAACTCTGAGACTATTATAACTCTAATATAAAACTATGGGTCCCATCTAGTAATGATTAAAAAATAAAAAACCTACTGCTAATGCTATATGCCTATATGGAATAGGAATCACAGTAGCCTGATACTAATAGAACTCTGAAAAAAACAGTGTATATAGAATACAGTATAAAGCACACCTTCCATAAAAAATATAAAAATTTTTGTATGTTTTTAAAATTAAATAAGGGAGGAAAATTAATTAGTTTTTTCATAGTTTGTAATTTTGTTAATATGGTAAAGGTAAATTTGGTAATTTATTTGGTCAAATATTTCTATGCTCTATTCTCCCTCTAAATCTCTCTAATTTGGGGGAATTAAAAATGAGGGGTTAGAAGTAGTTAAAACCCCTCCAAATCTCTCCCCCTCCCCCTCCCCCTCCTCCCTTAAAAAAAAATTCAAATAAGGTAATTTAACTTACTTTCCCTCCCTCTACTCTACTCCCTTCTACTCCCCCTCCATTCAAACAAGCTATTAGAGTTTCTGTTGAGTTTTTAAAAGTATTCAAGGTGAGTTTTTAAAAACATTCAAGTTATTGAGTCACTTTTAAATATTCACAAGTATATTGCATACTCTTAATATTCACGTTTAAATTTTTTTAGATTAGTTTTTTACTTTAAATCTTGTCTTTTAATCTTGCCCCCCCAGCCTAAATTCCTGGCTCCGCCACTGCATACATCCACAATTACATGTCAAATGTACACATTTTAAAACGCGAAAATGCGATGTCCACTTTTAAAACGTGAAAAGTGATATATATGGATGATATGAAATAAGTTATTTGGGAAAATCATTACCCATCATATGTTATAGTCTAATTGTAACTAGTCCACATGGACATATTAGAATATGCTATTACTGAATTTTATTTATTTTTGTTGTTGAGAATGCTATTACTGAAAAAGGTTAGAATAGAACGATGGAGTATTTGAGTCACATGTAATGAAAACAAATTGAGACAGCATATCTACATTTGACTGGGGCTGATAATCGGGTCTGTATGTACAGATGGTAATTGTAAATTAGGTGGGATTAAGATAGGTGCTTCCAACCTAAAAATTTTCTGCTTAGGCCCAACCTGACTTGGTTTGATTTTTCCACCATAATTTCATTGTGACTATTGCAATTTACAAGTTACACATCTTGTAGCAAAAGTTTGGTGGTAGTCAATGGGTCGGCCGAAGATCAGAACCGGCCAAATCAGACCCAATTAAGATTTATTTATAGTGTGATCAATGTTGGAAATAGGTAGATTGAGCCCAATTAACTAAGATCCAAGTCCGATTAAAATAATTAACTTTAAAAACTAATCCTGATTTTTATATGGACTACAACTAGGTTGTATTTTTTATTAGTCCTTTGAATTCATTTCATATTTACTATTTATATAATTTAATTCTGATTCAGGTCATATGCCTGATCTGCACCATCTCCTGTCAACAAATATAGAATTGGGCTTGGCATTTTGAGCATCATATTTTGAACTAGGATCATCAATGCGACAAATACACAAAGGCAATAGGAGGAAGCAGTGAATGTGACACCACTGATTCAAAGATCCCCTTAATTAAATCTGACTCATACTACTTAATTGGATTTAATCAAATTGGAAATAAGGCCTAATTTTTCTAAACTTGGAAAGAATGGCATGATTAGCCTTTGGTTGGAGGCCTTCCCAAACTCCATTTTCAGTGTTCTTGGTACCGTTGGAAAGCTTGTGCAACAAAATTTCTAAAGGTACCAGATTTGTGTCATTTGGTGCTATGAGCAAAGAGTTATTCAATTGGAAAGGAGGGAGGTTTACACAGGAAACTTTCAAAGTTGATTTTTTTTTTGGTTATTCTTTGTGCAAGCATTTTCTTTATAGAAGCTAACAAAATCAATTTGTAAGGTCTAGCGTCTAGGTAGTAAAATTGGTAAAATGGCAGCTATAATCCATCTTAAAACTACGCAGATATTTGCTATACATTACTGTACACAGTAATTTTATTTATGATGTATAGGGCTGAAGAATTTGATATATGTGGTTGTCAAGCAAGTTCCAGTGTTTCAGACACAACTTAATTGGCTTTCATGGTTGGAGTCATCTATATCATATATGATCTGAAAGGAATGCAAGAGAGCACGGAGAGAAGATTTGTATTGAAGATAAGCTGGTGCAAGGTGTTATGGTTGATGTGTGGGGCAGAATGTCTTGCTGCAGAAACAATAAAAAAACGCCGTTCAGAACAAAATTCTAGGCAGTTTGTGAAGGCTCCGGAATGCTAGCTTTGCTCCAGTCCTGGATTTGCCAGATGATATGTCATTTAGTTCTTGATTTTGCAGTATTAGTTTTTTTCTTGTTAACAAAATTTATCATTCATGGTAAAGTGTCGCTCTAGTGGTGTTTCTTGGTGATCAATGTTAACATAAAAGCGATAAAAAGAGAACAAAAAGTTCTTTATTGAATAAAATCCCTCCTCTTTTTTTTTTTTTTTTTTTCCTCAAATCATTTACTCTATAAAAAAGGTTGGGTCCTATAGATCATAGTTGCGTTGAGTGATTCTCTTCCCATCTAAACCCAAAAATCAATTTTAACTGACCCATTTGAATACTAATATGCAATAGGCCCACTTCAAACCCAAAAATAAATTCATAAAATAAAACCTAATTCCAAACCCAAAATCAAATTATTTCACAAACTAAAAGAGCTCACTAGCCCATAAATTTCCTCAATAATTACGTTTTGACCCAACATTTTTGAAAATTAAACTTTAACCCCTCCAATTTTTAAAAATTGTAGTTAGACCCTCCAATTTTAGAAATTAAACTTTGATTATCTGATTTTTCAATACTACCCATGAACCCTAAAATGTTTCCCAAATTTACATTTTGACCCAAATTTTTTTACAAAATTACATGACTCATTTTTTCAAAAGTGGCAAAAAAAACCCTAGAATTTTCAAAAATTACAAAAAGTCCTTATAACTTTTGAAAAATCCTAAACTTTCAAAAATTATAGAAAACCCCCAAAATCATAGAAATCATGTTTCCAACCCCAAATCTCACCAAAATAAACGAAATTTCCTCAAAATAAATAAAATTTCCAAAAATCAAGAATTTGACCATTATGTGCTCCCTGTCTTTTTGCATGAGGAAAATGCTTTGAGAGAGTAAATTGATAAATTGAGATAGTTGTGCTATTCTATAGAGTGAGATTAGTCATATTTAATCCAAAATGAAATTTATTTTTCCAACAAATATGTGATTGAAGTAAGTTGCAAATTAAACGTTTTCCGAAAAAATCAATTGCTAAATATTTAAGTTACCATTCAAATATTGTGTTTTATGAATGTTCCCAAAACAAGGTACCATTGAAAGATGCGTGTTGTGAGGCGCCTAACACCTTCCCCATATGTAATTGAGCTTTCAAGTTCATGTCTTCTGGTTCAAGACATTCTGTTATTTTCTATTTCAGATTTAAGAGCCCTTAGAGTTTTTTTTATTTAAATTAGGAAATAATTTTAATTAGACTTAGTCACCGATCAGACATTTAAAAAAAATTAAACTCATATGGTTGGTGGTGACTCTCTAAAATGAAGAAAATGACAGAAAGCTACACTCATCCACACACATCACTCCTAGTGACGTACACAAGTCACACATCATAAAAATGTTTCACCAATACTCCAAAGGAAGTGGAAGTTTAGCCCGAAGTAAAATTCAGTGTTGACACTTCTAGCCTCATATATCTTCACCCTTTCCAAACTTACCTATCATTAAGAGGAGATCACCATCTAAAAAATGAGTGCAACCTAAGTGTTTTGGATTGCTAGAAACTACAGAGACCTTGAAACAAATCTTCAAGTGACTTTGGAGTGTCTCAGAGATTGGATTGGTTATTGGTGTTGCGATTTGAGTTTTGGAGATTGTGAAGTGAAACAACTAGTGTAGTCTCTTGGTAGTAGAAGGTGGATGCTACAAGTACATTATAGTAACCGGAGGTTTTGTAATTGTTATATATTGCAACTATCTTCATAGTGAATTATGTTTCTTGGTCTAGGCCTTAGAGGGTTTTTTCCTTTTGGGTTTCTCTTCATATATATATATATATATATATATATATATATTGTGGGGGAGGAGGATCTAGGGATACAGACCGATAGATTAAGGGCAATGCCAGGAGTGCGATCCTCGGAAAGCACCAATAGAGTGTCCTCGGGAAAATACAAGTGACCTTATGCAAGTGTAGAAAGACTACAACACTTGAGGATGCCGAGGATGCCTACATGCCCTCGGGAAGTAAAGAACCAAGGCTGAAAGCTGACGGGTGCAAACCGAGAAGCCCCTGGAGGAATGGAGGGACTATTCGAGACTTGAAAATTATTTGTAATCACTACCTCGGACTAAACCTGAGGAACTCAATATAAGCTTTTAAAGGCTGCTTCTTACCTATGACTATTAACTTCCACTTAGAATCAATTCAAACACATCCATTAAAAATCTTTCCATCTTGTTAAGGGTATTTAAGGTTGATTAAGCATCTCACATCTTAAAAAATAATTGTGTGAGTATAAACAGTGAGTCTGTGCCTGACGTAAGCCAACTTACATTTTGCTCTCTCTCTCTCTCTCTCTCTCTCTCTCTCTCTCTCTCTCTCTCTCTCTCTCTCTCTCTCTCTCTCTATATATATATATATATATATAGCTTTTTTGAACCACATCAGCAACCACATCATCCACCTATTTCCAACCATTTCTCTTTTATTTTTGACTCTTCTTCTTCTTATTAATTTTGTACTTTACTGTTACACTTCCTCAAATATTTCCCCCTTTCCGTTTACCATTTCAATTCTCCACTACAACCTTAATGTCACTCTTCTTCTATCCTTTCCTCTTCCTTTTATTTTGGTTCTTCTTACCTCCATCCTATTACTATAAATTTGTTATTCTCTCTCCCATTCTACACATATTTTCCCACACAAAAAAGTTATTACTCTCCCTCTCTCTCTTTCACACACATTTTTGTGTGTGAATCTTTTGTTTTTTGTATCTCTACTTTTGGTTGATGAATTTATGTGTTCTTTAGAACTTTATTTTGAGTTAATGCAATTTGATTTTTTGTTGTTAAGTTGTTATCTTTTTTGTTTTTTTGATTGTTAAATGTTATTCCATTGCATATAAAGATTGTGTATAAGAATATAATATTATTCTATTATATAGCATGATTTGGATAATTTGGTGTTTGAGTTATGACTATATCTTTTATTTTTACTCTTCTTCTCATCTTATTTTCTATCTCTCTCCCCAAAAAAGTGATTATTCTCTCTCTCTCTCTCTCTCTCTCTCTCTCTCTCTCTCTCTCTCTCTCTCTCTCTCTCTCTCTCTCTCTCTTCTTTAGGTTGATGAATATTCAATGATTAATCATTGTATTTTTATATAACAGTATTTTGGGTTGATACAATTTGGTGGTGTGTTTTTTGAGTTTTTCATCACAAGTTCTCTCTCTTTTTTATAACTTTTGTTTGACATAATACTTAGTTATTTTGGGAGTGAGAATTTGAATTTATATCAAAACACAATATTGGCTATATATTTTGTGGAGGGGTGAGCTCCCTTAGAAGGTACAGTCCGCTTTGGGTGAAGACCCTCACGGTTTTGTCCCACATCGAGGAACTACGCCTCCCACCCCTGGCATTTAAGCATTGAGCTTACGAAGGGGTGTACCAATCATGTGAGACTCATGATTTTGTCTCACATGATTGGTACACCCCTTCGTAAGCTCAATGCTTATATGTCAGGGGTGGGAGGCGTAGTTCCCCGATGTGGGACAAAACCGTGAGGGTCTTCACCTAAAGCGGACAATACCTTCTAAGGGATCTCACTCCTCCACATATTTGAATGTGTCTATCAACTATTTGAGTAATATCAAATGTTTTTTTGTGATAAATTTTTATTATCATGATAATCTCTTTTAAGAAAATGAGAAATTTGAATAATATATTTGAAACTTAAACAGTTTAGTTGTACATTAAAAAAATAGGAATATATATATATTTAGAATACTAAGTATTTTTAACACACACACACGAGGAGAGGGGATAAGGTTTTTTAAAGAAACTTACAGTGGTGTATATCCAAAATGACCTAACTCTTGGATACACAACACAGGCTTTAAACCTCTTTTACTCACACTCATTTTCCAATGTGGGATTAACCCACTATTTTTTCTTTTGAGAATACTAAGTATTTTTAACACACATACACACATGGAGAGAGGAGAAGGTTTTTTAAAGAAATTTACAGTGGTATATATAATTCACAATAACATAACTGAGAAAAATATGAACCACCTAAAAAGTGAATAATATTATTCAAACAAATCCAAATAATGAAATAATAATGGTATATTTTTTTTAGATAGATAAAAGAAAAATAATCTTAGAAATTGTTTAATTTTTTGGGAAAACAAATTATATATTATATCATAGCTACAATATAATTATATATTCGCACGCATCACGTGGCTGTGCAACTAATATATATAGTCTCTTCTTACTAAAAAAAAAAATGTGTGTGTATATATATATATATATATATATATATAGTCTCTATGTAGGTTGTGGTTTATTTATTGTTATATTTTTTTTTAGAGAGTTTCAACTTATGGCGTCCGCTCAGACTAAGACACCAATCAGTTTTTGGTGTAGGTAGTAATTGAATCTCAGATCTCTTATTCAACCATCAAAAATTTTATCAATTAAACTAGTTGGAACCCATGATTTATTTATTGTCATAGCTTATCCATGATGCTTGTACATTGAATCTTTAAAAATTTATCACTTGGTCGAGGTAAAATCAGTTAAAATTATTAGCAAGTTGTGCGTAATTTTCACAAATCATGCTCATTAAACTTACAATTAATTCATGTAATTGGGAAATATATGTCATTTGCATTTAACAGAATTTTTTTTTTTCCAAACACTTGAAGTCTTGGTCAAAGACATAATAATATGAATGAATAATAAGGTAACCACTAATATTTTTTTTTGATGGGAAATATTTCTGCACAACATTAAAAAGAAATTAAGTGTTGCAAGCAGCTAAGCGTGCATTTGGATTGAGATTATAAATGAAAATTATTTCACTATTCAGCTTATTTTTATTACTATTTATAGGCTCTACTGCACTTTTTGGCACTGTTTATGGACCCCACTATACTATTTCAATTAACTTTTATTTTTATCTACTGTACTTTTAGGAATAATTTTTAAATTTTAACAAAATAAACAGTATCCAAACACACCCTAAATCAGAGGCAATAGCAACTTCTAAAAAGCTGGGGGCTTCCTAAACTCATGCCTCAAAATTAAAAACAGACTTAGCATGTTGAGCTAAAAGATGGGCAGGCCTATTGCCCGCCTTTTTTACGTGAGAAAATTCAAAAGAATGAAAAGTTTGAAAATGATAGAGAATGCCTTCCAACACGTTATTGAAACACTAACAAGAGCTCCCAAAAAAAAAAAAAAAAAAAAAAAAAAAAAAAAAAAAAAAAAAAAAAAAACACTAACCAGAGGAGATGCCAAGTAAGGACTAGGGAGAGAATCGGTCAACTACATTTTTTTTTCGTCAATTATGTCTGCTGAATAATATTTATGGTTTTTTTTTTAATTTAATTTTTCTATTTGGACAGAAATGATTGAATTTATGGGGTTATTAGTGGACTAATAATACATGTGAGAGGGAATTTTCAACAATGTGGGAGTCTTATTATAGTGGTAGTCTTCTCAATTTTAAAGAAAAAAGGAAGGTGCCAAGGTAATACCTGACCCAGTAGAATGCTAATTCTTATAGACTGATAATGAAAAGTCAAATTCAATGAAGACAGCTCTTTGGATAATTCTTATTTCTTACAGACTGAATTAAATTTTTACCTGGGTTTTCTTAGATTTGGTTCTTTGGATCATTCTGCCATAGAGGCTCTGAAAGCTTGCATTCTACCGCAGCACTTCGGCTGTGAACTTTTGAAGCTTCTGGCATCTCACAATATCTGGCATGGAAGTGGTGGCTTCTATTGTTGGTTCAGCAGTGGCGGCAACAGGTCGGCTTTTCTGTGGCTCTCTCTATTCTATGATCAAGAGCACAGTCAAACTCCAATCAGAACTTGATGTTTTTGATAAGGAGATGAGAAGTCTTATTGTTCTTAGAGATGATGTCAAAGATCAAAAAGAATTAGCTGAGAAAGAAGGAAAAGTAATAAGAGCTAATGTTAAAGAGTGGCTTAGGGAGGTCGATGAGCTTCAGCTAAAAGTCAAACCAATTGAAGCAGGGATGGTCAACAGCAGAAAGCTTTCTGGGTGTTCCTTTAATTGTCGTAAGCGGTATAGAGTAAGCAGAGAAGTGGCAGAAATACTCCCAGAGATAGAAAGGCTTCTTAAAGCTGCAAGTTTCAATTCTGGTGTGTTTTATCCAAGTAGAAGGCCCAGAGCAGTGGAACACATTCCCGGACCATCAATTCAGGCTCAAACAACTGCATCAAAATCTTTAGAAAAAACTATGAGTCAATTGTATGTAGATGAAGTTCGGAGGATTGGTATTTGGGGGATGGGAGGAATAGGCAAGACTACTCTGGTAAAGAACTTGAACAATGAGCTAAAGAGTGCATCAGTGAAGTCTCTTGGCATTGTCATTTGGGTTACAGTTTCCAAGAATTTGGACCTTAAAAAGGTCCAGACACAAATAGCAGAGAGATTGAATTTGGAGGCAAAAGTGGAAGAAACCTTGCAGGGAATGGCCACTCGACTTTATCAAAGACTTGAGAAGGAGGAAAAGTTTCTTCTTATTCTAGATGATGTTTGGGAGAAAATTGATTTGGACATTTTGGGAGTACCGCAGCCTGAAGTTCATAAAGGTTGCAAGACCATATTAACATCTCGATTTATGGAAGTTTGTAGGGAAATGATGACAAATGTTGAAGTCAAAATGGAAGTTTTAAATTATGAAGAAGCTTGGCAACTGTTCAGTCAAATTGCAGGGGATGTGGTTGGTTTGGAACAAGTTAGACCATTTGCAGAAGAAATTGTTAGAGAATGTAGTGGATTGCCTTTGGCCATTATCACCATGGGAACTGCTATGAGGGGTAAGAAAATGATCAAGTTGTGGAAGCATGCGTTAAATGAGTTGCGCAGGTCAGTGCCTTGTATGGGAGGCGTTGAGGTTAAGCTATACATGCCTTTGAAGTGGAGTTACGACTCATTAGAAGGTAATAACATAAAACCTTGTTTTTTATATTGTGCTTTGTTTCCGGAGGACTTCTCAATTGAAATAAATGAACTAGTACGATACTGGGTAGCAGAAGGTTTGATAGATGAACAAGACTATGAGGATTCAGTCAATAGAGGCATTGTTTTGATTGAAAATCTGAAGGACTCATGTTTGTTGGAAGATGGTTCCCGTGACGGCACCGTGAAGATGCATGACGTTGTTCGTGATGTTGCAATATGGATTGCATCGTCACCTGAGGAAGGATGTAAATCCCTTGTTCGTTCAGGGATTGGCTTGAGTGAGATTTCAGTTGGAGAGTTTTCAAGTTCTCTCCGAAGAGTTTCTTTCATAGATAACAAAATAACAAGGCTACCTGATCGTGTGATACAGTGTTCAAAGGCCTCAACTTTGCTACTGCAAGGTAATCTTCTCCTTGACACAGTTCCTGAAAGTTTTCTGCAAGGATTTGAAGCTCTCAGAGTCCTGAATATTAGTGGATCCCGCATCCAGTCTTTGCCGAGTTCTGTACTTCAACTCGGTGACCTCCATGCTCTTCTTTTAAGGGATTGATTCTATCTTGAACAATTACCCTCACTAGGAGAGCTTAGTAGGCTTCAAGTGCTTGATCTCTGTGCTACCCGAATTAGAGAATTACCAAGAGGGATGGAAAACTTGAACAACTTAAGGCAGTTAGATTTATCTCGCACTCACTACCTAAAAACCATTCAAGCTGGAATAATGAAAGTTCAAAAAACGTGTACAAAACACTTTTGAACGTTTAGACCCCCAAATTACAACTTAACCAATTCAAGCAATATGTCAAACAACTAGTGTGCGGAAACTTAACATATGTTATAATACGAAATTGGTTAAATACTATCTAAGCCATAACAAAATAAAACCACAACAGATAATAAAAAGGCAAAGATAGAGAGGAAGGAAGATGCAAACACAAAGACAACACGCGATGTGTTATCGAAGAGGAAACCGAAGCCCTCGGCGTAAAACCTCTCCGCCGCCCTCCAAGCGGTAAACAATCCACTAGAAAATACAGTTGGGATACAAGGACAGCAATAGACCCTCCAAGCCTAATCTACCCAGTGCACCTAAGCCCTCCAAGCTTCTTGCTCCAACGAGGTTGGGCCGAACCTTTTTCTTTTCTAGCTTCCCGGATTCCGCTACTAGACCGTAGCATCAACCAATGAAGATTGGTTCCTTCCTAACTGCTTCCCAGAAATCCAAACAACTGTCTCACAGTGATGATGATGGTGAGAACCAGGTTTGGTATAATGCCTCTCAAGGATTTGACAATGGAGAGGAAGAGAGTTGAGGAATTTGAAGAGACTCTAAGGTAGAGATTGTGGGTGAAACAATCTGGTTTTTCTTTAGGGTTTCTCTCTCAAAATTCTCTCTAGAAGCTCTCTTTCAATCGTGGGTAAAAGGGGTATTTATACTGGAGTGGGAGAGGAATGTGAAACGTCAGGTTTTACAAAAACATGGGTGGCTTGCGGCTTGACCTCGCGGCTTGACTAAGTCGCGAGATCCAGTCGCGAGATAACCGTATGGCCAGTTGTCCTGTTTTGTCCTGTAGTGTTCCAGCTAGCATGACTGTTTATCTTCCAGCATGCTTGGCACGTGTGCTGCGTCTGGCGGCTTGCAGCCGCGAGTCACCCGCGAGTCCCAGCCGCGAGTCTCTGTTTTCTTGCACACTCTTGAGCAATCTTCACTCTATCTCACTCACTACCCTTACATCAAACCCACCTAAATACAGGGTTACTAAATGCTGAATTACAAGCAAATTTGGCACGGAATAAAGCCAATTAGATGGTTTAATAAATTCAACCTTATAAATAATATCCAGATTGTCTTGTTTAGAGGTTCTGGATATGACTCTCAGTGCTTACCATTTGAGTGTGAAGGGAGAGGTGGAAGAGGAACAAACATCTTTTGAAGAGCTCGGATGCCTTGAGCGATTACTCATCTTATCCATCAGATTGGATAGGATTCCGTGTCTCAGTTCTGAAAATGTTACCTGGATAAATAAATTGAGAAGATTTCAATTTTTCATTGGCCCAACAGCAAACTCCTTACCAACTAGACATGACAAAAGGAGGGTGACTATCAGTGGTCTAAATCTCTCAGGAGAATGGATCGGGTGGTTGTTGGGTAATGCAAGCTCTCTGGTCTTGAAAAATTGCTTGGGATTGAATGAGATGCTTGAAGACTTGGTCATTAATAGTGTTGGGTGCTTTGTTTGTTTAAAATCACTTACTATTGCAAGCTCTAACAGCAGTTTACAGCCTGGAGGAGGATGCGCTGCCCACTCTGACCTATTACCAAATTTAGAAGAGCTTCATTTGCAAGATATGACCTACCTAGAAAGCATTTCAGAACTAGTTGGCCATCTTGGGCTGAGATTTCAGAAACTAAAATTAATAGAAGTGACCCGATGTTCCCAGATGAAATATCTTATTTCTTGTGGTCACTTCATTCTCACCCTGCCAAACCTAGAAGTAATCAAGGTAAGCTTCTGTGACAAGTTAGATGAGCTCTTTAGTTATCATTCAAGGCAGAAAATGTATCCAGATCCAGTTGCTCCAAGCCTACGGATATTGGAATTGAAGAATCTTCCCAAATTAAGAACTCTTTGCAGACACGAAGAGACATGGCCGTGTCTTGAGCAGGTTAATGTGATCAAATGCAATCTTCTTAGGAAGCCACCTTTTACTGACCAAAGTGCAGATATTATGAAGGAAATAAGAGGAGAATCACAATGGTGGAGCACATTGGACTTGCATGATGATAGAACCAAATCAAGTCTGCAACCTTATTTTCATCCAGCTGAGGATGAGAGCAATGCATCTCAGAACCTCTGGAAGTGAACTGGGACAGATACAGGAGCAACAGGTTGAAGGAAATCTGTGTAGTCTGTTATAACTTATAAATTGCCTGAAATTCTAGAGAATCCCACATTGGAGAGTAGAACATTAAAGAGGTCTTATCTTATGTAAGAGTTTGGGTTTAATGATTTTTAGGAATGTGAGAGAGATAGAGTCAAACATTTGTAATTAAGATGCATATTTTTTACTTGCTGAGCGGCTTGTTGAAATCACTACTTACCTACCCTCAACTCCATTGCTGAGTACCACATTTTCAACTTCCCTTTCCCTCAGTCCTTTTTCCTTTATTTCTCAAAGATGATTCATACAGATCATTTATCTTCATGCACTAATTAAATATCTGTTCATTTCTTTGATTTCATGCTTAAAGGCCAGGTCATTTATGTTTAATGTTTGTAAAGTTTTCATTTTCCATTGCTTTTTGGTATGTATCTGGGTGCAGATGTTCTGTATATAAAGCATTAAAGTAATTTTTCTGTTGTTGTAAATATGTAACAAATGCTTTACAGCTCTGTCTAAATATAAACTACATCTTTAAACCATACAGAAGAGGTCCAAATTGCATGGAAGTAGGTGCTCTTCAATAAATAAAGGACCTGTTACAGATAACAGAGCTTATTAACCGATGCCTTCCTTAGTGAATTGTACAAGTAATGCATGACTAACATAACAGGTTACATATGCAAATAAGCCGTTCCAAGTTTACAAAACTAGGCATGTTTCCTGGAAAAAGTAGAACTCTGGATCTATTACTTAAATGGCATTTTATACATAAGAAAGAATGTTGCACTTCATAGTTGAAGTCCACAACTTTGTTAGAAGCCTGATTATGCCAGGAAACATTGAGAACAAGATAAAGGCTTGAAACTAATCTTGGTGGGTGACAAATTCCAAAAGTGCAAACTGTAATTCCAAATCTAGGCACCTTTAGATTCTATGTTGGATGAAGTTTCTATTCTAGTCAACCTATTCATTTACATTCCGCAAATATATTCTTATCTTGTCTGTGCTGTTAGTAATTAAATGAAAATTCTTTTTGCATCTCCTGCTCTAGAAAATGATTTCCTTGAATATTTTACACATGTTTGGGTACAAACAGATACCACCTCTGAAAGTAATAGAAAATCGTTTGTAGGTGAGAATTCTTGGCCAAAACTCCTCCAAAAATAATAGAGATGGTCCCATCAAGGTTGCTCTAGTACTCTTCATTTTCTTCAACAACTTCACCAACTTAATTTTACTGACCCCAAGACTTGCAGTTCCAGATTGAACTTCACAGAAGAAGAGAGACCCCATACCTCCAAACAATTGAGGCTCTACAAGCTCTACCAAATTCACCTCCAAACAATTGAGAGCTCCAAAAATTTATTACCTAACCTCCACTCAAACTTTCAGGATTTAGCTCTGCTGCAGCTATCACAACTATTGCTACAGAGGACCATTTGTCAAAATGGCTGCTTTTCACCAAGCAATATCAAATAAATAGTTGCTAAATCACAGTATTTGATAAAAAATAGTCAGTAATAAATAAAATTAATACTTTACACCACTTTTGACAACCTTGAACAAGCTTTGCCCGAATACACGGAAGAATCAAACCTCTTCCCCTACTGAAGAATTAGGGAAGAAGATCAACTAGTTAAAGGATCTAAATGGTCCATGTCAAAGCGGGAGGAATCCAATAAAATAATCATTTCATAACAAAATACGAACCCACACCTGAGATTAGTCCAGCATTTCATCTGAATAAGATGCTAAAAGAGCGGTAACAGAATAAATTTAAATTAATAGAATAAAGAAACTGTGAGTAAGACTTATTACATGATGCAATTGTTTACATCTTTATAAATGATTATTGAGAAAATAATTTTTGTCCATTTACAAAGTTGTGTAGATGAAAAACCCAACAACATAGTGATGCAAGCAGAAAGCTACAGGAGAGAACACCTAAGAAAAGAAGAAAGCCTCTTTGAAATTTTATTATTCCATAATATGAATGCGCAAAGGGCTACAACCTCCAATATATAGTGATGAAATCCTAGGGTGGTGAGGGGGGCCTTATGGAATCCTGGAAAATTTCTAATTCATTTTAAGCACAAAATTAGGCCAAAATATGAAAAATCACCAAACAAGGCTTAATTTAGAAAATTGCATACTAGGAAATGTCCAGAGTTAAAATATCTTATTATGACTTCTACTTTGGAGATTATAAAGAACAGAACATTATAAAAGTAGCAAATTTTATCATTTGGAGGTTAAACAAAAGAATTTGCCCAAAAAGCAACATAGGTCACAGCCATAGACGGTGAGTTTTGATCTCAAGGGCAATTCCTTTATGATACCAGATTTCACGCAGTTTTATCCCTGGCCCCAATGATTTCTACTAGTAGTTTGTGTTTGCTGAATTTCTCATATAGTGAATTGATAGCCACTTGGTTTTATGGATGTAGTCATGTTGCCAAACCAAGTAAAATCTTTTTGATATTTTTCTCCTTTAATCTTGCTTAAACTGATTAATCACAACATATGGTATCCACAATCATGTATCACACTATTTTCTAAATTTCCACTCATCATGTTAACAATGTTGATGAATGGAAGCGTGTGCAACTCCTAAAAATGAGATCAGCAATGTAGGAGAACAACAAGATCAGGAGTGTTATTGTGTCCAGCATGTAATTATGGGCTTTTAGTGATCAACAAGACTTGGATTCAACAAGATTCAGGTCATTATTTCATATGCTTAACATGGTCCTTTGAGTTCTCTATGCGTTATATTAGTGAGGTCTGTCTTCCATGTTAGCTAGCATTTTACATTGAACCATATAGGATTAGTCAAAAGTTGAAAGGAATAAAAGTACTCCAGTAATGCAGAGAAAAGTAAAGAGCATAGAGATTTGTGCGGAAGTTTTGTCAAAAAAAAAAACAAGTCTCTTGTCAAATACTTTGTGATAAATTTTATCACAATCAAATAGAATATTTTACACACCATTCTCACTATTTCGCTTGCTATTTCACTTACACTTATATGCTATCTCACTACTTGTTCTCGTATACAACACTTCTCTATTGGATGCCTCCATACAATCCGTAGCTAAACTTTATATAGAACTTATAAAAGAGACCAGATAACAAAACTTTAAATGCTATCACCTAAAAGCAAATGGAAAAAAAAAAAAAAAAAAAAAAATTAGAAAGAAAACTACACTAGTTGAAAAGGTAGGAAAAATGGCAAAAGAATAGTCAAGAAAGGAAACTCTTCTTTGATCTCCTCTTTCACATTTGAAAATTTGTACTGCCGGTCTAATGGTCTAGAGTCGGTGATGACTCTACAAAGAGATCAGCCATGAAATCAACCACACCACTTGTATTACTACGTACCAATCAAAATGTCATTTCAAAGACAAAGAGAGAAGGGCAGGGAGAATAAAAGTCGAGAAATTATAATGTCCTCATGATAGACAAGTGTCATGATTTTATCATTCTACTAAAAGACTTTCACATTTTTAAAATTATTGAGTTTGAAATTTTTTTTAAAAAGGAACTAATTATTGACTCAGTAATTTTAAATAAGTGAGGGTCTTTTAGTGGAATTGTGGACAAGTGATGTGGTTCACCAGAGGACTGTATAATTTCTCATAAAAATGAGGTTATTATGGGACCTAAATATGGCCTTGATCACCTTAAATAATGGATAAGCTTGAAAATTTCAGGGGGTGTTTGGTATATGTTTTCAAATAACAATTTTTAGTTTTTAAACAACATTATATGTATTTTTACACATTTTTTCACGCACGTGTATTTCCAAAAAAAAATTGAAAACTGTTGTTTAAGTGCATGTATCAAAGCACGTGAGTCTGCCATTCTAATAGTTTCACTCCACTGCTCAAGCAATAATTGAGGTTATTGAGCAAGTAATTACTACTTCTCATAAGTCATAAGTCATATGAATGAATTCATTAATTAATTTTATACTACAAAAATTATAAATAAAATCTAAAATCAAAGAAATAAAATCTTAAATACTAAAATAGAGAAATTCGCATAATTTTTTTTTTAAAAAAAAAATAACAAATGATAAAAACAACCTCCATATTCCATCCTACATTAGATGTTAATTGAACTATATACTATAAAACTCTTGACAGGTAATTATGGTTGTTTAGCCCTCTTTTGTGGGCTTTTAAGCCAAAAATCTCCCTTTTCAAAATATTTAGAGTTGGACCTCTGTTTTGCAACTTGATTTGAGTAAAATGAAGTTCTACCTGTACCTTGATTTTTCAAAAATCAAGTTTTAAGTAAATTAGGCTTAAGTGGTAGCAATTGATGTAGCAATTTCTTTAAAAACTTTCCTAGGTAGAACTCAAGTTACATGGAAAAATTTTCTATGCAGAACTCAATTGTAGAGAAATTGAGTTGTGTGTAAAATCTTGGTATTGAAAATTTTACATAACTTGATTTTTCAACCTAGAAATTTTTTCGTTGTAACTCTAGTTTACTAAACCCAAGTAACACTGGGGCAATTAAAAAAAAAAAAAAAAAACTTCCATATTACTTAGAAATTGATTTAAAAAAAATTAAGTTGCACATAAGAAAAGAGGGCTTTTGGGCTTAAAAATAACACAAAAGAGGGCTTAACAGCCCAAATTGCCCTAATGACCTACCATCTTTTCCTCAATCAAAACATAATTTCAAAGAGCAAAAGGACAAAAACAAAATAATGGAATTATGGGACCCAAATTTGGCTAGATCAATTAGAATAGGGGACCCAATAAAAAAGCATTAAGGGCAGGAGGATGTGAACACCCAAACTTTACTTATCAAAAAGGCTTTTGTTAATAAGCGCTGTTCAACACCCGTTGAAAGTGATTTTTTTTATTAATAAAGTATTGTTGCATTTTGGGAGTAGAAAAAAGCATGGTAAAGCAGCCCTTAAGGGTGTCAGTAGAGCATACAAAATCGCAAATTTTCCAACATGACCGAAATACCCTTTTAAAGTTCTTTCCTCTTCCTTTCCTTTAATTAACATTTTCAACTTGGTTTTGTACTCTCTTTTTTTCCCGGATCTACAAAACATCCACCCAAATAACCCAAATTTCAAACCCAAGCCATATCGTCAAGCTTTTTCACATTCCAAATTAACCTAGTCACCAAAACAACCCAGATACAACAAAAAATAGAGAGGAATGAAAAGTAGAAATAAAGGTAGAGAAAGAAAGGGGAGGTCAACGATTACTAGTAGCGGTGGTGGCGCAGGTGAGCACCACTACCAGAAATGGTGATGGAGCTCAAGGGTTTGGCCATGGCTGAGATGAGAGAGAGAATCCGAAATAGCAGAGAGAGGGAGTGAGACGGATTTGGTTGTGATGAGTTACAAATGTGGTGGTGGTGTTTTTATTTTTTTCTTGGATTGAAGCATGAGAAAGACTGAGAGAGAAGGAGTGAAACAAGAAGGAGAAAGTGAAGAGGGCAGAGAGACTAGAGAGAGAAAATTGAGTGTAAAAGTTGAGAAGAGTTAAAAGATAAAGAAGGGTACTTTTGTCTTATACGCAGCAAATTAAACTTTTCCAAAACGTTTCTCTTTCCTCAGTAAAAATAGCTCCACGCGTCACCCCATCAAAAAAAGTGAACACCCAAACTTCTTCTTTTTTGACTGGAAAAAAAAAAGGTAGTATTGTAACTTGTAAAAAAGATTTTCATTTTAAAAGGTTTGAGCATTGTCTAATATATAATCACTAAACCTAATTTCAAACTTACCCTAGAAAAGTTTGTCAATTGAAGATATAATAACTTCATACTTTTAAAGGTATCTGACAAATAGGAGTAGCATTAAGGAAAGAGGGTGAGAAACACCCAAATATGCTCTTTTGAGAGTCAAAATAGGCGGCAAATGTGTTTTTAACCAACAAAGTTTTGCTATAAATTAATTTGTAAAAAATTATTGCTTTTTTATTTAATATATTTTTATTGGGCATTAATTTTGATAAATTTAATATTAAATTAAATTTTTTAATAGCTATTGTTTTTTTTAGTGGAATCAATGATATATATATATATATATATATATATCAATCAAATGCTTAAAAAAATAAAAAATGCATAAAAAAATAAATTTATGAATAAAATGATATATAACATTTGACTGACACGAATTTGACATGTGTGTTAAAAATATAAAAAAAATATGTAATTTAACAATTAGATTTTTAAAATATATACTGATGTTAATTTTTTAATGGAAGTTGTATTCATTGGCTCCTAGCCAAACTTGTTCTTTATTTAAATGGTATCATTTTAATAGTATGCCCTCAAACAATTGAATTATTGAAAAAAAAAAGTTATGAAATATTTTTTTAGGCATTTGTAATATTAATATAACTAATCAATAACCTATGCAATGCATAAAAAATTCAAGAAAATATGATCTACTAATGATTTATAATAAATGAGTTTATATATGAAATTTCCATTCTACCATTTTATAATTAAAAAAAATTATATTTTTATTTTGGTACATTAGGCAGAAAACTGAAAAACATAATATGCATTGTCAAATTATAAATAGAAATAAATGGTAAAGTAAATATGAAAAAGATATAAAAAAATAATGAGTCAAAATAAAAATTTTAAAACATAAATGCCCTAAGAGGACCAAAAGTACACTTTAGTAAAAAAAATAGAGTTATTTGCATAAATATAGTAAAAAAAAATTACTAATAAAAAAAGTAAAAACAAATTAAAATTTAGGGGCATTAGCATTATTTTAAAATTTGCACTTAACTTCTTTTAAAATTTAGGGAGGATTTTTTTTAAAAGCCAGGGGACCATGGCCCTCCAAACATTTTCCAACCCAAAACACGTGTGAAACCCAACGAGTCATTCTGTAACCCAAAAAATCATAGACAAAAATTGAGGTTATGGGACCCAAATTTGGACCCATGCTAAATAATTTATGTGAAAGAAGGTAATCCTCTCAACAATGAGTCATTGTGTGTCTCTTCCTTCTGTTTCTTTACATCATTGTGCCAGGAAACTTGTATTTTCTGCGGTTCTTTCATTCTTTGGCTGTCAATTATTTTAAGCTTCCGGCATCTCCCATAGCAAAATTTCCGGCATGGAAGCGGTGGGTGCATGTTTCGGTGCACTAGTGGCACCAACTAGCGAGCTTCTCTGTAGTTGTGTCAGTTCTAAGACCAAGACCACTGTTAATTTGCATTCAAATCTTGCTGCTGTTGAGGGGGAGATGAAAAGCCTTACGGATCGTATTAAAGAAGTCAAACGTGAAACGGAAGCAGCAGAGAAAGAAGGAAGCGAAATCAGAGCTCAAGTCGTAACTTGGCTTAAGGACGTGGAAACGCTTCAGCCTAGAGTCAATGCAATTCAAGGACAAATGGTCAACAACAAAAAGCCTTCTCGATGTTTCTTAAATTGCAGAAAGCGGTATAGAGCGAGCAGGGAAGTGGAAGAAACTCTGAAAGAGATCAAAAGGCTTCTTCTTGTAGCTGGAAGTTTTGACTCTCGTGTGGTTTGTCTTACTAGAGTTCCCAGAGCAGTGGAGTGTATTCCTGGCCCTTCAATTCAAGGTCAAACAACAGCATTAAAAAAATTAGACGAGACTATGAGGGCGTTGTACGCTGATGGAGTCCAAGTGATTGGTATTTGGGGACTCGGAGGAGTTGGCAACACTACTCCGGTGAAGAACTTGAACAATAAGCTCGTGGATGATCCTACGCAACCTTTTGGCATCGTCATTTGGGCCACCGTTTCCAAGAATTTGGTCATTAAAAATATCCAGACACAGATAGCTGAGAGATTGAATTTGGAGAAAGAAATGGAAGAAAGCGAGCAAAGAAAAGCTAGACGGCTTTATGAAAGGCTTAAGAACGAGGAAAAATTTCTACTCATTCTAGATGATGTATGGACGAAAATTGATCTAGACACTTTGGGTGTCCCAAGGCCTGAAGTTCATAAAGGCTGTAAGATCATATTGACTTCTCGACTTATGGAAGTCTGTAGTACTATGACAACCAATGTTGAAATCAAAATGGATGTCTTAAATGATGAAGAATCTTGGCAATTGTTTTGTCAAAAGGCAGGGGACGTGGCTCATCTGGAAGAAATTAGACCATTTGCAGAAGCAATTGTTAAAGAATGTTGCAGATTACCACTAGCCATCATCACCGTGGGAGCTGCCATGAGAAAAAAGACAAAGGTCGAGTTGTGGAAGCATGGGTAACAACATAACAAGGCTACCTGATTGCATGATACAATGTTCAATGGCCTCGGTTCTGCTACTCCAAGACAATGATGCCCTTGACACGGTCCCTGAGAAATTCCTGCAAGGGTTTGAAGCACTAAAGGTATTGGATCTCAGTAAAACCAGCATCCGGTCATTGCCTCATTCTCTACTTCAACTTAGAGATCTCCGTGTTCTTCTTCTTCGCTATTGCAGTAATCTTGAAGAACTACCCTCACTGGGAACGCTTACTAAACTTCGAGAACTTGATCTTTATCTCACGGGCATCGCAAATTTGCCCAGAGGGATTGAAAACCTGAGTGAGCTAAGGCATTTAAACTTAGGCAACACTAGAAAACTGAAAAGCATTCAACCTGGAATTATATCCGAGTTGTCTTGTTTAGAAAGTCTATCTATGTGGGATAGTGACTTTTGTTTCCGTTTGAAGGGAGAGGAAGACGGACAGGCAACTTTTGAAGAGCTCAAATCATCCTTTAATCGATTACATTACTTAAAAATCTCATTGAATGGGATCCCATGGGAAAAATCCGAAGATCTTTCCTGGATAAATAGAATGAGTCATCTTCAACTTTGTTTTTACCAAGCACAAGGAAGCAGCGTCCTAATTACAATTTATGAAAAAGGGTGTTCTATCGGGAATCTTAATCTTTCTCTCTCTCGAGAATGGATTGGGTGGTTCTGGGGTAATTCAAGTTCTCTGCAATTAAATAAATGTACAGGACTGGTTAAAATGCTTGAAGACTTCATTGAAAGTGATGCCAGCTTTGCTGGTTTAAAGTCACTCTTTATTAAAAATTGTCCAACCAGTTTAGAGCGGGGAGGAGGATGTGCTGCCCGCTGTGACCTACTACCAAACCTGGAGGAACTTCATCTCTCCAGTATAGAAAACCTAAATAGTATTTCAGAGCTAGCTGGTCATCTTGGGGTGAGAGTTCATAGCCTAAAATCAATAGAATTGCAATTCTGTTCTGAGATGAAATATCTTTTCTCCTGTGGTGACTTCATTCAGACTCTGCCAAACCTAGAAGTAATCAAGGTACTCAATTGTAAGAACTTAAAGGAGCTCTTTAAAAATGAATCAGGGCAGAACATATTTCCAGATCCTATGGTTCCAAAACTACGGCAATTGAAATTGGGGAACCTTCCCAAATTCAAAACTCTTTGCAACACGAGGAGACGTGGCCGTGCCTGGAGCAGGTTGACGTGTGGAGGTGCAAAGGTCTCAGAAGGCTGCCTCTTACTAACCAAAATGCAGGTATCATCAAAGAAATAAAAGGAAAATCAGAATGGTGGGATGCTTTGGAGTGGGATGACCACCAAACCCAATCAAGTTTGCTGCCTTTTTTTCCATCCTTATTAGTTGGGTGGCTTCGGTAAAATAAGGGCCTTTGCCCAAAGTGGCCATTTTGATTGTGTTTGAAAATTGAGTGAGTTAAGAGTTTGTTCATTTTCGTAGTGTGAAAGCACCGATCATTTTTTTTTTTTTTTTTTTTTTTTAAAATTCAAGTTTAAGAGTATGTTCATTATTAGAGTGTGAGTAGACCATTGCGTGTATTGGAAATTTGTAATAATTGAGTGTCATGTTTGTGAGTTAAGATTGAAAGAGTTTTGAGTTACCCATAGATGTCATGTAGGCAAGAAGTCGAAGAAATGATATTGAAATTATGCTAATACATTTTAATTTCTTGTTTAAATGGATATAGTTATACTTACTAAAAATTAAAATGTTGGTAGATATTCAGAATTATGGTAAGTAATAAAACAATTTCAGGTTTCCTTCTAGGTAGCCCTACTCCAATCAGATCTTGAGCACCACTCTTTTTACTCTCCTCAATCATGATTTCTTCTTTTTTTTTTTTAAGATCCATTAGGGAAAGAAAAATATTTATCTTCTTCTGCAAGTTATATATCAGTTCATCTCTTTAATTTCAAGCTTAAAATGATTCGAATAGGCAATTTATTAGTAATCTTCCCCAAAAATTTCTATCTTTTCCAGTATTTATGTTATGCTTTTGGAGCAATATAACTTTCCTGTACATGCAACTGTGTAGTCTATGCCTTCTAGCTCTTTGCTGACTGAACATAAATTACAACTTGAATCTAAATAGAAGAGCTCCTAATTTCCTGGAATTAGGTGATCTTCAGCAAATACAGAACACCGCTACATAATGCATAGCACCCAAAAATAAGAGAGAGCTTTTAAGCTGGTGTTTTTCACCTACATAGTACAAGAAATGCATGACCAAACTATCAATTTGCTTATACAAATAAGCAGTACAAGATCACAGGCTTGGACAACTTTCCTAGAGAAAGATGATGGTCTGTTTTGGCAAAAAGATGATGGCCTGGACAACTTAGTAGTTAGGGCATTAACGGAAAGGACTAAATAGATAGCGTTTTTCTAAATAGGGACTAAAAAAAGGTGAAAATAAAAGATAGGGATCAAAGTGAGAATCGTGTGAAAATATAGAGACTAAAATGGGTTTTTCGCCATAACTAAATCGCCGTTTGGGCAGAGGCTTGCCGCGAAGTTGTTTGCAAAACTTCGCCGGACTACCGTCTCTCTCGTGCATTTGCCGTTTTGACGAGTCATCTCCCAGTACCTGAGACTGAGATTTTGTCGGTTAAGCTCGCGGGTCCAAAGAGGCTCATTAAGGCCAAGGCCCGACCCGATTTAATAATTTAAAAAAAAAATTAAGAAGAGGAACGGGGAGAAGAAAGGAGCAGTTTGGTCCAATTTGTTGGCCTAGTTCAGATCCATGCTCAGTTAACAAGCCCAGCCCATGATTCAGGTTCTTTTTACAATTTTCTGTTAAGAGTCTTGAGACTTAGGTTTTTTTTTTTTTTTTTTTTTTTTTTTTTTTTTTTTTTTTTTTTTTTTTTTCAAGTTGCATATTAACATTTATTAATTATTAAATTAATTTTTTGGATATATTAATTGTTAAATGTTAGGATATATTTTCTTGAAACGAGGATAAGTCAGGAGGTGCCTATTCCAACCAATTAAGTTAAAAAGCTCTTGGGTTGGAGTTCAAGCTTCACACACATATATAGTTATGTTAGAGTAGATATATAGTTATGTTAGAGTAGAGTAGAATTTCTATCTTATTGAAGAAATAAAAATTAAAGACTCTTGGCCAAAAGATAAGATTTAACAATATTTTAATTTAGGTATAACTTTATCACCTAAGTTTCAGAAAATTAAATTCTAATCCAACTAAAAGTCTATTATTTTCAAAGTTTATGGTCTTTCATGCAATTCCTCTTAAACAATAAGCCACTACTATAATTAAATCTCACACAATACCACCATGTTTTTTTTTTTTTTTTTTCAAAGATGCAACTTACGCTTATGTATTTGTATATATAATAGTTTTGTTTTCATAAATTCATCTTACGTATTATTATTAGTTTATGAATTTGCATGCATGGATATCATATCAAAAGTAAGTCTACTAGAAAGAAGTGAAACAAGGGACATCCATTTAAGTTATTAGTTCCTCTTAGGTAAGTTTTTATTTTTTTTATTTTTTTTTAAATGTCAAATTTTGAACTCTTTTGTGTGTTTTTTTGATTTTGTGTTTTAGTTTGTGAGTATGTTGATTTTTTAATTAGAATATCTAGGAAAAATCCATAGATTAAACATAACCCAAATAAAATTTAGAATCAAAAAGATGAAATTTAAAATTAAGAATGATCAAACTCATTTTAGATCTCATACTAAGAAATTAATACAAAGCACAAAGAGAATTTTAAAATATAAAAGTAGATAAACACTAATAAAGCCTAAAAAATCAGCATTTATCATATAACATAAAGTAATTTTTTATTTATTAAAATTAGTTAGCTATTTTACAAGTTATTATTACTATTTATATTTAGTAATTCAGTTTTACTTATATATATATATATATATATATATATTTTTTTTTTTTTTAACTTATATATAAATCTTCATCAATTTGTGCATCACACATGAATACTACTCATAATAAAGAAAAGATTTGGTTTGACAAAATAGGAGTTGGGTAGTAGAGCTTTAGTGTACTAGAACAGTTATGAGAACCTTCATTGTAGATGGCACCAATCTCAAATTACTTAGAAAAGAATAAAAGATGACTTGTGTATTAAATATTTCTCGCAGTATTTTCACATGAATAAAAGATGACTTGTGTATTTGAAGATATCACTATTAAAGCAATTAAGGCCTCTTTATTTATGTATTTGATGAGTTTATAAAATAGTTTTGGTGACATTTGTGAAAATGTTGATATTTCAGTAATGTTGTTTGCAGGCGATGGGCCTTCAGGATATGGAGGTAGAAGTATAGAAAAGAAAAAGGAAAAGGAAAAGGAAAAACCACAAACCTTTCCCTTACATTCGGTGTGTGTGTGTCTGTAGAGATAGGAAAACAAAACAGTGTTTTAGGTGAAAGGAGAGAGAAGAGGACATGCGCGAGAGAAAACCAACCTTCTAACCTGTGCAGGTTGTGGGCTCCACCAAAAAGTGAAAAAAAATTGTGTAATGAGATGTGGGGCACGATTTTGAGATATTGGAGCCAATTTTTTTTTTTCAATTTTGGGTTTTGAGTAGGGGTGTACAAAAAACTGACGAACCGAACAAACTAGCCGAAACTGACTAAATTGTTGCCAAATTTTCGGTTCGGTTTTGAATTTTTAAAATCCAAAATATTCGGTTCGGTTTTCGGTGGCAGGTTTGAATGCACCGAACCGAATCATATTATAATATATTTTATATATAATATAAAATTTATAAATATTTGGGCCTCCTATACATATTTGGCCTTTTCATTTTTTTTTTAAACATTTGGGCCTTTCTTTTATAAAAATGATCCGGCCTTTACTTTTCAATGTTTTCAATTTTCATTTTATCATTAGATTAAGTAACCATAATTAAACCAATTACTAATTAGATATCTAATTAAACTTAATAGAGTTTAGCAAGTGACGAACTCTCCCGTGTAGGAGTCTCTCTCTCTCTCACTCTGTAAGAGAATTTTCTCCTCTCCCTTTGGTAGAGAACTTAGCTCCCCTATTTGGGGTTTTCCATACCCTCTCAATACAACCTTTCCTCAATGGAGCAAGAAATCATTGAGGAGCTGCAACACCTCTGCTTGACTAAGGAGGAAACAGAGGATATCCTAATTTCTGCGCAAAGTCGGGATGATCTTTTGGAAGAATGCTCATTAAGCCTATTTGGAAGACTACTTTCAGATAGGCAGCAAAACTTGCGAGCTCTGAAAAACACACTGAAGGCAGCATGGAAGATGGGATCAGAGTTGAGAATAGTAGATGTTGGGAACAATACTTTGCAATTTAAATTTGGCTCCAGCTACCAGCGTGATTGGGTTGAAAACAGTGGGCCATGGAACTTTGAGAATAATTTGCTTCTTCTTTGTAGGTGGAAGAAAGGCCTCACTGCTGCAAATATTGTATTTACTCACTCTCCCTTTTGGGTTCAGCTATGGGGCTTACCATTTGAGCTCATGTCGGAAGAAGTAGGACAGGACATTAGAAGGAGTCTGGGGCGTTTGATAGAGGTTGATAAAAGGGCCAGTCAATCGGATCAAGCCAAATTCCTACGCATTAGAGTGGATCTCCCAATAGAAAAGCCACTTTGTAGAGGAGGGCATATAGTTAACAAGAGTGGTGAAAAATTTTGGATCAAGTTTAGATACGAAAGGCTTCCCACATTCTGCTATCTGTGTGGTCTGCTTGGCCATGATGACAAGCACTACAGAATTCATGCAAATTGGCAAAACACGCCAAAGCAATATGGAGAGTGGCTAAAAGCAAATGGAGCTTTCAATGGTGGAAGTGCAAAGCAAATGAACTTCAGTAGTAAAAACTTCAGTGCAAGAAAAGATGTTAATGGCAGTGAAGGCCAGACCACTGCTGAAAATTTTCTACATGTTACACCGGCGGGTTGCAGAGAAGGAAATGTCAATGGTGGGTGTTTTCAAAATTCAAAAATAGTGGACAAGTCAGTTCAAAATCAGAGCTGTAGCGTGTCAGATACTCAAGCGCGGCAAGCAGCGGAAGTCAGGTCTGAGGGAGACATAAAGGAAAATGAAATGTGGGATACAAGTCAAAAAGCTGAAGCGAGTACAGAGAGTCCCATTCCCACTCAACTAAATGCGTCTGATCTGGTCACGAGGTTCGAAGAGAGAAGCACGTCACAAAGTAGCTGTTTATCAGCTATGAATGTGGAAAGCAATGCTGAAGTCACAAGCCCACAAAAGCCACGATATTGGGCCCAAATGCAAGAAGCAAAAGCAGACCAAGCAGCAGCCCAAGAAGTCATTAAGCACCAAAAAGGAAAGGGCCGAATCAAAAGAATAGCACGGGAGAAAGGCCAAGCCCAAAGAAAAGAGAAGCAAGCTATCGGCCCAATTTCAGGTACAAAACGTCAAATTGCTTTGCTATTTACAGAAGGGAAAATAGAAAATTTAGATAACTCAACTAGGAAAAGAAAATGTGAAGGTTTGAATCACGTTGATCATGGTGTTCATGGTAGTATTATTGCTGATGTTGTTCATGATGTTCATGATAGTATTATTCTTGGAGTTAATAATGGCAATGATAATTGTGTTCAGAATGATGTTGCTTTTGGTGTTCAAAGTGTTGCTCATGGTATCCATGACGAATTTGATATATCGGCGGTGGCTGCAGAGCAGCACCGCCGGAAGCCATGAATTCCTTAGGTTGGAACTGCCGGGGGCTTGGGAACCCCCGGTCAGTTAGAGCATTGCATGATTTGGTGCGGTGCTGGGATCCCAAAATAGTCTTCCTCTCGGAGACTAAGGCAAGGAAAAAACGAATAGAGAGAATCAAGGAAAGAATTGGGTTTGCAAATGGTTTATTTGTCCCTTGTCAAGGCAACAGTGGGGGGCTGGCTCTCCTGTGGGCAAGAGAAATTAACCTGGAGATCAAAAGTTTTAGCAGTCATCACATTGATGCTGTTATCACAGAGGAGACCTCGAATTTTAAATGGCGATTTACAGGCTTCTACGGTCACCCCCAAACTCATATAAGACAGCAGTCTTGGGATTTGTTGGAGTTTTTAAAGAATCAATCTCAGCTCCCTTCGTTTTGTTTTGGAGATTTTAATGAGATTTTATCAATGGACGAAAAGTCAGGTGGGGCGGTAAGGTCACAGAGCCAAATGGATAAATTTAGAGATGTGGTTAATACTTGTGGTTTTAAAGACTTGGGATACTTGGGGCCGGATTTTACATGGTGTAACATGCAGTCTGGTGACAGCAGGATGTATTTGAGGCTGGATAGGGCTTTTGCAACCAGTGATTGGATTGACAAGTTCGGCGAGGTTAGAGTTAATCATCTAGTTGATTCAACTTCTGATCATTGTGCATTATTTGTAGCGGACCCTAAAGTACCCAAACAGCCTCGTACTCGCCGCTTTCATTTTGAGGCTATGTGGGCTAAAAGTGATGAATGTAGAAATATTATTGAGGCTGCTTGGAGCAATGCAGGCAATGTGAACTCGGCGGAAGGGATGGTTGCTGCCTTGAAGGCCTGTGCCATGGATCTTAAGGCTTGGAGCTCAGCCACTTTCGGGCAAATCCCAAAGAAAATACAGGAGAAAAGGAAAAGGCTTAGCAATCTGGTTCAGATGGATAAGGATGGCCTGTTGGGTGAGGAAATAAATCAGGTGAGGAAAGACATTAATGATCTTATTGATAGTGAAGAAATCTATTGGTGTCAACGGTCGAAAGCCCATTGGCTCCATGAGGGAGATAGGAACACGAAGTTTTTTCATGCTCGGGCTTCGGAAAGAAGGAAGCAAAATAATATCTTAGGTGTATGGGATAAACATAATAGCTGGTGTGATGATCAAGATAGTATTGCTAAGGCAGCTATATCCTATTTGGAGGAAATCTACACTACTTCTTGGCCGAACCAAATTGAGGAAGTAACCAATCTCATACCAGTTAAGGTAACAGAAGAAATGAACATGGAGCTCTCCAGAAGCTTCACCAAAGAAGAAGTCATTGCAGCCCTTAAGCAACTTCACCCAACTAAGTCCCTAAGCCCTGACGGTATGTCTGCACTTTTCTTTCAAAAATATTGGAACATTGTAGGCAATAATGTAATTAATCTAGTCCTGAATGTACTTAATTCTGATATGCCTATGGTTGAAATAAATAATACTAATATAGCCCTTATACCAAAAAACAAGAATCCTCAGAGAATGACTGATTTTAGACCTATCAGCCTTTGTAATGTTGTTTATAAGCTTATTTCAAAAACTTTGGCTAACCATCTTAAAGCTATTCTTCCATATATCATTTCAGAGAATCAAAGTGCTTTTGTGGCTAACAGACTTATCACTGACAATGTCTTGGTGGCCTATGAGATAATGCACTATATAAAACACAGAAGGGGCGGGAATGATAGCTTTATGGCAGCAAAGTTGGATATGAGCAAAGCATTTGATAGGGTGGAATGGTCTTTTATTGACAAGGTTATGAGGAGGATGGGCTTTAATGAGACTTGGATTGGCTTGGTGATGAAGTGCATAACCTCGGTAACCTACTCGATCATAATAAATGGTTCGGTTCATGGATGCATTGTGCCTTCTAGGGGTCTCAGACAAGGAGACCCTTTGTCTCCTTATTTGTTCCTGCTTTGTGCTGAAGGCTTCTCAGCTCTTATTAATGAAGCGACAAGATGCCAGCAGTTGAATGGAATATCCATCAGTAGGGGAGCCCCAAAAATTAGCCACCTTTTCTTTGCCGATGACAGCCTTCTATTTTGCAAAGCCAATGGTGCTGAATGCAACAAGTTGAAGGAAATTCTAAGAATATATGAATCGGCTTCAGGGCAAAAGATCAACACCGAGAAATCCTCAATATTTTTCAGCCCTAACACTTCTCAAGAGAGAAAGGATGAAGTCCTTAGTATTCTGGGGCCTATGAATGACTCTCGGCATACAAAGTATCTTGGTCTCCCATCAATAATTGGTCGATCAAAAAAGCAAATTTTTGCGGAGATAAAAGAGAAGGTTGGTAAAAAGCTGGCTGGTTGGAAGGGCAAGCTTCTCTCATTGGGAGGCAAGGAAATTCTAATCAAAGCCGTGGCTCAAGCCATCCCCTCTTATACTATGAGTTGTTTCCTTCTCCCTATGAGCCTATGTGAAGACCTTGAAAGGGATATGAGAAGCTTTTGGTGGGGCCAGAAACAGCAGGAAGCTAAAATTGCTTGGGTTGGTTGGAAGAAAATGTGCAAGCCTAAATCCCTCGGTGGTATGGGTTTCCGCAACTTGCATGCGTTTAATTTGGCCTTGCTTGCAAAACAGGTTTGGCGGATTCTTACAAACCCAAGCTCCTTAGCAGCCCGTATTTTAAAGGCAAAGTATTTTCCATCAGAGGACATTATGAATGCAAGCCTTGGCAGCAGCCCCTCCTACACTTGGCGAAGTATTTTCCAAAGTCTTGAAGTCATTAAGAGCGGAACCCGTTGGAGAGTTGGAAATGGGCGTTTAATTCACATTTGGGAAGACAAGTGGCTCCCTACTCCTTCCACATTCAAAGTTATCTCCCCTCCAAAAGAATTTGGAGATTTCCCCATGGTTTCCTCTCTCATTGACCAAGAGACTAAGTGGTGGAAGCCTAATGTGGTAAGGATGCTCTTCTTGCCTTTTGAGGCGGATACTATACTTAAAATACCCCTAAGTCAAAATCTGCCAGCGGATTCCCTTATCTGGATTGGGAACAAAAGAGGGGTGTTCACTGTCAAAAGTGCATACTTCATTGCTGCTAAGCTTCAGGCGGATAAGGATTTGGGGGAATGCTCCTCAGGGGATTCAAATAGTATCATTTGGAAGAAACTATGGAAATTGAAGCTCCCTCCAAAGGTTAAGATTTTCTCTTGGAGAGCTTGTGTAAATGGCCTTCCCGTGTTTCTGAAAATGGCAGAAAGAGGAATTCATTTGGGCTGTGACTGTCCTGCCTGTGGGGAAGAAGTTGAAAGTCTCACTCATACGTTAATCTTGTGTGATTTTGCTCTCTCTGTATGGTCTCTATGGCAAGACTGCCCTCTGATGTTGCTTGTTAATGCTACGAATTTCATTGACGTAGTGCATAATTTCTGTACAAGCCCAAATGTTGAGCACTTAGAATATTTTTTTGCTATTGCTTGGGCAATTTGGCACAATCGGAATTTGTTAGTGCATAATGAGAAGGGTCTCTCTCCTCTGCAGGTTTGGGATTTGGCGAGAAGTGTTCTAGAAGATTTTCATGAAGCCAATGATGTTCTCTGTTCTACAAAGCAAAGTTCAAATGATGGCTGGATGGCCCCTCCTCCTGGGTTTTTCAAGGTGAATGTAGATGGCGCGTCACCTTTAGATGGCAAAGGCATCTCCGGGGTTGGTGCAATTGTGCGTAACGACGAAGGCAAAGTTGTCGCGGCGCTGTGCAAGGCTCTGCCTTTGTGTTTTCCAGCAGAATGGGCCGAGCTCTTTGCTTTGGAGCAAGGCATCCTTTTGGCTCAACAGCTGGCCATTTCCAACGTTGTATTTGAATCAGATGCTGCTTCTGTGATTCAAGCTATTTTGCAGGATCTCTGTGGAGGTGTAGCTGGTCATATAATTCAAGGAATACAGAGAGCAAAATCTTCTTTTGCTAGTTGCTCCTTCAGTCACGTGAAAAGGGCTCATAACGGGGCTGCTCATAAGCTTGCCCAGTTTGCAAAATGGAATAATGCTAGTCATGTATGGAAAGATAATTTTCCGTTGTTTTTAGACTCCCTGCTTCAGTCAGACTATGGCTGATGGTTGTTCTGTTTCAGCTCTGACTTTTCCACACAAAATATACATGTTGGAAGATATTAATTAATACGTTTCTAAGAAAACTTTTGTTAGCAAAAGGGAAGAAAAGAAAAGAATATTATTTTGGCTGTCAGGTGCAATAACAACCAATGTCGAGCAATAATATAGTTTTGAGTCTTAAGGCACAAGGTAGTAAGTAAAGAAAGAGGAGGTAAAATGTGTGTGTGTGTGTGTATATATATATATATATATATATCCTCAAGTAGATTCCTAATACCAGAGATAATATGTAACTGGACCGAGCAGTGTTCTAAATAAAGCATAATTTGTCAAATGTCCAAGCTATGAACAAATCAAGAATCATTATTCTAAGCTCACAAACATTGTACCTCATTACCTATCAAGAGCCATAGTTTATATCTTTAAAATGAACTACAAGAAACAAAATATATCATCCACCAGCAAAATACCCATTCAATCCAAATTTAGAAAAGGAACAGATACCTAAAAAAAAAATTAGGAAAAAAAAAAAGGAGAAATTTCATAATGATTTTTAGCATACATCATGAGTTCATGACCAAGCAACACAATTTCTGGACTAATGTCAAAGGCAACACCAGACAACAACTACACGCAGGCACTTAATCAAAACACATCGGCTACACCTAAAAGCCCCAATTTTTCAAACTTAAGCAGATCATCAAGCTTTATACTAAAAAAGGAGACCCAGTCACTAAACAAAACTATTCAGTCACTTCTAAAAGGCAAATAAAAAGAGAAACAAAAAGAAAAATAAAAGAGAAAAGACAATAAGGAGAAAGGGAGGAGGACCCGGCGACCACCAGTGGTGGTGGCACCGGCGATAGCACCTTTAGCGGCCGAAGGAGAGAGACAAGAACGTACCGGAACTACCGCCGGTGGTGGAGGTGTGGGATGCGGTGGCTGCTAGCTGTGGCCATGCAGATTCAGCAATGGTGTGAGAGAGTTTTTGAATTTTGGGTAGAGAAAGATTTGAAGAAGGAGAGAGTTTTTTGCTTTTTTGGTAGCTGGAAGGCAAAGAGAAAAGAGCAAGGAAACGGCAGAAGGTGGGTGTCACGCGGATTGATGAGCTGTCCTTATTAGCTGTCAATTTTTTATGCGTTGGATTAAATAAACGATTGGGATTGAAACTATTGCACGCCGTGCAATACCCTAGGTATTGCACGGGATCTCAATCCCTTTCGAAGAAGCTCATATAACATAAAGTAATTTTTTATTTATTGAAATTAATTAGCTATTTTACAAGTTATTATTACTATTTATATTTAGTAATTCAGTTTTACTTATATATATATATATATATATATATATATATATATATTTTAACTTATATATAAATCTTCATCAATTTGTGCATCACACATGAATACTACTCATAATAAAGAAAAGATTTGGTTTGACAAAATAGGAGTTGGGTAGTAGAGCTTTAGTGTACTGGAACAGTTATGAGAACCTTCATTGTAGATGGCACCAATCTCAAATTACTTAGAAAAGAATAAAAGATGACTTGTGTATTAAATATTTTTCGCAGTATTTTCACATGAATAAAAGATGACTTGTGTATGTGAAGATATCACTATTAAAGCAATTAAGGCCTCTTTATTTATGTATTTGATGAGTTTATAAAATAGTTTTGGTGACATTTGTGAAAATGTTGATATTTCAGTAATGTTGTTTGCAGGCGATGGGCCTTCAGGATATGGAGGTAGAAGTATAGAAAAGGAAAGGAAAGGGAAGAATACAGAGTACAACTTGCGGCTACAATATTTTTTCTCTATATCAAACACGGCAACCACACCACACTAAAAAACCCTAATTACAAAATGCGGTTTCACAATGGGATAAACGGGCCAAATTTTTTTTTCCCGATGGCAAACAAAACTAGGCTCCACAAAGCCCAACAAAATAAACATTACAAAAGATTGACTATTGGTGGTCTTGATCTCTTACAAGAATCCATTGGCCAATTATGGGGTATTGCAAGTTCTTTGGTTTTAAGTCGTTGTTCGCAACTAAAACATAGGCTTGAAGATTTACTCATCTGTAACGTTGGCTGCTTTGGTGGTTTAAAGTCACTTACCATTACAACATGTACCAGTCAAAGTTTATGGCGAGATGGAGGATTGGCTGCCCAGTTTGACCTACTACCAAATTTGGAGGAACTTACTCTCCACGATCTAAATGAATTAGAAAGCATTTCAGGACTAGTTGGACATCTTGGTCTGAGATTTCTTAGACTAAAATTAATTGCAGTGCGATGTTGTTCTAGCCTAAAATATCTTCTGTCTTGTGGTGACTTCATTCAGAACCTGCCAAATGTAGAGGTAATTAAGGTAAGCAACAGTTACAATTTAAAAGAGCTCTTTAATTATGATTCAGTGAAAAATATGGCTCTAGATCCTGTTGTTCCAAACCTAAGGATATAGGAGTTGAAGGATCTTCCCAGTTTACGAACTCTTTGCAAATATTCAGAGACATGGCCACGTCTAGAGCAGGTTGAAGTGGGATGATGACAAAACCAAATCGAGTCTGCTGCCTTATTTCTATCCAACTGTGTCTGATTGATAGGGATTTGGTAGTTTCGGTTTTGGTTAAATACAGGGGATGTAGCCCAAAATAGCCCTTGTGATTGTGTGAAAAATGAAAGATGGCTCGTGAGTGTGTCAGGGAAACAACAAGTTCGAGAGTTTATTCATTATTTGAGAGTGACAGTCCCATTTTGTGTTTTAGGAATTTGGAATTATTAAGTGTAATTTCTGAGCAAAGAAAGAATGATTTTTGAATTGGACTTACAAATCCCTTGGTTTCTACAAGCATCTGAGGACCATTGGGTTCAGTTTCTTCACTGCTATTGTTCAAACTCTGCCACAGCAGCAAAAGCCGTAGCAAGTTAGTCGTAGAGTCAAGCAAAGCAGCCCTTCATTGTAGATGGCACCAATCTCAAATTACTTAGAAAAGAATAAAAGATGACTTGTGTATTAAATATTTCTCGCAGTATTTTCACATGAATAAAAGATGACTTGTGTATGTGAAGATATCACTATTAAAGCAATTAAGGCCTCTTTATTTATGTATTTGATGAGTTTATAAAATAGTTTTGGTGACATTTTTGAAAATGTTGATATTTCAGTAATGTTGTTTGCAGGCGATGGGCCTTCAGGATATGGAGGTAGAAGTATAGAAAAGAAAAAGGAAAAGGAAAAGGAAAAACCACAAACCTTTCCCTTACATTCGATGTGTGTGTGTGTCTGTAGAGATAGGAAAACAAAACAGTGTTTTAGGTGAAAGGAGAGAGAAGAGGACATGCGCGAGAGAAAACCAACCTTCTAACCTGTGCAGGTTGTGGGCTCCACCAAAAAGTGAAAAAAAATTGTGTAATGAGATGTGGGGCACGATTTTGAGATATTGGAGCCAATTTTTTTTTTTCAATTTTGGGTTTTGAGTAGGGGTGTACAAAAAACTGACGAACCGAACAAACTAGCTGAAACTGACTAAATTGTTGCCAAATTTTCGGTTCGGTTTTGAATTTTTAAAATCCAAAATATTCGGTTCGGTTTTCGGTGGCAAGTTTGAATGCACCGAACCGAATCATATTATAATATATTTTATATATAATATAAAATTTATAAATATTTGAGCCTCCTATACATATTTGGCCTTTTCATTTTTTTTTTAAACATTTGGGCCTTTCTTTTATAAAAATGATCCGGCCTTTACTTTTCAATGTTTTCAATTTTCATTTTATCATTAGATTAAGTAACCATAATTAAACCAATTACTAATTAGATATCTAATTAAACTTAATAGAAATCAGAGGGCGGAGGATTCGAGAAGGAAGTCAATCTTGGCGTGTAAATAGGACTACCACGTGGCACAGTGCTGATGGCTGAACCGTTCAACAATTGCTTAATGTAATTGGCAATCCCACCTATAAAATCAGCCCCCGCCCCCATCCCTTTAACACAACCCAACACAAACCTAATAGAAATTCTCACAAATCCACACAGCGTAGCCTCTCGTTCAAACCTTTCGAACAAGTTCAGATCTTTCGAAAGCCTCTCTCTCTCTCTTAATCTCAAGGTATTTTCAGATCCTCTCTCTGACCTTTATGGTTTCCTGTAGTAATCTTTTGCTATTGATGGTCGATCTTTTATCTATTGAAATTACTAGCTGTTTGATCTGTTGGAATTTTTGTTTGGTCTCTCTCCTAAATTATAAAAGAAGAATTTGTTTTGACTTCTAGATAGAGAAAAAAGTATGAATTTTTATTAGCTTGAGAAAAATTGTCAAACATTAGCCTTGTGGGTCAATATGAGATTGATTTTTTTGCCTTTATTGATTTTGATTTATATGAACGGTGTTATTTTTTGTGGGGAATTGAGAAGTTGTGCAATTTTTATGTAGTTATGAATTGGGTTTTGTCTGTAGTTTGTGTTAGATGACGAAGATATTGTAAAAGATTTGGTCTTGGCTAATCATAACAAATACTATCCTCTGAAATTGTCTCTAAATTGATTTACTATTTAATATTTTTGCTAAGGAAACCGAAAAAACCCACCGAAACCAAAATCCAACCGAAACCGATTGATTTCCAATTACTTCAGTCGGTTTCGATTGAGAATTTCACAAACCGAAAATTTCGGTTTCGGTTGGCCAACACCCCAGTTTTGAGTGAGATAGAGTTTTGAAAAATGAGTGATGTTTTTGAGTTATGTGTTTTGGGTGATGTGTTATGAGTTTTGAGATACTTCCAATCCAAACACCCTCTCAGTCTTTGTGTGTCTTTTCATTCTGTTTATTTACATCATTGTATTTTCTGAGGTTCTTTCATTCTTTGGCTGTCAGTTATTTTAAGCTTCAGGCATCTTCCATAGAAAAATTTCCAGCATGGAAGCGGTGGGTGCCATTGTCGGTGCACTAGCGGCAACAACTAGCGGGCTTCTCTGTAGTTGTGTCTGTTCTAAGGCCAACACCACTGTTAATTTGCATTCAAATCTTGCTGCTGTTAAGGAGAAGATGAAAAGCCTTACGGATCGTATAAAAGAAGTCAAACGTGAAACGGAAAAAGAGGAGAAAGAAGGAAACGAAATCAGAGATCAAGTCGTAACTTGGCTTGAAGACGTGGAAAGGCTTCAGCCTAGAGTCAATGCAATTCAAGGACAAATGGTCGACAACAAAAAGCCTTCTCGATGTTTCTTAAATTGCAGAAAGCGGTATAGAGTGAGCAGGGAGGTGGAAGAAACTCTGAATGAGATCAACAGGCTTCTTGAAGCTGGAAATTTTGACTCTGGTGTGGCTTGTCGTACTAGAGTTCCCAGAGCAGTGGAGTGTATTCCTGGACCTTCAATTCAAGGTCAAACAACTGCATTAAAAAAATTAGACGAGACTATGAGGGCATTGTCTGCTGATGGAGTCCAAGTGATTGGCATTTGGGGACTCGGAGGAGTTGGCAAGACTACTCTGGTGAAGAACTTGAACAATAAGCTCGTGGATGATTCTACGCAGCCTTTTGGCATCGTCATTTGGGTCACCGTTTCCAAGAATTTGGTCATTAAAAATATCCAGACACAGATAGTTGAGAGATTGAAATTGGAGAAAGTAATGGAAGAAAGCGAGCAAAGAAAAGCTATTCGGATTTATGAAAGGCTTAAGAAGGAGGAAAAATTTCTACTCATTCTAGATGATGTTTGGACGAAAATTGATTTAGACGCTTTGGGTGTCCCAAGGCCTGAAGTTCATAAAGGCTGTAAGATCATATTGACTTCTCGACGTAAGGAAGTCTGTAGGACTATGACAACCAACCTTGAAATCAAAATAGAAGGTTTAAATGATGTTGAAGCTTGGCAATTGTTCTGTCAAAAGGCAGGGGATGTGGCTCATCTAGAAGATATTAAACCATTAGCAGAAGCAATTGTAAAAGAATGTTGCAGATTACCACTAGCCATCATCATTGTGGGAGCTGCCATGAGAAAAAAGACAAAAGTCGAGTTGTGGAAGCATGCATTAAAGGAGTTGAAAAGATCGGTGCCTTCTATAGAAGGAATTGAGGCTGAGGTCTATAAGCCGTTGAAGTTGAGTTACGACTCATTACAAGGTAACAACATAAAATCTTGTTTCTTATATTGCTGTCTATTTCCCGAGGACTTCCCAATTTTAATAAGTGAATTAGTACGAGACTGGCGGGCAGAAGGTTTGATAGGTGAAGGACAGAATTGGGGGGATATGGACGAAGGCATTTCTTTGATTGAAAATCTGAAGGACTCTTGTTTGTTGGAAGATGGTCCCTATGGGATTACTGTGAAGATGCATGACGTTGTTCGGGATGTTGCTAAATGGATTTCATCATCGTCTGAGGATGGGTGTAAATCCCTTGTTCGTTCGGGGATTGGGTTGAGGGAGATTCCCGTTGGAGAGTTTTCAAATTCAAATTCTCTCAATAGAGTTTCTTTCATGGGTAACAACATAACAAGGCTACCTGATCGCATGATACAATGTTCAAAGGCCTCGGTTCTGCTACTCCAAGACAATGATGCCCTTGACACGGTTCCTGAGAAATTCCTGCAAGGATTTGAAGCACTCAAGGTATTGAATCTCAGTGGAAACAGCATCCGGTCGTTGCCTCATTCTCTACTTCAACTTAGAGATCTCCGTGTTCTTCGTCTTCGCCATTGCAGTAATCTTGAAGAACTACCCTCACTGGGAACGCTTACTAAACTTCGAGAACTTGATCTTCATGGCACGTGTATCGCAAATTTGCCAAGATGGATTGAAAACCTGAGTGAGCTAAGGGTTTTAAACTTAGATGAGACTGAAAAACTGAAAAGCATTCAACCTGGAATTATATCCAAGTTGTCTTGTTTAGAAAGTCTATCTATGCTGAATAGTGGCTTTCGTTTCCGTTTGAAGGGAGAGGAAGACGGACAGGCAACTTTTGAAGAGCTCAAATCATCCTTTAATCGATTACATTACTTAATCATCTCATTGAATGGGATCCCATGGGAAAAATCCGAAGATCTTTCCTGGATGAATAGAATGAGTCATCTTGAACTTTTTTTTTACCAATCGCCAGGAAGGAGGGGCCTGATTAGAATTGATGAAACAAGGTTTGTAATCGGGAATCTTGATCTTTCTCTCTTGAAAGAATGGATTGGGTGGTTCTGGGGTAATACAAGTTCTTTGCAATTAAGTGAATGTACAGGACTGGATGAAATGCTTGAAGACTTCATTAAAAGTGATGCCAGCTTTGCTGGTTTAAAGTCACTCTTTATTGAAAATTGTCCAACCAGTTTAGTGCGGGGAGGAGGATGTGCTGCCCGCTGTGACCTACTACCAAACCTGGAGGAACTTCATCTCTTTAGTATGGAAAACCTAAATAGCTTTTCAGAGCTAGCTGGTCATCTTGGGGTGAGAGTTCATAGCCTAAAATCAATAGAAGTGCAATTCTGTTCTGAGATGAAATATGTTTTCTCCTGTGGTGACTTCATTCAGACTCTGCCAAACCTAGAAGTAATCAAGGTATGGAATTGTAAGAACTTAAAGGAGCTCTTTAAAAATGAATCAGGGCAGAGCATATCTCCAAATCCTATGGTTCCAAAACTACGGATACTGCAATTGATGAACCTTCCGAAATTGGAGACTCTTTGCAGAAACGAGGAGACATGGCCGTGTCTGGAGCAGGTTGAAGTGTGGGGGTGCAAAGGTCTCAGAAGGCTGCCTTTTACTAACCAAAATGCAGGTACCCTTGAAGAAATAATAGGAGAATCAGAGTGGTGGGATGCTTTGGAGTGGGATGGCGACCAAACAAAATCAAGTTTGCTGCCTTTTTTCAATCCTTATCAGTAGGGTGGCTTCGGTCAAGTATGGGCTTTGGCCCAAAGTGGCCCTTTTGATTGTGTTTGAAAATTGAGTGAGTTAAGAGTTTGTTCATTTTTGTAGTGTGAAAGAACCGATCAGGTTTTTTTTTTTTTTTAATTCAAGTTTGAGAGTATGTTCATTATTAGAGTGAGTACACCATTATTGGAAATTTGTATTAATTGAGTGTCATGTTTGTGAGTTAAGATTGAAAGAGTTTTGAGTTACCCATGTTGGGTTTGAAATTGTGAGAGATTTATAGAGTTTGAAGTTTGTATCTATATCTTTCATAAATGGATTTTTTTTTTTACTGGTGTGCCCATAGATGTCATGTAAGCATGAAGTTGAAGAAATTATATTGAAATTATGTTAATATATTTTAATTTCTTGTTTAAATGGATATATTTATACTTATTAAAAATTAAAATGTTGGTAGATATTCAGAATTATGGTAAGTAGTAAAACAATTTCGGGTTCCCTTCTAGGCAGCCCTACTCCAATCAGATCTTGAGCACCACTCTTTTTACTCTCCTCAATCATGATTTCTTCTTTTTTAAAGATCCATTAGGGAAAGAAAAACATTTATCTTCTTCTGCAAGTTATATATCAGCTCATCTCTTTGATTTCAAGCTTAAAATGATTCGAATAGGCAATTTATTAATAATCTTCCCCAAAAATTTCTATCTTTTCCGGTATTTATGTTATGCTTTTGGAGCAATATAACTTTCTTGTACATGCAACTGTGTAGTCTGTGCCTTCCAGCTCTTTGCTGACTGAACATAAATTACAACTTGAATCTAAATAGAAGTGCTCCTAATTTCCTGGAATTAGGTGATCTTCAGGTGATCTTCAGCAAATACAGAACACCACTACATAATGCATAGCACCCAAAAAAAAGAGAGCTTTTAAGCTGGTGTCTTTCACCTGCATAGTACAAGAAATGCATGACCAAACTATCAATTTGTTTATACAAATAAGCAGTACAAGATTACAGGCCTGGACAACTTTCCTAGTGAAAGATGATGGTCTGTTTTGGCAAATTTTTTTGCTTTTTCTTTCAATTTAAGAAAATTTTTTTTTTATTATTTTGAAAATAAGCTAACATTTCAAATTTTTGTCATATATTTAGCATAAAGGCTACAAAAAAACTCTAAGTTTTGAAAAATACCAAGCGGATAAGCTACCAAAAACTACAGTATGCAACTAAGCTACCGAAAACTACCACATGCCCAAATGCACACAAGGTCTAATTAGTTTAAAATGCCATTTATATTAAAAAGAAAAAAAGGTTGACTCATAGTTGTAGTTCCACAGGTTCATTAATAAGTATTATATTCATTGAAATCAGCTTATCAACTGATTAGATTAAAATGCCATTTATATTAGAACCTTTGCAGAATAAGATATTTTTAAACCATGCAATATCATCCTCATCTCATTACTATGTTGTTAACATGTAAATGACAATTCTTTATCACATCTCCTACTTCAGAAAATAAAAACCATTTTCCCTGAATATACAGCACTGATGCTTGGGTACAAACAGATATACCTTCAAACATGTTTGAATATTTACTGTCTCATAGCATTGTTGAAAATTTTAAGAAAAACTTTCCTGAATCCACAAAACCATCAACCCTTTTCCCCTATAACTCATTAAAGGATGTTGCAGAAAGCCAAAGAGTAAAACTTGTAAGCACATTTCAGTCCACAATTGAAAAGATCAACTGGTTAGAGAATCTAGGAAATCTATGATAGAACAGGAAGAAATCCAGTTAAACAAACTGTTGCATAAAGAAGATAAGAACCCACACATGAGATTGGTCAAGCATTTCATCTTTGATAAAATGTAAAAAGAGTGGTAGCAGAATATATTTGAATTAAAAGAATAAAGAAACAGTGAGAAAGAGATTATACAAGATGCTATTATGTACGTATTTAAAACTAGTTATTGAGAAAATATATAGATTGTTATTTACAAAGTTGAGTAGATGAAATCCCAAATACATAGCATCCACAGTTTTGCATCACTATTCTCAAATTTTCCACCCATCATATACACTGTTAAGAGAAAAGGGACAAGGTGTAACTCAAAACTACCAGCAAGAAATAGGGAAATTAATTAAAATGTGACTAAAATGAAATCCAAACAAGGTAGAATGAATTTCATCTTTACCAGATCGAAAACCAATCAATATTTAATACTAATAAGCTTAGTAACTTCATTTTTCATGTCCAACCAACCATTTAAACCAGACAAGGAACATACCTCCAATCTAACTCACCACCTTCATCTTTAAAATGAGTTTCCATTTTCAAGCCGTCTTTGTTACTAAATACAAACTTGAGTTGAGCCTCCATTCTTAAGCTCTCTTGATTATTTACAATCTCAAGCGAATCTTTGTTTTTGGGCTGTCACTAATATTTACAAAGCCCTTGGTTCCTACTACCATCTGAGGACCACTACATTCAGTTTCTTTGCTAACATTGTGAAATTCTGCCACTGTAGCAGCACTGTCAGTCATAGAGTCAAGCAAGCCAGAGCTGCTCCTACATGAAAGCCTGCTGTTTCAGACAGCTCAGACCTTTGATGCTGAAGCTCATTGGTATTGCAATCTAAAGCTGGGTTTCCATATGACACAAGAAATGGTACTCAAAAATGTCAGTACAACCCTCATTGTTGTGAACAAAAAAGATAATTTACAAAGTGATCAAAAGCAGAAGACATTACGGGTGCACATTTATGCAAATCATATGATTTTTATTCTATTGGTAAGTTGCACACCCACTTAGTAGATCTTAAACCCACAACCTCACCCTCTATCCCATTCATATGAGGAGGAGGTGCTGTATAAGCTAGAGCTCATTGGCACACTAAACAAGACATATAATTATTATATGTCAGCTTTATCTAAGATAAAGTCCTTTTAGTATGATAATGTAAAGAATCAAGTGCCCATGCATCCAAAACATAATGGGAAAGCAATGTTATATATAAGAAACAGCCACAACCCAGAATATGTAAAATAAATAGACAAAAAACCTAGTGAACCTTGTTTGTTGGATTTTGGGGGTTTGAAGATAGTCACAACCTGGAACCAAGTCTTTTGACCTTGCTTCAATCATGCAAGTTGGGATCCTTTCAAGTTCAATTTCTCAGTCGGAAGAATTTTATTCATTAATTTTGGAGCCTTCCACCATCATCGATTGAAAGTATATCTCGCAAGCAAATTTACAAGAACAAGGGATATGTTAGACATCAAACAAAATGTATGCATGATTGAACAAGCACAATATTCCATTCCAATGGACACAAATACCTCATGTTTTGCCCACAATGAGGTCCAAGGCTGATGCATCTGCAGTTCAGCTTCTGATATATAGAAATGATGTTTCTCCTGAGGACTGATTCTTGCTTTCATGAATGCAACCCCAGCTTCAGGATGGATGTTATTTCCTTTCTTCAATCATTCAGGATATATTTTTTTGCTGTCTGAATTCCCAATCTCACCATATATGTCAAGATCTTCTCTGTCTCTCTTCAGTTTTGTTTCTGACATATATTTTACTTTTGGATAGCCACAGCAACCAATCTTGCATCACATTCTGGAGCTGAATCATGCGCAGTGCTTAATCCAGACACAACAGGTGTCGGATCTAGACAAGTTGATGTTCGCAATGCATATTCTACCATACAACTAGGAGGAGGAAAAACCAAAAGAGACTAATTTGCCTTTGAAGAGCTGCAATCCACAATTAAAGCATTGCCTCTGCAATTGTGGAAGATGAAGCAATAGCCCCAGAAATGGAACTCATCCTACCAGTTGCAGCTGCTGCAGCACCACTTACAGTGCTTTTCCATCCATTAGTTCCATTCCTTATTCTGTTGATTTATGAGTAGGTGACCAACTAACCGCAGGCTTAGCCATAACACCCAAATTGCCATTTTTGGTGGTAAAACTAGAGCATCAGCAGACTGGAAGTTTACTGATCCTCTGATAGCAAAAAAATTGTGTCCCCCTTAATGAGTTAATCATAATCCAGTTGCTCTTGTCACTGAAATTGATATCCTCTATGACCTAAAAAAACCCAAAAAACATATAAGCACTTGACAATAACAACGACATATTCAGGAAGGAACCGTGAAAGAATTATTTAACACTACATTTGTAAAACCACACTGTAGCCTGTAAATATGTACATAAGATGTACCAGTATGAGATGCAAAGGAGTTTATGAGATTTTCCAAGCATTATTTTGAAAACATTTATGTTGTGCCACTAGGATCAAAGCATAATGCATAAATAGGACTCGTGAATGTCCTGAACTGGGCAATAACAACTTTGCTTAAAATATCTTTGAAAATGACCAGCTAAACACAAGAAAACAATAAGAAACCTAGGGGAAAAAATTGAGATATCAAAAGGGTTCATGCCAGTATTAGTTCATAAAATAACTTCTCTAGTAAATAACACAACAGCATGATCTACCATAGACTAAGTTGCTACTGTGTTCATTGAAGATCAAAAATGGAGTGACAAAGGTAAGAAATCAATTCATCATCTATGCCAAAGACAAAGTTGCTAACATGTTCACTCACTGAAGGGAGAAAAAAAATAAGGTTGCTACCGAGTTTAGTAGAAGGTAATACATGCCTCGAAATGGACTCAATGATTCATATGATAGGTTAACCATAACAAAATTTGTCACACAGCTTCCATTATGCAATATAATTCATTCACCAAGGTAAAGTAGCACAAGCAAAGTAGAAGTGTATGACCTCTAGTCAAGCTTGCAAACACAGAGATTACAAAGATAAAGGGGAAGGCATATATATGTGGATTCAATGAGAATTAAAAACAAAACTCAAGAAAATCATGTACCCATAAGCAAGCCATCATGGACCCATAAACTTTAGGACAAGAACATAAGATTGAGATCACAAGGATTGAAACCAAACAGAAGTAGGCAAAAAACTGTCACTCACTGGATCATGGCAGTTTGGGATGCTCCCATTGCAAGGAGTGACTAACCCATTATCAATGTTTCTATTCTACCTACAGAAAGGGACCCATCAGAACAAAATTGTCTTGATATCTCTTTGATGCAATTGGTTTTGGTAGCATTTGCAGAATGAAACCTGGTCACGGACATTATTTGCATCCTCAACATCCCACACCTAGAATCTCCCTCACCCTCTAACTTGTCAAGCCCAGCCCATGTAGCTCTCACTTTGAAACAACAAATCTATATACATATTGTCTACTCAATGTGAAACTGTCAAAGACAAAATAAAATATTGAGTTAAAAATTTCCAATCAAATAGCTATATTGTAATCAATTTTGAAATTTTGAAATAAAAAATAAAAATGAATTAATCTTTCACTAGAGCATAAAAGAACCTCACTCACACACTCTGCATGTCCAAATTCAAGTACATCTGGTTTCATATATTTAATTTAGATGCAAATTCCTTGCAAATATACAACTATTTTCATGAACATTTGAAATTCTTATATAGGAACAAGCTGCGAAGTACTAAATCCATTCACTTCCTTTTTTGTAACTAACCATGCAATAACTAAATCGCCATTTGGGCAGAGGCTTGCCGCGAGGCTGTTTGCAAAACTTCGCCGGACTGCCTCGCACGCCACCGCCGTCTCTCCCGTGAATTTGCCGTTCTGACTGGTTGTCTCCCAGTACCTGAGACTGAGATTTTCGAAGTCTCACGGGTACAAAGAGACCCATTAAGGCCAAGGCCCAACCCAATTTAATAGTTATAAAAAAAATTAATAATAAAAAAATAAAAAAGAAGGAACGACAAGTCGACAATAATAAAGGGGCAATTTGGTCCAATTTTTGGGCCTAATTTTAGACCCATGCTCAGTTAATAAGCCCAGCCCACAATTTAGGTTCTGGCTACAATTTTCTGTTAAGAGTCTCGACACTTGGCTGCGTCCGGCTTTTTATTTTTCTTTTTTGGAGAAAATAAAAAAGCAGACTAGTAGTCAACATCCTGTCATGTTACATTTCTCCTTAGGTTTTTTGATAAGCCAATGGGCATTACTAGCACACAACAAAGCATGCATTTTGAAGCATGGGTCAGTGCTCAATACTCAAACCCATGGCACTTGGTTCAAAGTAATCGGTCTTTTCAGGGCTTTCTTTTGCTGCACCACACTCTTAATTGTTTGAAAATGAGCATTTTTTTTAAACTACAATTTTAGAATGTGTTTTTTGAAAATGCAATTTTTAAAATCATAGTTATAATCTATGAAAACTGTTGTTTGTCAATGTTATAAAATTTTTGTTTTAGGAAAATTACTATAAAAAAAAAAAAAAAAACACCTAATATAAAATTGCAGTCTTAACTCTTAACTACATTATAAGAGAAAATGAAACCTTAAATTTTTTCAAGGATAAAATGCAAATTGCACCATTCCTTGACTGAAAATTCATTTTAATTCTCTAACTTCATTTTTATTTAATTGAGACCTCTAATTTTTAAATTTATTCAATTTATATTAGGTGTTTTTTTTTTCCAAACACATTCCGTTCAACAATTCCTTAATGTAATTGGCAATCCCACCTATAAAAGCAGCCCCACCCCCCATTCCTTTCACACAACCCAACACAAACTCAATAGAAAATCTTACAAATCCACAGAGCGTAGCCTCTCGTTCAAACCTTTCGAACAAGCTCATATAACATAAAGTAATTTTTTATTTATTAAAATTAGTTAGCTATTTTACAAGTTATTATTACTGTAAGGACACGATTCCCTTTGCGGCCCATTAACATTTTTGGGCTCACACAATAAAGGTCCCTCACAATATGATTTGTAGAGAGTGGGCTTGAAAAGCTAGCCGCTGGTCAAGGGACGATGCCCGGTCATGGTTTTAGAGGAATTCATGTAGAAAAAAGAAGTTGGGCTTGAACATTTAAGCCCTAAGGCGTCGCACCCTATGGGATGGGACTCCTCGGAGTCGATCCGAGGATCATTGAGGCCTTATCCCGGCTACCCAACGACGGACTTTCTTCAGTGAAGTCCGGTGTTGTTGAGATGTTTTCCCCCATGTAGTCTTTCTTTTTCGGAGTTGAGATGGGACTCTCCTTCAGATTTACTTATTTCCTTATTTTATACTAG